>NW_027142381.1:0-600000 GCF_026170545.1 Melanerpes formicivorus | reverse complement strand
TGCAGGTGGGAAAGTGTTGGGGTGGATTCCTTCCTTTTTGCCCTTTTTCACAAAGAGAGTCTCAGTGGTGCTGTAGCAGCTGCAGTCAGGCTTGCCTAGGGCTTTTGGGCTTGGCTTTTGAGAGCTGTAGGAAATCTCTGAAACTGTCAGCAAGATGCAGCCTGGTTCAGCTCAGTGCAGTGACCTGAAACGTGGGAAATTAAAGCTTGTATGGTCCCAGGTCAGTGTCTCATGTTTTGGGAAAGACTTCCAGGCCCCTTGGTTAGAGCTCTTCTAAGCTGTGTCATTTATCAAACATGAGAAGGGAAGCAAAATGCAGCAACTGTGCTGCTTCACTGTCCTGGGAGGTGCTCAAGAAATGTGTGGACATGGCGCTTTGGGATGTGGTTTAATGGCCATAGTAGTCTGAGTTTCACAGCTGGACTCTGGGTCTTAGAGGGCTTTTCCACCTGAAACAATTCTATGATCCTACACATAGAATAGAATAGAATAGAATAGAATAGAATAGAATAGAATAGAATAGAATAGAATAGAATAGAATAGAATAGAATAGACCAGGTTGGAAAAGACCTTTGAGATCACCGAGTCCAACCTATCATCCAACCCTATCTAATCAACTAAACCATGGCACCAAGCACCCCATCAAGTCTCTTCCTAAACACCTCTAGTGGTGGTGACTCCACCACCTCCCTAGGCAGCCCATTCCAATGGCCAATAACTCTTTCTATGAAGAACTTCTTCCTAACATCCAGCCTAAACCTCCGCTGTTTCAAACAACCCTCCTGGCTTGCCATGTGCCAACCTCCATCCACTTTCTTCTTTCCTTTGGTCACGAAGCTGCTTGTGAGGTAGCTCTTGTCAGTGGCTTTCCATTGTGACAGAACACTTCCAGGTTTCCTTTAGGAAGTTTCTACCCAGTGACTTATCACACCTCATGCAGGTTGATGTAACTGCCTTGGGTTCAGATCCAGCCCTGCATAAGCAGCAGGGTTGTGTGTGTGCTCAGCACACAGGGATGTGGGGGTTCATTGCAGCACCATGTTCTTTTCTGAGCTGATGCACAGCTCTAGTATATAAGAGGGGTATGAAGGTGTTTCACTAGCGCTCTGTTTCTCATCAGATGGGGCTTTCCATGATCCATGTTGGCGGATTCATCTATGAGACAGCTCCTCCATCAATCCCTGGTGGGCTGAGAACTTGCTGCTGTCCCCACTGTGTAGGGCTGCTGTGCCAGGGATTCCTCCTTGGCCACATCTTCCATCTCGTTCTTTGGTCTAACAGCAGGAAAAACTTCCTTTGATTATATCTGTGTGCTTTAATGTTATTTCACAGTATCCCTAGGGCAGTAGGCACCTACCCAACTCAGACTGGCTTGTTGCCATCATATGTGACCTGCTGAGTGTAATGGGCTGCCCAGGCAGGTGGTGGAGTCACCGTCCCTGAAGGTGTTCAAGAGGGGATTGGATGTGGCACTTGGTGCCATGGTTTAGTCATGAGGTTGTGGTGACAGGTTGGACTTGATGATCTTTAAAGTCTCTTCCAACTTTGGTGATTCTGTGATTCTGAGTGTCTCTTTTTGGTGGCCTCTGGAACAGAAAGACCAAAGCTGGCTCAACAGAAGATTTGCAGTGCTAGTGGTTCAGAGCAGAGGGAAAAACACTTTTCAGCTTGCAACCTGAGTAAGCTTTGCTGCAGGAGTTGGAGGGATGATGAATGTAGCATCCTGCCAGGTGTACTTAGCATTGCAACTGCTTCATTCTTGGGAGAGGAAGTTAAAACATGCTCATTTGAAGGGGATATTCATAAAACATAATGAATTCCATTAGAGCTGAGGGCTACACTGGGTTGGAGACAGCAGCCTGATCAAAGCAAGTGGTTTAACATTGGCCCCTCTTACTGTCATTAGGACAGATCCTGGAAAGAAGTTCTCTCTTCTGCCTCTTTAATTGCTCTATCAAGGCCAGTATCAGAAAGGCAGGATGCAAGTGACTGCTGCTGCCCAAGATGCTATTATAATTAGAGCAGTCACTGAACCTCATCCAAGCTTACAATGTAGCATCAATTCAGGTTAAATTGGGAAACTGAGCAGAAAATTGCTGTCTGGTGTTTTGAGTGGGTTTTTGCATCTTAACATTATCTGATATTGGATCATTATGTACCGCTGCATAATGCCAACAAGTAATGGCACAGCACTGCCAGTAATGACACTGGGACACCAGAGAAGGAAATGGTGAGGGGAATCTAATTCCTTATGCAGCTTCATGGAATAAAGTCAACTCAGGTACACACTTGTTCAGATTAAATATAATGATCTGTGGCTGCAACTGATCTATGCATATCTATAAGTTGAGGAGAGCAGGGGGAGAGTTGCCATGGAAATGCAACCAATGTCATAGTTGCAAATGGCTCATGTGTCATGGCTCATTTTCCAGAAGGAGCAGAGGAGAGCAGGAGTTAAGGGAAAAACATCTTTAAATGTTTGCAGCAAGACACGTCTGCGACCGCAGGGATGGTTGAAGAGGCAAATGGCACAAGTCCGAAGCGCTTTGTGGGGAGAAGGGAGCCAAAAGCACATCTGAAACCGAGCTTTGCAGCTTTCATGTGCTGCTGAATTCTTTCTCCTCCCACCTCCCGATGGCTGATCTCCAGGGCTGCCTCCAGCTCACGTGAGGCAGCGCGGCCCATGGCCTGGCTAGGCTTCACCCTTGGAATTGTGGAACTGTTTTGTTTGGAAGAGACCTTTAAGAGCATCGAGTCCAACCTTTAACCCAGCACTGCCAGGTCACCACTAAACCATGTCCCCCAGCAGTGCATCCATGTGGCTTTTAACTACCAACAGGGATGGGGACTGCACCTCTGTGTGTCTCACAGAACACTGGAGCAGGCTGCCCAGGGAGGTTGGGGAATCTCCTCTAGAGACTTTCAAGACCCATCTGGATGTCTTCCTGTGTGACCTGTGCTAGATTCTACAGTCCTGCTCTGGCAGAGGGGTTGACCTTGATGATCTTTGAGGGTCCCTTCCAACCCTAACATCCTGTGATCCCCACAGCTGGAAGTTGCACCAGCTGGAAGTTTTCTCAGGCTGGTCTGTCCTGCAGAGAAATTTCTGAATGCAGAGAAGTGAAAGAGCTGATGAGATGTTGGTGTAGAAGGCAACAGTGCTGATGTGAGCAAAGGGTTACTGCACTCACCTCAGACATGGGATAAACTGGACTGTTTTACTGAAATGTGAGCCCTGTGTCACAGCACAGCCCCCAAAGAGTTATCTCCAGATTGTGCATTTTAAAGATATGGACAAACTCTACCATTGAGTTGGAGTCTGCAAAGCTAGATGGTACCCCTTGATCCCTGGGGTGTAGACCATGGCTGCATTCAGTTCTGGGCTCCCCAGTTCAAGAGGGACAGGGATCTGCTGGAGAGGGTCCAGCAGAGGGTACCAGGATGATAAGGGGAATGCAGCACTGCCTGGTGAGGAGAGGCTGAGGGACCTGGGGCTCTTTAGTCTGGAAAAGAGAGGACTGAGAGGGGATTTAATACATGTTTATAAATATCTGAGGGCTGGGGGTCAGGAGGGAGGGGACAGGCTCTGCTCACTTGCTCCCTGGGATAGGACAAGGAGCAATGGATGCAAGCTGCAGCACAGGAGGTTCCACCTCAACACAAGGGGTCACAGAGCACTGGAAGAGGCTGCCCAGAGAGGTAGTGGAGTCTCCTTCTCTGGAGCCTTTCAAGGCCTGTCTGGATGTGTTCCTGTGTGACCTGAGCTAGATTGTATGGTCCTGCTGTGGCAGGGGGGGTTGGACTCAATGATCTCTTTGGGTCCCTTCCAACCCCTGATGTCCTGTGAGCCTGTGAACCTGAAGAAGAGGTTTTGGTGCTGATAGAAGTTAGGCATGCTAGCTCAATGTGGGTTGGGCAGAGAGTGGTGGATTCTCCTATGATGGACATCCTGCATGTGGGTTATCCTCCAGAGAGGGTTATCTGGCAGGGGGGTTGGAGTCAATGGTCTCTTTGAGTCCCTTCCAACCCCTGACATCCTGTGATCTTGTGATGGCTGCTTCTGCTGCAGGAGTGGGAGTGAGGCAGAAGTTATCACAGAGAGGAAAATACACATCTTCCCTTTCCCCCTCTTATCTTCTGCTCTGAGCAACTTGTCAGCATCAGCAAGTTGAGGTGAAAAGTGAGTCAAATGGGAATGAAAAGCCTTGATTCCCCTGCTGTAGTAACAATGCTCTCGTTTCTGTCAGCTGGGGAGCGCTGCCTGTCTGCCAAATCCCACCTGGCTCTGAAGGGTGGGCAAATATCCCCTGAGCTGGAGCTTCCAATTCGGGTTTTATTTTCTGGAGCAAGGTGATGGTCCTTAAAATTAAGTGTCATTTCTCTTTTCTTGCTGATCTATTTCCTGTAACAGCAAAGAAGGGCTGCAGCAGGAAATGGAGTGGAGTTTCTACTGAATTCAAAAACACTGTAGTGATAAATACAGTTCTGAATAAACCTCCTTGTAGCCACAAATCAATTAATCTTTTTTTTTTTCTTTCCTTTCCTCTCCCCCCTGTGTGTTCCATCCTAAGGATTTATTTTTGCATTGAGCTTTTGCTAGCTAGTGCAGTATACCTAATTCTTCACCTGGATAAATAACTGGTGGCATTTTTATTCCAAAGCAAACTGGCATTATCTTTCTTGCTGTGTACAAGCAAATGGAAAATAACCTTTGGGTTATTCTAGTTATTTATTTGCCCCTGCCTTATCCCCACCCCCCCCCCACACTCCCCCCCTGCCCAGAGCAACCTCTTGTAATTTGTGGCTTAGAATAAAAGAGGGTTCAGGGTTTGGCTCTGAAGAGCAGCACAATTGAGTTGCTGGAAGGTGTCCAGAGAAGGGCAACAAAGCTGGGGAGGGGTCTGGAGCACAGCCCTATGAGGAGAGGCTGAGGGAGCTGGGGTTGCTTAGCCTGGAGAAGAGGAGGCTCAGGGGAAACCTTCTTGCTCTCTCCAACTCCCTGAAGGGAGGTTGTAGCCAGGTGGGGGTTGGTCTCTTCTCCCAGGCAAGCAGCCCCAGAACAAGAAGACACAGTCTCAAGCTGTGCCAGGGGAGGTTTAGACTGGAGGTGAGGAAGAAATTCTTCATAGAAAGAGATATTGACTATTGGAATGTGCTGCCCAGGGAGGTGGTGGAGTCACCATCACTGGAGGTGTTTAGGAAGAGACTTGATGGGGTGCTTGGTGCCATGGTTTAGTTGATTAGATGGTGTTGGGTGATAGGTTGGACTTGGTGATCTCAAAGGTTTTTTTCCAACCTGGTCTATTCTATTCTATTCTATTCTATTCTATTCTATTCTATTCTATTCTATTCTATTCTATTCTATTCTATTCTATTCTATTCTATTCTATTCTATTCTATTCTATTCTATTCTATTCTATTCTATTCTATTCTAACTTCCCTCCCTCCCCATCATAAACTTTGGCAGACCAGCCCAGCTGGAAGCAAATGATAGCTGTGTTTACAGGCACAACTACAGTGGGATGCAATGAATATGTACAGAGAAGTTAATACCAAAACAATGTAGCCAAGGTCAAGCAGAAGCAAGTTAGTATCCCTCCAGTGTGAAGAAGCAAGAAGAGAAATTGTTTTGGTACAACCGGTTTTAGTTCTTATATCTCCTCAATGGGATTGTTTAGAATTCTCTTTGTTTTCCCTCTCACAGCCAAGAATGATTAATTTACATTATTACTACTTTTCTGTTCAAGATCTGTGAAGAATTTTTAAAGCATAGCCACTGTGCTTGAACCCTTCCAATTGCTGTTGTCCCTTGGCTGATGAGACTTCATGGATTTATATGGCCAGGGCTGTCCCACCAGTTTGGCTAAGATGGTGAGCAGAGGCAGGTTTGCTGCTTTTAGCCTTGGAGCCAGCTAAATGCTCTGCAGTGAGTTAATTGAGGATGATTAATGGGCTTGAACATGTCTCCTGTGAAGAAAGACTGAGAGAGCTGGGGCTGTTTAGTCTCGAGAAGAAAAGGCTGGGAGGAGATCTTGTTAATGTCTATAAACATCTGAGGAGTGTCAAGATGAAGGTGCCAGGCTCTTCTTGGTGGTACCCAGTGATAGCACAAGGAACAACTGGTATAAGCTGGAACCCAGGAGGTTCCACCTCAACATGAGGAGAAACTGTGAGGCTGCTGGAGCCCTGGAGCAGGCTGCACAGAGAGGTTGTGGAGTCTCCTTCTCTGGAGACTTTCAAGACCTATCTGGATGCATTTCTGTGTGACCTGCCCTAGGTGATCCTGCTTTGGCAGTGGGGTTGGACCAGATTATCCTTAGAAGTCCCTCCCAACCCCTTTCATTCTATGATCCTATGAGTGAAGGTGTGCATGACTTCACCAGCTCCAGGGTGAGTGGTGGAGTCTGTGAGCTGAGCTAGTGGCAGGGGCAGAACAGATACACCTGTGATATATGGTGGAGGCACACCTTGTGTGGTAGAAGTTCCTTAGAATCATAGAATCAATAAGGTTGGAAAAGACCTCAAAGATCATCAGGTCCAACCTGTCACCCAACACCTCATGACTACTAGACCATGGCACCAAGTGCCACATCCAATCCCCTCTTGAACACCTCCAGGGATGGGGACTCCTCCACCTCCCTGGGCAGTGCATTTCAATGCCTAACAACTCTCTCTGTGAAGAACTTCCTTCTCACCTCGAGTCTAAACCTCCCCTGGTGCAGCTTGAGACTGTGTCCTCTTGTTCTGCTGCTGGTTGCCTGGGAGAAGAGACCAACCCCCACCTGGCCTTCTGCTTTAAGTGAGTTAAAAATAGAGGCTAGGAGAAGATGATGCTTACATGTGACTTTCTGGTCCAGTCTCCTGCACCTCCTCAGTGATACCTGGAGTTGCAGCACGTCCCCAGCACAGTTTGCTTGTGCTGCTTTCTAAGCAGAGACAATCTGGAGTATGTCCAAATGGTGACTTGCTGACTGTGCAGGTTGGTGTTTCTGGTGGAGGAGGCATGTGAAGGGCTGGGAAATAGGGCAGAGCTTACCTTGAAAGCAGTCAGAAAGTGAAATTAACTGGAGTGGGAGAGCTGCTGTGTGTATCCTGACTGCTGGCCTCTGTCAGCCAGCTGCTGTAGCCAGTGCTAGAAATCCTCTTGAGTTTCCTCTGTGCACAGCCTCCTTGTTAAACCCTTTCCTCTTCTTCCTTCCTCTCCTTTTCATGCTGTAATCTGGACTCTTAACAGTTCTGCCTTTGTTCCTGCAAAACACAGGGGAGAAATGATGAGAAATAATCTGTAGTGTTATGCTTCAGACTATCAAAAACCAATTCCAAAGGTCTTCTATATGACCAGCTTAACACTAGGACATGAGGCACTGAACAGCTTAGTAATTGCCTCTGCAGAAGGAATTTTTCAGTTCTTTCTTTCCTTTCTTTAATATTTGGAAGGTGGCTTTAACAAGGTGATCAATATCTTCGTTCTGCAGCCTCCAAACTGAGTGGCCATTTGGTTCTGTCTTCTGCCCAGGTGATGGAGGTGAAGGATCACAGTATCACAGTATCACTTAGGTTGGAAAGGACCTTGAGGATCATCGAGTCCAACCTATCAACACAGACCCCATGACTAGACCATGGCACCAAGTGCCACGTCCAATCTCCCCTTGAACGCCTCCAGGGTTGATGACTCCACCACCTCCCTGGGCAACCGGTTCCAATGACAAATGACTCGCTCAGTGAAGAACTTCCTCCTTGCCTTGAGTCTAAACCTCCCCTGGCGCAGCTTGAGACTGTGTCCCCTTGTTCTGGTGCTGGTTGCCTGGGAGAAGAGGCCAACCCCTTCCTGGCTACAACCACCTTTCAGGTAGTTGTAGAGGGCAATGAGGTCACCCCTGAGCCTCCTCTTCTCCAGGCTAAGTGCCCCACTAATGTGCATAGGAGAGGCAGCCAAGGAAAGTCAGGGTGACAGTTTTGGGAGTGCTGAGAAGGCTGTGTTGGGAACATATGGTTGGGAATTTGTATCCTGAATTCTGACACCATCTGCATTTTGCCACCGTGGCTGCCTGACAGAAATGTTTCTAAGAGGGTAGGGCACAGGAGCAGGGAGCTGGAAGCCAGATTGCAGAGCTCCCACGAGCTCTTCTTTCATCCCTTGTAGATGTGAAATGTTGATTGAGTTCTGAAATCCTGAGAAATAGAGATATTTTAAATCTCTAAAGAGCTCTTCTGCTCTGAAAGATGGGCTTTCATTAACATCCAACATCAAGGGTGCTCCCTGAGAAGAGAAATATTCCCTGTACAGTGGCCCATTAAATATCCTGCTTGCCTTGTGTCCTACAGTTTATGAAGGAGAGGGGTTTTTATTTTATTTTGTTGGGTTTTTTTGCCTGGTTCTGGGTGGGAGAGGGCAAAAAAAAAAGCAAGCAAGCAAGGGAATACTAATGACTTGCAATGGCTCTTTCAAAAGTCATGGAAAGCGTTAGCCACTGGCAAAGATCTCTGTGGAAAGCACCAGGTGTTAGATCTGGGGTGTTCCACTGCAGGGTCTGGCTTATTAGGTTCAACCAGCAGATGGTAAAATCCATTTGCTGCCTATTAGACGTGGCAGGGAGCAAGGTGGAACTGGGAGAAGGCAGAAGGATGCAAAGGGGCTGGCTGGGCTACCTTTCCTTGTCTCGAAGAAGAAGTGTCCTGCTAACAGCAGTGTGAGTCAGACAAGCTATAATTCCTTCCTACCAACATGAAACTGTCTTAAAATGACAAAGTTGAACAACTGCAAACGTTAGCTACAGCCAGCAGCAAAGGTGAGCCAGTAGCAGATGGTTCATAAAAGCCTCATGATAGCTGTATAAATGGTCACAGTTTAATTTGCTGGTGGGAATTGCAGGCCCTGCTCATCAGCTTGACCAACTGAATCTCATTATGGTCACCAAGACCAATCTCATCCACCTCCCTTAGTTACTTATTTATTTACCCCTGGGGAAAGGGGAGGTGTGCAGCATTAACTTAGCCTAGAGAAGAGGAGGCTCAGAGGAGACCTTATTGCTCTTTACAACTACCTGAAGGGAGGTTGTAGCCAGGTCGGGGTTGGGCTCTTCTCCCAGGCAAGCAACACCAGAACAAGAGGACACAGTGTCAAGCTGCACCAGGGGAGGTTTAAGCTGGAGGTGAGGAGAGAGTTCTTCCCAGAAAGAGAGATTGGCCATTGCGATGTGCTGCCCAGGGAGGTGGTGGAGTCTCCATCCCTGGAGGTGTTCAAGAGGGGATTGGATGCAGCACTTGCAGTCATGGTTTAGTTAGTCATGAGGTGTTGGGTGATAGGTTGGACTTGATGATCTCAAAGGTCTTTTCCAACCTTGTTGATTCTATGATTCTATGACAAAAGGACACCAGGATGTGTGTCAAATGGGACAGTAAGCTCTGGCATCTATATAAGATATAAGAACTCTTATGTGCAAGGCAGAGCCTGGGTGTTCCCTCCTTGACCTTTTGATACTGTGGTGGATGTTTTTTTTCTCTGTATCACTTCTCATACAGGTCCCAAACAAGATCAAGCACTTTATAAGCAAGCACATAGCAGAAGCAATCCATGTGGCAAAAGCCTTGGATTGTAAATAGCTAGAGGAGGGTGTTTGCAGATAGAGTGAAGCCAAGGAAGCGTGTGTGGCTCACCCAAGGCCACACATCAAGCTGTAAGGAGGACAGGAGTAGAGTCGTAGGCCTGTCCCCTGAGGGCAAAACACTAATTCACGTCTTCTCTCAGCACATTTATTTATTGTACCTGCCTCTTTTTAACTAAGCTCTTTTGTAAGGTGATGTGTGCACTGTCTTGCACGGTGTGGAGCAGAAAACAAATGATCCTGCTGAGAGAACGTGCATTGTGTTAGATGTCACCCCATGAAAAATCTGCCAGGCTGGGATGCATCTTCCCAGCACATCTGAGAGCACCACCTTTAATGTCCTCAAACCCCAATCAACCCTGAAGACTGAGACAGGTGCTGGAGAGTCAAAAAAAAAAAAGCCTTAGCAACACCAGTAAATGTTTGCAGTCCCCTGGTGACCCTCACTGCTGGTGTGACTTGGCAGATAAGCACCCAGGATGACGGCATGGCATGATCCTGCTCTTTGTGGCAGGGTGCTGACAGCAGCTGGGTGATGAATTCGGAGCTGTCGAGCCTGCTCTGTGTATATAATTCACGAGGCTCGCTTGTGACAGTTGAAGGACATCCCTGTCACTCCAGAGCCAGATCCCTAGGGCTCTTGTGTCGTGAGCCAGCTCCAGGAAGCCCATAGGTGGTTTTGCAGAGCTCAACTCCTCACTGCTGCTAAAAGAGAAGCTGCAGGCATGATGGATGGCACAAATCTGGTGCAGCGCAAAGCATCCAGGTCTATTTCACACCTTTTGCCCCCGAGGCACCAAGGAAGTCCAGATGTGGATTTTAAGTTGTGGCAAAATGTAGTGAGTTTGTACTGATTTCATCCCAATCAAAGGCTGCCTGGACAGCCACAGCCTTTGGCTGTGGAAAGATGGGGGGGGGTGTGGGGTGTGGAAATTACTGTCTGCCAGGAAAAATCTACCTTTGGGAAGGCTCTGGAATCAATGTCTGCAGGGTTGTGGTGGTGTATGCCTGGAATGGCTCAAAAGTCAGTGGTTTGAAGCTTGCCCTGGCACCCTCAAGACTAGCTGTTAGTTGAACACTTTTTGGGGGATTTAAGAGTGGCTGTGGAAGGGCTTGGGATGATGAGGTGAACATAGAGGGTGTGAGATATCTCTGTGGCCCTAGAGACATGGGGACTTCATCACAGGATGTTAGGGGTTGGAAGAGACCTCTGAAGATCACAGTATCACAGTATCACAGTATCACTTAGGTTGGAAAGGACCTCGGGGATCATCGAGTCCAACCTATCAACACAGACCCCATGACTAGACCACGGCACCAAGTGCCACGTCCAATCTCCCCTTGAACACCTCCAGGGTCGATGACTCAACCACCTCCCTGGGCAACCGGTTCCAATGATGAACGACTCGCTCAGTGAAGAACTTCCTCCTCACCTCGAGTCTAAACCTCCCCTGGCGCAGCTTGAGACTGTGTCCCCTCGTTCTGGTGCTGGTTGCCTGGGAGAAGAGGCCAACCCCTTCCTGGCTACAACCACCCTTCAGGTAGTTGTAGAGGGCAATGAGGTCACCCCTGAGCCTCCTCTTCTCCAGGCTAAACAATCCCAGCTCCCTCAGCCTCTCCTCATAGGGCTTGTGTTCAAGGCCTCTCCCCAGCCTTGTTGCCCTTCTCTGGACACGCTCAAGTGTTTTGATGTCCTTCTTAAACTGAGGGGCCCAGAACTGGACACAGGACTCAAGGTGTGGCCTAACCAATGCAGAGTACAGGGGCACTATGACCTCCCTGCTCCTGCTGGCCACACTATTCCTAATGCAGGCCAGGATGCCATTGGCCCTCCTGGCCACCTGGGCACACTGCTGGCTCATATTCAGGTGGCTGTCGATCAGCACCCCCAGGTCCCTCTCTGTTTGGGAGCTCTCCAGCCACTCTGACCCCAGTCTATAGCTCTGCATGGGATTGCCGTAGCCAAAGTGCAGCACCTGGCACTTGGACTTGTTGAATGCCATCCCATTGGACTCTGCCCATCTGTCCAGTCGGTCGAGGTCCCTCTGCAGAGCCTTTCTACCCTCTAATTGACTAACATCTGCCCCTAACTTTGTGTCATCTGCAAACTTGCTGATGACTGACTCTACCCCTTCATCCAGATCATCGATGAATATGTTGAAGAGGACAGGGCCCAGCACTGATCCCTGGGGGACGCCAAGTCCAAGCCTCTTGCCAGAGCAGAGCCATAGAATCCAGCTCAGGTCACAGAAGAACACATCCAGACATGTCTTTAAAGTCTCCAGAGAAGGAGACTCCACAACCTCTCTGTTCCAGTGCTCTGTGACCCTCACAGTGAAGAAGTTTGATGCCTGTCTGCAGAGCTGGTCAGGGGGCCCAGTGAGTGTTTTATCAGGGTCCAGCCCCAAATGCACAAACAGCAGGGAAGAAACCTGAAAATCCAGGTTGCTTATGATATCTTTCACGGTGTTTTGGTACAAAAGCTTCCTGCTGCATTGTGGGGAACAAAGAGTTGGCCAGCTGAGTTCCTTTGCAGCAATAACATCTCACCATGAACGTTGAACCTCTCCTGCAGTATTAGAGAAGCTAATGGGATTGTAGAACCATTTTCTTCATTTTTCATAGCAGTAAGAGAAGAGAGAGGAGCTGCCCCAGATCGATGAGGTTCAGGGTTGTAGGTATCTGAGTCACCTCTGAAAATTGGATTTTGCTTCTGAAGGCCTCTAAGCACTCTTGAGCGATTTGCTCCAGTGGAAGAGTTGAGGCTTTAGGATGCAATTACTCTTCATTGTGAAGCAAAACTTTGTGAGCTATTGTAAACTGTCATTCCCTGTAAATGAAACCAGCATTTACAGCAAGTGAACTTGGCCATAGATGGTCACTCCTGCCCCTAAACTCTAAGCTGCATCCCTTGGTTTTCTGACAGAGACCAATATGTTCTCATCCAACATCAGTCTTCCCAAGTGCTGCTGAATATTCAGCCTGTGAAACAAGAGAGGGACAAGTAAGTGAGGCAGTGAAGTCAAAAATGCAGCTTGACAAGAACAAGGAGAACTCAACTCTCTCAGCAGTCAAACTGGGATGCCGATGGACAAGAGGTGCAGAGCATCCTCGTTGCCCATGAGATTCTGCTCTGTGGATCTGCCTCAAAAAAGTTATTGGTGGTCAGCACCTTATAGGATTTGTCCTTTTATGCAGTGATAAGGATCAGACAAACACTGACATATTTATCTCCTTCCTGAGATTTCATCAGCAAACCAGATGAGTTCTGAATTATTCACCATCTGTTTCACATTTGGCCATCAGGCTTTGCACTCTCTCTGTCTCCCTCCCTCGCTGCTGGGGGCTGGAGTGATGTTGCAAGGGTGTATCTCAACCCTGGCTACCCTGGTCTTCCTCCTTTGCTCAGCAGCTTCCAAACACTAATATTCAGTACAGTGTCTTCCCTTCCTTCTGCTGCTATTCCCCCTGGACTTTTCCACCCACTTGTGCAGTCAGCATGTTCTGCTCCCCACTCCCATATGGCACACAGAATTTCCTGTGTAGTAAAAACCAAACCAAGGAAATATTTAATGGTTAAAAAAAAAGAGAAGAAGAAAACCAAACCAAAACAGTGACATTAGAGACATCAAAACACGAAGGCTACTGAAAGGGAAGGGAATTCTACCCAGAAAATAACAAAGGAATCTGTCTGTAGCACATCCTCTTGCATTAGTGAGCAGTATCTGGGTAGAGCTCTTTGAACTGTGTGTTAGTCATGGTGGCTTCAAGCATCTGGATATGGGAAAAGGAGTGGAAGAGCCTGGCTCTAGTGTCTTGGTAAATGCCTTCCAGGTAAGGGAGGCTATCAGCAAGGATGTCCCCAAAGCCACCTTTTGCCCAGCCTGAGCTGGCCTTGTTCCACAGCCTCTCCTCCACCACCTCAGGGAGCTCAGCTGAACTTGCTTCCCCCTGGGCTAGTCCTTCCCTTTAGGGACCCAGCACTGGATGATCTTCCAGATGTGACCTAAGAAGTGCCAGATGTGGAGGAATGACTATTCTACTTGTCCAGTCCCCTGTTCTACAAGCCTGGGTTGCTGTTGAGGTGTGCTGATGTTCAGCCTACTGTTCTCCAGAACTCTTGAGTCCACCTCAGCTGGGCTACCCTCATCCTATTTGTATGCAAAGCGTTAGGCTGCTCCAGGTGCAGAACTTGGCTTTTGTCTGTACTGAATTTCCTGGAGCTCCTGCTGGCTCTTTCCTCCCATCTAGGTGCCTCTGAATGGCGATTTGCTTCTCCTGGAGTGGTTGCTAGAGAGATCACCTTGGTGTTAACCAAGCAAGAAATTTTGTGGTGGGCAGTCACAAGATGCTTGCTGTTGCTTTTGTAGGGTCTTCAAGTACTCTGAGACCACTCTAGGCAGTGAGGACATCCAAGCTGCAGGCATCATGCAAGGGTTTGTTTTTTCTAGCTACTGTCATGACTGATGAGCCAAGCTTCATTCTCCACAGCGACCTCTGGGCCTATGACCCCCTCAGTCAGACCTTGTAGCTGCATCACTGCTGGAAAGGGTTGTCAGAGAGGGCAAAGAAAGCTATTTAGAGGTCATTTCAGTTTCTTGCTAACAATGCCCCAAACCAAAAAGCTCCAAAGAATATTAGATCTGAGATCTGTTCAGTCCTATTACTATCATTACTGGGTTGCAAAGGCTCCTCAGTTAAGCAAGTCCATCTTAACATGCTTCCAACATATGGCCTTAGTAAATGAGTGCCCTATTTATATATCCCTGGAGTTTTGTCAAGCATCTGTCTCAAGCACAGTGTGGCAAGCATGAAATTTTTGGTCACACAAATGCAGTGTGCTGTGTGCATTTGTGAGGAAGACAGATGTGATTTATTAGGTCAAATGTCTGGAGTGAGGCAGCTTCAGATAGTCCTCTTGGCAGCTGCCCATACACTGAACACTGTTTGCTGTTAGCCCTGGGACTGGAGTCTGGTTTGTCTGTATGAGCCTCTGTGATGACAAGGGGAATGGTGGACTCTGTTTTCCAAAGAGGCTGTAAATTTATTGGCTGTGCATGACCCTGGGACTTGCAGTGAAGCCCAGAGAAGTTGTGGCTGCCCCATTCCTGGAAGCGTTCAAGGCCAGGCTGGATGTGGCTTTGAGCAAACTGATCTAGTGGACGCCCTGCAAGGAGAGGCTGAGGGAGCTGGGGTTGTTTAGCCTGGAGAAGAGGAGGCTCAGGGGAGACCTTCTTGTGGTCTGCAGCTACCTGAAGGGAGGCTGTAGCCAGGTGGGGGTTGGTCTCTTCTCCCAGGCAACCAGCAGCAGAACAAGAGGACACAGTCTCAAGCTGTGCCAGGAGAGGTTTAGGCTGGAGGTGAGAAGAAAGTTCTTCCCAGAAAGAGTAATTTTCCATTGGAATGTGCTGACCAGGGAGGTGGTGGAGTCCCTGTCAAAAAGGCTTGGATGTGGCCCTTGGAGCCATGGTTTAGTTGTCAGGAGGTGCTAGGTATTAGGTAATAGGTTGGACTTGATCCTCTGAGTTCTTTTCCAACCTGGTTGATTCTATGATTCTATGTCCCTGCCCATGGTAGGAGAGTCGCACTAGATGATCTTCAAAGGCTCCTTCCAAGCCAAACCATCCTGTGAGTCCTCTGAATTACTTTCAAAGTTTTGTCTTTTTATTCTTAAGGTTCTGATTGTCCCTAGAGCTTAACTAGCAGAGCAGAGTCATTGCTGCTGTGCTAATGCATGTGTGATGGGAAAGGGATTCAAGGAGAGCTGAAGTGATGGCATAGCATTAGTCATAGAATCCCAGAATGATAGGGGTTGGAAGTGACCTCTGGAAATCATCCAGTCAAACCTCCCTGACAGAGCAGAGTCACCTAGAGCGGGCTGCATGCAGGATGGTGTTCAGGCATCTATGGAGTCAGAATGATTCCACAGATGGAGACTTCACCACCTCTCTGGGCAGCCTGTTCCAGTACTCTACCTTCCTCATGTGTAGATGGAACTTCCTATGTTCAACTTTGTGCCCATTACCTCTGTGCTGTGGCTGGGCACTTCTGACAAAAGACTGGCCCCATCCTCCTGACACCCACCCTTTAGGTATTTATAAGCATTGAGAAGATCCTTCCTCAATCTTCTCTTCTCTGGGCTAAAGAGCCCCAAGTCCCTCAGCCTTTTTTTCCCAAGGGAGATGCTCTGGTCCCCTAATGATCTTCATAGCCCTTTGCTGTACATTCTCAAGTAGTTCCCTGGAGTGCCCAGAACTGGACACAGTATTCCAGATGAGACCTCAGCAGCACAGAGAGGGAGGAGAACCTCCTTTGACCTACTGGCTGTGCTCTTCTTCATGCACCCCAGGATACCATTGACCTTCTTGGCCACAAGGGCACATTGATGGTCATCCTGTTGGCCACCATGATTCCCAGTTTTTTTTTAGTCTCCTGAATTAATCTCATGAGCAGTGCTGAAATTCCCCCTGGAGATTGCTGGCTCTTGTGAAACGTGCCTTCTTTTTAGTCCACTCATGCATGGAGCAGCACGGAGCTCTTGTGCTGGTTGGAAATGTCAGAAGTCAAAGTTTTGCCTTGCTGAAATGTTGTGTTCCATGGAGAGCGAAGGCAAGGCCCTTTTAAGGAAAACCACCTTGGAGAATAGGCTGCTTCTGTCTCTGTATGACCCACTGTGATGCTGAGTGTGTCATCAAGCCAGCAGGAGCAGGGAAGTCATTCTGCCCCTCTGCTCAGCACTGATTATGCCACACCTTGAGTCCTGTGTCCAGTTCTGGGCTCCTCAGTTTAGGAAAGATGTTAAGTTGCTGGAAGGTGTCCAGAGAAGGGCAACAAAGCTGGGGAGGGGTCTGGAGCACAGCCCTGTGAGGAGAGGCTGAGGGAGCTGGGGTTGCTTAGCCTGGAAAAGAGGAGGCTCAAGGGAGACCTTCTTGCTCTCTCCAACTCCCTGAAGTGAGGTTGCAGCCAGGTGGGGGTTGGTCTCTTCTCCCAGGCACCCAGCATCAGAACAAGAGGACACAGTCTCAAGCTGCACCAGGGGAGGTGTAGGCTGGAGGTGAGGAAGAAGTTCTTCCCAGCAAGAGAGATTGGCCATTGGAATGTGCTTTCCTGCAAGAGTTGTTAGGCATTGGAACAGGCTGCCCTGGGAGGTGGTGGAGTCATGCCTGGAAGTGTTCAGAAAGCATATAGACATGGCACCCTGGGACATGATTGAGTATGCTTGGTGGTTTTGGGTTGAAAATTGGACTTGATGATCTTTGAGGTCCTTTTCAGCCTTCCTGATTGTATGAGGCTAATTTTACATCCCTTTCCTGGGCATGGGTGATGCATTGCTGCCGTTGAACAGTGAAGAAAAGGAGAGGGCAGACACATTCTGCAGGAGATTGTGTTCTGAAAGCACATGAAGCTGCCTGAAGCCTTGAGTTGTGTCCTACACAACTTCTCCTAATAAAGGTTTATAAATTATATTCCCTTTGTTACCCTCTTTGGTTGATGGAAAGCACTCCTGCCGCTTGCTTTGTTTTTCTCAAGTGCTGGATTGAAGTGCATCCCATGTTTGTGTAAATGAAAATATTTAGGTACAGAGATGAAATTGGATGTCTCTGGCTGTTCTGCAAACCAGCACTTAAGTGGAGGTGAGAACACATCTGTGCATAATAATAAGAGAGATACTTGCAGCAGAGATTGAAACTGTTCTGGAGGCCCTGGTTTGTGATCTCTTTCACCTGAAGCCACTCGCTGCAGGCCTCAGGTCAGCTTGATGTGCATCTTGCTCTGGATTAGCTGGATCTGAACAGTGGACACAGTCTCAAGCTGTGCCAGGGGAGGTTTAGGCTGGATGTTAGGAAGAAGCTCTTCCCAGAAAGAGAAATTTGCCATTGGAATGTGCTGCCCAGGGAGGTGGTGGAGTCACCATTACTGGAGGTATCAAGAAGAAACTGGATGGGACACTTAGTGCCATGGTTTAGTTGATTAGATGGTGCTGAGGGATAGGTTGGATCTTGAAGGTCTTTTCCAACCTGGTTAATTCTATCCTATCCTATCCTATCCTATCCTATCCTATCCTATCCTATCCTATCCTATCCTATCCTATCCTATCCTATCCTATCCTATCCTATCCTTGCCTGTGCTGGATTATCTCCCAGAGCAGACTGTGTGACAGCCATGTTCACAGAGCAGGACACAAGTGGATTGAGCACTGCTGGGACATGCATAAAACTTATGACCAGTCCCTTGATTGCTCATGTGAGGGTGGTTTGCCGTGCCCATCCCCTGAACTCCACCAACAATGGCCTGGTTTGCGCATCAAGCCCATGTTGGTCTTTGGCAAATGATGACCTGTGTGACCTCTGTGATGACCTCTGTGTGGGTCATTCCCACAGGGAATTACTCATGATGCTGGGGAAAAAAATAACCCAACCCCAAAGGCAACATCCCCTCCAGCCTCACTTTCTTTTTAATTCATGCCATGGTTTAGTTGATTAGGTGGTGTTGGGTGATAGGTTGGACTTGATGATCTCAAAGGTCTTTTCCAACCTGGTCTGGTCTGGTCTGGTCTATTCTATTCTATTCTATTCTATTCTATTCTATTCTATTCCATTCCATTCCATTCCATTCCATTCCATTCCATTCCATTCCATTCCATCCCATCCCATCCCATCCCATCCCATCCCATTCACTACATGATGCCTGTGAGAAAGCCTCCAGGCAGGAAATTCCTTGTGTAGGTGACAGAGGAACCTGAAGGGACAGGTTTCCCTGCTTTGGGGAAGCACAGCTGAGCTTTCCCTGGCTGCATGGATTGCTATGGGCAGAATAACTGCTGCTGGCAGCACATGACATGGCAGTTTTGAAGCCTGCATAATTTTCTAAGCCTAGTGTTAAGCTCTCAGTGTTTTCTGTTTGTCAGAGATTGTTGTTTCCATCATTATCTGATGTGAAGGGCCCGCCCGTGTCTTCATGTGAATGCAGCTGAGTGAAAAATCAGGCTGTGATCTGAAACAAAAATGTCACTTTGGGTGTTTTGTGGAGGGTTTAATCTAAAATCAAACTCTTCATGTCTAAGAAAATAGCCCAGGAGGATGTGAGTGGCCTTCTTTAGTTGGAAAGCTAAAGAACTTGGGACTTTGGTTGACCTAAATATATTTCTTTGGTTTAAAATGCATATTATTTTTTTTAATGAAAATGGTTGCCCATCTCTCTCCATAAAGCCCACCTGGTACTTGCCTTTTGCAAGTACATTGGGTTGGAAGGGACCCTCAAAGGTCATCTTGTCCAACCCCCTGCAGTGAGCAGGGAAGGGGGAAGTGTTCGCATTGGAGGTGTTTGCTGTTAATGATGGAATGGAATGGAATGGAATGGAATGGAATGGAATGGAATGGAATGGAATGGAATGGAATGGAATGGAATGGAATGGAATGGAAAGGAATGGAATGGACCACGTTGGAAAAGAACTTCCAGATCATCAAGTCCAACCTATCACCCAACACCATCTGATCAATTAAACCATAGCACCAAGCACCCCATCCAGTCTCTTCTTAAACACCTCCAGGGATGGAGACTCCACCACCTCCCTGGGCAGCACATCCCAATGGCCAATCTTTCTTGCTGGGAAGAATTTCTTCCTAACATCCAGCCTAAACCTCCCCTGGTGCAGCTTGAGACTGTGTCCTCTTGTTCTGTTGCTGGTTGCCTGGGAGAAGAGACTAACCCCCACCTGGCTACAGCCTCCCTTCGGGTAGTTGTAGACAGCAATAAGGTCTCCCCTGAGCCTCCTCTTCTCCAGGCTAAGCAACCTCAGCTCCCTCAGTCTCTCCTCACAGGGCTGTGCTCCAGACCCCTCCCCAGCTTTGTTGCCCTTCTCTGGACACCTTCCAGCATCTCAACATCTTTCCTAAACTGAGGAGCCCAGAACTGGACACAGGACTCAAGGTGTGGCCTAAGCAGCGCTGAGCAGAGGGCAGAATAACCTCCCTGCTCCTGCTGGCCACACTCTTCCTGATGCAGGCCAGGATGCCATTGGCCTTCTTGGCCACCTGGGCACACTGCTGGCTCATGTTTAGCCTACTATCGACCAGTACCCCCAGGTCCCTTTCTGCCTGGCTGCTCTCCAGCCACTCTGTCCCCAGCCTGTAGCACTGCATGGGGTTGCTGTGGCCAATGTGTAGAACCCTGCACTTAGATGTGTTAAATCTCATGCCGTGGGAGTTGGTAGCTCAGTAAGTAGCTATGCTTGCAGCTGGTAAAATAAAACCAAACTGTCTTGACAAACAGTTGATTGAGGTTTTTGTGGAAACCTCTGAAAGCCACCAGAGATGATGGTATAGCCACAGAGATTGGGTCTCTGTGCATGTCTCTGCTGTTTGGCTCTCAGTGTGGTTAGTCCCTTACAAAGAGGAGGTTTGTATTGGCTCTTTCTCATGCAGCATCGTCCTATTTTAGTTGAAGACTGTTTGCCATCTCCCACAGCAGTGTCTGGTTGATTGTTTATATTATCAGAGTGTGTGGCTGATGAAACTATGGGAAATTGTGAGGCAGCTGGTGCTTAATTAGTGTCTTCCTTCTATAGCTGATTGGCCACACTCTCAATCTCACTCTGGGCTCAATCCAGAGCTGTTCGGTTCGTTGCGCTGGAGGTTTGGTGGGGTTGTGTAACTGAGAACCTGAATCAGCAGCAGATTTCTGCTTTAATTAAAACCTGCAGTTGCTGGAAGAGGTGGGGCAGGCACAGAGGGCTTAGCTTTCATACTGAACTACTCTCTCAGAATCCTGAAGATCATGGCTAAAGCCCTTTCCCTTACTGAAGCTGATTGCAAAACTTTCTGCTCTTGAGCCAAGATCCTCCATTTATTGAAGGGGGGAGGGGGTAAGATTTGCATGTTATCTACTGTTACAAGAGCTCTTTTTTTTGCAGAAGGCAAAGCTTGACCTGCCTGTTTTCGTTTGCATATATATAAGATCCAACTCCTTAACTCACTCTTTCAGTCAGCAGAGAAAACAACTTTGTCCCTTCTCCACACGGAAGCAGCAAGCTTCCAAACCGGGGCTGAGATCAGACCTTAAGCCTCCTTCATGTCTGGGTGCATTTCAGTTTGGCTGAGATATCTCTAAAGAATTAAAGCAGTGCTGTGGCTTGGAAAAACTTGTGCTCAGATAAGCTGCTGTGAGGTCAGAAATGGCCACGTTCAGACTGAACCCATTGCTGCTTCACAGGGTGCAGGTAGCTGGTTTCTGCAACTGTTGCTTGAATGTGTTGTAACCAGGGGAAGGGACCCTTTGCGAGGGCTTGTAGTGATAGACTGAGGGACAGTGGCTTTGAGCTTGAGGTGGGGGAGATTTAGACTGAATATTATGAAGAAATTGTCCACAGTGAGGTTGGTGAGACACTGGAAAAGGCTGGCCAGGGAGGTTGTGGATGCCCCCTCCCTGGAGGCATTCAAAGCCAGGTTGGATGAAGCCTTGAGCACCCCAATCTAGTGGAAGGTGTTCCTGCCCATGGCAGGGGAGTTGGAACCAGATGATTTCATAGTATTTCCTAGTATCAGTCAGGGTTGGAAGGGACCACAAGGGTCAGCTAGTTCCAACCCCCCCTGCCATGGGCAGGGACACCCCACACTAGATCAGCCTGGCCACAGCCTCATCCAGCCTGGCCTTAAACACCTCCAGGGATGGGGCCTCAACCACCTCCCTGGACAACCCATTCCAGGGCTTCACCACTCTCATGGGGAAGAACCTCCTCCTCACATCCAGTCTGAATCTCCCCACCTCCAGCTTCATTCCATTCCCCCTAGTCCTATCACTACCTGAGATCCTGAGCAGTCCCTCCCCAGCCTTCCTGTAGGCCCCCTTCAGATACCAGAAGGTCACAATGAGGTCACCTTGGAGCCTTCTCTTCTGCAGACTGAACAGCCCCAACTCCTTCAGTCTGTCCTCATAGGAGAGGTGCTCCAGCCCTCTGATCATCCTCATGGCCCTTCTCTGGACACCTTCCAGCACCTCCATATCCCTCTTGTAATAGGGGCTCCAGAACTGGAGGTCCCTTCCAACCCAACCCATTCTATGACTCTTTGAACCAAGAGTGGGTACAGTGAGGAAGATGCTCTGCCGTGTGTGTTGCTGCCACAGCTTGCACAGTGCATCTCCTCCCCTCTGACAAACAGTCAGGAAAGCAATAAAAACAAATGAGGTTTTAAGATCTCCTCTGCAAGAGTAGTTGTGATGCTGAATTCACGCAGTTCTGACTACAGAGCCACACAAATGTTTTCCCATTAAGGAATTACTCACTCTTGCAGGGTTTTCTGGAGCAGCAGGATAAGAATCTGCTGCTTTCAAGTCTGAATTTGATGGAATTGGGGGGGAGTGGTTGGGCAGTGGCAGGGCAGTACTTCTCCTCCTGCGTCGTGGGATCCATCACTGTGTGTTGTTTTTCCAGTCCAAATGGCCTAAATCAAATGCAAAAGGATAGGTTGAAAGAGGTAAGTGGTAAGCAGGGAAATGGTCTCATTATACCGTGCAGGGCAGAGAGAATGGGATGGGGGAGAAGGAAGGACAAAAGGCTGTTAGCCAGGGCACCAGCCTCTTTCTCTTCTGGTTAGTTTCAGCTTCCCTTAAAATTCCTGCTGTTTATCCATTTTGCCCACACGGGAGCCAAAAGCCTTCCTGCTCTTTTTCTGTCAAATTAAATTAATGGGGAGAAAAACCAACCACACAGATGCTCTAAATCCCAAGCTAATACTGCAGAGTTTTGGCTCTTGCCTCTGACTCTCGGCGTGGTTCAAAAGCAGCTCTGGAGACGCTTGGGGCACTCAGATGAAAACAAAACAAAAAAGCAACAGTTTCTTTTGTTTTCAAATTGAGAATTGCATTTATTTTATTCTAATCCACTTCTGGAAGGTGTGACGTGGAATCAAATCCTGGCCCTGTCTGTGACCTCTTTCTGCATGTGTACATGATGGAGTCGCCGTCCCTGGAGGTGCCCTGGATGTGGCACTTCAAGCCCTGGTTTAGTTGTTACAAGGTGTTAGGTATTAGGTAATAAGTTGGATTTGATGATCTCTGAGATGTTTTCCAACATGGTTGATTCTATGAATATAGAATAGAATAGAATTAACTAGGTTGGAAAAGACCTTTGAGATCATCAAGTCCAACCTATCTTCCAACACCATCTGATCAACTAAACCATGGCACCAAGTGCCTCATCCAGTCTCTTCCTAAACACCTCCAGTGGTGGTGACTCCACCACCTCCCTTGGGCAGCACATCCCAATGACCAATCACACTTTCTATGAAGATTTTCTTCCTAACATCCAACCTAAGCCTCCCCTGGTGCAGCTTGAGACTGTGACCTCTTGCTTTGGTGCTGGTTATCTGGGAAAAGAGATCAACCCTCACCTGGCTCCAACCTCCCTTCAGGGAGTTGGAGAGAGCAATAAGGTCTGCCCTGAGCCTCCTCTTCTCCAGGCTAAGCAACCCCAGCTCCCTCAGCCTCTCCTCACAGGGCTGTGCTCCAGACCCCTCCCCAGCTTTGTTGCCCTTCTCTGGACACCTTCCAGCAACTCAACATCTTTCCTAAACTGAGGAGCCCAGAACTGGACACAATACTCAAGGTGATGGGGCTGATTTGCTGGGGGAAATTTGTGTAGGGGAAGCTTCTCTGAGTGTAAGGGAAGGGTCTGTGCCATCTGAGTACTGTGTTCAGCTCTGGGACCCCCAGCATGTGAGTCCAGAGGTGGCCACAAAGATGATGAGAAGGCTGGAGCACCTCTGCTGTGAGGACAGGCTGAGAGAGTTTGGGTTGTTCAAGTCTGGAGAAGACTTGAACAAAGTCTCTGGGGAGACCTAACAGCAGCTTTCTAGTAGTACCTAAAGGGGGCCTGTAGGAGAGAGAGATTTTACAAGGGCTTGTAGTAATAGGAGAAAGGGTAATGGCTTTAAACTGAAAGGGGAGGTGTAGATGTAAAGAAAGGAAGGGGTTTGACCTTACAAGAGTGGTAAGAGACTGGAAGATACTCTGGATGTCCCAGTTCAGGCTGGATGGGGCATGCAGCAACCTGGTGTATTGGAAGGTGTCCTTGCCCATGACAGGGGGGCTGGAACTTGGTGATCTTTAGGATCCCATCCTACTCAACCCGTTCAATGATCTGTATCTCCCTGACTCCAGCAAACCACCTGAGTGAGACAGGGTTGGAAACCCAACTGCTTGCATGCATGTGCTAGAGTGGTTTTATCTTTTCAAGATCACTTCAAGTCTTCTCTTTTCCCCCTTAACTCTTTGCAGTTGGCACAGGAGCTGGAGAATAACTCCAGAGCAAATGGTTCCAGCCACAAACGCACTGATGTGAGCTACTGCAGCCCCTAAGGGCAGAACCTTGTGTCCTGTGGCAGGAAACACAATTTTTGTGCAGGGGAATAATTAAGGCAAAGGTTGCAACAGTCACAGCATGGCAGCAGCCATCTGCTTGCTTTTTGCTTATGGTTTCAAGTACAGAGAAGAGTCAAGGGGAAAGTGAAACAGGCTTTTGGCTTTAACTATAGCTAGGAACCCAGATTATCCTTCTTTAAATGGCTTTGATCTGGCTCTTTATGGGTAGCTGAGACCTTCTTCTGTCATCATCCCACCTCTCTGGCAGCACCTGCTCAGCTATAATGGTTTCTTTTTTAGCAGTTCCTTTCCTTTCTTTCTGTAGATGACTGGGTTGCAAAGGATACTCACACACTCCAGATTTAGGGCTGGAAATCTTCTGGAGCTGCTGGGAGGTTTGCATAATTGATGCTAATATACATGGATTTAAAATTGATGGGTTGGTGCAAATCTTCAGGTGGATGGAAGCACTTTTATCACCATTAATTGTAATGAGCTGCTTTGGCCTTCAATTAAAGCTGAGGCTCTGGCTGAGGATAACAGTGAAACATGTAACATCAGGGATCTGAAGATGTTGGAGGTAACCATGATCAGTGCCAAGGATGTGTTTAGGAGTTTGCTAAGTTGGAGCCAGTATGAAGATCAGGAGTAAGCATGTATGGAAAATACAGCTTCTGGGCTTCTTTCACTTAGTCATCTGAGAGCTGGCAGGCTGAGAGAGTGGGATTTGTTCACCCTGGAGAAGAGAAGGCTCTGGTGAGACCTTATAGCAGCCTTCCAGTACCTGAAGGGGCTTACAAGAAAGCTGGGGAGGGACTATTTACACAGATATGTAGCTATTGGACAAGGGATATTGGTTTTAAACTAGAGCAGGGTAGATTTAGGTGGATATTAGGAGGAGGTTCTTCACAATGAGTGTGGAGGAACACTGTAAGATATTGTCCGAGGGGGTGGTGGAGGCTCCATCCCTGGAGACATTCAAGGTTAGGCTATAAAAAGCTCAGAGCAACCTGATCTAGTTAGCTACATCCCTACTTACTGCAGGGGATGACTTTTAAGAGTGCCTTTGAACCAAAGGTGCCTTTGAGGTGGTGGAGTCACCATCACTGGAGGTGTTTAGGAAGAGACTGGTTGGGGGGCTTGGTGCCATGGTTTAGTTGATCAGATGGTGTTGGGTGATAGGTTGGACTTGATGATCTCAAAGGTCTTTTCCAACCTGGTCTGGTCTGGTCTGGTCTATTCTATTCTATTCTATTCTATTCTATTCCATTCCATTCCATTCCATTCCATTCCATTCCATTCCATTCCATTCCATTCCATTCCATGCTTCTATGATTTTTTCAGTTGAAAACATTCAAGCAGGGCACTCTTTGCAAGGCTAAGACCAAAATTTGCCAGACACTGTCTCCACATGTTGCAGGCTAGATCGACATTTACGAGAGCAAAGTTTGGGCTTATTTTGGGTTTCTCCCATTTGGGAGATGCTGCTGGCAGGCCAGCTTGTTTCTACTGTGGATTGTTTATTTTTTTTTGCTGTACCCTTCTTCCCCTGTCAATGGTGCACATCTGCAGGCAGACAGCAGCAGTTTCTAAAAACGGGTGTGCTGTGCAGTGCTTTGTGTGTGACAGTGCTCTTACACTCTCTGGAAATTGCCAGGCTAGGCTGGCGAAAATGCAGCACAAGCCATCAGTATGGGCTTTAATGGCTTGCTTAATTCAGAGTTCATTCTTCAGTGAGAACATGCCACCTACAATTGAGTCTCTCAGCTGTTAAAATGTCAGATTCTTGCCCTTCAATTAAAGCAGAGATGGTAAAGTGGGACCTCAATAAAGAGGTTCTTCACTGTAGCTTAACACTGAAGTGTTTGGTTACATTTCACGTACAGATGATCATAGAATGGCTGAGACCTCAGAGATCATTTATTCCAACCTCCCCACCAGGTACAGGGATGCCTCTCAATCAATCTTGGTTGCTCAAGGCCTCATCTAGCTTGGCCTTGAACACCCTCAAGGAGGGGTCATCCACAGCCTCTCTGGGCAACCTATTTCAGAGTCCTACCACACTGAAGAGCTTCCTAAAATCCAATCTAACTCTATTCTCCCTCAGCTTAAAACCTTTCCCCCTTCCTGTCTCTAGACACTCATGAAAAGCCCTCTTCAGCCTTCCTGTAGGATCCCTTCAGGTATTGGAAAGCAGCTCTAAGGTCCCCTTGGAGTCTTCTCTTCTCGAGGTTAAACAACCTCAGATGATGAACCTTTTCTTTATAGCACTTGTTATGTGTAGGTTATGTCCAGGTTTGCCCCACAGCTTCAAAAGAGTTTGACTTTGCTGTCCAGTCCTCATGGACTCATTTAACATTGCATCCTGCTATTAAAAAGCAACCTCCTTCTGCACCTGGCTCTGGCAAGCTAGAGGTTAGAACTTCCCTTGCCTCCTTTGCTGTTCTGTGGGACATCCTTGCGCTGTTAAAATCAACGTATGTTTTTCTAATTAAAGGCAAAAGTGGAGCAAGAGTGCTTGGGGCTGTTGGCATTCCTTGCTTTGTGGAAAGAGAGGCCATAATTGTTATTTCGTGTGGTAAAACTGGCAGTGATTCCTAGCACGTGCCTTTAGTTTGGGTCTTTCCACCCCCTCCCTTTTTCCACTGTTAATTTTACTCAAGCAAGAAGCCTCTGCAAAGACACTTCCAACATGCAATTTGCACTAATACTTGTAGGCCCAAGAACTCAAGTTTAAGAAGGACATTAAGTTTGAGAAGGACATTAAGTTTAAGAAGGACATTGGAGACACTTGAACGTGTCCAGAGAAGGGCAACGAGGCTGGGGAGAGGCCTGGAGCATAGCCTTGTGCAGAGAGGCAGAGGGAGCAGGAATTGTTTAGCCTGGAGAAGAGAAGGCTCAGGGGAGACCTTATTGCTATCTACAACTACCTGAAGGGTGGTTGTAGCCAGGTGGGGGTTGATCTCTTCTCCCAGGCAACCAGCAGCAGAACAAGAGGACACAGTCTCAAGCTGCACCAGGGGAAGTTTAGGCTTGAGGTGAGGAGAAAGTTCCTGCCAGAGAGAGTTGTTAGGCATTGGAATGTGCTGCCCAGGGAGGTGGTGGAGTCCTCATCCCTGGAGGTGTTCAAAAGGGGATTGGATGTGGCACTTGGAGCCATGGTTTAGTCTTGAGGTCTGTGGTGACAGGTTGGACTTGATGATCTTTGAGGTCTCTTCCAACCTTTGTGATTCTGTGATTCTCTGTGATTCTGTAGAGCTGAAAGACTCAAACCATCTCAGATAGCCCTCCATGCACTCAGTACCATGGTGGGTGATAGGCAGTCCCCTCTGCCTCCTGGAAAGGAGTCTGTGCCCGTGGCAGTCCTGGGGTGCTGGGAGCCAGCCTTCCCTTGACCTTCTCTTTTAGTCCTGGGAACCTTGCTGCCAATCTGGTTGTGAACTGCAAGAAAGCAAACCTGGCTAAATGAGCATTTGTGCTGACTTCTGCAGTCTGCCTGTGAGTGACATTGTATTCCTGGGGATGACAATTTTAAGGTGACAAAGCACCCACTTTCAGCAGGTTGGGTTTGTTGTGGGGTTTTTTTGCTGCCTGAACACTGACTTCAAACAGGCTCCTGTCATTTGAAGTGTACAAGTTAAATCCTGGCTCTTCATCAGATCCAAATCTTCTTGGGCTGATGCTGCCTTTACACATGGTTAAGCCCATTCATCCCAGCTTGCACAGTCACCTCATTATCAGGTGCCAGAGAGTGCAAGCTGGCTGCTGATGAACGCTGGCTGCTTATGTGAGCAACTTGGAATCCAAACACCTTTCTCTTTTCCTAAACACTGAAGGTGCACTCTTGCTGCCAAGGAGCACGCTGAGAGTTTTGCCAGCAGTTTCAAGAGGGCCTTAAATCTAACTTGTCTATTTGGAAAACCACAGAATCATTTTTGGTTGGAAGAGACCTTGAAGGTCATCGAGTCCAACCGTTAACCCAGCATTGCCTAAACCATGTCACTCAGAATTGCATCTACACAGCTTTTCAGTCCTTCTAGAGATGGTGACTTCACCACCAACCTGGGCAGCCTGTCCCAGGGCTTGACAACCCCTTCAGTGAAGAAATTTCTTCTAATATCCACTGTGGTGGGTGGAAGGGTAAGGCCGAGAAGCCTCCTCCCTTCCCCCTTGTAAAGTAAAAGGGAAAAAAAAATTGACGGGAAAGGAAAAAAAAACTCGCAAGCTGAATTAGCAAAGCAGTGGAGCTATATTTACAAAGCGATGTAGGGTCTGCAGGGGATTATTTACAAATTTACAATATCTACAATATATACAAAGATATACAACAGAGTAACACAGAAATGAGAGTGCCCCCCTCGGCAGGGAGGGGTCCCCCACCTCCGCTCTCCCCTCTCTTCCCCCCCTTTCCCCAGAATGGGATAGAAAGAGAAAGAGAGGAAAAAAAAGTTAGAAGCAGTTCGTGTTAATTGGAAGGGAGTTAGTATACAGGCCTGGTATCTTGTTTTCAAGGCCGGGGCCTTGGCAGAAAGCCCAGCACAGAAAGCTGCTGCACGGAGCAAAGACGGAAGCAAGACTGACTGAGAAGTGCTGGAAATGTCCACTTCACTCCCACTCGTCCAATGAAATTAGTTTAGACTATTCCTTCCGTTTACCAACTTCCGTCCACCATGTTCCCTTTCTTAAGGGGGCAACGTCAACCGGCCACAGTCCACCCCTTCTAAACAATTTCATTGGCTGCTCATAGTCCATTCCGGCTATGCTCAGATGTAGATGATTCAAAAGTCCAAGAAAATCAGAAAATGAGAAAAATGGAAAACAGTTCATTTCTTCACTGATGAAGCGAAGAAAAGGGAAACAGGGATTCTCAGGGTCTCTTAGTTGACTCAGGGCTCTCAGGGATCTCAGGGTTCGTGCACCGTAGATTCCTTGTTGATTCTTCCTCTGGACGCGATGTAGCTGTACAGCAGTTCAAAATTAACCTCTTTCAGCTAAAGTTAAATTTCTTTGTGGAATACACTGAATTTCACCATTCTCTTGCATTACCCAATAAGTGTGACCCGGACCTTCAGCTGAAACCACCCCTCGGACAGGTTTAGCCTCTCCTGAGGGTGAAAATACCCAAACAGCTTTACCTAACAGATTCTTTTCTCTAACAACAGGAACTCTATCACCTTCTACTTTCCGTAGCAAATCTGAATGTGCAGGTCCAGCTCGATTCACTGAACCTCTACTATTTACCAGCCAGGTTGCTTGTGCTAAATGTCTTTCCCAGTTTTTCAAAGATCCACCTCCCATGGCTTTGAGAGTGGTCTTCAACAAACCATTGTAGCGTTCAATCTTCCCTGAAGCTGGTGCATAGTAGGGAATGTGGAATATCCACTCAATACCGTGCTCTTTTGCCCAGCTCTTTACAAGGTTGTTCTTGAAATGAGTTCCGTTGTCTGACTCAATCCTCTCTGGAGTTCCGTGTCTCCACAGGATCTGTCTCTCCAGACCAAGAATGGTGTTGCGTGCAGTTGCATGTGGAACTGGATAAGTTTCCAACCATCCAGTGTTTGCCTCTACCATAGTAAGCACGTATTGCTTACCAGAACGAGAACGTGGTAGAGTGATGTAGTCAATCTGCCAAGCTTCACCATACTTGTACTTGGACCATCTGTCACCATACCACAAGGGCTTAAGTCGTTTTGCCTGCTTAATAGCAGCACAAATGTCACAGTCATGGATGACTTGTGTGATAGCATCCATGGAAATGTCTATGGATCTGTCACGAGCCCATTGGTATGTTGCATCTCTGCCTTGATGTCCTGACGAATCATGAGCCCACCGAGCTAAGAATATCTCACCTCGGTGTTTCCAGTCGAGATCAAGATTAGAGTCCATGTCTACTTGAGAAACTCTTGCAGCTAGATCTGCCTGATGGTTGTGTTGCTGTTCCTCAGTAGCTTTGCTCTTAGGAATGTGAGCATCGATGTGTCTCACTTTCACTGGAATTCTCTCGATTCGATCAGCAATGTCCTGCCACAGGTTGGCTGCCCAAATGGGTTTTCCTTTTCTCTGCCAGCCACTCTTTTTCCAGTTCTTTAGCCAACCCCATAGAGCATTGGCTACCATCCATGAGTCAGTGTAGAGATAAAGCTTTGGCCATCTCTCACGTTCAGCCACGTCGAGAGCTAGCTGGACAGCTTTTACCTCTGCGAACTGACTGGATTCCCCTTCTCCATCTCTCGCCTCTGCAACTCGGCGTGTTGGACTCCACACTGCAGACTTCCACCTTCGCTTGTTTCCAACAAGACGACAGGAACCGTCTGTGAACAAAGCGTATTTCTTTTCATCATCAGAAAGGTCATTGTAAGGAGGAGCTTCCTCAGCACGAGTTACTTTCTCCTCTGGAGGTTTGGCACAGTTGATACCTTCAGGCCAACTTGAGATCACCTCCACTAGACCAGGTCTTTCAAGATTTCCCATTCGAGCTCTCTGTGTTATCAGAGCCATCCACTTAGACCAGGTTGAGTCTGTGGCATGATGTGGTGTGGATCCTTTGCCTTTGAACATCCAATTCAAAACTGGTAATCTGGGAGCTAGAAGAAGTTGTGATTCAGTTCCAATCACTTCAGAAGATGCTTTCACTCCTTCATAGGCAGCTAAGATTTCTTTCTCTGTTGGAGTATAGTTAGCCTCTGAACCTCTGTAACCTCGACTCCAGAAACCAAGAGGTCGTCCACGTGTCTCACCTGGAGCTTTTTGCCACAAGCACCAGGTTGGACCATTGTCACTTGCAGCCGTGTACAAAATGTTCTTAATGTCTGGACCATCTCGGACAGGTCCCAGACCCATTGCTTGAATTACCTCTTGCTTTATCTGGTCAAAGGCTGCTTGTTGTTCAGGTCCCCAGTGGAAATGGTTTCTCTTTCGAGTCACATCATACAGAGGTTTCACAATCTGACTGTATCCAGGAATGTGCAGTCTCCAAAATCCCACTATCCCCAAGAAACGTAGGGTCTCTTGCTTATTTGTGGGACTTGCCATGGTGGAGACTCTATTTACCACATCCACTGGAATGTGTCGGCGTCCATCTTGCCACCGCACTCCCAGAAATTGAATCTCTGTGGTAGGTCCTTTCACCTTGTCTCGCTTGATGGCAAAACCTGCATTCAGAAGAATGTCAATGATTTTGTTACCTTTCTTGAAGACTTCCTCAGCAGTTTTACCCCAGACGATGATGTCATCGATGAACTGGATGTGTTCTGGAGCACCGCCTTTCTCCAGAGCATCGTGGATCACCGCATGACAAATGCTTGAGCTGTGGATCCAGCCCATTGGCAGCCTGTTGAAAGTGTACTGGATTCCTCTCCAGGTGAAAGCAAACTGAGGCCTGCATTTCTCTGCTATGGGAATAGAGAAAAATGCATTAGCAATGTCTATGGTAGCATACCATTTGGCCTCTTTGGATTCCAGCTCATACTGTAGCTCCATCATGTCTGGTACTGCTGCACTCATAGGTGGTGTCACTTCATTTAGGGCTCGGTAGTCTACCGTCAGACGCCAGTCTCCATTCTGCTTCCGCACAGGCCACACTGGACTGTTGAAAGGCGAATGAGTTTTGCTGACGACTTTCTGACTCTCCAACTGACGAATCAGATTTTGAATGGGCAACAAAGAGTCACGGTTGGTTCTGTATTGTCTGTGATGCACAGTCTGAGAAGCAACCGGCAATTTAATGTCCTGTATCTTATGTTGTCCCACAACTGCAGATTCATCAGAAAGTTCAGGTCTGGCAGACAGCTTCAATTTTTGTCCATCAATTTCTATTGAAGCTACTCCAAAAGCCCATTTGTAACCTCTAGGGTCCTTGAAACGCCCTTCTCTCAAAAAATCAATTCCCAAAATACAAGGTGCATCAGGTCCGGTCACAACTGTATGCTTCCTCCATTGTTTACCAGTTAAACTTATATTAACCTCTACCTTACTTAACTCTTGAGATCCACCAGTGACTCCCAGAATAGTTATTGACTCCGATCCCTGATAATTTGATGGTATTATGGTGCACTGAGCTCCTGTGTCAACCAAGGCCCTGTACTTCCGAAATTGTGAAGTGCCAGGCCACTGGATGTACACATCCCAATAGATTCTGTTATCTCTGTTATCCCTCTCCTCCCCCTGGCGGGAGGCAGGGCACCCCTAGTTATGGGGAACATGCGCACATGTGCATTGCACATATTGTGCAGGGTTATAACTTTGCATGTTATAACTGGAGCCACTGTTGGAGTCATAAGAGTTGTTCTGGGGAACTGTGGAAGTAACAGCTACCCTTCTGGTATTGCTACCTCGGGTTCTGCCACTTTGCAATTCCCTCAGTCTCCTGAAAAGATTAGAAGTTGGTTGGCCATCCCAGCGGTTCATGTTCTCACCAAACTGATCACGCAGAGTTATCCAGATGGTTCTACGTGATTGTCTTGGTGGTCTGTTTTGGAATGACCTGTTTTGGAATGTCCTGTTTTGGAATGACCTCCTTTGAGGACGTGTATTCCTCACAGATGAGACTTGTACCCACCTGAAGGAAGAATTGAAACTATCCCTTTGTGCCAATTGGGATATGGAATTTCTAAATTCATCCTTTAACTCTCTCATGCAATTCTCAATTTTTCCAGACAGAGTTTCAATGGCTGAAACCAAAGAACCACGTGTCATGCTATCCTCCAATTGTCTCATTTGATCACTGAATTGGCCAACCGTGGGAGAAGCTCCACCATAACTTCTTGACACAATTCTGCTTGCCAGAATGTTTGCATAATTAGAAGGAACAAGTTTGATGATCTTTTTTGCAAGACCAATACCCACAGGAATGTCATCAGGATTCAGAGTTTCATGTTCACCATAGAGTAGCTCTCTAACAGCAAATTCTCTCAAGCGCTTAATTCCCTCATCTATGGTAGTCCAGGGTTTAGGATTCCAGGGAAGATCATCTCGGGAAGGGTATCTCAGGGCAACCGCTATTAAAAGGCGTATCCACAGATTAACCTTACCGAGAGCTTCGCCTAGATGTCTATCTATTCCATTGTCCCTCGAGAGAGTTCCTAACTGAGCTGCTGACTTGTCTCCAACTGTTAGAGCTGAAGCACCTGTATCATAACACCTACTAAGCCAAGCTAGAACTGGCTCCTTATCTGCCCTGGTGAAATCTTTACGGACATTTCGCAATTCTTCCCGTGGTGACGAACAGTCCGTAATATCATCTTCCTCCTCGTCTCCCTGAATTCTTTGCCCGTAAAATCCTGCTGTCATTCTCCTAAGGATCTCTTTAAGCTGAGAACCACCTTTGCCAGCTGCTTTCCTAGCTTCATCTCTATCCTGCTTTGATCTCACTAGGTTAGCTAGATCTTTAAAACAAACCTTCTCTTCCTCCTGAGCAGGATCTTTTAGAGCAGAGGGCCCCTCACCAGGATCAGTCTCCTCCTCTTCTTCTCCATCTTTGCCCTTTCCAGCTCTAGTCTTTAAAGGAGCCACCTTAACTGGAGCTGTGTTTGCATTTACAGCCACCTTAATGGAAGCTGACAGGTCCTGAGATAAATCAGCTGCTGGGGCAGTGACTTCCGGTCCCACCGAGGGAGTGGGTGGAAGTGACGTTGCTCCATTACTGGCCGACGGAGAAGAAGAAGAAGGAGAAGGAGTAGGAGAAGGAGTAGGTGCCATGTTGATACCAGCCGATGCCCTTGGCTGCTTGCCAGAATCAGCAAAGTCATTTAGAGCTGCCTTACCAATTAACTTTTTAGCCTTCTTTTTGACTGACACGGGTTCTCCACAGTCCTCGTCACTAGATGACTCTGGGACTGATCGAGAGCCACGGCGTTTTCTCTTTGATCTAGTTTTAATAACAAAACACGCCCTGGACACCTTTTTCTCCCGACGCCAGGAATACAGAGAATACACATTAGTTATCACCAGCAGCAGAATTATACACATGAAATAAATCACCTTTGGATCCCAGGCATCACCTAAAGTTACTGTCTCCTCAGGCGGAATCTTAAAACCCTTTATCTCAATTGGGAGAGTGGTGGAGGTAACATTCCTGTATCTCACTGGCCATAACAAATTAATACATTTTCCATACCATAATTTAACTCTATACATAACCCACATATAAATTGTCCGCACCAAATATTTACCCAGGTAATCCAAAATCAAACCCAAACAATACCTGTAAACCAGAGCCCCAAAAATTGAAAAGAACAATCGCTCCACAAACCACAATACCTTCATGTTTGCTAATTCAGCTGGAAAACACTAAATCAATCAAATAATAAATTAAACTAATTATCTGCCGCACGTTGGGTACGCCAATAAAAAAAAATGTGGTGGGTGGAAGGGTAAGGCCGAGAAGCCTCCTCCCTTCCCCCTTGTAAAGTAAAAGGGAAAAAAAAATTGACGGGAAAGGAAAAAAAAACTCGCAAGCTGAATTAGCAAAGCAGTGGAGCTATATTTACAAAGCGATGTAGGGTCTGCAGGGGATTATTTACAAATTTACAATATCTACAATATATACAAAGATATACAACAGAGTAACACAGAAATGAGAGTGCCCCCCTCGGCAGGGAGGGGTCCCCCACCTCCGCTCTCCCCTCTCTTCCCCCCCTTTCCCCAGAATGGGATAGAAAGAGAAAGAGAGGAAAAAAAAGTTAGAAGCAGTTCGTGTTAATTGGAAGGGAGTTAGTATACAGGCCTGGTATCTTGTTTTCAAGGCCGGGGCCTTGGCAGAAAGCCCAGCACAGAAAGCTGCTGCACGGAGCAAAGACGGAAGCAAGACTGACTGAGAAGTGCTGGAAATGTCCACTTCACTCCCACTCGTCCAATGAAATTAGTTTAGACTATTCCTTCCGTTTACCAACTTCCGTCCACCATGTTCCCTTTCTTAAGGGGGCAACGTCAACCTTTACAGTGAAGGTAGGGTGACACTGGAACAGGTTGCCCAGGGAGGTTGCGAATGCCCTCTCCCTGGAAGTGTTCAAGGCCAGGTTGGATGAGGCCTTGAGTGACCTGTTCTAGTGGAAAGTGTCCCTGCCCATGGCAGGAGGGCTGAAACTAGATGATCTTTATGGTTCCTTTCAACCCAACCCAACCTACAAATCTAAACCTCCTTTGGCACAACTTGAGGCGGTTTCCTTTAGTCTAGACTCTTGGTACATGGGAGAAGAGATGGATGCCCACGTCACTACAACCTTGTTTCAGCTAATTGTAGTGAGTGAGAAGGTCTCCCCTGAGCCTCCTTTTCTCCAGGCTGAAGAAACAAAAAATCAGTGCACTTTGTAGTGGTTATATACCTAACAAAGAAAAATAGCCCCCAAAACCCCTAACAACAACAACAATAACTAAAAACCCATGACAAACTGACCCTTAGTGGGCTGATGTTTAGTGTTCCCCATTGCAGCAGATGTCAGTCACAGGCCAGACTGTGCTCAGGCTTTGAGTCTTTTACCAGCTTGAAGTCAATAGATCATCATTTTCCTGTGTGATCTGGTGTAGATGATCCTGCTCTGGCAGGGGGGTTGGACTAGATGATCTTTCAGGGTCCCTTCCAGCCCCAGAAATTCTGTGATTCTGGGATCTACAACAGTTTTGTTGCTTGCGCTGTGGTCAGCATTGCTTCACACCACCTTTTTAAAGAGCTCTTGCTTCTCAGTGGTCCCCAACCTGTGTGCATCTAATGGGAGAAACACACAGAACCACCAAGGTTGGGAGAGACCTCAAAGATCATCAAGTCCGACCTGTCACCATGGAGCCTTCAAGCTTTCATAGGTCTTTCGTTGTGATAAATGTGCCCTGGGATGGGATTTCTACTTTGGAAGCTGCTTGCCCTGAGTCTTCTGACCCTTGAACAGGCAGTTTGGTTAAATCCCTTTGCAAATATTTGGACATCTGATTTGTTGTTGGGTGGATCTGCTCTAATCCAGATGGAGGTGAATCCAAAAAACAACCTTCCCACCTCTGCATTTCCCTACCTGGCAATCATCTCTCCCCACTTTGCATTTGCATTTCAATACACTCCTTCCTGTATTCATTTTTCTTGTTCTGTCTGCTCTGCTCAGTGTTTAAAACAAAAATCACCCCCAAGCCCTGAGAAATGAGGATGGCATTTGCTATTAAATGCTGCAGGCACAAAATGTATCTGTTATATTTCTCGGGAATTGTGCTTCTGCGCTACGGATGCGTGAAGGGTAAGATAAACCTGAGAGCTGCCCTCCCTACCAACAGGCTCCTATCAAGTAGTTGTCAAAATAAATGCATTACTCAGCTTCTCCGAGGTGCTTACAGGGCTATTTCAGTGCACTCTCATTTACCCACAAAGTGAAACTGCTCCATCTGTCAATAACCATTACTCACGTCCCTGTGCTTAGTACCAGCCCGTCGTGAACGTAAACACCTTCCCCTGGATTCTCTCTGCAGAAACATCCATGAAATTCCCAATAACTTCACTCTCCTGAACCTTTAACTTCAACATCCATTACGGTGAGATGTCAGAAAGCAACATAGGTGTCTGCAAAACTAACTAGAAGCCAGGAGCTTCTAGTCTGCAAAACTAACTAGAAACCAGCCCCTCGCTCCAGGATGGACGTTGGGGTTCTGGAGGATGTCCGGAGAAGGACAACAAAGCTGGTGAAGGGTCTGGAGAAAAGGTCTGGTGGGGAGCAGCTGAGGGAATTGGGGATGTTGAGCCTGGAGAAGAGGAAGCTGAGGAGAGACCTCATTGCTCTCTACAACACCCTGAAAGGAGGTTGGAGTGAGGTAGGGGTTAGTCTCTTCATGCTAGTACTAATTGGCATAGTGAGAAGGAATGGCCTGAAATTGTGCCAGGGATTAGAAGAGGCTGCTCAGGGAGGTGGTGGAGTCACCATCCCTGCAGACATGTGGACATAGTTTAGCGGCCATGGTTGTGTTGTCATCCCAGGCAACCAACACTAGAACGAGAGGACACAGTCTCAAGCTGCACCAGGGGAAGTTTAGGCTGGAGGTGAAGAGAAAGTTCTTCCCAGAGAGAGTCATTAGCCATTGGAATGTGCTGCCCAGGGAGGTGGTGGAGTCCCCATCCCTGGAGGTGTTCAAGAGGGAACTGGACGTGGCACTTGGTGCCATGGCTTAGTCATGAGATCTGTGGTAACAGGTTGGACTTGATGATCTTTGAGGTCTCTTCCAACCTTTGTGATTCTGTGACAGTTGGACTCAATGATCTTAGAGGTCTTTTCCAACCAAAACAATTCTGTGGTTCTATGATTCATCACCCACCACATTTCTGATAGCAGCTTGAACTTCGTGTTTAGGAGGCATTTAGATTCAGGAGACACTTCTGAACATTTGAGGGTAAATTAGACCAGTTTTTGACTTGTGGTTAGACTGAAGGCTTGAAAGTGATGGTGCAAAATAACCCTCTGGTGGAAGAGGTGCTGTGAGTCTGCATTCACAAGCAGAGGGAGGCACAACAGTGGCGTTCATCTTTCACTGCTCTTTTATTCATGTAGTCTCTTAGTGGCCATCTGAGCTGACAGGGATATGTGCTCTGGCCCTTCTTGTCAAGGGAATTGCTTTTTAACTCCACTTTGTGACATCTCACAGTTTCATTTGTGTGTTTGTCCCCCAGATGCATGGTTTTGGCTTGCAGCCTGTTTGCTACAGGCAGCGATTCTCCAGGAGAGGTTTCTCTCATGATTTCTGGGGTTTGGCTTGATGGCTCAGAGGCTGAAAATGACATTTCAGCTATAAGCAGCACAGGTTTGTTCTAGGGTGGTGCTCACCTGCATGGCCTGCAGAGCACATGCTCATAGTGTCACCACTTTACATTGAGCAGTATTGGAGTGTCCTTCCTTTTGCATTTGGTAGCTGCTTGAAGCAGGTTTAGAAGCTGAAGGAATATCTTGGTGTGGGTGCTGCTTTCTGGGGGTTGTGCAATTAGTCATGAATGACCTTCTTGCAGTGTCACTTATCTTCCCCCCCACCAAAGGGTGAAAAGGAGCCCTGCAATTGGGATGGGACCCAGCCACTGTGTGGCATCTGCCTTCTGAACCCTCTACTTGGTCTGAAAAATGGAAATGGATCCAGGCTGCACCAGGGGAGGCTTAGGCTGGATGTTAGGAAATAGTTCTTCACTGAAAGGGTTCTCCAGCATTGGAATGGTCTGCCCAAGGCAGTGGTAGAGTCTTCATCCCTGGAGGTGTTTAAATGGCATGTGGAGCTGGTACTTAGGAGCATGGTTTAGTGTTGACCTTGCAGTGCTGGGTCAGAGGTTGGACTGGATGATCTTGAAAGTCTCTCCCAACCAAATATATTCTGTGGCATGCATATTCTGACTGGTCTGCATAGTTGTGTATAAGGGCAGATGTGTGCTTTGTGTCATAGGCAGGGTGGTGGCACAGCCTCCTCCAGCTGGGGTTTTTGGAAGAGAGCAGATGTGGCTTTTGTTTCTCTGCACTGAGCTCATTCCTCTCCACTTGAAGAGAAGCTGGGAGCAGAGCCCTTGGGGAGAACTCACTGAGATAGGGGAGCCTGGCAAGTGAAATGGGGACACTGATTGTCCTAGTCTAGAACACATCCTGTTGCCCAAGTCCCATTTTGGGTAGTGAGGAGTCTGTGGCAGCTTGGACCAGAGTGAGGGATCAGAGGGGTTGAATCACGACCCTTCAGCTCCTTCTTGATGCTTTTTAGCAGGGCCCTGCTTGTTGCTGTGTTGGGCTGGGAGCTGTCTGAGGCAAGAAGTAGTTTGTTTACCTGTGAAATTGTTTCCCTGTGATTTTTATGCTTGGTGGAGAGGAGGAACATGACTGAAAAATCAGCTGCTCTGCTGCCCTTGAGAGAAAAAACTATATTCACAGTAAAAAAGGAAAGTAACTAAGACATTCCTGCTAAGTGCCTGTTAGTTATACATATTGCATCTAGAAGTAATTATCATTTAATTAGCAGTCTAGCAAGAGTGGAGTTGAAGCTACAGTTACATTGCCTTTATTACTGGTAGCAAGAGAGGGCTGATCCTCCTGAGGGAACAATTCCAGCAGAAGGGATTTTGGACCAGCCCTTTGATGAGTGCGAGCAGCACCACAGAGCTGAACCCACCAGGGCTGGGGGCTGCAGTGAGGGCCATGGCAGACACCCAAAGGTGGGACCAGCATGTGCCCACTGCAAGTTTTCCATAACTGAATCACAGAATGGTTTGGATTGGAAGGGACCTTAAAGGTCATCTGGTACCAACCTTCTTGCCATGGGTGGGACACCTCCTACTACACTAGGCTGCTCAAGGCACCACCGAGAGGCAATGGTGGTTGAGTCTCAGGAGGTGTTTAAAAGACACAGGGATGTGGTGCTGAGGGATACAGTTTAGAACCACCTTTGGTAGAGATAGAGAAGGTTTGGATTGGATGACCTTAGAGGTCTTTTCCAACAGAAACAATTCAGTGATTCGGTGATCCAGCCTGGCTTTGAACACTTCCATGGTTGGAGGCAACTTCTCTGGGCAACCTGTGCCAGGGTCTTCACCCTCAAGAAGGATTTTTTTCATAATGTCTACTCTAAATCAAGCTTCTTCCAGTGTCAAACCATTATCCCCTTGTACTGTCACTCCATGCCTTGAGTCTGCTCTAGCCCCCTTCAAACGCTGGAAGGCTGCTGTCAGATCTCCCCAGAGCCTCTTCTTCTCCAGACTGAGCAACCCCAACTCTCAGCCTGTGTTCACAGGATAGGTGCTCCAGCCATCTTTGTGGCTCTCCTCTGGACCCTCTCCAACACTTCCACATCTTTCTTGTGTGGGAAGCTCCAGAGCTGAACACAGTACTGCAGGTGGGGTCTCACCAGAGCAGAGTAGAGGGGGCCAGAATCAGCATAATTAACATCTGCTTTGTCCATATGGAATGGAATGCTTTCATTTGAAAGCCACTGGGAGTGGGGTTAGGTTTAGATATCAGATTAGCTGAGCATGGACACCCAAAATCTGTATTCCATCCTAGCTATTTCTAAGGATAAAAATTTGGTCTATTTTTTTTCCCTCTCTCTTCCTGCATAGACCTTGTTTTTATTTCTAAGTCAGGAGTTGGAAGTGCCAAAAGATCACACCTCAGAGGGAATAAAGTACAAGAAATCTTTCACCTTCATAGAGGTAAAATCCCAGCATTTGCCTGCTGTCACGTCCCTGGGATTTCTGATGTGGTGCAAATGGAAATCCTTAAATCTCCCACTGTATAAACCCACAGAGATCCTGAGGAGCTGGGGAATGGTTTAAAGGTGTTGGCTGCCTGGCTCTGTGTGTTAAATCCAAGCATCTGGGAGAACTGGGGAAGGTGCTGCTTCTTCCACTCAGAGCTGCCCAGTGAAGGTGGTTGCAGTCACTGCTAATCAGCAGAAATGAGGTTTTAAACTACTTCTGGCCAAACTTTGAAGCTGGGTGCTGCTCTCTTCTCCCAGGCAACCAGCACCAGAACAAGAGGACACTGTCTCAAGCTGCGCCATGGGAGGTTCAGACTGGATGTTAGGAGGAAATTCTACACAGAGAGAGTGATTGCCCATTAGAACGTGCTGCCTGGGGAAGTGGTGGAGTCACCATCACTGGAGGTGTTTAGGAGGAGACTTGATGGGGTGCTTGGTGCCATGGTTTAGTTGATTTGGTGGTGTTGGATGATAGGTTGGACATGATGATCTCGAAGATCTCTTCCAACCTGGTCTGGTCTGATCTGGTCTATTCTGTTCTATTCTATTCTATTCTATTCTATTCTATTCTATTCTATTCTATTCTATTCTATTCTATTCTATTCTATTCTATTCTATTCCCTGACGTTGCCCTGGGGGGGTTCTGCATCTCTAACATGGTGCAAAATAGGTCTGATTTGCATGGACAAACACTAGCTTTTAATGAGAGGTTGACAAGGGATTGAAACCCCCTGGATAAGCTCTTCAGGAGGGTGCTTGGGTTTTCACTGAATAGACAGCTGGTAGTCAATAGCAGGAAGAAACCCTGACCTCCTGTTCTTCAAAGGTTTGTGCTCTCTTTACCTACCTCACATGAACTGCAGCTTCCCTGGGCACCACGTGGTGCTACCCAGTGTGGGGAGAAGGCTCTGATTCACTCTCTCCTCCCGGCTCAGATTAAGATTGCAAACTGCATTGTTTTGCTAGAATTTTATCTCATGTTGGTTAACATGTTTTAAGTAATGAGATACAAGGAAACATCTCTTTTCCTGGTGGAGCCAAGGCTTTGTGGCTTAGCTCCTGGGTTTGATTACAAGATATACTCTGGCTGGATAATTTCTGTGCAAGCAAAATGCAGCAGCGATTTCCAGACCTGCTTTTGAGTGTAAAACCTTTAGGGGAGCAGGTATGCAGGAATAATAAAAGCAGGTTAACCAAATTCTATGTCTTTCTGACTCTTCATCCATGTTAATCTCTGCTCCCCTTTGTATTCTCTCTTGATGTGCAGTGGTTTTTCCAGGCAAGGAAAGAATTTTTTTCCTGGCTATTCTTTTGTGTACTTTTTAGTGGCTTCCACTGTGAGCCAGGGCATATATTCAAAGAATCACCAAGGTTGGAAGAGACCTCAAAGATCATCAAGTCCAACCTGTCACCACAGACCTCAAGACTAAACCATGGTTCCAAGTGCCGCATCCAATCCCCTCTTGAACACCTCCAGGGATGGGGACTCCATCACCTCCCTGGGCAGCACATTCCAATGGCTATTCAAATCATTCTCTGTTTTATCTCCGCTTCCTCCAAACCTGGGAGTCGTTGTTGCCTCTTCTGTAGGACTGTCCCAAATAAATCACTATGAGTGATCACTTGTGAGAGATGGTTGGGGTTTGTTTCGAGGCTGGGGAGGGGTCTGGAGCACAGCCCTGTGAGCTGAGGGAGCTGGGGTTGCTTAGCCTGGAGAAGAAGAGGCTCAAGGGAGACCTTATTGCTGTCTACAACTCCCTGAAAGGAGGTTGTAGCCAGGTGGGGGTTGGTGTCTTCTCCCAGGCAAGCAGCACCAGAACAAGAGGACACAGTCTCAAGCTGTGCCAGGGAAGGTTTAGGCTGGAGGTGAGGAGAAAGTTCTTCCCAGAAAGAGAAATTGGCCATTGGAATGTGTGCCCAAGGAGGTGGTGGAGTCCCCATCCCTGGAGGTGTTCAAGAGGGGATTGGATGTGGCACTTGGAGCCATGGTTTAGTTGTCAGGAGATGTTAGGTATTAGGTTGACTTGATGATCTCTGAGGTCTTTTCCCACCTTGCTGATTCTATGATTCTCTTATTTCCCCCAATTCTGCCTTTGTGAATAAATAGAGACCATTAAGGATCCAACCCCCAGCATGCTGATGTTTGCCAACATGCAGTCATGCTCCACTGGCTGGGGGGAAGGAGCCTCTTTCCTCTGTGCTCTAGGGAGGTTTCTGGGCTCATCGCCCTGGGCCAAAACGTTTGTACCAAGTGTGAAAGTCTGGGTTTCCCCCTGAGTGTCTGGTTCCAGACTGCCTCCAGGAACAGCTAGCTCTGCAAACTGCCATTAAATTAGCTAAAATGAAAAACCATCTTTTAAGTGTATCCCAAGGGAGAAGGCTGTAATTGCAACTATTTCCTCAGAATCCTTTGTGAACAGAGACAGAGTCCTGACTGAAGGGTAATTATCAAATTTCCTTTCTCCAAGGTGACTTCTTCAGGGCTTGTGCTCTGAGGTTCAAAAGCACACACCTCAAAAGCTGCAATGCAGCATTGCTCCCCTGTGCACAGAGAGAGCACAGGACTGGGGTCATTGATGGGAGTTAGCAACTTGTTCTGCTGCCAGTGCTTGGGTGGATGGTGTAGAACAGCCCAAAATGCCTTCCGCAATGTCTCATGACCCTGGGCAAGTCTCACTCTCATCTTACACCCATTCTGGAAGGGACTCTCAAGGTTGGTGGCTGCTGCTGATGTCCCAACAAGATGGCTGTTGGAGATGGTTGGGTAGTTGGAACACCTTGAGTCCTGTGTCTAGTTCTGGGCCCCTCAGCTTAGGAAAGATGTTGAGAGTTGCTGGAAGGTGTCCAGAGAAGGGCAACAAAGCTGGGGAGAGGTTTGGAGCACAGCCCTGTGAGGAGAGGCTGAGGGCGCTGGGGTTGCTGAGCTGGAGAAGAGGAGTCTCAGGGGAGACCTTATTGTTCTCTACAGCACTAGAACAAGAGGACGCAGTCTCAAGCTGTGCCAGGGGAGGTTTTGACTGGATATTGGAAAGAAATTATTCACAGAAAGAGTGATTGACCATTGGAATGTGCTGCCCAGGGAGGTAGTGGAGTCACCTGGAGGAAGAGACTGGATGAGGCACTTGGAGCAATGGTTTAGTTGATTAGATAGTGTTGGATGATAGGTTGGACTCAATGATTTCAAAGGTCTTTTCCAACCTGGTTAATTATCTATTCTTCTATTCTATTCTATTCTATTCTATTCTATTCTATTCTATTCTATTCTATTCTATTCTATTCTATTCCATTCCATTCCATTCCATTCCATTCCATTCCATTCCATTCCATTCCATTCCAAAGTGTCTTCTCCTTCCAAGTGGCTGTGGAAATAGGGTAAGCTCTGTTCCATGTCATGGAGGTCTTAGGGGCTGAAGTTTTACTTCAGCTGAGAAAACACCTAGAGCTGGGGATGATGACTGCCTGCACATCAGCATTTTGACAGCCTATAGCAAAACTGCCAGAAGTGCTGGAAAACAGGAGCATGGAGATAGGTTCTCAGGCATAGGATGTTTTTTAATGCTAGGACTTCCTTGGGTTTTTTTAGAATAGACAAAGTAAAAGCTGTGAGGCAATGACCTTGGCATCAGATTTTATCCTGGAGAGGAAATTTTATAGCTGAGTTAAAGTCCTGAAGCTTGGATGTATAACTAGGAATCTACTTTAGACTTGCACAGTGTATCTTAGCACACCATGGGAACCTTAAAGGTTCACAGATTGCATCAGGTTGGAAGAGGCCCTCAAAGGTCATCTTGTCCAACCTCCCTGCTGTCAGCAGGGACACCTCTAACTACATCAGGATGCCCAGGGCCACATCAAGTCTGATCTTGAATGCCTCCAGGGTCAGGGCTTCAACTGCCTCTGTGGGCAACCTGCTGCAGTATTTCATTACTCTCATTGTAAAGAGCTTCCTCCTAATGTCCAGTCTAAATCTCCCCTGCTCCAGTTTCAAACCATTGCCCCTTGTCCTACCACCACAGGCCCTTTGAAGCAGTCCCTTCCCAGCCTTCCTGCAGGTCCCCTTCAGTTATTGAAATGCAGCTCTTAAGGTTTCCTTGGAGCCTTCTCTTCTCTGGGCTGAACAACCCCAATTCTTTCAGCTCCTCTTTGCAGGAGAGGTGCTCCAGCCCTCTGATCATCTTTGTGGCTCCGTTTACACAGCTTTCACTGGGATCTTAAAGCAAGGCCAGAAATGGCAGATGTTGTGTTCAATTCCTTCCTTGTCAGGTTATTGATTACCAGTGCTCTTCTCACCATAGATGGCTGAAGCTGGGGGGTCTGCACACATAACAGTATCGGTGGTTAATTTAGCAGCTCCAGTGTGGAAGTCACTAAACTTATGTCTAAATGCTTTTCCTCAAGAGTATCTAGGTATTACACTCATCTGACAGATGAGGAAGCAGAGGTAGAAAGAAGCTAACTGCTTTGCCTGAGGTCCCAGAGCAAGCCTCCTCTTGACGTGGAACTCACAGCAGGCAGACAACAGCGACAAAGTCAAAGCTATCTCGAGCAAGGTCACAGACATGGGTAGGCATAATAGGTATTAAAAAAACCATAAATACATAGTTTTCACAGCTTCTTTGCCATTAAAAGTTTTAAGTCTTATTAATCTCCAGGAAATTCAGGAAGGCATTCATTCAATCTAGCATCTCTTTTATGTGGCATCGCTTGGTTTTAATTTGTTTCGCAGCTCCTGTCCTACTTAGCGGCAGCGGGAAAATAAACCCATTTGAAACAGACAATTAAGCCAGGTCACTGGGGCAGGGAAGCTAGAATTAGTCAAGAAACAACTCTTGCAGCTGCCATCCTGGGGATTATATTAAGCAAGGTAGGCTGCTGCTGCTGCTGCGGGCTGAATGCTGTTCCTCCACAGCTATTTGATTGCGTTCTGGTGAACGACAGCCAGCTTTTATCTGCCCAAGCCATTACACAGGCACTGAAGGGAAGCTGGGAGCGTGGCTTCTGCCTGTCTCTGCAGCTGCATGTAGATGTCACGCTGTAGGAGGCAGGAGTGATGAACATTCTCCATACGCCGTGTGTGATGTGAGGTTTGGGGCTTTTGTAATCAGCATCTTGCCCTGGCGCTCGCACGCTGCTGTTAGCTGCCTCCCACAGCTGCCCTGGCACACTCAAACACTCTTCTCCTGTTGCAGACTTCCTAAATTAATGATCTGAAATGCACTTTTAAAGCAAATACTCTTCCAGAGTGTGCCCCCAGGCTGCATCTGCCCTGTCTGCTTGCTGTTGGGAGAAGCTGGGATGGGGCAAAAGGGTGAGACAGGGACACTGTCCATTTGCTGGTGCAATTGAGGAGCTGGTGGGAAGGGCTGTGAGGACTGATGCCAGGCAGGACAACACTGATTTGTCCTCATTGTTGTCTTCAGCCTCATTGGTACCACCTGGATGAGGCCAAATCCTCTCTGAAGAGAGAGTATGCAGTGGTGGGGTAGGGCTGATGAAGATGATAGGCAGGCTGGACAGGGCCAGGTGTGGTTTTGGAGCTCTGGTTTGCTCCAGTCATTTGTCCTGTGCAGGGAGTTGTCTTGTTTCAGAGAACAGGGTCATCTCCAGTCCCAGACTGTGTGGACTTCTGTCCCAGCCTCGCCACTCCATAGGCCCTAAGAGCCAGGCCAGTTCCCAAGCAACTGGTGCAGCCTACAGGTAGCAAAAGTGTCCAAAGATGGGCAACAAAGCTGGTGAAGGGTCAGAAGAATGAGACTGGTGAGGACTGGCTGAGAGAACTGGAGAAAAGGAGGCTGAAGGCAGACCTCATTGCCCTCCACAGCTCTCTGAAAGGAGGTTGGAGCTTGGTGGGGATTGGTCTCTTCTCTCAAGTAACAAATGGTAAGACTGAAGTTGCACCAGGGGAGATTTAGATTGGTTATCAGGAAAAATTTTCTTTCCTGCAAGCATTGGAACAAGCTGCCCAGAGAGGTGGTGGAGTCACCGTCCCTGGAGGTGTTCAAGAAGTGTGTAGACAAAGAACTTTGGGACGTGGTTTAGTGGCTGTGGTGGTGTTGGGCTGACAGCTGAACTTGATGATTGCAGAGGTCTTTCCCAGTCTTAACAATTGTGTGAAACTGTCCATGTTTTGGACTCTCAGCATGGAAAAGAAGGTGTTTAAATGTGGAATGATAATTTGGGAGAGGGAAAATCATATCTGGGCAGGTAAAGGACCTTCCCAAAGGTGCGAAGTGTAGATCCATGTCTCCTGAAGTAGTGGGATTGTGTTGTTGAGAGTCACCATGATAGAACTTTATTCAAAAGAACAGCAGTTTAGTGCAGCTTGACAAGGATGTGCTCAACCATCTTGACCTCTTGGACTCTTGAATGTGTCCAGAGAAGGGCAACAAAGCTGGGGAGGGGTTTGGAGCACAGCCCTGTGAGGAGAGGCTGAGGGAGCTGGGGTTGCTTAACCTGGAGAAGAGGAGACTCAGGGGAGACCTTCTTGCTGTCTCAAACTACCTGAAGGGAGGTTGTAGCCAGGTGGGGGTTGGTCTCTTCTCCCAGGCAACCAGCACCAGAACAAGAGGACACAGTCTCAAGCTGTGCCAGGGGAAGTTTAGGCTGGAGGTGAGGAGAAAGTTCTTCACAGAGAGAGTTGTTAGGCATTGAAATGTGCTGCCCAGGGAGGTGGTGGAGTCCCCATCCCTGGAGGTGTTCAAGAGGGAATTGGATGTGGCACTTGGTGCCATGGTTTAGTTAGCCATGAGGTGTTGGGTGACAGGTTGGACTTGATGATCTTTGAGGTCTCTTCCAACCTTGGTGATTCTATGATCTTGTGCTCGGTGGTATGACCACTAACTCTTTTTTTTTTTTAATATCCTTTTTCCTCCATATTTTATAACTTACACTTTAGGGTAAAATTGGAAGCCAAATCCAATTGTGTAGGAAAATTAATTTCCTCGAGTTGAAGAAGCAATCTGCTTGAGACTTTTTAATCATTAGATGATAACCGTGTGCTAAAGAAAGGAAGACCATTAAAGTAACTTAATAGACTAGGATAAACGTTTTTCCCTGGATCTTCTTCATCTTTATTTAGAGATCCACACTGAGGATATTTCATAAAAGCTGCTCTTTCTGACCTCCCATCACTTACTGTACGGAGGAGACAACCAAAGTAATGGTGAGGAACTAACGCTGCAGATTTCTGGATGCAAACCCAATCATTCCGCTAAACGTCTCCGCTGGTCCCCCTCCTGCCAAATCCTGCCTTCTTCCCTTTCTCATTAAAGGGAGAAGAGCTCTCAGGCCAAATAAAAAATGCCTTCAGCTGAGCTGAGCCATGTGCTTTTTAAAAACAAACTGTGTTAATGCTTCTAATTAAAGGGCAGAGGAACAAGAGGCTTTATCGGCTCTTTGTCTGCAGGCCATTATGTCATTGTGGAAGGGCTCTCTGTTATGGTAAACGTCCACCTTGCTGAAGGATTTACTACCAAATCAAATGGTGCTTTTATTTAAATTGTTGAGCCCTGCTTGATTCCTCATTTGCTTAATATGGGGGCATTGTTGCAAAGAAGAATGTGGCACTTAATTTGTATTGCTTGAGGGACCTCAGCTCAACTCGGGAGCGCTGCTTTGCATGCTTCGCGGGGTGGGGGTGGGGGAAACAGAATGTGCAGCAAAATGAAAGGAAAAAGAGGAAAATTGGAAGGTGAAGTTACAAAATCCCAAACAGGCTGTTTTTCCAAGAGCATTTTGGAAAGGATCAGTGGTTCTGTGGGCTATAAAGTGAAGTCGCGTCGCAAGATAATAAAGAAACCTTCTTTTGACTGTTGAATCAGAGAATGGGTTTTGGTTGGAAGAGTCCTTTAAGATTGGCAAGGCAGGTCACCACTGAACCATGTCCCTCAGCACCACAGCTACATGGCTTTTCAACCCTTCCTAGTGTGGTGATTCCACCACCTCCCTGGGCAGTCTGTTCCAGGGCTTCACAACACTTTGGGGGAAGACGTTTTTCCTGCTATGCAACCTAAACCTCCCCTGGTGCAACTTGAGGCCATTTTCTCTTGTTCTGTCACTTGTTACAGGAGGAGACAAGGCTGACCACCATCTCACTTAAGCCTCCTTTCAGCTAGATGTGAGGAGGTCTCCCTTCAACCTCCTTTTTTCCAGACTCAACACCCCCAAGTCCCTCATCTGCTCCTCACCAGCCCTGTTCTCCACACCCTTCATCAGACTCTTTGCCCTTCTTTGGACACACTTGAGCACCTCAATGTCCTCTCGTAGTCAGGGGCGCAAAACTGAGCCAAATATTCAAGGTTTGGCCTCAGCAGTGCTGATTACAGGAGTACAATCACTTGCCTGCTCCTGCTGGCTGTACCATTGCTGATTCAAGCCAGGATGCTGGTGGCCTTCCTGGCCACTTGGGCACACACTAGCTCATGTTCAGTTGGCTGTCAACCAGCCTCCCCAGGGTCAGCTTTCCAGCCACTCTGCCCCAAGCCTATAATGTTGAGGGGCTTCCAGTCCAGAAATCCTTGTTTATCTGGTGGTGAGTTCCCATGATCCTCATTATTGGGTCTGATATCCAGTTTTATTGGTCTGAAACTTTAACCTGGATGTTTTTCTGGCTGTAACTGTTTCCTAAGTGCCTTTAACAGACCTAACAGGTTTTGACTGGAGAAGTCAAAGGTTCCTGTGCTCTACCACAACTATTCCCAGTGAGGGAGATGAGCTGAATTGTTGATACTCAGTGTAAAGCCAGAACAACTCACCCTTCCCTTTATTTCCAGGAGGTAATCTATGATAATGGAGCTATTAGATTTGGCACCTGTAAGGTGGTTATCATTTCAGAAAGGGATGTTTGTGCTAATGGCAGTTAACTTGCTGCAAATAAAGTGATAGAATTGAAATCTTAAGTAGTAGAGTGGCAGCAAACCATGAAACATGATGCTGCTTATTGGAAGGAAGGCTGAGCTTGCTGTCAGGGAAGAAATCTATTGGAAAAACCCTCTGATAGATTCCACTTCTACCTAATCTAATATGGCAGCTGAGTTCAGCTGTTCTACCAGCTTATTAAAAGTATTAAAATGTCTATAAATAATACTAGTTAAGTGGCTAGAAGCTTTCATCCAAGGAGCTGAAGGATTTCTCAAAGATGAATTTGGGCAGCTGGTGGTAGTGCTGAGCTGTAAGGTCATTGGGGGGTTATTGAGCCCTGCAGCTGCCTGGGCTGTGTTGGGAATCCCAGGTGCTCCTCTGGCAGATGCAGGCATTTTGTGTGGAGTGGATGGAGAGGCTGAATGTGGGCCTGATCCTTACTATCTGCAAGTTCTGCCTGGGTATATCTGAGGCTGCTTTCCACCTCTGCAAGCTGTAACGGCTTATATCCATCTTGAATTAGCTCCATAGCGTGGACGAGCCTTGAAATGTGCTTTGAGGCAGGGTTTTTGACTGTCAGTAAAACATTGGATTGGAAAAGACCTTTAAGATCATTGAGTACAATCATTAGCCTAAAACTGACAAGCCCTAAACAAAACCATATTCCTAAGCATCACATCTGTACACCTCCTAAATCCCTCCAGGGATGAGGACTCCACCACTGCCCTGGGTAAGTCATTCCAATGCCTGATAACCCTTTCAATGAAGGAATTCTTCCTGATATCCAACCTAAACTTCCCTTGGTGCAAATTGTGGCCATTCCCTCTTGTCCTATCCCAGGTTACTTGGTCAAACAGACCAGCCTCCACCCCTCTACAACTTCCTTTCAAGCAGCTGTAGAGAGTGAGAAGGTCTCCCCTCAACTTCCTTTTCTTCAGACTAAGCCATCCCTGTTCTCTCAGCCACTCCTCATGAGATTTGTTTTCTGGACCCTTCACTAGATTTGTTGCCTGTCTTTGGACACTTCTAGTACCTCTAGGTGATCCTCTTGCTCCATTTCTACCTCAAGACCAGGTTCTCTTTTGAGAATGGGCATTTCTAGATGGTGTGAGGTTTCCAGGTACATGGGCTCCCATTGTATTACACCTTGCATGTCTGCCTCAGGTAGCACAAGGTCAGTGCCCTCTAGGCCCAGGCAAAGAGCTGCAGAGGTGACATCCATCCCATCCTGCATAGTGGAGCTACCCTCTGCTCAAATCTTTCAGCTCAGGTTGAGCAGAAGGGATCTCATAGCTCCCCATAAGAGCCCCATGAGATCGCTGAGGTCTTTTCCAACCTTATTGATTCTATGATTCTATAAGATTGGTTGTACCAAAACAATTCTCTTGTCTTTTCTCACCTCTTCTCTATGGAGGTGGTGGAGTCACCATCCCTGGAGGTGTTCAAAAAGGGATTGGACGTGACACTTGGAGCCATGGGTTAGTTTGTCAGGAGGTGTTGGGTGATAGTTTGGACTTGATGATCTTTGAGGTCTTTTCCAACCTTGTTGATTCTATAAGCCATCAGGAGGTGTGCAGAATTAGCCCTCAGACCATTGAAGACTGGGGAATGTCACTGATTGTGCATTTCTGTTGCTGTTCTCTTCGCTCAGGACGCCGGCGATGATCGGTTGCTCCTTTGTTGTGCACAGAAAATTCTTCGGAGAGATCGGGCTGCTGGATCCTGGGATGGATGTGTACGGAGGGGAGAACATCGAGCTCGGCATCAAGGTTTGTGGCATGTCTGTTACAGTGCTTAAGGAGCCCAAAGCAACACTTTAACAAGTTAGCTTAAAGAGTTATTAGAGTGCCTCGGGGCAGCTGAGCGTTGAATGTGTTTTATAGCATAGAGAAAGGGACCTGGAGGTTCTAATGGACAAGCATCTGAATATGAGCCAGCAGTGTGCCCAGGTGGCCAAAAAAGCCAATGGCATCCTGGCTTGCATTAGATATGTCCAGAAGGAGCAGGGAGGTGATTGTCCCCTTGTACTGTCCCCTTGTGCTCAGCTCTGGTGAGGCCACACCTTGAGTATTGTGTCCAGTTGTGGGCACCTCAGTACAAGGGAGAAGTGGAGGTGCTGGAGCCAGTGCAGAGAAGGGCAAGGAAGCTGTGAAGGGCCTGGAGAATAAATCTGATGAAGAGCAACTGCAGGAGCTGGGGATGGTTACTTTGGAAAAGGCTGAGGGGGAGACCTCATTGCTCTCTACAGCTACCTGCAAGGATGTTGTGAAGAGGTTGGTGCTAGTCTCTTCTCACGAGTAATTAGTCACAGAACAAAAGGGAATGTTCCCAAGCTGCAGCAGGGCAGGTTTAGACTGGACATTAGGGAAAAAAATTTCCCAGCAACAGTGGTCAGGGATTGGAATGTACTGCCCAGGGAAGTGGTGGAGTCACCAACCCTGGATGTGTTTGGATGTGGTGCTTGGGGATGTGGTTTAGAGGTGAGCTTGGTGATCCTGAGGGTCTTTTCCAACCTGAATGTTTCTGTGATTCTGTGATTTTAGTTTAAAGTGGGGAAATGACTTCTAGGGGTGAGTATAGATTTATTTATTTTTTCCCTTTGGATTCTAATCTATCTGACCTGGTGCAGAAAGCTACTGAGATGAATATGTCAGGTTTAGACAGGCTCTGGTCATGTTTTTACACTATGGCTCTGAGTCCAGTCCTGGTCTCTTAAATATCAGGAAAACCAGAGTACCTTTTTTGGGTCAAGTTTTAGAGGGGCTGGTAGGGCTCCTGTGGTATCTCAAGAAGAATCATAGAATCAGACAGATGGGAAAAGACCTCAGAGATCATCAAGTCCAACCTATTACCTAATACCTAACACCACCTGACAACTAAACCATGGCTCCAAGTGCCACATCCAATCCTTTTTTGAACATCTCAAGGGACGGCGACTCCGCCACCTCCCTGGGCAGCACATTCCAATGGCCAATTACTCTTTCTGGGAAGAACTTTCTCCTCACCTCCAGCCTAAACCTCCCCTGGTGCAGCTTGGGACTGTGTCCACTTGTTCTGATGCTGGTTGCCTGAGAGAAGAGACCAACCCCCACTTGTCTACAACCTCCTTTCAGGTAGTTGTAGATAACAAGAAGGTCTCCTCTGATCCTCCTGTTCAGGCTAAACACCCCCAGCTCCCTCAACCTTTCCTCATAGGGCTTGTGAAGGTATAAAGCCTGAAAATATTTCACAGGTGTTTAACACCTGCAAATAAAATCTGTTCACAAGGAGGCAAAACCTGCCTTGGAAAGTGAAACACTAACAGCCACGTTTTTAGTGCTGCCTCTGCGCACCCACGCAGACGTTCGTCGTTACAGGATCCACTCTGCCAGCAGCCCTTGATTACTATGTACAATATTAGCTGTGGCTTAGTGATTCAAGTGTTTACATACAGTGAAGTGATTCATAAGCATTGAATTCAACGTTCAGAAGCAAGTTGGGATGGCAAAGTCTGTAGAGGTTCTTCCAGGCGTGTTTCAGAGTACAGCACTTGGACATTAATGAGCTGGTAGGGGAGAGACTGGAGACTTGGAGATGGAAAACTGTATTGACTGAGCTGTGGTTAAAATGAAAACTCATTGTTCTGTCCAGAGGTTCACCAGAGGACATTTGTTTAGCCTGGAGAAGAGGAGGCTCAGAGGAGACCTTATTGCTATCTACAACTACCTGAAGGGTGGTTGTAGTCAGGAGGGGGTTGGTCTCTTCTCCCAGGCAAGCAGCACCAGAACAAGAGGACACAGTCTCAAGCTGCACCAGGGGAGGTTTAGGCTTGAGGTGAGGAGCAAGTTCTTCACATCTTGGGATGTGTTGCCAAGGGAGGTGGTGGAGTCCCCATCCCTGGAGGTGTTCAAGAGGGGATTGGATGTGGCACTTGGTGCCATGGTTTAGTAGTCATGAGGTGTTGGGTGACAGGTTGGACTTGATGACCTTTGAGGTCTCTTCCAACCTTATTGATTTTATGATTCTATGATTTGCTTTGCTGGCACATCAGAAGAAACTTAAGAAATCTGGTGTTAGTGGTCATGGGAAGTAATAATCTCACTCAAACAAGGGAATAGGAATTAAAGGGTATAAATATGCCACACAGGTCTGCTCCATGTGAAGCAATTATTGCACATCGATCACACAGCTCGCTGCTTGGGCCTAGACAGATCTCACTCTAAACCAGGCTCCTCTTGTGGCTCCCCTTGTTTGTCTGTGGGATTTTTATGTTTGCTTGGTTTTTAATCATGTCATTGTGGAACTAGTCTTTTCACAATTCATAGTTCAAGCCATCTGCTAGGGTTTTGGGGGATTTCATGGAAGATTGGCTTTTTAACTAGAGAAAGAGGATGAGTGTCTGAGGGGCAGGTGATGAGCATATGTCCTCTTCTAGTTTCACATGCTGAACTTTCTGAAAAGGCTCTATGATAAACATCCATTTTGGAAAGGAAAATAATATATCCTTCTCTTCCTGAAGTGCTTTTAAACCCTGTGCCTCCCTGCTGTTTGCATGCTCAGATACTGTGTGTTCTGGTCAAGGGTTTGGATCACAACCACCACGTGGTGAGCTACAGACTTGGGGATGTGTGGTTGGAAAGCTGCAGCTTGGTGAGGGACCTTGGGGTACTGGTTGATAGTTGACTGAACATGAGTCAGCAGTGTGCCCAGGTGGCCAAGAAAGCCAATGGCATTCTGGCTTGTGTTAGAAACTGTGGCCAGCAGGAACAGGGAGGTGATCATCACCTTGTACTCAGCACTGCTGAGACCACACATCTAGTACTGTGCTCTGTTCTGGGCTCCTCACTACAAAAAGGACATTGAGGGGCTGGTGTGTGTGCAGAGAAGGACAGCAAAACTGGTGAAGGGTCTGGAGCACATGGCCTATGAGGAGCATCTGAGGGAGCTGGGGTTGTTCAGCCTAGAGAAGAGAAGACTGAGGGGAGACCTCGTTGCTCTCTACAGCTCCCTGAATGGAGGCTGGAGCGAGGAGAGGGCAGCCTCTTCTCCTTGGTGCCAAGTGACAGAACTAGAGGAAATGATTACAAGCTGCATCAGGAGAGGTTCAGGGTAGATATTAGGAAATATTTCTTCACTGAAAGGGTTCTCAAACATTGGAATGGTCTGTCCAAGGCAGTGGTGGAGCCACCATCCCTGGGGCTCTTCAAGATGGTTCTTAGGGACATGGTCTAGTGTTGACCCTTCAGTGCTGGATTGAAGGCTGAACTGGATGACCTTTGAGGTCTCTTCCAACCAGATCCATTCTGAGATTCTGTGAAATATGTGTTGGTTTTGAGGGCTCAAGTATGTAGGAAGTCCACTTTGTAACATTATATAGAAAGTAGCTTTTCAAAGATGCTTGAGCTCCAAAAATCATTCTCTCTGTAACTGTCTTATTTATGGACCAAGATAAATCAGCCTCCTCTAACACCCATTGCCTGCTGTGTGTGCAGGTCAGGTAGCTGATACAGAGAGTGATGCTGGAGGTGGTGTATCTGCAATTGCCAGACAGCTGACTTCCACTTCGTAGGAGGATTTCAGTTGTAAGTAGTTTGTTCAAGACTAGTTGTGGTGTGTGTCAGGAAGCAGAGAGCTGTTGTGGATTCAGGCAGCTGTCAGGTCTCAGATGGGTGTATCTGTTTCCAATACTCCTGATGTAGAGAGGTTGGCAGAGCTTCCTCCTGTGCTTGCATAGCTGAGGTCTGGAGCAGCCAGATCACATTAGCAGTCATGGAGGACTCTATTAATAAAATCATTTTAAAGCATCAACTCAAATAGAAGTGTTCTCTGTGTGCTGTGCTGTTCTGCCTGGTAAGTGACTCTCTGTAGATGGAGAAATCATTTGGTGGTTCCTTGTTTCTGTGAGGATGAAAAGGGGATACAGGAAGTATCTCTTCTGTTGGCTGTGGTTCAAATTCCATCACCTTTCAGAGAATTATGAGACATTTGTTAAACACTGTACATTGCATTACCAAAAAACAGCCTCTCCAAGAACAAAAATGGGGTAATAAGCCCACTGAGGCTATAAGAATGGCATGAAAAATTGGTGTCTCAGGCAAAAGGACAAAGTAACTGTATTGTGGTAAAATTAAACACAAGTATTCTGAATAACAAAGTGGGGACAGGCTGTCAGAGTTGGGGCTGTTCAGCCTGGAAAGGAGAAGGCTCCAGGGAGACCCTAGAGCAGCTTTCCAGTACCTGAAGTGGGTTACAGTGAAGCAAGGGGGAGGACTTTTTGCAAGGGCTTCTAGTCATGAGAGGGAATGAAATGCAGCCCGAGGAAGGGAGACTGGACATTAGGAAGAAGGTCTTCACAGTGAAGGTGGTGAAACACTGGAACAAGTTGCCCAGGGAGGTTGTGGATGCCCCCTCCCTGGAGTTGTTCAAGGATGGATGAGGCCTTGAGCAACCTGATTTAATGGGAAGTATCCCTGCCCATGGCAGGGGGGGTTGGAACTAGATGATCTTTAAGGTCCCTTCCAACCCAAACCATTCTATGAATAAATAATTGAGAAGTTTTGGCTGTCCTAACCTATGGGCCAAGGCCACATACTGTGCAAGAGCCTTGCTTTATGAATGCACTCCAAATATGCTAAACTAAACTGGACTGTACCTCCGTGTGGTGAGATCTATGGACCATATGTTTCTTTCAGTTGCTGGATTCAGTCAGCTAAATGAGAAACTTCCTGCCTGAGCCACTTGAAAATATAACCCTCCCGTTCCTCACATTCAGAGAGATGGCTGTGGGCTCACTGCTCTCCTCGACGTGCTGGGAAGCATCTTTGGATTGCTCAGATAATAATAATAAAGCCATTATCCGTGCTGCTGCCCCAGGCAAATTCCTGTTCTGCTTGCAGGGTAGCTTTGGCCCTGACAAGGGGAACATGCTGTTCTCTCTATTATTGTATTTTCTTTTATCACCCTGGAGTGTCTCCAGAAGGTTGAGCTTATTCTCTGCTCTTGTCCCTGATGTCCACTACTTCACTTCCCGAGGCAGAATTGAGTCTAACTCCCCTTTTCTTGGCAGAGAGCAGAGAAGTGTTTGCTAAGCAAGGCAGTTTAAGCTAATATTTCAACTGTGAGAGGTTTTCAACATGCCTTTTCCCCCCTCCCCCTGCCCAAGTGTAGCTTGCAATCAAATTCTAATAGTGCCAGATCTTTCTTACTGTGTTGACAGCCACAAGGACCAAACGTTTGATCTGTTCCTGTGTTGCTAACTCCCTCCAGCAGGCTGTTTGTGGAAATCTCATCCTCGTGCCTGGCTGGTGACAAGATGATGCCAGCAAAGCTGCTGGAGGCACCTCATACCTGGTTCCAGTCTTGCCATACAAACAGGCAGAGCAAATACTGCTCTGCGCTCCTGCTGCCCATCCTGGTGAGCATGCAGGTGCTGTGAACCGCAGCTTGGCCCCTTCCCCAGGCCCAGCTCCTGCTCTTGGTGCTAGAAAGAATAACCTGCTCTCTCTGAACAAGCCTTGAGCCAACTCTTTTAACCCTTTGCTGTACTTGAACAAGTCTCTGCTCCGCTTTCATCAACCTGCTGTCCAGTTTCACGCAGCTTGAAAGCATTGAAGCTGCTCCAGGTCCCCCCCAGCTCCATGTGTGAATTTTGGCACAGAGGCTTCTCTGACCATCTTCTGCTCTTTCTGCTGAAAATTTCTCCTTTAATTTAAACCTGGTTGTGGCCCTGGCTTTTAGTGCCTGCGTGACTAAGCGGGCAGGAGGCTTTAGCGGCGTGTCTCGCTTTGTCTCTGCAGGGAGGGTTCCACAGGTCTTCATGGTTAGTCACAGAGATTTGCTGAAGATGCTCCATGAAATTGCATGTGTCTGTCTGAATAAAGATGCAAAAATCTCTGGCATGGCTGCTGCCAGGGCTTCAAAGCCTGCAACGGGTTACAAGGTTGTTTTGGGATTATTTTGTACTTCCGTCAGGCGTTGCTAATTAAACTTATTCGAGCTGACTTTTGGAGATTAATTTAATCAATAAGGATATTATTACTACTTAGATGGTATCATTTGTACAAATTGTCACTTGAAGAATGCAATTAAGTGAGCATGCTTATTAGCTGGTCCATCCCACACCTTATTTGTGTGGTAAGAATCGATTATTGAAGTCATTAAGAAAAGCACAATTCAGGGATCCCTTTTGAGGTTTAATGGCTGGCTCCAGCTACTTTTTATTACAAGTGCTAAATTAGCTGAAATTTGGGTTGGATCTTTCTAAACTATTTGCAGAGGAAAATCACAGTGTGTCCTCTCCATATTCTAGACCATTTTGCCCCCAGATTTGCTCTCTGGATTCAACGGGACAGATTTCTGGTGCAGCCAAGGCAACAGTAGGATAGGATAGGATAGGATAGGATAGGATAGGATAGGATAGGATAGGATAGGATAGGATAGGATAGGATAGGATAGGATAGGATGGAGTGGAATGGAATGGAATGGAATGGAATGGAATGGAATGGAATGGAATGGAATGGAATGGAATGGAATGGAATGGAATGGAATGGAATGGAATAGACCAGGTTGGAAGAGACCTTTGAGATCATCCAGTCCAACCTATCACCCAACCCTATCTAATCAACTAAACCATGGCACCAAACACCCCATCCAGTCTCTTCCTAAACACCTCCAGTGATGGTGACTCCACCACCTCCCTGGGCACATTCCAATGGCCAATCTCTCTTTCTGGGAAGAGCTTCTTCCTAACATCCAGCTGCGTGCATAGAGCGAGGCAGAATTGCATCCCTGTGCTTGGCTGCAGAGACTAGATTGGAAATAGATGATCTTTTAGATCACAGAATTATAGAATGGTGTGAGGGACTAAATCTTCTCTCTCTTGATGTGACTCAACAGATAAAATCACCTTTGTTGCTTTCTATTCTATTCTATTCTATTCTATTCTATTCTATTCTATTCTATTCTATTCTACTCTACTCTGTTCTGTTCTGCTCTATTTTGTTCTGTTCCATCATTCTCATAGCCTCTGTTGAACACTCTCTGGTATATGTCTTCAATTGTGGAGCCCAGAGCTGAACACAATACTCCAAATGTGGTCCCATCAAGACAGAGTAGGGGGGGGAAGATAACCTCCCTTAACCTGCTGCCCACGCTTCCTTCCAACCCAAGCCATTGTCTGATTCTTTGGTTCTACGATTCTGCGACTGGGAATATGGAGCTTTGAACTCAGATGGGTTCAATGAGGGCATGGAGCAGATTGTTGGTAGTGGTGATTTCTTTAATGATCAGTCAGAGTCTCATCCTGCAGCCTCTTAGGCACAAAAGTCACCTCATTGCCCTGGCAGTGACATTGATCCTTTCCCAGAGGGTACCTTGCCTGCCTACCCATCAGTCTTTCAGAAACCCTTAAAACAGATTAAATAGCATTTTAATGGTACAAATCTCTTGTGTGCATTTCATCCATGAAGGAGCCCATATTGTTTATATGGGGACAATTATTCATGTGCTGAAATGTTGAGAGGGTCAGGCAAGGGGGGGAGGGGAGGGGGAAACCACCACCAAAGAGGAAAGCCTTCCAATAGGTACATTTAAATTCCACAAAGGAGCCTCACTTCTCTGCATTCAGAAAACCAAATCCTTCTCCTCCTGCATGCAGACTGCATTAAACTGTGGCTGTATCTTTTTGTCAAGAGGGAAACAGGGAGGATATTTAGAGCAAGCAGTTCTTTTGGCATCCACAGCTTTGCTGGCTCTGAGGTGAGGGATGGGCAGCCGCTGTGGGAGGCAGAGGATCCATTCCATGGGTGGTGGGTGGGAGGGCAGGACCGAGTCATGAAAAAGATGTTTGGATTTGTTTTTCCTCTATTTTATATGTATATATATATATATAAAATGCACTAGAACATGTTTGCTTTCCCAGCCCAAGTGGGAGCTCCAGCTCTGATGTGGATACCCTCTGGCTTTATATGGCATTGTGCGTGGCTTTGAAATGGAGACTGATAGGCATGAGCCTAATGGGGAGCAGTGGACTGCTTTCCTGGATGGGTATTTGGCTAGGGTTTGACTCCTGTGTGAACCTAATGTCTCACTGGTTAGTGCCTGTCATCAAAATGCAAGCCCATGCCTGGTTAGGATGGAATTTGTTATTCACAACACCAGCCAAAGGTGCAGACATCTAATATCAGGTGTCACCTTCTGACTCTGTGATGTGTGGCACTGCTGTCACTCCAAACAGTGTTTTGCTGGGGCTTTCTGTTTGATCATCTTCAAATGTCTCTCTCCCTCAGTTCTTCTAATTAATGTATTAAAGTGTGGGTGCAGGCAGAGCTGGTGGGCAGCACCTGAAAACCCTTTTTAACCACCCTGTCCATCAGCTCCTGGGTGTGAATTCCAGTGTTCCTGGGTGCCTGTCAGGTCTGCTGGCATCCCCTGCCGCTGCACGGTGCAAGGCCTGCAGGATGTGGGATGTGGTGGGGTGCAGGAGATAAGTGGTGTTGTGTTGTGGTATCTTTTTTTGTCACTTTGGAAAACAGGAAGCTGGAAAGCATGTCATTTATTCACAAGGTTTTCTTAGGTGTGTGAGGCTTGGGAAAGGGTTCAGGGAGGCAGTAGTTAGAGTTGGATCGATTTTCTTGTGGTGAGCAGGGGTTTTCTGCCCCACCTGCACCGTCTTTGGCTGAGACTGGATTGATCATGAAATTATACAAGGGCTTTTTGGGGGTAAGTGTGGTACCAAAACAGCCCAGTGTTTTGAAGAAAGGGGAATGGCATGGCATGGCATGGCATGGCATGGCATGGCATGGCATGGAATGGAATGGACCAGACCAGGTTGGAAGAGACCTCAAAGGTCATCCAGTCCAACCTATCACCCAACGCCATCTAATCAACTGAACCATGGCACCAAGCACCTCATCCAGTCTCTTCCTGAACACCTCCAGGGATGAAGACTCCACCACCTCCCTGGGCAGCGCATTCCCATGGCCAATCTCTCTTTCTATGAAGAATTCTTCCTGACATCCAGCCTAAACTTCCCCTGGTGCAGCTTGAGTCTGTGTCCTCTTGTTCTGGTGCTGGTTGCCTGGCACAAGAGACCAACCCCCACCTAGCCACAATCTCCTTTCAGGTAGTTGTAGACAGCACAGAGGAGCACAGATTGATGAGCACAGTTGAGGAGCACAGATAGGGTTTGCTGCAAGGTGTCTTCCAAGATCTGTTTTATGATTACTCCAACACCTCCTGCAACCGTTGGCTGACGTGGTTCTGCTTGGAATCATAGAATCACAGAATGGCTTAGGTTGGAAAGAACCTCAGAGGTCATCTACTCCAACCTCCCTGCTATGGACAGGGATGGCTCACAACTAGATTTATTTGCTCAAGGCCTCATCCAATCTGGCCATGAATAGCCCCTAGGGAGAAGGCCCCCACAACCTTCCTGGGCAACCTCTTCCAACCCACTGAAGAACTTCTTCCTAAGATCCAGTCTAAAACTACTCTCCCTCAGCTTAAAACTATTTCCCCTTGTCCTGTCTCTAGACACCCTCATGAAAAGTCCCTCTGCAGCCTTCCTGTAGGTTGTCTTCAGGTATTGCAAGGCAGTTCTAAGGTTCCCCCTGCCCAGAATCTTCTCTTCTCCAGGCTGAACACCCCCAGCTCCCTCAGCCTGTCCTCATAGCAGAGGTGCTCCAGCACTTGGGTCATCTTTGTGGCCTCCTCTGAACTCGCTCCAACAGCTGACCTTTGACTTTTGAAGGCTTTGGGCTAAAATTAACTGGTGTCAGTTGCTTGTGTGGTGAGTGCATACTGTTCAAATGTCCTCTCTAGTGCTGCTTCTGAGAACTTGTACTGAGGAACTGCAGGGACCATGAAGTTGGTCAGATGCAGATGGTGCAGAAGTTGGTGGCAGTAGAAGGGGATTCTTGTTGGCAGGAGGGGAAGGGAGTGAAATTATCTATATTAAGGGAAAGAAATTCTGGAGTTAGAGTAAGACCCTGTTTGAAAAGCCTGGGGGGCAAAACCATGGCAAAAGCAATGGAAGAACCACTAAAGCCCAGGGAAGTTTTATTTATCACCTAGTGGAATTACAGCTGGCCTAACCTGATCTGCAGGATGAATCTCCTTGGGCATGGACCATATTATGTCCAGGCAAACAAAAAAGCCTCTCTCTGTAGCAGAGAGCAGCTGTAGCAGCAAAGGGTTTGATGCAGGCTATCAGAGACCTGCCTGCAGCTTGCTAAGCCCCCAGAGGCTCCTGCAGCCCACCCCAAGAAAAGCCACCCCCTTCCTCAACCCAAATCTGCCAACAATGTATGCTCAAGGCCAGCTTTGAAAAAGTGTTTCATCAACCAGACACCAAAAAATGCAGTTACAAATTGGGGCTTAAGGCTGTTTCCATGTGAAAATCAGGTTAGCTTGGAACAGAATTAGAGGCAGGTTGGGACTGACCTTGGGAAAGGTCTTAGAAATGGGGCTACAGGAGTAACTCATTACCTTTGTGTACAGCCCCAGGCTGTTTATTTGTACCTGTATCCCTGTTGGAGAAGTTGGTTTTGCTCTTCAGAGTGATTGTTCTGTGGTTGGAAGAAATATTTCCAGCACTGAACAATATCCAATCACTGCCTGTGTTTATTTTAAGAGCAGGAATCAGCACAAGCATGAATTCAGATCCTATGTTTGGCATTTTCCCTGTCAGCTCACTATTTACTGGAGGTGCTTGAAGATGCTTTATCAGAAGCTCCAATGTCGTTTTCCAAACTGGTAAAATGCTTTTCATCACAGCCCCCTCCATGGAAATGGAGCTGTAGTTTGATTATTTTCTCAGCAGGCTCTAACCTCAGCAATGGGAGCCAGGGCTCTGCTCGTAGCACCGCAGCGCTCGGGTGGTTTATAGCTGTCCTTCCTCGGGAAAGGAAATTGCAGGCAGGCAGGCAGGCAGCAGAGCTCCCATCTCTCTCTTGCCTCTTGATGGAAAATGATTTGTCATCCCTGCCTGTTAGCTGCTGACAGATGGGGACAGGTAGAGGCGAGGGGGAAGGGACCACTATTTTCCTCCCAGTTGATTCTAGTGTTTTTACTGACAAGTTGATTCTTATGCTGGGAAGACACTGATCATCTCTGCGCTCTTCCCAGGCAATAGGCTGTGTGGTGTGCTTGAGATTCACTGGTGGGTGAAGAAATCCATTTTAGGATTCAGCCATGCCTTATATCCACTTGAAGCTCTTGGCAGCTGTCAGCTCTGTACTGATTTTTCACAGGACCACTGCCTCTGACAGGTGGTGGTTAGGCGACTGCCAAATGTGCTGGGTGATAATTGTTGTCCTGGACCATAGCTGTTGTCCAGCCTGGTCTGTGGGTGAAGGAAGCCAGAGCCACATCTCCATAGTTGGAGAGCAAGAGCAAGTGGCAGCAAGCTGCATCAGGGGAGGTTCAGGCTGGATATTAGGAAGAAGTTCTTCACAGAAAGAGAGATTGGCCATTGGGATGTGCTGCCCAGGGAGGTGGTGGAGTCACCATCACTGGAGGTGTTTAGGAAGAGCCTGGATGAGGCACTTGGTGCCATGGTTTAGTTGATCAGATGGTGTTGGGTGTTAGGTTGGACTTAATGATCTCAAAGGTCTCTTCCAACCTGGTCTGGTCTGGTCTGGTCTATCCTATCCTATCCTATCCTATCCTATCCTATCCTATCCTATCCTATCCTATCCTATCCTATCCTATCCTATCCTATCCTATCCTATCCTATCCCATTCCATTCCATTCCACTCCACTCCACTCCACTCCACTCCACTCCACTCCACTCCACTCCACTCCACTCCACTCCACTCCACTCCACTCTAATCAAGACCTAGCAAGGTGTGATCTATTTATGCCTTTCACCAATGGATTTTAGAACACAGCCTAAATCATGAGAGATGTTCTGCAGCGCTCATCTTGGGTCACACTCTGCTCCTCCTCCTGATCAGAGCTATTCCATGTTGCTCCTTCTGCTGCATTTTGTGGAAATGTGAATTTCCACTGCTAATAGGATTTGGGCCACGCTAACCTTGTCTGGTGAGGTTGCTTCAGGAGCACCTCCAGCACAGGTGTGCACACCCCTGCCCACATGCAGGCTGTGGACATGGAAGACACCCCCAGTATCCCTAAGACAGTCTACTTTTATTGTTTTCCACTATCATATGTTTTCTTGGGCATGACACCCATTCCACAAGCCCTTTAACTTCTGGACTCCCAGCTCTCCATACTTTGTGGGGAAAGATGTGGAAAGGCAGCACTCTGAGCCTCTGCACATTCACCTTTCCTTCTGTGTTGTTTGGGGCACGTCCACTGCTGGCCATGTCCATCAGTATTTTATGTGGAAGTGCCTGAACCCTCCTAGGTCTGGGCTTGGGGTAGGGACTCGGGGTACCTCAGCATCTAGGTGTTCAAGAGGGGATTGGACGTGGCACTTGGTGCCATGGCTTAGTCATGGGGTCTGTGGTGACAGGTTGGACTTGATGATCTTTGAGGTCTCTTCCAACCTTGGTGATTCTGTGATCTATGTTTTGTGCTGTGGCTGTTGGTAGAAAACACAGCAGATACATAACATCTGCTGCCCTTCTGACATTGGGGCCATTCTGAACCCCGCTGGAGAGGTTTGCAGGACAGATTTTAGCTAGCTGACAGTCCTGGCTTTGATGCTCAGACAATGCTTTCCCTTCATCTCCAACCCCCCAGATAGCTGCAGTGCTGCCCTGTGTGTCTCACCCAGCCAGCCCCTGCTGTTGGGGAAGACTGCAACGACTTTGCCACACCAGGAGACATTTCTTGGCTGGCTGGGCAGGGGTGTCCCAGCACACTGAAATATTTGCTCTAGGTTGTGGTTTTGGGGTCCATCAGCAGGCTTTTTAAGAACTGTGTGAGCCAGAGGTTTATTGTGCTGATGTTCACCATAGGCTGGTGTGTCTGGGAGGTGAAGGAGTTGGCATGAGTGATGCCAGCAGGCTTGGCACAGCCATGCTTTGGCTCTCACCCTCTGTGTTCTTGCAGGGAAATTAATGACTTGTCCTCTTGAACAGCAGTGATGGGTCTGAACAGCTGAAGAAGGGTTCCTATATTCTTTCAACTGACATATTCCCCTCTGTACTGCAAGGCACACTGGTTTACTTCTTTATTAGCCCTCTGGGCCTTGCTGAGTCGAAGCAGTCCTGGGACATCCCTTCCCAACCCCACTGCCTGAGCCATGGTCACGTTTCCAGCTCTCATTAATGTGGGGATGATGTATGAGCTGGAGCAGCCTGGGCTCTCTGAGTGCCTGGCAGCTGCAATTCAGTCAGGAATTGCTGAGATGTAGTAAAGTTGGACCCTCTGAAAGCTGGTTTTATAGCATCACTCCCAGGAGGACAACTGTCCTTCAAAGTATTTCTGGGTGTCTGAAACAATCACTCTGAAACCTGCTTTCTCCTTTCACACTTCACTATGCAAGGTGAGCATCAGCACATTTACTCTGTGCATGTGCCTGTGATGTCTGGGATATAAATTACCCTATAAAACAAAAAAAAAAACCAACCCAGGCTTGGGTCTTCCAGAAAGCCAACTCCAAGCCAAGCTGAGCTCTCTCTTCTCACCAAAAGCACGCTTGGGAAATGGCAAGAGAAAAATGGCCGTGAAATTATGCACCAATAAATGAGGCTCATAACAAACTGAGCTGAGGAATGAGGGTGGGTTTGCCATCCCATTATATTCATAAAGCTTTCAGAAAGCTCCCTGCTCATCATGACTGCAAAGGCAAGGTTATTTTTTCTGTCTTTTCAGCTGTCCTTTCTTAGGAGAAGGCTTGACTTGGGATGCACTTAGAAGCATAGAATCAGTCAGGGTTGGAAGGGACCGCAAGGATCAGCTAGTTCCAACCCCCCTGCCATGGGCAGGGACACCTCACACTAGATCAGGCTGGACAGAGCCTCAGCCAGCCTGCTCTTAAACACCTCCAGGGATGGAGCCTCAACCACCTCCCTGGACATCCCATTCCAGGGCTTCACCACTCTCATGGGGAAGAACTTCCTCCTCACATCCAGTCTGAATCTCCCCACTTCCAGCTTCATTCCATTCCCCCTAGTCCTACCACTACCTGAGATCCTGAGAAGTCCCTCCCCAGCCTTCTTGTAGCCCCTTCAGATACTGGAAGGCCACAATAAGGTCACCTTGGAGCCTTCTCTTCTCCAGACTGAACAGCCCCAACTCCTTCAGTCTGTCCTCATAGGAGAGGTGCTCCAGCCCTCTGCTCATCCTCCTGGCCCTTAGAGGGGCTGTAGGACACACAGATCTCTTCCTTACCTCACCCAGAGCTCCAAAGTTGATTTTATCACTTTTTGTCGTGACAGTGAGGATGGGGAGACACTGGAACAGGTTGCCCAGGGAGGTTATGGATGACCCCTTCTTGGGGGTGTTCAAGGCCAGGTTGGACAGGGTCTTGAACAACCTGGGCTAGCAAGAGGTATCTCTGTCCATGCCAGGGCAATTGGAACTAGATGATCTTCAAAGTCCCTTCCAAACCAAACTGTTCTATGATTCTGTAATTCAGTGGCCTGTGATGACTCAGGCAGGGCAGTAGCCTCAGCCCTGGGAGTGAGTGATGCTGTTTTGTAATCAGTGAGCACTGGGCTTTGTCAAGGATAAGACTCTCTCTTCATTGTCTGCAGATTTCTCCTAGGCTTGAGGATTGTTCCAGGTGAAAATGTAATCAATGCTGTTACACTCCTGTGATTTTCATCCAAAAAGCTTGCACTTAGAAATTCCCAACCAGCTTCTAGAGTGCTCAGTGTCTCTGTAAGGCTTTGCAGCCATCCTCTCTCAAGGACTTTCCGGTCAAACCTGTTCAGTATTACAGCTGAAAACACTATTTTCTGAGAGCCCCTGCTGCAGTCACAGGCTCTGCTCTGAGAACTGGTCAAGCTGTATTTCTTTTTTCATCTGAGCTCCTCACTGGTATGAAACACAGTTAAAAGGCAGCTGACAGCCTGATGATGATGGCAAGAAGCAGAGACTGACTGGATTCCCCTGCGTCTGTCCATCCTACCTCTGCCAGTCAGCATCAAATTGTGGTAGCAGTAACAGTATTCATGAGCAATTATTGTGCCAGCTCTGTAGCAAGGCCACCTTCACTCCCAAATTAAGGCAGACCTTCCTACCCTGCCTCCTGCATGAGTCCTTCAAGCATCTTAGTTTTACTGGAAGATCCTGAGTCTCTTCTTGCACTCCTCCTTGAACACCTAAGTCTTAGAATCATAGAATGGTTTGGGTTTGAAGGGACCTCCAGAGGTCATCCAGTCCTACCCACTCTGCAGTCAGCAGGGACATCCTCAACTAGATCAGGTTGCCCAGAGCCCTGACCAGCCTCATCTTGAATATCCCCAGGGGTGGGGCCTCAAGCACCTCCCTGAGCAACCTGTTGCAGTGTTCCACCACCCTCATTGTAAAGAACTTTTTCCTAACATCAAATCTAAATATATTCCACTTTGAAGCCATTTCCACTCATCCTAGCACTGCAAAGAGTCTCTGTCCATCCTTCTTGTAAGCCCCCTTCAGGTAGTGGAAGGCTGCTATTAGGTCTCCCTGGAGCGCTCTCTTCTCCAGGCTGAACAACCCCAGCTCCCTCAGGCTGTCACAGGCTCACAGGATGTTAGGGGTTGGAAGGGACCTCCAAAGATCATCCAGTCCAACCCCCCTGCCAGAGCAGGACCATAGAATACAGCACAGGTCACACAGGAATGCATCCAGATGGGTCTTGAAAGTCTCCAGAGAAGGAGACTCCTCAACCTCTCTGGGCAGCCTGCTCCAGGGCTCTGTGACCCTCACAGTGAAGAAGTTCCTTCTCATGTTGAGGTGGAACCTCCTGTGCTGTCTTTATAGGAGAAGTGCTCCAGCTCCCTACTCATCTTCATGGCCCTCCTCTGGACCTGCTCTTCTTTGAGGCTGATCTACTTCCTGGGATTACTTTGTAGCTGTTTCTTTGATGTCAGCTTTTGGGCAGATGTGATGGATTGTGCTGTGTTACAATCATCCATTCCAAATGAAGTCCAGCATGTTTGTATGCCAGTCACCTGCCTCCTGACCTTCCACTTTTCAGTGTTTACTTGGCCTGACTTCTCTGGCCATGACTCACTGTTGTGCTGTCACAAGCTCTGGCAGGCAGTGAGTACAACGCAGATGTAAAACACTTAACAAGGATGTTAACACTCAGCACACAATGGTGCCCAGCTCTGAAGCTCTGCACAAGGCTCTGGAAGATCTCTGCCTCTGGCAAATTGGGCTGTGTCCAGCCCATGGCTGAACACATGCTACATACTTGTGCTTCCTTTGCCTGGTTTGCCATATTCAGGTAGCTTTTGGATATGGGAAGCTTGATGAGGGCAGGAATTGCATCATCTTGTGTTTGGAAAAGGTGTTGACCTCTTTAGACTGTACCAGGAATTATGGCAATGATAAGCAGTGTCAGCTCCTTTGGTCATGGAATCATAGAATCAATAAGGTTGGAAAAGACCTCAAAGATCATCAAGTCCAGCCTGTCACCCAACACCTCATGGCTACTAAACCATGGCTCCAAGTGCCACATCCAGTCCCCTCTGGAACTCCTCCAGGGATGATAACTCCACCACCTCCCTGAGCAGTACATTCCAATGGCAAACAACTCTTTCTGTGAAGAGCTTTCTCCTCATCTCAAACCTAAACTTCCCCTGGTGCAGCTTGAGACTGTGTCCTCTTGTTCTGGTGCTGGGTGCCTGGGAGAAGAGACCAACCCCCTTCTGCCTACAATCTCCCTTCAGGGAGTTGTAGAGAGCAAGAAGGTCTCCCCTGAGCCTCCTCTTCCCCACGCTAAACACCCCCAGCTCCCTCAGCCTCTCCTGATAGGGCTTGTGCCTGAGGCCTCTCCCCAGCCTCCTTGCCCTTCTCTGGACATCTCCTCAAGTTTGTTGGCTCATGTCCTCCACAGCTCTTTAAATAGCAGAAGACTTGAGTGACTGCTTCAGTGCCACAAGGAGGAGAAAAATCCCAGCAAAATTCAGTGGGAACCAATCACTTCTCTCCTACCATCCTGGAAAAATCTCTCTCCTTCTGTGACTAGCAAGAGCCTGCTGCTGACCGTTTGTCTCTCGCTGCGCTGCTGCTTGGGACTTGCCCTGGGCATCACTGAGAATAAGAATGGAAATAACTCGGCATGATTTATGTTTCCCAGTGCATTCATCCTTCAGTCTGGTGTGTCCTTGTGGCACTCTGTGGAGACTGCAAAGGTTCTGCTCCGTGGGACTCATTTTGAGCAGCATCCACAGTCCTGTAAAGCGAATCCTCCCGCAGCAGTGAACGTTCTGGCTTCCCTGTGGTGCCTTTGTTATTCATAGCAGGGCAGTTGCCTCACAGATGATCTAATCACAGCGATGCACTGCTGCCGGGATGCAGGAAAGGTAGTTAACCCCAGTGACACGGAACACACCAGCCATTCCTCTCCTTGGCTTGAGGGTTTTCTCAGGAGCCCCAGGGCAAGAGAGATGTTGCAGCTTCACCTTTATGCTATGGGCTGCTTCCTCGGCAGCCTCCTCATGCTGATATTAAGATGTCAGCCAAATCCCTTCCTTAAGGGAAGGGGATACCATAGAAGGCATTGGGTTGGAAGGGTCATCTTGTCAAAGGTCATCATCGTCATCATCATAGAATCATAGAATGGTTGAGGCTGGAAAAGACCTCTGAGATCATCAGGTCCAGCCTATGACCTAACACCACAACATCAGCTAAACCTTGCCACCAAGTGCCACATCCAATCTTAAAGACCTCCAGTGATGGTGACTCCACCACCTCCTTGAGCAGCACATTCTTGTACCTAATCAGCCTTTATGTGAGGAAATGCTTCCTAATATATAACCTAAACCTCCCTTAGTGCAGCTCCATACCATGCCCTCTTGTTCTGTCAACAATTGCCTGAGTGAAGAGCCTGACCCCACCCTGCCTACAATGTCCTTCCTTTCATGGAAGGTCATCTTGTCCAGCCCTCTGCTGCAGTGAGCAGGAACATCTTCCCTGGGACATCCTTCATGCAAAACCAACTTTCTTGGCTTTGCCTGAAAACTCAGCCAGGAGGGGGTTGGTCTCTTGTCCCAGGCAACCAGCACCAGAACAAGGGGGAACAGTCTCAAGCTGTGCCAGGGGAGGTTTGGGCTGAATGTTAGGTAGAAATTCTTCACAGAAAGAGAGATTGGCCTTTGGAATGTGCTGCCCAGGGAGGTGGTGGAGTCTCCATCCCTGGAGGTGTTCAAAAAAGGCTTGGATGAGGCACTTGGATCCATGATTTAGTTGTCAGGAGGTGTTAGGTATTAGGGAATAGGTTGGACTTGATGATCTCTGAGGTCTTTTCCAACCTGGTTGATTCTGTGGTTCTATTGTGCCTGCTCAAATGTCAGTGTTTCTTAAGCTCATTTCTGGATGGAGGCCTCTAGAGCTGAACTTGAGCCATAAGGGTTAACTTTTTCTAGCTCAAAGTTCTCACTGGAAGAAGCTGTTGATTCTTCTCCTTCCCCCTTCCTACCCCCTCCCCCCCCCCAGCAGTTCTTCCATTTCAGGAGCTAATTAACTCGTCTAGCATTAAACTGCAAGTGCATCCTTCTTGGGTCTTGGCGTGTGTCACCACCTTCTAGAGAGCTGTGAGGTCTAACTTGCACAGAAACTGCTGGGAGAATGCAGCAGGAAGTAAGCTGACTTGTTCCTTGAAGAAATCTATCCCTAAAGCCTCAACAACAAATCCATTTTTTCACACTTACCTACAGACATAAAATAGCTATTAATTAACCAAAGCACTGCTGGTGGCCACGTGCAAATGAAGTGCCATCAATCAATCCAGGGTCACCCTTTCTCTTCTTTCTTTCTTTCTTCCCCCTCTCCCCCCCCATTTTTACTTTATTAAGAAAGTACTGGAGCACTGCAGCCAGTTCTGGAGCCTGTATTACAGGAAGGACCTGGAGGTGCTGGAAGGTGTCCAGAGAAGGGCCACGAGGATGAGCAGAGGGCTGGAGCTGCTCTGCTATGAGGACAGACTGAGGGAGCTGGGGTTGTTCAGTCTGGAGAAGAGAAGGCTCCAAGGAGACCTAACTGTGGATTTCCAGTATCTGAAGGGGGCTACAAGAAAGCTGGGGAGGGACTTTGTGGGTATGATAAGACTGGGGGGAATGGAACAAAACTAGGGAACTAGATTGAGATTGGATGTTAGGAAGAAGTTGTTCCCCATGCAGGTGGTGAGAGCCTGGCACAGGTTGCCCAGAGAGGTGGTGGAAGCCTCCTGCCTGGAGGTGTTTGCAGCCAGGCTGGATGTGGCTGTGAGCAACCTGCTGTAGTGTGAGGTGTCCCTGCCCATGGCAGGGGGGTTTGGAGCTGGCTGATCCTTGAGGTCTTTTCCAACCCTAACAATTTTATGATTCTATGAAATACTGCTTTGTGCTGGCTGCAGTTCCTCAATATCAGATCAGTGCCTCGAAGCTCAGTGCTAGGACCAAAAAGAGAATCAGATTTTTCCTAGCTGGCTCTGCAGAAGCTGCTGCAAATAATGCAGCTTATAAATGAAGAATTCATGTGTAATCCCATGGAGGAGATAAGTGTCTCGATCTGCCTCAGGCACAAAGAGCCCAAGTTTATTTCTGTCGAAGGTACTTCATTCTGTCAAAGCAACAGAGCTAAACTGAGGCAGACAATTAGATATAAATGAACATTTGGACTAAATATATCTCACTTAATATGGGAAATAGAAGATTGAAGTCTATAGCTCTGCTTTTCCAAGGCACTAAGCAGCAGCAATAACCAGGAATAAGGGATCTTTTATGTTTGCTTGCGAAGTGCTCACTTAAGGAGGAAGGTGATAGGGTAGGGTAGGATAGGATAGGATAGGATAGGATAAGGATAGGATAGGATAAGATAGGATAGGATAGGATAGGATAGGATAGGATAGGATAGGATAGGATAGGATAGGATAGGATAGGATAGGATAGGATGGAGTGGAGTGGAGTGGAGTGGAGTGGAATGGAATAGAATAGAATAGAATAGAATAGAATAGAATAGAATAGAATAGAATAGTTTCATAGTTTCATTCAGGGTTGGAAGGGACCACAAGGATCATCTAGTTCCAACCCCCTTGCCATGGGCAGGGACACCCCACACTAGATCAGCCTGGCCAGAGCCTCATCCAGCCTGCTCTTAAACACCTCCAGGGCTGGGGCCTCAACCACCTCCCTGCACAACCCATTCCAGGGTTTCACCACTCTCATGGGGAAGAACTTCCTCCTCACCTCCAGCCTGAATCTCTCCACCTCCAGCTTCATTCCATTCCCCCTAGTCCTATCACTACCTGAGATCCTGAGCAGTCCCTCCCCAGCCTTCCTGTAGGCCCCTTTCAGATACTGGAAGGCCACAATGTGGTCACCCTGGAGCCTTCTCTTCTCCAGACTGAACAGCCCCAACTCCTTCAGTCTGTCCTCATAGGAGAGGTGCTCAAATAGAATAGAATAGAATAGATTTAACCAGGTTGGAAAAGATCCTTGGTGTTGTCACCCTTCCCCACACCCTGGGGTGCCAGCCAGCAGGACACCAAGTCAAGCAGCACCTCCCAAGTGCCTTGCTCCTGCTCAGAGGCACTGGGGATGCTCCTGGAGTGTCAGCTCTTAGCTGCTTCAGGCCTTTGCTCAGCATTTTACACACACTTGTGCTGCACATCTCCCAAGCCATGAGAGGTGGGTACCTCTCTGCAGGAGAAGGTCATGGTAGCAGTCTCATCTCTGAACTGTTCAGCTCAGCAGCCCACTTCCAGTATCTCTTTCATCTCATTTGCTCCTTTGGTGTCATTCAGGTATTGATTGTGCTAAGGGCATATCAGTGTTTTTATAATTGCTTCTGAGGATGCATTTTGTTTGCTTTCCAAATGAAAGATCTAAGCTGGTGAGCCAGGGCTGAGGGGTGCTGCTGTAACCTTTCATGTTGAAGGAGAGCTAACATTAGCATTGCTGCCAAAGGTGTTGTGAGCAGCAATAAAACCCCTTAATGTGTGGTCTTGTCCACTCAGAGATGTTGATCCACTCGCCAAAGAAAGATAACTGTTGATACTCTCCTTTTGCTTATGGGGTCTTGTAGCTCAGATCTGTGCTAACCCCACGTGCTGTCTGTCTGATCCTTGGAGTTCTGGATGGGCAGAATTAGTCCAAATGCCCAAGCTGAATCATCCTTCTGATGTTTCCTTCATCCTTCAGAATTGTTTCAGCTGGAAAAGCCTTTTAAGCTCATCCAGTCCAACCATTCTCTAGCTCTACCAAGTCAGGTGCTAAACCATAGCCCTCAGCACCACATCTCTGTCTCTCTCAAAACCCTCCAGGGATTCAACCACCTCCCTGGGCAGCCTGTTGCACTCTTTGAGAACTTTTTCAGTGAAGAATTTTCTACTATCCAAGCTAGACCTCCCCTGGTGCAACATTTCCTCTTACCCTATTGCTTGTTCCTTGGGAGAAGAGACCAACCCCCACCTGGCTTCAACCTCCCTGAAAGGGAGTTGTAGAGAGCCAGATGGGCTCCCCTCAGCCTCCTTTTCTCCAGACTAGACAGCACCAGCTCCTTCAGCTGCTCCTCATAAGACCTTTTTCCTTTCTCCTTCCTGAGATATATAAAGAATCAAATCTGTTTTCTATTAAAAACTTCAGCTTTGGCTGTTTGTACTTGAGACTTGGTGTATGCCTGCAAAAAGCTCGTGTTTCCTGTTGGATTTTTCCAGGATCAGGTGCCTGGGCTTTGGCTGTGAACATTAAACAAAAACCCCAACACATTTCTGTAGCTTTTGGGTTCTGCTCACCCAGCTCCACATCCTGTATCACAGAATCAGTCAGGGTTGGAAGGGACCACAAGGATCAGCTAGTTCCAGCCCCTCTGCCATGGGCAGGGACACCTCACACTAGATCAGGCTGGCCAAAGCCTCATCCAGCCTGGGCCTAAACACCTCCAGGGCTGGGGCCTCAACCACCTCCTGGACAGCCCATTCCAGGGCTTCACCACTCTCATGGGGAAGGACTTCCTTCTCACCTCCAGCCTGAATCTCCCCACCTCCAGCTTCATTCCATTCCCCCTAGTCCTATCACTACCTGAGATCCTGAGCAGTCCCTCCCCAGCCTTCTTGGAGCCCCCTTCAGATACTGGAAGGCCACAATGAGGTCACCTCGGAGCCTTCTCTTCTCCAGACTGAACAGCCCCAACTCCTTCAGTCTGTCCTCACAGGAGAGGTGCTCCAAGCCCTCAGCTCATCCTCCTGGCCCTTCTCTGGACACCTTCCAGCACTTCCAGATCCCTCTTGTAATAGGGCCTCCAGAACTGGATGCAGTGCTCCAGGTAGGGTTTCACCAGAGCTGAGTAGAGGGGGAGAATCACCTCCCTTGACCTGCTGGCCACATTTCTCTTGATGCAGCCCAGGGTGGGCTGCAATTGCACATTGAGAGATCACGTTGAGCTTCTCATCCACCAGCACCCCCAAGTCCCTCTCATCAGGGCTGCTTTCCAGCCAGTCACTTCTTAGCCTGTATTTGTGCCTGGGATAGCCTTGACCCAGCTGCAGGACCCAGCACTTGGTCTTGTTGAACCTCATGAGGTTGGCTTGTGCCCACCTCTCCAGCCTGTCTAGGTCCCTCTGTAACATCTCAGTGTCCTGGTGCTATCCCATTTTGGCAAGCTTTGTTTTCTCCTTATCTGTGCTTGCTCCAGTGGCATCTCCATTAGATGCTCAGAGGTAATGAGTCACAGGAGATGACACATGCTGCCTGCCCCAGGGGTTCCTCTCTCGCCTGCTTTAATGGCCAGCACAGATGTCTCAATTCAACACAACTCAAAAAACCCAGAGCTAGAAAAAAGCCCTTCAGTTCTCTGATCTTCCAGCCAGCTCTTGTGCTGAGCTATCCTGACAGCCTTCAAACCCTTCTGATCCCATCCTGACAGCCTTCAGACCCTTCTGATCCCACAAGGACTCCTTGCAGCCGTACCCAAAGCCACAAGGAAGGGGCAGTGTCTGCTGGAGACCAGCAGATTTAGCCAGAGCGCTTAAAAGAGTGCCCAACCACATTGTCCATTCCAACCCCCTTCACAGCTCTTGCTGCTTACATTGTCAGAGGATTACAACCACGTTTCTAGTCCAAGCTCATCATAACCACCACCTTCTTGGTAGTTTTGTGGTGTTTCTGCTGCCCAGACAGGGAGGAAGTGTTGCCCAGCTGTTGCTATGGTAATAGGTTGCTGGCTCTGCTTGCTGCCCAGCCTTGCTCATCATCTGCACATTCACTGAAGCCCAGCGTGGGAGGGTTTGGAAGGGACCTCTGGAGATCATCTAATCCAAACCCCCTGCTAGAGCAGGGGCACTCAGAACAGGTTGCCCAGGGTCACAATGTCCAGGTGGGTTTGGAATCTCTCCAGAGGAGGAGACTCCACAAGCACGCTGGGCAGCCTGGACCAGAGCTCCAGCACCCTCACAGCAAAGAAGTTTTCTGCATAAGAGAAACCCTATCTGTTATGGTTTGTAACCATCACCATTCATCCCACACCACCCTGTCAGAGCAGTGGCATTGCTTCCCCAGTGTTTTATGTTGATCACAGGCAGGTGTGACCCCTCTTACTCACCATATCTGCTTTACTTGGACTTGACCTCTTGGCCAAGGGTTTGCTGAACCCCCAGGTCTCCTTCCAGGGCCCCCATATTGCATCTCTATGTCCTTCTGAGGCCATGGAGCGAAAGCTTCGAAATACAGAAGACTTAGAAGTTACTGAGGGCACAAAGTACAGAATCAGTGCCTGGAGGTCTGAGTTACTCAGGTTTGGGAGAGCTGCAGGAGCAGCATCCAGACCTTTTTAAGCAGGGCATCGTAATGGTAATTTTTGCTGACAGCCAAAAATCAGCCAAGTGAACCATTTAAAAAGCCTTTCAAAACTGCTCATTTACATCATCTGCTGCTTCTGTCAGAGACACAGAAGAGCCTCTTGTCATGTCTTTTGTCTCATGTTTACAAGAGTTATGTTGTCTCCTTACATTGTTTTACAGGAGCAAGCAACTGCTCAGGGATTATCATTAGTATGATAGAAGGAGAACATTCAACAACAGGCACATGATGCTTACCTCAGCTGAAACTGCCCTTAAATGAGTTGGTTTTTTCTTTCATGACAAGAACTGAAACTGCATCCAGTGCTGACTGTGGTCTCCAGTGCAGGTTGGAGCCCAAGGATGAGGACTTCTGGTGAGCAAAATATGTTTTGTGCTTTGCCCAAGCGAGGCAAGGGATGAGAGGCAGATACAGGTTTAGCTAGTTTGAAGTCTCTTTGTGTGGAGCAGGAGTTGATGTTCTGGTATGTGCTTGGTTGAAGGACCTGGTGACATGGAGGTGTGTCCCCACATGACTGATGGGGTACAGGAGCTGTGTGCCCTGAAGAAGTGTAAGGGTCCTCCTGCTGTGAACTGTGTGAGCAGTTCCACAGCTCCCTTCAGAGGGAAATGCTTCTGATAAAAACATGTTTTGATGTGGCAGAAGACAGATTAGATGTGCTCATCTCATTCCTGTCTTCCATGCTTGTAAAAGCTGCTGCTGCTCTTGGTAGAGATTCACACCTGAGGCCAGGGAGCTTATTTCATAGATTCATAGAATGGTTTGGGCTGGAAGGGACATTAAAGGTCATCCAGTTCCAACCCCCCTGCCGTGGGCAGGGACACCTCACACTAGATCAGGCTGGCCAGAGCCTCATCCAGCCTGGGCTTAAACACCCCCCAGGGATAGGGCCTCAACCACCTTCTTGGACAACCCATTCCAGGGCTTCACCACTCTCATGGTGAAGAGCTTATCCCTTTCAGGTACTGGAAGGCTGTTCTAAGGTCTCCCCTGTGCCTTTTCTTCTCCGGGCTGAAGAGCCCCAACTGTGGCAGCCTGTTTCTGTAGGGGAGGTTCTCTCCAGCCCTCTGATCATCTTCATGTTCTGCCTTGATTTCATCAGGGAAGTGCAGTGCCTTTTCTTCTTTCTGAAATCAGTGCCTTCTTCTTTATCCTGAAATCTCTTTTGGGTTTAAAAACATTTACAGCAGCTCTGTGTCTTGTTTTGGTGTGGGTTTGCTTCTTTGGTTGGGTTTTCGTTTGGTCGGGGTGGTGTTTGTTTGTTTGTTTGTTTGTTTGTGTGAGGGACACTTAGACCCCAAATCATTCCTTTCCTCCCCTTTTCCCAGCACCTTTCTGAGCAATGAAACTGAGAGCCATCTACCTTAAAACACTGAGCACCCGTGGCAGCATCTGCCTGGGCCCCTTGGATTCGCTTTGCTCTGGGGAATGCCTCGCTGCCGGCGCGGCAATCCGCGTGCGGAATGGATTTGCTTGGCTCTTTCTGCGGCGTGGATCAAGGGAGAAATGTGTATCAAATCTTGAAGGCCTGTTACATTTAAGAGGGAAATATGTTCAGTGCTTCTGGAAATGTGGTATGCAATGGGAAATTGTCAGTTTTTGCTAGCTTGGCAGAAGTTCTCTCAGCTTTTCTGACCAGGCTTCTGCAGTGCTGTTATAACCCGAGTGCTAAAAGACCCTGAATGCATAATAAAACACCTGCAGCGTGTCATCATTTTGGCTTCTATTACTCTAACTGGTGTGTGTATATCTAAAGGCAATCATCTCTGCAGAGAAGGGAGGGAATACAGAGAGAGCCTCAAATTTCTTTAGACACTGAAGCATCTGAAGGAGGAGCTGTAATGGTAATATATGATCAACCTATTTTGGGTTTATCTCCTCATAAAATTGTATCTCTCTGCCTTTTTTTGCTCCTCAGGTTGATCTGACTTTCCAGCAGGCAGGTTGCAGAGATAGATGGCTGATTACCTAAACAACAGGTATTCATAAACCTCCTTGGTTTACAGCAGCATTTGAGGCAGCACACAGGAGGTGCTCCTCAAGCAGATATACTCACCTGAGGTACTGTAGGCAAATGAATAGTTATGTCTGGTAGAGCTTGTGTTCACTTGGTGCTTACTCTGCTGGTGTAAATTCATGTAGCTTTATGGAGAGGGAAGAGCAGTATTATTTTATAGCTGCAGGAGACCTATCCTGAGGCTGGAGAGCTCTGGGCATTGCACTGAGGGAATGCTATGGCTCCTGCTGGCTCAAGAGCACATCCCCAGAAGTGCAAGTGAGATTTAGTTCTTTTTATCCCTGGAATTCCATATTTCATCTCCAGTTAAGAGCAAGTCCTGGGGCAATCTGGGACAGCCTGCTTTCATTACTGGAAAGCATCACTGCAAAGGGAAAAGGAGAACTTCTAAATGAGCAGCTTGTAGTAGATTATTCTCACTGAAAGCATTTAGCTCTTGGCAAATATGTATCATGTAAATAGAACAGACTGTAAAGAATATCTGATAATGCTGACTGAAGAGCATGAAGAGCCCAAAGCTCTCAGTCACCTGGAAGGGGCTCTGGCTCTCAGAAGTAAATAGAATCATAGAATCACCAAGGTTGGAAGAGACCTCAAAGATCATCAAGTCCAACCTGTCACCACAGACCTCATGACTAAACCATGGCACCAAGTGCCACATCCAATCCCCTCCTGAACACCTCCAGGGATGGGGACTCCACCACCTCCCTGGGCAGCACATTTCAATGGCCAACAACTCTCTCTGGGAAGAACTTTCTCCTCACCTCCAGCCTAAACTTCCCCTGGCGCAGCTTGAGACTGTGTCCTCTTGTTCTGGTATGTTTCTCTTGTAGCATTGCTGCAGGGGCATTTGGTAATTAAAATGCAGAAGTATTTTTGTGGTTGACCCCCATTTGATGTCAGGTTAGTTGTTCCTCACTGATTTCTTTGCCAACGTCCATCCTTTGGAAACTCAGTCCCCTGTGTGGGGAGTTGGGGATTGGTGTTACTGTGATCTGTGGTGGGCTGCTTCTAAAAGCACCATCTGTGTGTCAGCAGCAGTGAAAAGGTGGGGATTTATCAGGAGAGGAGCTGAGACTAAAAGCAAGGGCATTGCTATGCCTGTCCACACCCTGACTGCATTGTGTAGCTCTGGGGTCTTGGTCTCAAAAATGATTTTGAGTTGGAAACAGTTCAGAGGAAGGCAGTGAGGGTAATGGAGGGTATGGAAGGGCTCCTGCATGGGAAGTGCTTGGTGGAGAGGGCATCTGGAGCCTGGACAGAGGAGAAGGATGTGAGAAATCTGCAAAATCAGAAGTGATACAGGGCAAGTAAATGGAGAGTTGCAATTAGGCTGTTCCACTGGGACAGAGCACAGAGGCATTTGGTACACCAAAGGAGATACTTCTTCACATTGTATGTGGCCACTTGGCTGCTGCCAGAAGTTCACTTGTTCAACAGGTTCCTGGATTAATTAGTGGATGAAAAGCCCACTGAGGGCTGTTAAATTTTGGGAGACTGGCTCTAAATGGCACCCAGAGCTCTGCTCAAGGCTGGGAGCAAGCTCAGGGGTAGCTCTGCTGCATGTTTCTTCTCTTCACCACATCCAGCTTCATTTCCTTTTTACAAACCTTGGCTTAGATCTGACTGAAGGCAAGGAGAGGAGCTGTGAATGTTATCTGTGCTCACTTTATTACTCCTTTTCCACCCCATCTCTTTGCATCTCATTTTACTGTGTGCACAAAAGTGGTGCCACCTTGGATGCACCTGGTTGTGACTGTGCGATGCTGCTGTTCACGTTCCTGCAGCAGCTCTGGGCTTCCTGGTTGAAGGATCTCCTTTTCCATGGCTCACTGAAACATCCTGCAGGGAGGTACATGTTCTTTATAATGAGAAGAAAGAGTTGGGCTTTTGGAGTGATTCATCCCGCTTAAGTTTAACTCCTGCAGTGGGAGTTTGGATAAATGCCTTAGGCTGGATGGTGGAGAAGAGCTGCATCTCACAGTCCTTATTTCACCTCTGTTTGTGTGGCCTCATTTCACAACTTGTGTGTGCTTGTAGGACAACTCTGGGAAATCCATAAAGCACAGAAGATGCACACAAGTTTACAGCAAGTGATTTCCAAGTTGTTTCTGTCCCCTGCCGCCAGCTAAATCGTAATATGGAGGGGAAGCGCTCGGCAGCAGGAAGGATTTCTTCTGACAGAGCAAATCAGCTCAAAATCTCCTTGCAGGAGAGGTTAAGCACAGCAAACCCAGATCTGTCAAAACTACACTCATTTCATCATCAAGGCAGACAGTGGCCTTTCTTCTGCTGTCAGGAATGTGGCTTTTGTTAACCCTTTACCCCCTTCCTTTCTCAGTCCGTGTCCTTTAATCGCCTGTTAATCAGATTAGCGTGCCTGACTTCATCCTCCTCCTCGCTGCTGCACTTGCCAGCCTGTCTGAGCCAGTTAAAAGTCAACACTGGCAGATAGTACAAATGTTTCCATCATATTTTTTTCCCTGCTGCTGCTCCTTATTTGACCCTTCCTTGCACATCTCCAGCAGAGATGCTCAAAGATGGTATCAGTTTCCTTTTCTGTGGATACTGCATTCGGCACTCCTGCTCTGCAGCAAGGGATGATCACAGAGTCCCAGCGTGGTGGGGGTTGGAAGGGACCTTTGTGGATCTTACAAACCAACCCTCCTGCTCAAGCAGGGTCATCCAGAGCAGGCTGTCCAGCTGGGTTTGGAATAACTGCAGGGAAAGAGACTCCACAATCTCTCTGGGCAGCCTGCTCCAGGGCTCCAGCACCCTCACACCAAGGAATTTTCTCCTTCTGTTCAGATGGAACCTTCTGGTTTCCAGTTTGTGCCCTCTGCCCCTTTTCCTGTCACTGGGCATCACTGAGAAGAATCTGGCCCCATACTCTTTGCCCCCCATCCTTTAGCTCTTGCTGAGCATTGAGCAGATTTCCTCACAGGCTGCTCATCCCCAGGCTAAGCAGCCTCAGGTCTCTCATCCTCTCCTTGTAAGAGAGCTGCTCCAGTGCCCTCAGCATCCTCATGGCCCTCTGACTCTTTCCAGTAGTTCCCTGTCTCACTTGAACTGGGGAGCCCAGAGCTGGATGCAATACTCCAGGAGGGGAGAACCTTCCTCAACCTGCTGGTGACACTCTTCTTCCTGCACCCTGGTGACCATCAGCCTTCCTGGCCACAAGGACCCACTGCTGGCTCACGATGAATTTGCCCACCAGCACTCCCAGTTCCTTCTGGGCAGAGCTGCTTTTCAGCAAGTCAGCCCCTAACCTGTAGTGGTGCAGAGGGGTATCCCTCCCCATATCCTCCTGATGTGTCACCACTTTCATTGCAAGCCGCTTTGGCGAGGTCCAGCGGTGCCATCAACCCCTGTGCTGGTCTCAAAGCTGCTGTACAGGTAGCAGGGACATGCGGGCTGGCACTGACGAGCTGTGGAGATGCAGCTGACAGAGCAGACCTCTCCAATGCACTTCCTGGCACTGCCAAATTCTTTTCACATGACCAGTAGTTCAGAAAGAAGATAAACAGAATCAATGCATCAGTGGAGCTTAGGCGAATAAAAGAAACCCAAACCATCGCTGCTGGAGATGTTTTTTACTCTCCAGAAGAGAGGCTTTGAGAGATTGTTTCTGCCTTAGAGAAGATGTTTCTCTTCTAAGAGTGATTGAAATGTTGCTTTAAAAAAAAAGATAATATTAAAGGTGCTTGAAGTGGGGCTGGATCAAGGAAAGACAGGTCTCAGTGGCTGTAACACCAGCAGCACATGAAGAGTCTGAAGGCAGCAAACATGACACCATGAGGGCTGAACTATCAATGGGAAATGGTTCCTGCCTTCCAGCAAACAACATGACAGTCAGGCCACTTGTCTTTAATCCTTACTGGCTCGCTGGGTGAGAGCCAGAAACTTCACACCTCGAAAAATGATGGGTGTGCTTCTTCCTCGTTTATCATCTCTAAAACCACTTTGACTTCATCAGTGTTTATAGATATGTAAAGGGCGAGTCCCGAGAGGCTGGAGCCAGGCCCTGCTCGGTGGTGCCCAATGCCAGCACAAGGGGCAATGGTGGAAGTTGAGGCAGAGGAAGTTTCATGTAAATATGAGGGAAATTTTTTGTCCCTGTGAGGGTGACAGAGTCCTGGAACAGGCTGTCCAGGGGGGTTGTGGAATCTCCCTCTCTGGAGATATTCAAAACCTGTCTGGATGTGTTCCTGTGTGATCTGGTGCAGCTGATCCTGCTCTGGCAGGGGGGCTGGACTAGAAGATCTTTCAAGGTCCCTTCCAGCCCCTGAAACTCTGTGTTTCTGTGACTTTCTGATGCTCATCCAGTGCTGGACCATCTTGTGCAACCTTTTTGGTGAGTTTTATGGGACTGCTGCATGCAGGGAGCTGCACAGGGAGGACCTGCCTGGAAAAGTCTCATTCCCAGGCTGGCATTCTCTGCTTTTCCTTCTTTGTATCAGTTTCTTTGGAGGCAATGCTATTTAAAGACAATGAAATGTTCCACCCAAGCAAGTACAAATATAAAACATGTTTCATGATTCCTTGCCTTGTGATTCCTGCACGTTGGATAAGAATTGCTGTTTAAATTCTGGTGATGTTCTGGAAGTGGCATGATCCTATCTTAAATACAAATAGAAGACAGAATTAACCAGGCTGGAAAAGACCTTTGAAATCATGAAGTCCAACCTATCACCCAGCACCATCTAATCAACTAAACCAGAAGAAAGAAGTGAGCTACCTTACATGAACATGTACAGGACAGCAGGTAAATCATCAGAGCTTATCTTCTGCAGTGTAGGAAGGCTCTACAGAGGGATCTGGACAGGCTGGATTGATGCACCAAGTCCACCTCTATGAGGTTTAACAAGACCAGGTCCTGGGTCCTGCACATAGGTCACAACAACCCTATGAATGCTCCAGGCTTAGTGGAGAGTGTCTGGAAACTACCCAGCAGAGAAAGACCTGGGGGTGAAGCTGGCTGAAGATGAGCCAGTGTGTGCCCAGGTGGCCAAGGAGTCCAACAGCATCCTGGCTTGAATCAGCAGTAGTGTGGTCATCAGAACCATGGAAGTGTTTGTGCCTCTGTACTCAGTGCCTGTGAGGCCACACCTTGAGTACTGGTTTCAGCTTTGGGCCCCTCACTCCAAGGAGGACATTGAGGTGCTGGTGTCCAGAGAAGGGCAACAAACTGGTGAATGGTCTGGAGAACAGGGCTGGTTGGCAGTAGCTGTGGGAGCTGGGGTTGTTTAGTCTGGAGAAAAGGGGGTTGAGGGGAGACTTTACTGCTCTGTACAACTCCCTGACAGAAGTTGGAGCCAGGTGGATGTTGGTCTCCTCTTCCTAGGAAGAAGTGATAGGGCAAGAGGAAATGGCCTGACATTGTACCAGGGCAGGGTTAGATTAAATAGTAGAAGAAACTTCTGCACTGACAGGGTTCTCAAACATGGGAATAGGCTCCCCAAGGAAGTGGTTGAATCCCCATCCCAGAAGGTGTTTCAGAGGCAGAGATGTGGTGCTGAGGGCCATGGTTTAGCACCAGCCTTGGTCGAGTTAGAGAATGGTTGGGCTGGCTGAGCTTAAAGGTTATTTCCAAATGTAACAATTCCATGATTCTAACTAAAATAGAAGAAAAAGGCTTTTTTTTCCCCTCTCATGCTTCTATAGATGATTCCCCAACAAATTCTCTGCAGGCACAAAACAGCAACTCCTTACTGTCAGCTATAGATGCAATAGATGAAGCCCACCTGGCTTATGAGTTTTGTAGGTATAAAAAGGCAGCCATTATTAGGGCATTTTCCTGTTTCTCTTGGTTACCATCACAGTAGGTGGAAACCTTCCATCCAAATGGGTGGTGCCTGCAGTATCTGGACCTTTGGGATCTTTATTGTTATTACAGAATACAGAATTAAGCAGGTTGGAAAAGACCTTTGAGATGACTAAGTCTGATCTACTACCTAATCAACTAAACCATGGCACCAAGTGCCTCATCCAGACTCTTTTTAAACACCTCCAGTGATGGTGACTCCACCACCTTCCTGGGCAGCACATCCCAATGGCCAATCTCTCTTTCTGGGAAGAATTTCTTCCTAACATCCAGCCCAAACCTCCCCTGGCACAGCTTGAGACTGTGTTCTGGTGCTGGTTGCCTGGGAGAAGAGACCAACCCCCACCTGGCTACAACGTCCCTGCAGGTAGTTGTAGATGGCAATAAGGTCTTCCCTGAGGCTCCTCTTCTCCAGGCTAAGCAACCCCAGCTCCCTCAGCCTCTCCTCACAGGGCTGTACTCCAAACCACTCACGTCCTCAGAGTAGGGTCTTGCTGAATTTAAGAAACTACAGAAGCCAAGTTTATTGCTGGGGCCACATTTGATGGTGAAATATGTGAGGGTAAAAAAGTGATGATGAGCCTTGCACCTCACAAGAAAGCCTTTGAGCATCAAGGACGCTTTCACAGGCATCATCTCCAGGGCAGGGACCTTCATCCAACAGCAGCCTCTTCATTTTGCTCTGCTGTTCTCCTTTCGAGATGCCCTCAACAGAGAGCAGAATGAGATGCAGGCAGGCACATGATTTTCCTTTATGATCCATTTGGTTCATCCTCATGAGACTTGTCCTGGCCTTCTGCTGGTTGTGGTGTGAATGTTTCCAATAAATTGAGTCGTGTGACATCAGCCTCGCTCTGCTCTCAAGGTCTTTGGAAGATGTCATCCTACCTACTTGTGATACAGAGCATAATCCCCTTGGCTGAGGATGATTTAATAGAGTGTTTGAAAAATATATTTCCCTGAGTGTTCCATCAGTTTTCTGGTTTGATAATTGCTGCTGCTGCTTTGAAGTCATGCTCGTGGATGGCATCTGAGTCAAACCAGTGATCCCAGTGGAGCTGAACCTTCCTTTTGGCACTGCAGTCGATGCCGATGATACTAATAACGCTTTGCACTGCTGAAGGTCAGATTTTCCATAGGAGACCTGCAGAGTCCTTCCCAAACTGGTGATCTGGATACAGTAAGGGATTTAGGTCAGCCTTGGCACATGCTGAAGTCTCCAGTGCCTGCCAGTTTCTGTGCAGTTTGGCTGGGGTCTGTTCTCCCAGCTCAGCATTTCCCAGCGGCGTGATGCTGCCACCGTGCCGGGGCACACGCAGCATCCCAGCTCCTCTCTGGACTCAACATGAGGCTGGAGCACCTGCATCCTGTGCCTTTGCAGATGACCAGAAGCTAGTGAGGATCTTCTGGCTTCTTTGGATCAGTTTGTGATGGGATTAAATGCATGGCCTGGTGTCAGTCGGTGAGACCCCAACACAGGGAAGCTGCATCTCAGATAGCTCTGAGAAGCTGGCAGTGGCTCTCCCCAAATCACCCTACAACATGAGCACTCCAGTCCCCTGCTGGGGTCCCCTCTTTTCCCACTGCTCAGAAACACAGCCTGATGAGGTTTTTCTGAAAGCAGGAGAGGTAGCCACAGTTATTACAGCAGGGGGGAAAAGAGAGTCTTTGAGAACCAGGCCACAAAGGTTATCTCAAGGTGAGAACCACATGTGTCAGTCATGAGAGATTTTCATTTCTAAGAGCTGCTTGTGAGTCCTGTAGGAGGCTGGATCCTCAGGCAGGGTTTTGTTTGTTCTATAGCAGACAAGGTTGGCTGGTGTGTCAAATGCCACAGGAGCAAACCCTGTTTTGCCTGAGCTTGGCTTGTTTCAGATTATGTCATCATTTACATCTGGTCTCTGGATAAAATATGCTCCATCAATGAATATTCCTTTTGATGATTGATTGTCCTCTGTGCTTAGCACTGTTGAGGCTGCACCTTGGATTCTGGGCTCAATTATGGACCCCTTCCTACAAGAAAAACATTGAGGTGCTGGAGTATGTCCACAGAAGGACAATGAAGCTGGTGAAGGGTCTGGAGAACAGGGCACCTGAGGAACCTGGGGAGGCTAAGGGGAGACTTCATTGCCCTTTACAGCTCCCTGAAAGGAGGTTGTGATGAGGAGAGTGTTGGTCTCTTCTGCCAAGTAGCTAGTGATAGGACAAGAGGAAATGGCCTCAAGTTGCTCCAGGGGAGGTTTAGGTTGGGTATTAGGAAAACTTTCTTTCCTGCAAAGGTTGTCAAGCCCTGGAACAGGCTGCCTGGGGAAGTGGTGGAGTCCCCATCCCTAGAAGGATCACAGTATCACTAAGGTTGGAAGAGACCTCGAGGATCATTGAGTCCAACCTGTCACCACAGACCTCATGACTAGGATTTAAAAGATGGGTGCTGAAGGATGTGGTTTAGTGGTGGCTTGGTAATGCTGGCTTATCAGTTGGACTTGATGATCTTAAAGGTCTCTTCCAACCAAAATGATTCTATGGATTCTATATAAAAATGCCATGAAAAAAAAAAAAATCATCTCCCTCCCTGGCATTGCTCCAACCAGGGAAAGTCTAAAGAAGAATGGAATCTTGGTACCTCTGCACCACATCCCATGGCAGAGCGATCAAGAGCAGTGCTCCCCAGTTTAAGAGACAGGGATCTGCTGGAGAGGGTCCGGCAGAGGGCTGCCAGGATGATTAGGGGACTGCAGCACTGCCTGGTGAGGAGAGGCTGAGGAACCTGGGGCTCTTTAGTCTGGTAAAGAGAAGACTGAGAGGGGATTTAATAAATGTTTGTAAGTATCTGAGGGCTGGAGGTCAGGAGGGAGGGGACAGGCTGTGATAGGACAAGTGGCAGTGGATGTAGGCTGCAGCACAGGAGGTTCCACCTCAACACAAGGGGGAACTTCTTTATTGTAAGGGTCACAGAGCACTGGAACAGACTTTCAAGGCCTATCTGGATGCATTCCTGTGTGACCTGAGCTAGACTGTATGGTCCTGCTCTGGCAGGGGTTTGGACTTGATGATCTCTTTGGGTCCCTACCAATCCCTGACATCCTGTGAGCCTGCTCAGTTGCACCCTGGGTTAGGACAAGGAGCAATGGATAGAAACTCCAGCACAGGAGGTTCCACCTCAACATGAGGATGAACTTCTCCACTGTGAGGGTCACAGACCACTGGAGCAGGCTGCCCAGGGAGATTGTGGAGTCTCCTTCTCTGGAGGCTTTCACGACTCATCTGGATGCATCCCTGTGTGACCTGCGCTGGACCTCTGGTCCTGCTCTGGCAGGGGGCTTGGTCTTGATGATCTTTGGAGATCCCTTCCAACTCCTGACATCCTGTGAGCCTGTGAATGACAGACTTTTTCAAACAAGTGCTTTTTGCTGAGGATGAGTGCTGCAGTGAACATCTGGGACTGGGTGGTCCAGCAAATATGGCACTTTGTAAGACTGGTCTAAGGAGTGCAGCAAACCTATAAATGGGAAGGGTGGCTGCAGGCTATGCAGGGAGAGAAGCCTGGCATGATGCATTGCTTAAACCTCTTACTGCTGTGGACACAGTGGCTCCTGATGTTTTCCTGCAAACAGTCTGCCTAATCCCCAGGGGAGGCAGGTTTCTAATTGAGGAGCTGTGTGCTGTGTTTTCAGCCCCAGCTCTGATTTATGCCTGCTGCTATTGGAATACATATTCATGGCAGATTTTGCATAAAGCAGAGCACAAATTATTGTTGTGAAAATATGTAGGGCAAGAATCCCTTCAATTTGTTAGCTCCTGAAGTGTCTCTTGTGATTCCAGTGACACACAAAGCGATGGGTTTGGATTTACATTAGTCTGGGAGGGAAGGGGAGGTCATTTGTTAGAGAGCTGTCCTTTTGGGAGGGGGATGTGAAGCATTAATAACTGCTGACAGATCCTGTTGGTCCTGCTTGCTTGTGTCCCCAGATCACTCTCTCATTGCTATCAGTGTAGTGACATTGCTTATATTGCTACCACAGAATGATAGTGGGGTGGAAGGGACCTTTGGAGATCATCTGGTCCAACCTGCCTGTACCAGAGCATGTTGCACAGGATGGCACACAGGCAGGTTCTGAATGACTCCAGAGATGAAGACTGCACCACTTCACTGGGCAGCCTGTTCCAATGCTCCACCACTCTCAATGTAAAGAAGTTCCTTCTCATGTTTAGATGGAACTTCCTGTGTTCAAGTTTGTGCCCTTTACTTCTTGTCCTGTCCCTGGGCACTCCTGGCAAAAGACTGGCCCCATCCTCCTGGCACTCCCCCTTTAAGTATTTGTAAGCATTGAGAAGATCTCCTCTCAATCTTCTCCAGGCTAAAAAGCCCCAGGTCCCTCAGCCTTTCTTTGTAAGGGAGATGTTCTGGTCCCCTAAGCATCTTTATAGCTCCTTCATAACTATATTTTAGGAACCAGTGAGGTTCCTCTAGTACATTCTGCTCCTTCACACAGCATATGTACAGTGCAGGTTAACATAGCTCCAAATGTACCTGAATCTAGCTCTGCTGTCCCTCAAAAAGGTCATCAGGGGCAATGAGGCTGGTGAGAGGTCTTGAGCACAAGCCCTATGAGGAAAGGCTGAGGGAGTTGGGATTGTTTAGCCTGGAGAAGAGGAGGCTCAGGGAAGACCTTCTTGCTTTCTACAACTATCTGAAGGGAGGTTGTAGCCAGGTGGGGGTTGGTCTCTTCTCCCAGGCAGCCAGCAGCAGAACAAGAGGATACAGTCTCAAGCTGTGCCAGGGGAAGTTTAGGCTGGAGGTGAGGAGAAAGTTCTTCCCTGAGAGAGTTGTTGGCCATTGAAATGTGCTGCCCAGGGAGGTGGTGGAGTCCCCATCCCTGGAGGTGTTCAAGAGGGGATTGGATGTGGCACTTGGTGCCATGGTTTAGTAGTCATGAGGTGTTGGGTGACAGGTTGGACTTGATGATCTTTGAGGTCTTTTCCAACCTTATTGATTCTATGATTCTATGATCAGGTTCTGTATGTTGGTTGGGCCATGCTGCAGTGTTTGTGCCATGCTGGGGCTTGGGGTTACAGCTGGATCTCCCAGCCTTACAATGCTGCTCACCCTACAGCTGTAAATGGTGTATGTACTTCACATGGTCAGGTTTGATGGGGCTCTGGGCAACCTGATCTGCTTGGGGATGTCCCTGCTTATAGCAGGGGCGCTGGACTAGATGCCCCTTAAAGGTCCCTTCCAACCCAGTGCATTCTGTGGTCCTGCTTTGGAAATACCAATGCCTCTTGGCAACTGAGACGCAGAGAGGATGGTTGGAACTGATGTCTGAACTGGGTACGTTGCTCCAGGTGGGTTGTTTGCCCACCTCTGGAACTGGCCACCTCATCATTCGCGATGAGTTACTGAGCTTTGGGTGACTTTAGCTGCAAGCCCATGAATAAAAGACCTTGGTCTTTCATCAACACTGCCTGAACCAGGCAAATCAAAGAGGTGAGGGAGAGGGGATGCTTAGCGAGCGTGGGGCTGATTTCTGATTAAATGTGAGCTTTTAGCATACCAGGTAGATGAGGTCTACCCTTAAATTAATACACTCTGAACTCTAAATAATTACTTGAAGGGGGAAAAAAAAGGCAAAAGCAAAGAAAAGAGCTGGAGATGATGGATTACTTGCCAGCATGCCAAGTGTTTCCTGAATGGAAGACAGGTTGCCACTGCTTCTGTCCTGGTGAGGAAAATACTTGGGAAAAGACTCTGCCTGAGTCTGTCTTGTGCAGATTCCACCTCCTTTCCTCTCCTTTCCTTTGCCACTTGAATCATAAAAAATGTTTCTGTTTGTTTTGTGCAACCTTTTGATTGGCTTTGAGAAGGAACATGATGTTATTTACTGTGCTTTAGCCTTGTCCTTTAATCTGTTTTTTTAGTAGCAGAACAAATTAACTGCTTTCTCCATCTCTACTAAGAGGCTCTGGTTCAGAGCCAGCTTAGCCTCAAAACAAAGGCTGCTTTCAGGCACCGCATCTTCCCAAGCTCCCAATCTTTAGTGGATTATTTTATTATTCCCTCTCTGGTTTGGAGATCAAAAGTGGAGATGTTTAAAGCTATATATTTACAATATAGCAGGAGTAAGCCCCTGAGAGCTAATGCAGTTCAGGCTTTATGCAATTTAGGGCACGGCGTCTTGCTCCAGATCAAATGCTCTGCCCGAGCAAGTGTGTTCTGATACATGGGAAATCCTTTTAAGTGGCAAATGTTGCAGGCAATCAGATGCAGGGAGTGATTATTCAGACTGGGAATTAGCATACTGGGAAATTAGAAAGCTTAAGAAAACTCCTGAGAGGTGCAGAGAGGTCATCTCTTGGAGATTGGGTGGTAGGGAGTGCCGTCCGATGAGCTTAGAGTGTGGAAAAGCTGCTTTGTGCCCTGCTAGGGAAGAGCACAGATTCAGAGATTCATGGAATGGTCTGGTTGGAAGGGACCTTAAAGATCAGCTAGTTCCAACCCCCCTGCCATGGGCAGGAACACCTTCTGCTAGCCCAGGTTGCTCAAGGCCTCATCCATCCTGGCCGTGGATACCTCCAGGCAGGAGGCATCCACAACCTCCCTGGGCAACCTGTTCCAGTGTCTTACCACCCTCACTGAAAGAATTTCTTCCTAATCTCCAGTCTAAATCTTCCCTTCCCAAGCTTCAGTCCGTTCCCTCTTGTCCTATCACTACAAGCCCTTGTAATAAAACTACTCCTTGTGAAGCATACTCCTAACACAGCTGGGAAATAGAGTACCAGAGGGGGAAAGTGCCCAGGGAGGCAGGAGAAACCCTCATCCTTGGTAACCAAATCCTCTGTAGTCCTGAATGTGTTGTACCAGGGAGGTGGTAGAAGCTTCATCCCTGGAGGTGTTAGCAGCCAGGCTGGATGTGGCTGTGAGCAACCTGCTGTAATGTGAGGTGTCCCTGCCCACATCAGGAACTGGATGATCCTTGAGGTCCCTTCCAACCCTGTCAATTCTATGATTCTATGAAAATGGTAATCATGGAGTGACCATCCCTGGAGGCATCCAAAGAAACCTGCAGATGTGGTACTAGCTCAGGGGAGACCTTCTTGCTGTCTACAACTCCCTAAAGGGAGGTTGTAGCCAGGCGGGGGTTGATCTCTTCTACCAGACAAGCATCACCAGAACAAGAGAACACAGTCTCAAGTTGTGCCAGGGGAGGTTTAGGCTGGATGTTGGGAAGAAGTTCTTCACAGAAAGAGTGATTGGCCATTGGGATGTGCTGCCCAGGGAGGTGGTGGAGTCCCCATCACTGGAGGTGTTTAGGAAGAGACTGGATGGGGTGCTTGGTGCCATGGTTTAGTTGATTAGCTGGTGTTGGGTGATAGGTTGGACGCTATGATCCCAAAGGTCTCTTCCAACCAGGTCTGGTCTATGCTATGCTATGCTATGCTATGCTATGCTGTGCTGTACTGTGCTATGCTGTGCTGTGCTGTACTGTGCTATGCCATGTTATGCTATTCTATGCTGTTCTATGCTGTTCTACTTTGGGAGATGGTTGGGTGGGCATGGTGGTGTTGAGTTGATGGCTGGACATGATCTTAAAGGTCTTTTCCAGCCTTCCTGGTAATAATAACACAGAGGACTAAAGAGAGGTTGATTTTTGGAAACAATGATTCAGAAGGCACCAGAGTCCTTTTCTCCAGGCATATCTCCATCAGTTTAGTGTTGCAGAGATCATCTGGGAAACCAGGGGGAAGCCTCATTGTTGGTAACCAGATCCTCTGTGTCTCTCAAGGTGTTGTACCAGGAATGTGGAGTAAAAGTGGTGGAGAGCTTTGGGGTGTTGCAGGTGGCTAGCTGCCTTTGGGTGAAGTTCTTAAGCTGATCCTTTTAAAAGGAATTTCACATCCTAGTAGCAGTGAGGTGCCCCAAACAGCCATTTCCTTCTGCCTCTGGGCCAACCTTATCACCAAAAAAATATTCTTTCTGCCCTGGAAAGCTGCTTATCAAAACTTTGCCCAGACCTCATTATTTCCTGCTTCTTTGGAAAGCATTTAAAGAGAGATCCTGCTTATAAATCCAGTTGATTTTTTTCTCCCTCCCCTCAGCCACCTTCAGAGTGGAAACCTTAAACCCTCCCATAAACTGTCTGTTTTCTCTCCCTCTTCAGTCACAAATCACTGGATTTCGTGTGCTTTCCCACTTGTCTTGTTCAAACACAGGCTGTGCCATGCATAGAAATGCATCATTATTTAAGGCTCAGTTAGGAAAAAAAAGAGGCTACAAAGCTCTTAGTTTCTCAAGGTGCTTTTTGGCTTTGGGCTGAATTCAGGAGGAAGCCCCTGCAAGCAGAAATCACATCCCCCTGTCCAAAAGGACAGTCCAGACCTTAGTGAAGCCTTTCAGAAGCTGGAACAAACATCCTGTGAATTCTTAGCCCCATTTTGGTTCGCATCCCTTGGCTCAGCTGGGTAGAAGTTGCTTGGCAGAGCGCAGGCACTAAATTCCTGAAATAAACCCAGAGGCTGCGGGAACTATGTGCAATAGTTTCAGTGAGGAGGGAGGACACTTGGAATATTATTTTCCTGGCTATGAAATGGAAACCAATTTTAGGAAATGAAGTGGGTTTCCTGCTCAAAACCAAGAAGAAAGGCATGAGCTGTGCTAGCTGCAGGCGCACCTGTTTCTCTGCAAGGTTTGTGTGTTTCCCTCACTTGGCTGCAAGAGTTACTTGGAAGGAAACTTATTGCTGTCTACAACTACCTGAAGGGAGGTTGTAGCCAGGTGGGGGTTGGTCTCTTCTCCCAGGCAAGCATCACCAGAACAAGAGGACACAGTCTCAAGCTGCGCCAGGGGAAGTTTAGGCTGGAGGTGAGGAGAAAGTTCTTCCCAGAGAGAGTCGTTAGCCCTTGGAATGTGCTGCCCAGGGAGGTGGTGGAGTCCCCATCCCTGGAGGTGTTCAAGAGGGGATTGGATGTGGCACTTGGTGCCATGGTTTAGTCATGAGGTGTTGGGTGACAGGTTGGACTTGATCTTTGAGGTCTCACAGTATCACAGGATCACCAAGGTTGGAAGAGACCTCGAGGATCATCGAGTCCAACCTGTCAGTTCCAACCTTGGTGATTCTTGGTTGCATGGTTTAGTTGATTAGGTGGTATTGGATGATAAGTTGGACATGATGATCTTGAAGGTCTCTTCCAACCTATTCTATTCTATTCTATTCTATTCTATTCTATTCTATTCTATTCTATTCTATTCTATTCTATTCTATTCTATTCTATTCTATTCTATTCTATGATATTGTGAAACACAGGACCTTTCTCTGGGTGGAAATGTTTTCCTTGGTTCTGCACAGCTTCTTGGGTGATGATGGAAAGAGAGGGAACTTGCCTCAGAAAGAAAAGAAGTTCAACATCCTTATAGGATGATGAAGGGAGTGGAACATCTTCTCCCAGGCAACCAGCACCACAACAAGGGGACACAGTCTGAAGCTGCACCAGGGGAGGTTTAGGCTGGATGTCCACCTCTCTGCCCAGATGCTCTTGCAGAAGGAGCTTCCATGAAATGCTACACAAGGCCTAGCCTGGCACTGTGCTTACAGCTACAAGCAGTTATTAGAATTAATTAAACTGTAATACATGGTCTGGGAAATGAAGCTCAATTTCCCATTCAGTCTTTAGCCCAGTTTTGCCTGGTAGGAACACAGGCTAAGTGTTGAAAAAGCAGGTGAATATCATGCAAATTAAAGGGAGGCTGAAGTGGTTTCTAATTTTATCTGGAGCAACACATGAAGGGCTGCAGCAGGTCAGCTGGTGCAGTATTAATTGCTTCCCAACCCCTGTGGTTGAGCTTTTGGGATGCTTGAATGGCTGCTTGCTTGATCAGAGGAAAAGAATAAGGAGTTTTAGGCATTCTAGGCATCTTGCCCAGCTAAAACAAAAAGGTGTCATTATCTGCCTGCTAGATTTTCTTAGTTAGTTTTCCTTTACTTTACTTTCATTGAAGCCATTTTTCCCCCTGTTGTACCTGGTGTAACATAATCCACTCAAAAAGCCAAAATGTTTGTGCAGTGCATTTGCTCCCTGTTCATAGAATCATAGAATTGTCAGGGATGGAAGGGACCTCAAGGCTCAGACAGTCCCAACCTCCCTGCCATGGGCAGGGACACCTCACACTACAGCAGGTTGCTCACAGCCACATCCAGCCTGGCCTCCAAAACCTCCAGGGATGAGGCTTCCACCACCTCCCTGGGCAACCTGTGCCAGGCTCTCACCACCCTCCTGGGGAACAACTTCTTCCTCACATCCAATCTCAATCTACCCATTTCTAGTTTTTTCCATCCCCCCCAGTCCTATCCCTCCCTGACACCCTCATAAGTCCCTCACCAGCTTTCTTTTAGGCACCCTTAAGATACCCAGAAAGCCACAATTAAGTCTCCTCAGAGCCTTCTCTTCTCCAGAAGAGCCCCAACTCACTCAGTCTGTCCTCATAGCAGAACAGCTCCAGCCCTCTGCTCATCCTTGTGGTCCTTCTCAGGTCACCTTCCAGCACTTCCAGGGTCTGAACTCCTGTTGATTCTTCAGCTTACTTATGGTTTTTTGCCAGCAAAGCAGGCACACCCTCTTGAGCAACTGAACTTGTGTAGAGAGTGGTCAGTAACAACATCTGGCCTAAATTGAAGAATAGAATAGAATAGAATAGAATAGAATAGAATAGAATAGAATAGAATAGAATAGGTCAGAAAAGACCTTCAAGAACATCAAGTCCAACCTATCACCCAACACCATCTAATCAACTAAACCATGGCACCAAGTGCCTCATCCAGTCTCTTCTTAAACACTTCCAATGATGGTGACTCCACCACCTCCCTGGGAAGCACATTCCAGCGGCCAGTCTCTCTTTCTCTGAAGAACTTCTTCCCAACATCCAGCCTAAACTTCCCCTGGCACAGCTTGAGACTGTGTCCTCTTGTTCTAGTGCTCCTTGCCTGGTAGAAGAGACCAACCCCCACCTGGCTACAACCTCCCTTCAGGGAGTTGTACACAGCAAGAAGGTCTCCCCTGAGCCTCCTCTTCTCCAGGCTAAGCAACCCCAGCTCCCTCAGCCTCTCCTCACAGGGCTGTGCTCTAAACCCCTCCCCAGCTTTGTTGCCCTTCTCTGGACACCTTCCAGACAAGGGATCTCTGGATGGGTTCTGGGATGGCTGTAAGCTACTCTGGAAGTGAAGATGTAGCCAGCTTGCTGTTTTTGTAGCTGGTGTAAATCATTTGGCATGGAATAAAAATTGTAGAGTCCAGCACGGTCCTGGTGAGGTAAGAGGCATCTGGGAGGACATGGGTTAGTGTGGTGGCTGAGCTGCTCAGGGGGAACACTGGATGAGGGCTGGGAGGTGTGAGACTCCCATTCATGACCAGCACTCTCAAGCTCTCTAAAATGTCAGGAGGGTGCTGGTGTGCTTGAAGCAGGATCAGGGATGATGGTTTCGATGACCCAACTCAGGTTTGGGCAATTCAAGTCCCAATGTCCTTAAGCCCACATCTGAGCTTGTCACTTAGGTGAGGCTGCAGGAATGGGATTGGATTTGCTGCTACACTTGTAAAGAATCTGCATGTGTTGGCTCCTGCCATGACCTACCTACAAAGAACTGAGTGGTGCTACACACTGCTTTGAGTGTGCTGCTGCTCCTCTGCTTTTTGCTCAGAGGATCAGGGTCAAAGTGCTTCGTTCACCCTCCTCTTCTTCCACCCACGAATGAGCTCACAGCCCTCAGATTTTGATCCTTAGAAAGAGTAAGTAAAAACTAGGTCAGTGCTTTGGCCTCAGATTGACCTTCTCTTCCTCCAGCCAATATATCTTCAGGGTTTTGTGGTGTTGGATGAGATCACATTGGAAGGGAGTATGCTTTGTTATGGCTGCTTCCAAGATGATGGGGAAGGTGGGGAGATGCATTTGGTGTGTTTGATTTCATGGGGTTTGCATAGACATAGTGTTAGTGTGGCTCTTGTACAACCCCAGCCTCTAAGGACTTGCCCATGCTTTCATCATCTTCAGCTTTTGGCATTGCCTCCTAATAGAGCCCTCAACGTCTTGTGATCTCATCATTGCTCAAGAGAAGCCCCAGGGTGGCTGTTCAGACAGGGAAGCTGGTGGCTGGACGATCCCCATTCCAACCTGTATGTCATTACATCCCTGTGACAGAAGGCATGAGGAACCCCTGGGGCAGTGCTTCCCAGCGTAGCTTTCAGCACTTATTTTTCACTGCAGAGTGGCCACAGGCTGGACTAAATTATTCCTGGGGGATAATGGGGTATGTTGAAGGGAAGGGAGGAGCAATTTGAAGTCCCTGTGAGGTGTGGCCAGAGCAGGGAGGCTGTGCTGATACATATTTTATATTAAATATCACAGAATGGCCTAAGTTGGAAGGGACCTTAAAGATCATCTACTCCAGCCTCCCTGCCATGGACAGAGGTTCCTCTCAGTTAAACTTGGCTGCTCAAGGCTTCATCCAATGTAAGCCATTCTATGATGTTACTGAGGATATCTTAGTGTTCAGAGCAGGCTCTTAGGCATGCACCAGTGTGGACTTGCAGCCCAGAAAGCCTGTCCTGGGCTGCAGCAGGAGAAGCATAGCCAGCAGGTCAAGGGAGCTGATTCTTCACTTCTACTCTGCTCTGGTGAGACCTCACTTGGAGTAATGTGTCCAGTTCTGGAGCCCTTATTCCAGGAAGGATCTGGAGGTGCTGGAAGGTGTCCAGAGAAGGGTTCCACAAGGATCAGCAGAGAGCTGGAGCTGCTCTGCTATGAGGACAGATTGAGGGAGTTGGGGCTGTTCGGTCTGGAGAAGAAAAGGCTCCAAGGAGACCTTATTGTGGCCTTCCAGTATCTGAAGTGGGCTACAAGAAAGCTGGGGAGGGACTTTTGAGGGTGTCAGGGAGAGATAGGACTGGGGGGATGGAGCAAAACTAGAAATGGGTAGATTCAGATTGGATGTTAGGAAAAGGAGAGGAGAGGTTCAGAGAAGGAAGGGAAGGGAAGGGAAGGGAAGGGAAGGGAAGGGAAGGGAAGGGAAGGGAAGGGAAGGGAAGGGAAGGGAAGGGAAGGGAAGGGAAGGGAAGGGAAGGGAAGGGAAGGGAAGGGAAGGGAAGGGAGAAGGAAAAGAAAAAAAGGAAGGGAAGGGGAAGAGGAAAAGGGGAAGGGAAAGGGGGACAGTGTTTGTCATGGGAGCACCAACATAGCACTGACCACAGACTGCTTTCATCAGTAATGTGTTCCAAAGTCACTCTGCTTCCCTGCTGGCTTTTCCATTCTCTCTCTTGTCACTTTGAAGCTTTCCCTGGTTTGAATGCCAGCTTCAGCACTTCTCACTTGTGACACATGCTTAGGCTGGTTTGGACAAAGCTGAGGGATTGACAGTGGCCTTTATCTGAAAGCAAAGTTTGAATTTCAGTCAATAGAGAATGAGGGCTGCTCTCAGATTTCATTTTGTTGTGGTGGGTTTTTTTTCACCCTAGTTAATTGTAGGCAGAAAGTGATGTGGCTGTCTGGGCAAAGTGGTTCAGGAGGCTCCCTTTCAGTTCTTTAATTGAATTCCTGTATGCAGGGAACCTTTTTGGGCTCCTGCAAACCTGAAGCCTGATTGTATAACACATGAAGAGTTGAGCATCCACAGACCAGTTACACTCAGAGTGTGCTCATGGCAGCCCCAGTCCTGCTCAGCATCCACACTCTTGGCAGCCACCACTGGAGCTGGAGCTGTCATGTGTGATTATAAGCTGGAGCTTAACATTGTTCTGAAAGGAAGGGCTGCTTTGGTTAGGGGAGGGGAAAGTGTGGGTCACCTTAGTCATTGATGTCAGGGGGAAATTAATACCATCCATTTCTCTGGAGATGGCTGAGTCCATGGCCGAGTCTTGCAGCAGCTGAAAACGTTCAGCTTTGGGAGTCTGAAGCTAGAAATGCTGAACCTACAGGGCTGCTTGTTTCTCTCTTTTCTTCCTGTTCACAGCTGTGATATATTCAGAGGGTAAATTGAATCTACATCCCTTTCCCCCTCCTAATGATACTCCATACCATTAAACATCCCAGCCAGGTTCAGGCTTGAGCTTCGTTCCAGGGGCATTGTGAGTTTTACCATGTGTGCTGCAAAGAAGGGCTCAGAACTGTAAAATGCCTTTTCTGCCAGCTGAATGTTGTCAGTTTGAGCCTCCTGCTCAGCAAAAAAACGACCCATTTCCATGCCCCTTGGGAGCCTGTTGTGAGGAATTTGCCCATCTGGCTGTGGGTCTTTGCAGTCCCAAGGGTGTGAGCAGGTACCTGCTCTGCTGTAGCAGAGAGGGCCTATAAATAAGTAAGGAGAAAGAGTATTATTTTTCTTTTTATTCCTCCATTCCTTGCTTATTTTCTGCAGTAAAAGTAAGGTTTCACCCATTTCCTTCCACTAGAAGGCTTTGTCCATCATACAAAACCAGCACTTGGGTTTTGGTTCAGGCTCTGGCTGTTTAAGGCTCCTTCTGCTCACAGGCTCACAAGATGTCAGGGGTTGGAAGGAACCTCCAAAGATCATCGAGTCCAACCCCCCTGCCAGAGCAGGACCATAGAATTCAGCACAGATCACACAGGAACACATCCAGATGGGGCTGGAAAGTCTCCAGAGAAGGAGACTCCACAACCTCTCTGGGCAGCCTGCTCCAGGGCTCTGTGAGCCTCACAGGGAAGAAGTTCCTCCTCGTGTTGAGGTGGAACCTCCTGTGCTGGAGCTTACATCCATTGCCCCTTGTCCTATCACAGGGTGCAAATGAGCAGAGCCTGTCCCCTCCCTCCTGACCCCCAGCCCTCAGATATTTATAAACATTTATTAAATCCCATCTCAGTCTCCTCTTCTCCAGACTGAACAGCCCCAGGTCCCTCAGAATCGCAGTAACATTCAGGTTGGAAAAGTCCCTCAGGATCACCAAGTCCAACCAATTACCCTACTCAACAAGGTTCGCCCTTAAACCATATCCCCAAGCACAACATCCAAATGACCTTTAAACACATCTCCTCAAAGGGCAGCGCTCCAGTCCTGCAATCATCCTGGCAGCCCTCTGTTGGACTCTCTCCAGCAGATCCCTGTCCCTCTTGAACTGGGGAGCTCAAAACTGGGCACAATATTCTGCTGTGGTTCTGTGTGTGCAGCATGCAAGGGGTATTCTGGCCTCCTTCTGACCTACCTCTGAATATGAGACCTCTCCTGGAGTACTGCATCCAGTTCTGGAGCCCCTGTTACAGGAAGGATGTAGAGATGCTGGAAGGTGTCCAGAGAAGGGCCATGAGGATGAGCAGAGGGCTGGAGCTGCTTTCCTGTGAGGACAGGCTGAGGGAATTGGGGCTGTTCAGTCTGGAGAAAAGAAGGCTCCAAGGAGACCTAATTGTGGCCTTCCAGTATCTGCAGGGGGCTACAAGAAAGCTGGGGAGGGACTTTGTAGGGTGTCAGGGAGTGATAGGACTGGGGGGGATGGAACAAAACTAGAAATGGGGAGATTGAGATTGGATGTTAGGAAGAAGTTGTTCCCCATGAGGGTAGTGAGAGCCTGGCACAGGTTGCCCAGGGAGGTGGTGGAAGTCTCATCCCTGGAGGTGTTTGCAGCCAGGCTGGATGTGGCTGTGAGCAACCTGCTGTAGTGTGAGGTGTCCCTGGCCATAGCAGGGGGGTTGGAGCTGGCTGATCCTTGAGGTCCCTTCCAACCCTGACAATTCTATGACTCTATGATTCCCACTGTTATCAGTGATAACAAAGGAAATGAGACAAAATAAACCCAAGCTGCTGTTCAGGCTGCCAGTGCCAAGGAGCTGTCAAGGGTGAGAAGATGATCAAAAGTCAGATCCATGAAGATCAGATTTTTCTCAGTGACTTTAATTTGCAGGGTCCACAGGCTGGAGCTGATGTGCCTGGCAGTGCTGGGAGTCTGTTTGCTGAGCTCGGCGGCAGCACAGGGCTCATCCATGCGCTTGCTATTAATATATGCAATAACTCATCATGGACTAATTAAGCAGCTCAATTTGCAAAAGAGGCATGAGGGAATTGGATCCAGGGCATTTGTTTGAAGAGCACAATGCAGTGTTTTGTTTTGGGCAGCCGAGCGTAGTGAATCCTGCTGGCCCCTTGACACAGGCAGCAAATCTGCTGAGCGTGCCCCGTGGCAGCGAGGGGGCTCTCGGTGTTACCCTCTCACCATGCTGCAGAGAACAAGGAGCTCTTAAATAACCTGGAGTACCTTGGAGGGTCAGAGGAATCATAGAATCATACAATTGTTAGAGTTGGAATGGAGGTGGTGGAGTCCCCATCCCTGGAGGTGTTCGAGAGGGGATTGGATGTGGCACTTGGTGCCATGGTTTAGTTAGTCAGGAGGTCTGTGGTGACAGGTTGGACTTGATGATCTTTGAGGTCTCTTCCAACCTTGGTGATTCTGTGATTCTCAAGGCTCATGCAGTTCCAACCCCCTGCCATGGGCAGGGACACCTCACACTACAGCAGGTTGCTCACAGCCGCATCCAGCCTGGCTGCAAAAACCTCCAGGCAGGAGGCTTCCACCACCTCCCTGGGCAACCTGTGCCAGGCTCTCACCACCCTCATGGGGAACAACTTCTTCCTCACATCCAATCTCAATCTACCCATTTCTAGTTTTTTCCATCCCCCCCAGTCCTATCCCTCCCTGACACCCTCATAAGTCCCTCCCCAGCTTTCTTGGAGCCCCCTGCAGATCCTGGAAGGCCATAATTAGGTCTCCTCAGAGCCTTCTCTTCTCCAGATAATTTTTAGTAAGAAAAAAAAATCCCTTTTGGTTGCTTTAGTCTGTTCAGCTGAAGCTGTTTGAGGCTGAAATGGCAGGGGAGAGCCCATGAAGAAGGGAGAGATGGAAATGGAGCAGAATCTCTAACTGGGGTGGAGAGAAAAGCAGCAGCACCGCAGCCGTGTTTGCAGGAGAGGCTCTTGGTAACTGCTGGAGCTAATTACAGCAGGGTGTTTGAGGGGGCTCAGAAGGATAGCAGCAAATATTTTAAAGCTGCTTTAATACCTAGAGTATTGCTGAGAAAGCCTGGTCCTGCTGATGTGTTTATTTATGCAAATTCTCCTGTCAAAGCAGCGGTCCTGGGCGATTTGTCTGCCGTAGAGTCTCGCACAGGCGTTCCGTGGGTGTCCCTACTGGAAATCACATCCTGTTTGCTTGCCTTTAATAGACAATTACCATGAAGTGTGGCCACAAAATGGGTTTAAAAAAGAAAAGAAGAGAAAAGAAATAGCAAGGAAGCAAGGAAACAAATCCCAGGGAAAACATCTGGAATGACTGGCACTCCTAAGTGTGTACCTGCATTGCCCAGGGAAAATGTTTTGACAGCTCAAACTGAAAGCAGGCTTTGGAGTTTGGAGACTTCCCTCCCCCCCCCACCCCTTCTTTATAAGTCTGATTATATTATATATATATTTATATTTATATTTTTTTTAGAGAAGTGTGGTGTGGAACACAGCTTTGATGCTCTAATGGAATCCAGGGAGCTCAATAATATGTTTCACGTTTGGATAAAAGAGAGGGAAATTGCTTCCAGCACTTTCATGCCTCAGAAAAACAAAGCCCAAGTCATCCCTCTGTGATGTCTTATCTGTGGTGTTTTATCAGTGTGGTATCTAAAAGTGTAGTTTTTGGGAGAGCTCGCTGAGACTTCTCAGCTCAGAAAGGAGATCTGAGAAAACTGGGACACGCTCTTGAGTTACCTCATGTTGACCTTTCTCTTTGAAAAAAGAACAAAAATTCAGGAGAGGGCTAGGTGGATGGCTTGATTTTCAAGGACCCTTCTGCCCAGGGTTCATTGCAACGTGCAGGAAGGCAAGCCAAGGTGGCAGGAGGCCTCTATGGGTGAACAAGAAGCCCCTGACAAAAGTCAAACATGGACAAATGTGCTGTGAGTGAAAGCAGAGCCAGGGCACCCAGGAGGAACCCAGAGATTATCCAAGTGGGGCGATTCAGGCTGGAGGTGAGGAGGAAGTTCTTCCCCATGAGAGTGGTGAAGCCCTGGAATGGGTTGTCCAGGGAGGTGGTTGGGGCACCATCCCTGGAGGTGTTTAAGCCCAGGCTGGACAAGGCTCTGGCCAGCCTGATCTAGTGTGGGGTGTCCCTGCCCATGGCAGTGGGGTTGGAACTAGCTGATCCTTGTGGTCCCTTCCAACCCTGACTGATACTATGATACTATGATACTAAGTGTGTGGGCATAGCACAAATCACAGGTGGCCAACCCAGCAGCCTTCTGGGATGAGGAGGGTGGCTCAGTGGTTGAGGGAATGGCAGTAGATGTTTATCTTGACCTTAGAAAAACATTTGGTGCTGTGTCCCATAACATCCTCACTGACAGACTGATGGGGTTCAGACTAGGGAAGGGAGCAGTGAGGTGCTGGACTAAGTTGTGACTGGGGATAGTGGGGATCACTGAGAGGTGACCTCATCCATGTTTATAAATATGTAAAGGGTGAGTCCCAAGAGGGTGGAGCCAGGCTCTGATGGGTGGTGCCCAATGCAGCACAAGGGGCAATGGTGGATGTTGAGGCAGAGGAAGTTTCATGTAAATATGAGGGAAAAAAATTTCCCTGTGAGGGTGACAGAGTCCTGGAACAGGCTGCCCAGGGGGGCTGTGGAGTCTCCCTCTCTGGAGATATTCAAAACCAGTCTGTGTAATCTGGTGTAGGTGATCCCGCTCTGGCAGGGGAGTTGGACTGGGCGATCTTTCAAGGTCCCTTCCAGCCCCTGAAATTCTGTGACTCTGTGATTCTGTGATCATACATTAGCATGAGACAGTCTATTTGCCCAGTGCTGGCCTTTCTAAGGATGAACACATGGAATTGCACAGGGAAGTCTGCACAGTGTCTCATCCATCCTACTTCCCTGGTGCTCAGCAGCAGCATTCAGGTTTGCTTGAAGGTTACCAAGAGAAAGTCAGACCGATGGACAACACTGCCCAGCTCAGCTGGATCGAGCTGTGACCAGAAAGCCTTTAGCCCAGGCTGGCAGTACACTGGGGAGTCTGTGTTCAGGTAGTACTGAGATTTAATCTTCAAATCCCCCCAGCTGCTTTAGCTGCTGCTAATTCTGTCCTGCCTGGTTTCTAGCCAGCAGCCCCCAGTAACGGGCTGTGTATGGCGCCTTCAGGAAACCCAACAGCAGAACTTAATCTTTTCCCTTTCATCTCCGTCCCTTCTGCTGCTTCTGAGCTAGAGCTGTGTGGGTTTTGCACCCTTTTTAGCATGCCAAACGTTTCCCCCATCTCTTTATCTTCTGGGCTTTTGGGTTTTTTTCCCTTTATGTCCTTATCCTTTTGCTTGAGACAGCCTCATCTGCAGGGACCACTGCGCTGCGGACGCGGAGCGGCTGGGCTGAGGAGCTTTAAGAAAACAGTTATCTGGAGATTAAGCAGAGATGGCAAGCATGCCTGCTCGAGTTTTATCTGCTTTTCCTCCTTGTTAATTGCCTTTGGAGAGGAAAAAAAGGGGTTTTATGTTTCCAGTGATGGGGAGCCGATAACTCATTTAATCTTCCGATCTCGCTTGTTCCAGCCTTATGACTCACACTGGAAAGGGGGGGGGGAAACTGTCTTAAAAGATTCCAGGAGATAGCTGCCCAACAGCTTCTCTTTTTGGGCCAGGCTTCTCCCCCTCATTCCCAGGATAAAATGAAGCCAAAGACATGAGTTGTCACGGCTGTCCATAAGTTGTGGGTCAGACATCCTCCAGGAGGATTCTTCCTTGGTCCTTTTCATCCCTGGTGCAGCCCTGTCGGTCCCTGTTCATGCACCAGATGCTTTGCCAGGGATGGGACAGGAGGTTCCTGGCAGGGACATGGACGTGCCCCATGCTGCCTCTTGCAATGGCATAGCTGAATTCTTGGAAGTTGACTTTAGAGCTGAAGCCTTTCTGGCTGACCCCAGGGTGTGAGCAGAGCTGTGTGTCAGCAGTTGGTGCCTCAGGGTTGTGCTTGTGGAGACCTTTCTGCAGCAAGGTGCAGGAAGCATTTGCCCTCCTTTCCCCTTGCTTTAGGGGTACCTCACTGAAAGGCCACATGGACACTTGGATCTTTTCTCCTCCTTTTCAGCTGCTGGTAAAAATTCCTGCTGGAAGGAGGTAAGGAATTTCTTCCCCCTCTTGCAGCTATATGCACTTAATTATTTTTACAAAGCAGAAATAATGATTTGCAGATGGCAGCAGAGAAAACCTTCAAGAATGTGCCTTTCATTTTGGAGATGACTTTTTAGCATGGTTCGAAGCCAGCAGATTGAAGAGTCAGAGTGAAATCCCTTGAGGCCAAGTGGAGTCTGCAGATGTTTGATTCCCGCTTTCATTTTCATGGGCTCTTGTCACAGGAGAGTCTCCCTGGGTGCCCAGCTTGCTGCTGAATTTGCCCTTCTCAGCTGCAAGCCTCAGCAAGGGGACCTCAGTGGGGTGGTGCTTAAGGGAAGTCACCCAGGACTGTGAGTCATGGATTAACAGTTTGCCCTTTTCGACTTGGGGCTCATTACTTTTGGATTTTTCATCCTCTGCTTATCCCAGTTCCTACCAGTTCTTGCGATCCTCGAGTGAGTCACCACTTCAGAGCTGTTTTCTCCCAGTGTTACCCTGCTGCTTCGTAGATTTGATTTGATTTTTCCTGCATAGATGAGCTCTGAAGCCTGTAAGGACTTTAGCCAGCAGTGGCCACGACAGTGTGACTCTCATCATGACTGCATTTGTGCAGTGTTTTTGTTTGCGCCTTTAGTTCCCATGTGAATGAGGAGATTGAGTGCTCCCTCAGTAAGGTCACACCAAACTGGGTGGGAGTGTTGATCTGCTCAAAGGTAGGAAGGCCCTGCAAAGGGATCTGGACAGGTTGCATTGATGGGTCAAGGTCAGTTGAATGAGATTTAACACTGCACACTGGCCACAGCAACCCTATGAACGCTCCAGGATTCGGGCTGAGTGGCTGGAAACTGCCCAGCAGAAAAGGACCTCAGGGTGTTGACTGACAGTCAACTGAACATGAGCCACTATGTGCCCTGGTAGTCAAGAAGGCCACCAGCATTGTGGTCTGGATCAGCAATAGTGTGGCCAGTAGGACCAGGGGAGTGATCATGCCCCTGTATTAGACACTGGTAAGATTGAACCTCAAATATTGGGGCCCCTCACTACATGAAGGACTTTGAGGTGCTAGGGCAGGTCCAGAGAAGGGTAATGAAGCTGGTGAGGGGTCTGGAGAACAGGGCTGGTGAGAAGCAGCTGAGGGAGCTGGGGTTGCTTAGCCTGGAGAAGAGGAGGCTGAGGGGAGCCCTCATTGCTCTCTACAACTCCCTGAAAGGAGGTTAGAGTGAGGTGGGGGTTGGTCTTTTCTCCCTAGTATCAGGTCATAGAACAAGGGGAAATGGTCTGAAATTGTGCCGGGGGAGGTTTAGGTTAGAGATGAGGAAAAATTTCTTTCCTGAAAGAGTAGTCAGGCATTGGAACAGGCTGCCCAGGGAGGTGGTGGAGCCACTATCCCTGGAGCTATTCAAGAAACATGTTGACATTCACTTCAGGACATGGTGTAGTGGCCGTGGTGGCGTGAGGTTGACGATTGGACTCAGTGATCTTTGAGGTCTTTTCCAGCCAAAACAACTCTAGGATTCTTTGATTGCTGGAGGTACAACACATGTAAGAACAGCCCTTGGGCTGCATACACTGAACAACATTTGCAGCTCAATCCCTGGGTGTCTTCTGTGGCACAGCGACACTGCACGTGGGATTTGTTGTACCGAAACAGAGCTAAGCAGAAATTAGATATTTAATCCTAATTAGTCTAACTAGCACTGGAGGGGAGCTGGGAACTCCTGTGGGTGCAATTCATCTTCTGACAGTGCCCATCCTTCTCCATCGACAGGAGGGGAAGCTGGAGTGAGTGGCAGGAGTGAGGTGGCTGTGCTGTGAGCAGCCGAGGGCAAACCCCAATGAGCCTTGCTTCAAATGGAGTCCGATAAATCACTGCTTTATTCTGCTTAACAGCTCAGGCTTCGTCCTGGTCACTAAATATTTTAGTCCTTATTCAATGTCTGGTGAGGTTTGCAGGAATTTTTTATTGATTTTGCTGGGTGGTGCCTTAAGTCTGAAATATGCAGCTCCCAGCAGACACACGTGGAAGAGCCTTCAGAGAGCCAAGAGTGTGGGGCTGCCAACCATGGCCAGAGCTCCTCCTAAATAATCCCCTGTACAACACCCATCTCACCTATCTGGAAATGTATTTCTGTTCCTGGCCCTGCACCTGGATTATCTCTGCAGATCAGGGAGAGATGAGTGCTGTCTGAGGGATGATTCATCCCACAATGACATCAGTGGGTAAAGTTCTTCACAGAGGTGCCTCGCTGCCTGCTTGAGTTCTGGAAAAACACAGGTGATGAGCTTGGGCTGGAGATCATGCCTGAAATTGTGCCCAGGGAGGTTTAGGTTGGATATTAGGCAAAGATTTCTTTCCTCTAAGAGTGGTCAGGCATTGGAACAGGCTGCCCAGGGAGGTGGGGGAGTCAGTGTCCCTTGGAGGTGTTCAAGACGTGTGGCTGTGGCACTTTGGGATGTGGTTTAATGACCGTGATGGTGCTGGGCTGATGGTTGGACTTGATGATCTTATAGGCCTTTTCCAGCCAAAACAATTCTGTGAAAAGCATGGGGGTAAAGAGATGCTCTCTGCTAAAATATTTTTTTCCTGCTTTAGTGGGAAAGGAGAGTGGAGAGCTTGAGCTGAACAAGAATAGCATCAACTATGCAGGAATTTCAGGAAGGCTCTGCCAGCAGTGGGACACCGTATGCAAGTAGGCTGGTTGGCTCAGTGCCTGCTTCAGACTTTGCACAGTGAGTGCAGGGTTAAACCTCCCCGTTTAGGTTGTTAACTCGAAGCCAGCACTAGATGAAAGCTGTGGTGGCAGTCCTGGCCCTAGCCACAGCCGTGGCTGAGTGAGGTGTGCCCTTGCTCAGCAGCTGCAGCACTTCACAGCTCATGTATGGAAATCATCTGTCCCTGAGACTTCTGCTGAGTTGAGCAGGCAAGAGCCTCAGCTTCAGCCATTCCCTCCCAACTGCTGCCAGCTCTCCACTGCAGCCCAGTCTTCCAGCTCGGGAAGATGAGCGCTGTTCTTCTCGCTGGTGCTGCCAAGAAATAAAAATAACAAATGCGATGGAGTGCTTGTGAAAGTATTTAACTTGCCAAAAAACTTTCCAATACTTTCTTTGCAGAGCAGGGAGAGAAAAGCAGGGAAAGAATGGTTTGCAGCCTCCTTTGCCTTTTTTTGGTGCGTGACAGCTTAGGGGCTTGGTTTTCACTTAGAAAATGTGAAAAAGGGAAAGAGCAGCGGTGTGAAACTTGACAAACAACAGCAGGGGTTGGTCAGAGGAAAGTGCTTTCAAGAAAAGCAGCTGACCACAGTTCCTAATTGTCCTAAGTAATTGTCGCTGCCTTTTGAAAGGAGTCAACTGCTGCTTAATTGTGAATCCACAGAGAGTGAGGGGTGTGACCCCTGACAACTCCTAAATTAATTGCTACCTTTAAACCCTGCATTTGCTTAACTGCTGCTGCTATTAGCTCATTTTAAGAGATTGTTACAGATCTGGGACTAAACCCAAGCTCCTCTGCCACCATCACAAGATGCTGTTGGCAGCATCAAGGCTTGGGCTGCACTTTGTGCAGCACGTGTGTGACCCAGGAACATCTGATCTTACTGCAGATGAGCTGAAATCCCATCTCTCTCCTGCATGCACGGAGCTTAAGGGCAATAAAAAGCAGCTGGTGTTAGACTGGCTTGCTACCGACACTGCTGACTGAAGGGTTAGTTGCTGGCCTGGTTGTCTTGGGTTTGGTGAGGAGCATCCATAATTAAACATTGGGCCATAATTAAACACTCTGTGTGTATTCTCCCAGTAAATCAGTGCTGTGGCAGGTCAAACCTTGAGAAGCTTGATGAGTGCAGGGTCTGTGTTACTCTTATGCGCTGGTGCCCTTATCTGAGACTGCTGAGAATGAAAAAGGGTCTCCAAATTGTGGTATTTCTCATGGAAATAGAGTTTCTGGTAGCTGGCAGTCCCACCCCAACTGGGCTGTGGCTCCTTGATGCAATTTCACAGAATCACAGAATCAGCCACGTTGGAAGAGACCTCCTAGATCATCAGGTCCAATCAATCATCCAACCCTAACTAATCAGCTAGACCATGGCATTAAGTGCCTCATCCAGGCTTCTCTTAAACACCTCCAGGGACATCAACCCCACCACCTCCCTGGGCAGCACATTCCAATAGCCAGTCTCTCTTTCTGTGAACCTCTTTCTAAGATCAAGCCTAAGCTTCCCCTGGCACATCTTGAGACTGTGTCCTCTTGTTCTGGTGCTGTTTGCCTGGGAGCAGAGACTAACTCCCACCTGGCTACAACCTCTCTTCAGACAGTTGTAGACATCAATAAGGTCTCCCCTGAACCTCCTCTTCTCCAGGCTAAGCAACCCCAGCTCCCTCAGCTCCTCACAGGGCTGTGCTCCAGCTTTGTTGCCCTTCTCTGGACAAGTTCAGTTTCTGCTGGAAACCTCTGTGCCTGCCCCATACTCGCAGAAGCCAGGCTGGACTTGGACTCCTGACTGGCACAAGGTGAGGCTGGGGTTTAGGCAGCAGATTGCTCCAAACACCTTCAGCAGGGTTCTCTTACAGCACAAGGGCATTGGGGAACCAGAGAGCTCATTGGTCTGTGGGAAAGCTGAGTCATGTCTCCCTGGTGAAGGCATCTATCTCAGAAGTAATTATAGAGAGATGAAAACCATCAGTGACAAGCTCTGTACTGGCAGCCTGAGCTCAGCTTCTCATTTCGTGCCGCAGAAGGATGAGTAATTCCAAACAGCGCTAACGACATTCAAAGGCACCCAAACCATGACAGGCAGAACGTGGCAAATGAGAACAAGGGGAGTTATTATATGCTTTGTGAGCATGTACAAAGCCCTCTTATCAACAGTACACTGATACACATGTTGTCATCATCTGTGAGGGTACCTGGGATGTGCTTCTCTAGGGCAGGGCAGGTTTGGGGACACCAAAGCCTGCTGCTTTCTTTCCCCAGCAGTGCTGAAGGCTTCAGCAGTCTTGAGTTCTGCCAGGCAGCGATGAAAATAGATGTGCAGCTGCTCCATCGTGGTGCTTCCAGCAAGGAACTGCTTATTCAAAAACATGGAGGAACCATATGATGATGGAAGGAGAGTTTTGCTCTCTACCCTGAGACAGAAAGCTAAAAATACATAGAAATGTGTGGGAGGCAGAAGGAGAACCCCTACGTTTCCCTGTCACAGCATGATAGGGGTTGGAAGGGACACAGAATCACAGAATGGACTGGGTTGGAGTCACAGAATCAACCAGGTTGGAAGAGACCTCCAAGATCATCAAGTCCAGCTGATCACCCAACCCTAACTAATCAACCAGACCCTGGCAGTAAGTGCCTCATCCAGGCTTTTCTTAAACACCTCCATCAACCCCACCACCTCCCTGGGCAGCCCATTCCGATGGCCAATCTCTCTTTCTGTGAAGAACTTCTTTCTAAGATCAAGCCTGAACTTCCACATACACAGCTTGAGACTGTGCCCTCTTGTTCTGTTGCTGGTTGCCTCCTCTTCTCCAGGCTAAACAATCCCAGCTCCTTCATCTGCTCCTCATAGGGCTAGTATTCCAGACCCCTCACCAGCTTCTGTTGCTGGTTGCCTGGGAGAAGAGCACAACCCCCTTGAAGGCCTCAGCCACATCTAGAGAATCTGTTTTAGTATTTCACCACTCTCATTGTAAAGAACTTCCTCCTTCTGTCTAATGGAGTCTATGGAGGGGACACCAGAAGTTACAACATGCTGGCACACCAGGGCTAGGAAGGACAATGGCACCTGTAGTGTAGGGCCTTGTGGTGGCTCATGGACTTTTGTGAGGCACTAATGAAAGGACAAGATCCCAGCAGGGCCTGCTGATGCCTAGGTGAGCCCTGCGGGCACCCTTCTATCACCAAGCCATTCCAAAGGCTGTTCCTGGAGAATATCCATGCTGTGGAAAAAGCAGCCCCTGTCGTTTGCCAGGAGTGCTGAAGGATGAAAGCCACCACCCATTAGCAGTAAACAATTAATGAGGCCAGACTGTTCCCACTTATTTTGGTCTGAGAGCCTGCCAAGGACAGGTGCTCCTGGTTAAGCCACACCTTGAGTCCTGTGTCCAGTTCTGGGCTCCTCAGGTTAGGAAAGATGTTGAGATGCTGGAAGGTGTCCAGAGAAGGGCAAGAAAGCTGGGGAGGGGTCTGGAGCACAGCCCTGTGAGGAGAGGCTGAGGGAGCTGGGGTTGCTTAGCCTGCAGAAGGGGAGGCTCAGGGGAGACCTTCTTGCTCTCTCCAACTCCCTGAAGGGAGGTTGTAGCCAGGTGGGTGTTGGTCTCTTCTCCCAGGCAAGCAGCACCAGAACAAGAGGACACAGTCTTAAGCTGCACCAGGGGAAGTATAGGCTGGATGTTAGGAAGAGGTTCTTCATAGAAAGAGAGATTGGCCATTGGAATGTGCTGCCCAGGGAGGTGGTGCAGTCACCTTCACTAGAGGTGTTTAAGAGGAGGCTGGATGGGGCACTGGTGCCATGGTTTAGTTGATCAGATGGTGTTGGGTGATAGGTTGGACTTGATGATCTCAAAGGTCTTTTCCAACCTTGTTAATTTCCATTCCTTTCCATTCCATTCCATTCCATTCCATTCTGCCATGTTTCCTGCCTTCTGCATGAAGCCTTCCCCAAGCCATTTATCTAAACAAAATGGCACACCCCTAAAAAACAAACAAGTGCATGGTGGTTAGCCAGCCACCTTCCAAATTCTGCCTGCTCTAAAGAAGAGATTCATCTTGCTTTGGAGCCCACTCTTAAGCTTTCCTCCTCCTCTTGCAAGCACTCACTGTCACTTGCACATCTTGAGCTGGCTTTCATTAAATTGAGATTAAAAGGACTTTCCATTTTATGATTTTGTCTGTGGAGAAAAAGTCTCAGTTCAGCTTTTGCCTCCAAATAGGAGGCTTGCTATTCAAGGGCACACCAGCACTAATAACTTTCCTGCTGAAGCAGCCACTTCTATTTCATCTCTTTCAAATGCCTGACCGAGGCTACAGACCCCAGAGCTGCAGCAGAGGACAGGCTTCCAAGAGCAGCTCCGTGGGACCTGTGCACTTTGTCTTGCTCTGGGAGACTCCACTGCATCACCAACACAAAGGGCATGGCTGTGATGTGCCCCTGCTCTCTTCTTGCGCTTTTGACCTCCCTGGTATTTGCTGTGAACTCAGCATAAAAAGGTCTGGCCATGCCTGAAAACAGAGACCGTAGACTCGCAGAATCAGAATGGGCTGTGTTGGAAGGAACGTTTAAAGGTCATCCAGTCCAGCCCCCCTGCAGTCAGCAGGGACATCCCCACCTAGGGCAGGTTGCTCAGAGCCCTATCAAGCCTGACCTTGAATGTCTTCAGGGATGGAGCCTCCACCACCTCCCTGGGCAACCTGTTCCACCCTCAGAGTGACGAACTTCTTCCTAATGTCCAGTCTGAATCTCCCCTGCTCCAGTTTCAAAGCCTTGTTCCCTGTCCTGGTGCTACAAGGCTCTGTAAACAGTCCTCTGCCAAGCTTCCTTGTAGTCCCTCTTTGGCTACTGAGAGACCACAATAAGGTCTCCCCAAAGCCTCCTCTTCTCCAGGCTGAACATCCCCAGCTCCTTCACCCTGTCCTCATAGCAGATGTGCTCCAGCCCCTGAGCATTTTCGTGGTTCTTCTCTGAACCCACTCCATCAGGTCCATGTCTTTCCTGTGTTGAGGATGCCAGAGCTGGATGCAGCACTACAGGTGAAGTCTCCCCAGAGCAAAGGGGCAGAATCCCGTCTCTCTGTCTGCTGGCTGTGCTTTTGATGCAGCCCAGGATGCCACTGGCCTTCTGGGCTGCAAGTGCCCATTGCTGGCTCCTGTTCAGATTCTCATCCATCAGCATCTTCAAGTTTTCTGCAGGGCTGCTCTCAATCACATCATCCCCCAGCCTAAATTGATAGTATCATAGTATCATAGAATCAGTCAGGGTTGGAAGGGACCACAAGGATCAGCTAGTTCCAACCCCCCCTGCCATAGGCAGGGACACCCCACACTAGATCAGCCTGGCCAGAGCCTCATCCAGCCTGGGCTTAAACACCTCCAGAGATGGAGCCTCAACCACCTCCCTGGACAACCCATTCCAGGGCTTCACCACTCTCATGGGAAAGAACCTCCTCCTCACCTCCAGCCTGAATCTCCCCACCTCCAGCTTCATTCCATTCCCCCTAGTCCTATCACTCCCTGAGATCCTGAGAAGTCCCTCCCCAGCCTTCCTGTAAGCCCCCTTCAGATACTGGAGGATCATGAGGTTTGTGCCAGCACAGGTGCAGCGCCTTGCCCTTGGCCTTGCTGGAACCTCGTGAGCTTCACCTGGGCCCAAACTTCAGCTTGTTCAAGTCCCTCTGGATGCCATCCCTTCCTTTTGCTGCATGAGTCAGAAGCATCCAAAAACTTCTTCTTTACAAATTTGGAAGATGTTGGTTTCCATGAAATTCTGCCAAAAAGGAAATGTAGCATTTCTAGAGAATGGATCAGGGCTCATTTAGAGCTCATCAGGATGGAGCCTGGCTGTATTTTTGGCTTTGCATTAAGTTCAAACCTCATAATAAAGGACAATAAAACTGAAAGCTCTGAATGAAGCTTAATTCCAATTTAGTGAAACAAAGCATTCTCATCAATTAAAACTTTTCTTTGTGGCTTCCCTTTTGGAAACTTGTCAGGTTTGTGGTGGTTTTGTGGTGGTTTTTTTTCTCCTGAAATGCATTTCAAAACCCAAAGGGAAATAATGAGTACTGGAAACCAGAATGAATAACATGAACAGCACAGAAGGAAAGAGACAGCAGTGGCGTGTCTTCAGGTCCTGACAATGGAATGGAATGGAATGGAATGGAATGGAATGGAATGGAATGGAATGGAATAGAATAGAATAGAATAGAATAGAATAGAATAGGAATTGAATTGAATTGAATTGAATTGAATTGAATTGAATTGAATTGAATTGAAACTAGGTTGGAAAAGACCTTTGAGATCATCAAGTCCAACCTATCACCCAACACCATCTAAGCAACTAAACCATGGCACCAAGTGCCTCATCCAGGCTCTTCCTAAACACCTCCAGGATGGGGACTCCACCACCTCCCTGGGCAGCACATTTCAATGGCCAATCTCTCTTTCTATGAAGAACTTCTTCCTCACCTCCAGCCTGGCACAGCTTGAGACTGTGTCCTCTTGTTCTGTTGCTGGTTGCCTGGGAGAAGAGACCAACCCCCACCTGGCTACAACCACTTTTCAGTTAGTTGAAGACACCAATAAGGTCTCCCCTGAGCCTCCTCTTCTCCAGGCTGAGCAACCCCAGCTCCCTCAGCCTCTCCTCACAGGGCTGTGCTCCAGACCCCTCCCCAGCTTTGTTGCCCTTCTCTGGACACCTTCCAGCATCTCAACATCTTTCCTAAATTGAGGGGCCCAGAACTGGACACAGGACTCAAGGTGTGGCTTAACCAGTGCTGAGCACAGGGCAGAATGACTTCCCTGCTCCTGCTGCCTTCACTTTTCATTCATTTGTTTAGATGTCAGACCAATTGTTATTAGTGCCCAATTCATCAGCATTCCTGGGCTGGGTAGGAGCTTAAATTGACAAATATAGCAATTTCCTCTAAAGACACCGCACAGAAGAGATGGCAACAAATTATAAACCCACAAGATCTCACCTTAATTGCTTCCAAGTTCCTGTCACCATATTTTTCTGGATCGTGTGTTGGAAAAAATGCCTCTTGCTGCACCCTTGGAGGTTGCCTTTTATGCATTCCTCTGCTTGAGCAAGGTCATGCAGCATGAGGGCTGCTCCAAAGCTTCTCATGGCTTTGCAAGTCACAGAGTCATGGAAGGAGATAATCCAGTCCAACCCCCCCATGCTAAAGCAGGGTCACCCACAGCAGCTTGCCCAGGATTGCAGTGCCCAGGTTGGGTTTGGAACCTCTCCAGAAAAGGACACTCCAAAACCTCCCTGGGCAGCCTGCTCCAGGGCTCCAGCACCCTCCCTAAGTTCAGGTAAATCCTCCTGTGTACTAGTTTGTACCCACTGGTCCTTGTCCTATCATAAAGTCATACCAGCATATTAAGATCCTTCATCTGATTTCCCTTGTAAGTCACCAGACAGCCTTACAGTCACTGCGGGCCCTAAGGCACTGAAAAGCCTTTAACCAAATTCCCTCTCAAACGAAGCCTGGGCCACATTCTGGCTCCACTTCAAATGACACTTGAAAAGAGCCAAGTCCCTGAAGGAAAATGGAAACACTCCCAACCACTTTGACAGGCTTTAAATCAGCCTTGAGCATGGTCCTACAAGCCTGGGAGGTGCCAATGCCATCATTACCTGCCAGGGCCAAGACTTCAATCAGAATATGCTGGTGAAACTTTTTTTCTTTTTGCTTTTATTCTTTTTAATTAAAAAGGTGCAAAAGGATCTGCTCCTGTGAGGCTCTGGGTCTCAGAAGTGCCTCTCAGCTTCATTAGTTTAACCAGAAGCCACTCATTGATCTCCCCGGTAAACGAGGGAGCTCTGGCACGCTGTTAAGCAGTTACACACATCGTGCTGCAGGCACACAACAAGCCTGCCTGGATGCTTCCATCTCTTTTGTGGCTGTGGGTAGCCCAGACAGGTGGTGGAGCCTCCATCTCATTCTAAACCTGCCTGGACACCATCCTGTGCAACCTGCCTTAAGGTGGTGCTGCTCTGGCAGTGGGGTTGGAATAGATGATCTCGAGAGGTTGAGAGAGGTGATTCTGCCACTCTGCTCTGCTCTGGTGAGACCTCACCTGGAGTACTGTGTCAGGGCCCCCAGCACAAGAAAGAGATGGGCCTGATGCAGCAGCTCCAGAGGAGATGATCAGAGGGCTGGAGCATCTCTCCTGCAAAGATGGGCTGAGAAAGATTGGGGCTGTTCAGTCTGGAGCAGAGAAGGCTCCAGGGAGACCCTAGAGCTGCATTCCAATTCTCAGGCTGTGCCAGGGGAGGTTTAGGCTGGATGTTAGGAAGAAGTTCTAAACAGAGAGAGTGATTGGCCATTGGAATGGGCTGCCCAGGGAGGTGGTGGAGTCACCGTCATTGGAGGGGTTCAGGAGGAGACTTGATGGGGTGCTTGGTGCCATGGGTTAGTTGTTTAGGTAGGTTGGATTGGTTGATGGATTGGATACGATGATCTTGAAGGTCTCTTCCAGCCTGGTCTGGTCTATTCTATTCTATTCTATTCTATTCTATTCTATTCTATTCTATTCTATTCTATTCTATTCTATTCTAAATATCTGAAGGAGACCTACAGGAAGGCTAGGGAAGGACTGTTTAGAAGGGCCTGTGGTGATAGAACAAGGGGCAATGGTTTAAAACTGGTGCAGGGGAGATTTAGGTTGGACATGAGGAGAAAGTTCTTCAAAACAAGAGTGGTGAAACCTGGAACAAGTTGTCCAGAGATGTGGTTGAGACCCCATCCCTGGAGACATTCAAGGTCACACTTGATGTGGCTCTGGGCAACCTGATCTAGTTGGGGACATCCCTGCTGACTGCAGGGGGGTTGGACAAGATGACCTTTGAGGTTCCCTTCCAACCCAATGCATTCTGTGATTCTGTGAGCCAGGCCATCCCAGGAGCTGTGCTGCCCTGGCCTGAACCAGATGTAGATCTAAGCAAATGTGTAACCAGGAGCTTAGCCAGATGGGTGGATGACATAATGAAGAACTTTAAACTTGGTGATTTTTGAAGCCATAAAAACTGATGGCAAAACTATTTTGTCCCCACAAAGTATAATGACTAATACAGGTGGTTAGTTTCTGATTATGGAGGTCTAGCTCATTGTCCCCTTGCTAGGAGCTGTCATGAGTGCTGGAGAAACAAGAGTGCTTTTGCTGGGTTTCTGTCCTGGTCCAAAACAAAGTGCTTGCTCCCTCTGGGTGTTGACAACACCAAAGTCCTGTAGATGTATGGCATGCAGCCCAGCCTGGGAGTCCTCTTTTGAATGGCCAAACATAACAGGACCAACCTGTGAGGGCATAGGTGATGCTGTACTGTCCCAGCTGCACCCACACCACTTTGGGCTCCTGATTGTCCATTTTCTCCTACTCATCCTTCATTTAGCAATTCTCACTCTTCTTCCTTGCATGAAACCAAGCATTGTACTGTTCTCCTGCCCTGTCCCCAGTGGATATATAGGCATGTCTCTATGTTGGGATTAAATAAAAGCCTCCTGAAAAGAAGTAAAAACTACTGAAGTAAGGTTTAGGTTGGGTATTAGAAGAAACTTCTCACTGAAAGGGTTCTCAGAGACTGCAATAGGCTCCCCAGGGAGGTGGTTGAATACTTGTCTCAGGGGATGTTGAAAGGACACAGATATGTAGTGCTGAGGGACATGGTTTGGCACCAGACTTGGTGGAGTTAGATGCTGGCTGGACTCAATGATCTTAAAGATCTTTTCCAGCCAAAATGATTCTGTGATTCTCAGCTGGTCTTTGTATGCAGCTGATGTGAAGGAGCTGTCAGAGCACAGAGTGAATTCCAGCTGCATCAGCCAGCCCTCTAGTAAGAGAGCTTAGCTGAAGAAATCTGAAGTCACCGTTGGACTCTGCACTTCTGGGGCCATGGGAGCCTGCAGTGGTGGGACACTCCAGTTGGTAAGGTTACCTGGAGTCAATCAAGAAGGGAGAAGTGCAGTCAGACTGCACAACCCAGGGCTTGCTCTCTGCCTGTCTCAGCAGATGTGGGTGGTGCTCCCTGTTCTGCCTTCACCCTCTGCAGGATGCCCAGCACTGGCTTTTTGAATGCCTGCTTCTCTGAGCATTCATAATGCCTCTGAGACATCCACAGGCAGACCACTGTGGACTGGGGGGGCGGGGAATGAATGTGGGAGGTGGATGCCACTACATGGAGTGCAGCCCAGTTTGGGGAGACTTGGAAAACAACAATTCTGACTAAAAGACAAATTTCTACAGTGAGAGCCTTTTTTTTGTTTGCTGTTCCAGTCTTCAGCTGAAAAAAAAACAGAACCAGAGTAGAAATATTCTCCCTGGAAATGTCTGATTAGAATATAATCACCATTTTCATACTTCTGGGTGCTTTTTGAAGCTCTCAGTTACAGGGAATGGTAATTGGTTTCTCTGTGTTAGAATCAAATATCTGATTCTGTGTGTTCATAGCTAGGTATAGATATAAATAAATGAAAACATTAATTATTACCCTTTTTTTTTTCTCCCCTTCTTTATCAACATGCTTCACTGGGGGGGAAAAAAAATATATACATCCTTATGAGCTCTTTTTATGGTTCTCTAATAGCTATTCAGGTGACAATCTGTCTGAAACCACCATTGTGGGATTGTATCACTTCCACTGCAGTTGTTTCTAATTGGCAAATCGAGGACAGGAGGAGGCAGGGAAGGAAGGGATGAGGATTGTGCTTCTGTTGTGAAAGTGCAGTCTCCAGATTGGCCTGGGCTGAGTGGGAATCATAGAGTGGTTTGGGATGGAAGGGACCTTAAAGATCATCTAGGTCCAGCTTCAATGTCATGGGCAGGGACACCTTCCACCAGCCCAGGTTGCTCAAGGCCATGTCCAACCTGACCTTGAACGCCTCCAGGCAGGGGGCATCCACAACTCTCTGGGCAACCTGTTCCAGTGTCTCACTCCCCTCACTCTACAGAATTTCTTAGAATCATAGAATCAGGCAGGGTTGGAAGGGACCACAAGGAACATCTAGTTCCAACCCCCCTGCCATGGGCAGGGACACCCCACACTAGATCAGCCTGGCCAGAGCCTCAGCTAGCCTGGGCTTAAACACCTCCAGGGATGGGGCCTCAACCACCTCCCTGGACAACCCATTCCAGGGCTTCACCACTCTCATGGGGAAGAACTTCCTCCTCACCTCCAGCCTGAATCTCCCCACCTCCAGCTTCATTCCATTCCCTCTAGTCCTATCATTACCTGAGATCCTGAGCAGTCCCTCCCCAGCCTTCCTGTAGCCCCCTTCAGATCCTGGAAGGCCACAATGAGGTCACCTGGGAGCCTTCTCTTCTCCAGACTGAACAGCCCCAACTCTTTCAGTCTGTCCTCATGGGAGAGGTGCTCCAGCCCTCTGCTCATCCTTGTGGCCCTTAATCTTCCTAATCTCCAGTCTAAATCTGCCCTTCTCAAGCTTCAGTCCATTCCCTCTCATCCAGTCACAACAAACCTTTTTGTAAAGTCCCTCCCAGCTTCCTTGTAGCCCACTTCAGGTACTGGAAGGCTGCTCTAAGGTGTCCCTGGAGCCTTCTCTTCTCCAGGCTAGCAGCCCCAACTCTCTCAGCCCATGCATATAAAGGAGGTGCTCCAGCCCTCTGATCATCTCCTTAGCCTCCTCTGGACCCACTCCAATGGTTCCATGTCCTTCTTGTGTTTGTGCCCCTAGCTAGGCTTGCAGTACCTTTTGTAAGGTTTTGAGGGCATCTTTATTCTACAGAAGTTTTCTTCTTTTTTCTTTTTCTGAAGGAGTAAATGAATTATTGATTTTACAAAGGGATGTAACATGAAAATAGGAACAAGTGGATATTAGGTGATCTTAAACAACAGCTCTGCCTTTGGGGACTTAGAATTGAAAATCTTAAAATCTATTAAATATTTAGTGAGACTTTTAAATGTGACAGCAGGAGAGAAAGCACAGAAGTGTGGTAACCACAATAGTATCCAATGAATATTAGGAACAAATTCTTTCCAGTGAGGGTGGTGAGACACTGGAACAGGTTGCCCAGGGAGGTGGTGGATGCCCCCTCCCTGGAGGTGTTTAAGGCCAGGTTGGATGAGGCCTTGAGAAGCAGGGAGGTTGGTGTAGATGATGTCTAAGGTCTTTTCCAATACAAACCATTCTATGATTGATGATTCTATGATTCTATTCATCTTGAACAACCTGGTCTAGTGGAAAGTGTCCCTGCCCATAGAGCCGGGGGGTTTGGAACTAAGTGGATCTTAAAAGTCCCTTCCAACCTAAACCATTCTGTGTATCTGTGAACCAACACTGTCCTGTCAGATCAACACATGGAAGTGTGTCTGGATGGAGAAAGCACAGAAGTGTGGTAACCACAATAGTATCCAATGAATATTAGGAACAAATTATTTCCAGTGAGGGTGGTGAGACACTGGAACAGGTTGCCCAGGGAGGTGGTGGATGCCCCCTCCCTGGAGGTATTTAAGGCCAGGTTGGATGAGGCCTTGAGAAGCAGGGAGGTTGGTGTAGATGATGTCTAAGGTCCCTTCCAATCAAAACCATTCTATGATTGATGATTCTATGATTCTATTCATCTTGAACAACCTGGTCTAGAGGAAAGTGTCCCTGCCCATGGAGCAGGGTGGGGTTGGAACTAGATGATCTTAAAAGTCCCTTCCAACTTAAACCATTCTGTGAAGCTGTGAACAAACATTGTCCTGTCAGATCGACACGTGAAAGGGTGTCTGGATGTTTCTACCACCACACTTGATGCAAAATAAGATATATTAGTTCCTAAACTTTGGCAAATGAACCACTGAAGTGGGTCCATGACCCCTTCAGAGGTGTTTTGGCTTGCTTTGACCTGAAGCTAAGCTGCAGAGCATTTTGGGCAGTGACTGTTCTCATCGTCTTCCAGCACAGTTTAATTCACTTGAGAGCTGTGGCTGTTCAGAAGAGCAGAGCTTTTATTGCACATCAGATTTCCTTAAGGGCTAGCCTTCAACACTTGGCAATATGCCTGTGTTGCCCAACTTGCTTCTCCTGAATCAGCTTCTCTGTTAAAACTTTATTGGAGATTGTGGTGGGTTGAAATTTCCTCCCCCCCGCCTCCCCCAACATTACATTTGCCAGAGCAGCTCAGTATGGAAGCAGATGAAAGCTGTATTTACAAGCAGACGACAATCTGCAATGGAATGCAGTGAATCTGTACAAAACCTACAGGATTTACAATATATACAGGGATTTACAATTAGCAAACAGCATAAAACCTCCCCCTGGTCAAAGGCCAGGGGAAGCTACTAGCTACTAGCTTCCCTGCTACAGGATGGGGTTGGAGTGGATGGTGAGCAGCCAGACAGGCAGGGACCTAGGGGTACTGACTGACAGCCACCTGAACATGAGCCAGCAGTGTGCCCAGGTGGCCAAGAAGGCCAATGGCATCCTGGCCTAGATCAAGAATAGTGTGGCCAGCAGGAGCAGGAAAGTCCTTGTGCCCTGTGCTCAGCACTGGTTAGGCCACACCTTGAGTCCTGTGTCCAGTTCTGGGCTCCTCAGTTTAAGAAGGACATTGAGACACTTGAAGGTGTCCAGAGAAGGGCAACAAAGCTGGGAAGGAGTTTGGAGCACAGCCCTGTGAGGAGAGGCTGAGGGAGCTGGGGTTGCTTAGCCTGGAGAAGAAGAGGCTCAGGGGAGACCTTCTTGCTCTCTCCAACTGCCTGAAGGGAGGTTGTAGGGAGGAGGGGGTTGGTCTCTTCTCCCAGGCAAGCAGCAGCAGAACAAGAGGACACAGTCTCAAACTGTGTCAGGGGAAGGTTTGGCTGAGGTGAAGAGAAAGTTCTTCCCAGAGAGAGTTGTTGGCCATTGGAATGTGCTGCCCAGGGAGGTGGTGGAGTCCCCATCCCTGGAGGTGTTGAAAAAGGGATTGGACATGGCACTCGGTGCCATGGTTTAGTAGTCATGAGGTGTTGGGGGACAGGTTGGACTTGATGATCTTTGAGGTCCTTTCCAACTGTATTGATTCTATGATTCCATGATTCTCCCTCTCTGCCTACCCCTGACCCCACTGTACAAAAGAAGGGACAAGAGAAAGAAGCAGAGAAGTTAATACTGAAGCAATGCAGCCAAGGTCAAGCAGAAGCAAGTTAGTATCCCTCCAGAGCGAAGAGGTGAGAAGAAAAGAGAAATTGTTTTGGTACAACCAGTTTTAGTGCCTTATCTCTTCCAATGGGGTCGTTTAGAATGATCTTTGTTTTCCTTTTCACACCCAAGAGTGATTTATTTACATTTTACTACTCTCCTGTTCAAGATCTGTGAAAAAATTTTAAAGGCATAGCCTGTAACTGCTACAGAGATCTTTGATGAGCTCAAGGTAGAGACTGACCTTTAAGTGACTTATCACCACCTCTTCCTTGTCACCAAGCTGTTGTTCTTACAGACCCCAGCAACAGTTCAGGTCCTTGTGCCCTGTTTGCTATGTGGCAAAAATGGAATGTATACCTTGCTCCATCTCACCCACACTGCATGGTCTGGCAGATGTGATTCACAGAATCACCAAGGTTGGAAGAGACCTCAAAGATCATCAAGTCCAACCTGACTTCTCTGGTCTTCAGCCCATTCAGATGGGCTTCAGAGAAGAGAAGATTCCAAGGGGACCTTAGAGCTGCTTTCCACAGTATCACAGTATCACAGTATCACTTAGGTTGGAAAGGACCTCGAGGATCATCGAGTCCTACCTATCAACACAGACCCCATGACTAGACCATGGCACCAAGTGCCACGTCCAATCTCCCCTTGAACGCCTCCAGGGTCGATGACTCAACCACCTCCCTGGGCAACTCGTTCCAATGATGAATGACTCGCTCAGTGAAGAACTTTCTCCTCACCTTGAGTCTAAACCTCCCCTGGCGCAGCTTGAGACTGTGTCCCCTTGTTCTGGTGCTGGTTGCCTGGGAGAAGAGGCCAACCCCTTCCTGGCTACAACCACCCTTCAGGTAGTTGTAGAGGGCAATGAGCTGAAGGGAGCCTACAGGAAGGCTGCAGAGAGACTTTTTGTAAGTGTCTAGCAACAGGGCAAGGGGGAATGGTTTGAAGCTGAAGAGTAGGTTTAGACTGGATCTTAGGAACTATTTCTTCAATACAAAGGTGGTGAGAGTGGACCAGCTTGCCCAAGGAGATCATAGATGCCTCCTCCCTGGAGGTGTTCAAGGCCAGGTTGGATAAGGCCTTGAGCAAGCTGGGCTAGTTGAGAAGTGTCCCTGCCCAGGGCAGGGAGGTTGGAGTGGATGATCTCTAAGATTCCTTCTGAATGTCCCATCTCTTCTACATTCTAAGGAACCTAGAAAACATCTCAGTCTGGGGTTTCAATTCTGGTGCCTGTGGACACTGGCTGTCCTGGAATTATTTTACAGTGTCTGTGAAAAGCATAAGTACAAAAACAATTATGGTATGGTGCAGAGCAATCTAACTTTGAGAAGTCCCTTCTCCTCAACTGGAAAACTTCATGGCATTCAGAGATCAGAAACATCTGGCAAACACTGCAATGGATGTCTAAGTTTAAAATATCCCTAAAAATCCTGCTGCACATAATAATTCTTTATATTCCAGTATCTTGGAGAGGCCTCAGCTGAGGTTAGATTGCCACTGCACCAGGAGCCCTCTGCATGTGTCATCACAGCCTCTCTCTTCGTGATTGTGTCTCCCTTTTACCTGAGCTGTACAAGGGGAGAGCAAAGGTAGATAGCACAGAAATAACTTGTCAAGATGCTTAGGGGAAGAACCAAGACAGTTTTTCACACTTTCTGTACCCTAGCCCAGTGATGTCCTCACTGTGACCGCCAAACGCCTGTCTTAAGCAGCTCTGCACAGGTCTTATAGAATATTTCAGGCTGGAAGGAACTTTTGGAGGGCAGAAGTCCACTTCTAACTCAAAGCTGTCCAAGCTTCAGAGTCAGATCGGCTTTCCCAGGAACTTGCCCAGTCAAGGCTAGAGAGCAGAGGGTCCACAGCCACTCATGGCCCCATGGTAATTCAGTGGTCTTGGAGTGCTTCATGGATAGACCAAGCAGCTGCACCTCACTTATCCCCCTGAACACTGCTCCTAAAGACAGGGCTTCCATATTTGAAACCACAGCTCCAGCTCCATGGCTGCTCTGTCCTGATGGGAAATGTTTCAGGAGCTGGCCAGAGCTGAAGCAGTGATGTTCCACAGACGATGGTGCCTACAATGCTGAGATGAGCAGCTGGTAGAGGTGCTCCAGCCCTCTGATCATCTCCTCTTCGAGAGCCATTGCACAATGCTTTGCCTGCACATGTAGCAGGATATTCACATCGATTGCAGCAATGGCTGCAGCCTGCCCATGTCAATCAGTTATCAGAGGGTTTGCTGTTGATAGCTTCAGAGCCACAGTGGTTGCTCAGGCTTTCAGCACTCATGCTTGCTTTGCTTTGCAAAGCATTCATTATTTCAAAGGATGATACTGCTTCTCTGAAGAGAGGATTTTATCTCTGCCAGGAAAAAATAAGCAGATGGCAAAGTGAATAGCAAAAATATGACAGAGCTGCCCTGGTCTCCAACCATCTGGTTTGGACCTTAGTTTAACATTTCAAACTCGCTCACACCAAGTCCAACTGCAGCAGATTTGGTGCAGGGAGTGGGAGCATGTTGGGCAGAAACATGCAACAGCCCACAGATCAGAATCTGTCCTCAGGAAAATGGGCAGGGACATTTCCTCCTCTAAACTGAGCACCAGATGACAGCTAGGTTCCAGATTTCACTTACCCTTTGTGAGCTTCCCAGAGTCATTCCTAAAGAGACACAGGCAGGTGTCTGTGGCAGCCTAGCACTGCTCTTGGTTTTGACAGGACAAAGAAACAGGTTTAGTGCTGGCTCCCTCCAACTCTTCTGGATGTCAGCTCTGAACATTTCCTCCTGTCTAACCCATGGTCAACAGCAAAGGAGAAGACTTAGATGGGATTTTGTAAATGTTTCTAAATATCTGAGGGCTGGGGATCAGGAGGGAGGGGACAGGCTCTGCTCACTTGCTCCCTGGGATAGGACAAGGAGCAATGGAAGGAAGCCGCAGCACAGGAGGTTCCACCTCAACACAGGGGGGAACTTCTTTACTGTAAGGATCACAGAGCACTGGAACAGTCTCCCAAGAGAGGTTGTGGAGTCTCCATCTCTGGAGACTTTCAAGGCCTGTCTGGATGTGTTCTTATGTGACCTGAGCTAGATTGTATGGTCCTGCTGTGTCAGGGGAGGTAGACTCGATGATCTCTCTGGGTCCCTTCCAATCCCTGACATCCTGTGAACTCCAGCAATAACAGTCACAATGGAGCATTTTTCAAAGAAACCTGTGGTTCAAACTCATCCAACTCCCTCTGCCTCAGGGGCAGCTGGGTACCAGATCAGGCTTCATGTGCTGTGAATGGGCAGGGCCCTTGGAAACCCCGCCTAAGAAGAACAAAATCTAAACCTGAGGTAGACAACCTCAAGTAAACCTGACAGTTTGTTTCAGTGTTGTTGTTGAGAATCCTTTCCAGGCTTAGGAAACGTTGCCAGTCTGGCTTTGAGCAGGCAGGCACAGAACACCTCCTTCCTTGCAACGTGCCTGGACGCACTCTCAGGCGTTCGCAGCAAACAGCAGGCACGAACACAGACACCGAATGCGTTTCCTCCCTCTTGATTTGCATGCTCTACTTTTAAACTCATTAGCTGCTCTTTTATTTTTCTTTTCTTTTTTTTTTTTTTCTTTGGATGAGTTTCTTGAGCAGTTTTCTGCAGAGAGGATGGACTGAGTCACTTTGTCTGTCTTTTTTTGGGGTTTCTTTAGAATTAACCAGGTTGGAAAAGACCTTTGAGATTGTTGAGTCCAACCTATCACCCAGCACCACCTTATCAGCTAAACCGTGGCACCAAGTGCCTCATCCAGGCTCTTCTTAAACACTTTCAGTGATGGTGACTCCACCACCTCCCTTGGGCAGCACATTTCAAAGGCCAATCTCTCTTTCTGGGAAGAACTTTTCTCCTCGCCTCAAGCCTAAATCTCCCCTGGTGCAGCTCTTGTTCTGGTGCTGGTTGCCTGGGAGAAGAGACCAACCCCCTCCTGGCTACAACCTCCCTTCAGGCAGTTGTAGACAGCAAGCAAGTCTCCCCTGAGCCTCCTCTTCTCCAGGCTAAGCAACCCCAGCTCCCTCAGCCTCTCCTCACAGGGCTTGTGCTCCAAACCCCTCCCCAGCTTTGCTGCCCTTCTCTGGACACCTTCAAGTCTCTCAATGTCCTTCTTAAACTGAGGAGCCCAGAACTGGACACAGGACTCAAGGTGTGGCCTAACCAGTGCTGAGTACAGGGGCACAACGACTTCTCTGCTCCTGCTGGCCACACTATTCTTGATCTAGGCCAGGATGCCATTGGCCTTCTTGGCCACCTGGGCTCACTGCTGGCTCATGTTCATTCCATCTATGAACATCTCTGATGGAGCTGGGCTTGCTTCCAGTGCCTTCCCCATCAGGCTCTGATACGAGGCTATCTCTAGTTGCACATCGCAGAAGTCATGGCGTGCTGGAGTAAAGAGGCCTGGCAAGAGCTCGGTGGAGCTGGGATGCCGTCAGCTCAGGAGCTGCTCTGTCTCACGCCTGCCTCTCTCTGCATAAATAATTCTGTTTCAGAACTGCTTCTTATGGTTAAAAAAAAAAATAGAAATAGAAAATGCTACATGGCAACTTTCCTCCTCCTCCTCCTCCTCCTGCCTCTCCCCACGTGGAATCATGTTAGTCTGAAGAGCTGTCTGTGGATCATCTTCTCTAAAGGCTTCTTTGTTTTCTTCTTCTTTTATTTCTTCTTCTTTTTTTTCTTCTTCTTTTTTTTTTCTTCTTCTTTTTTTTCTTCTTCTTTTTTTTTCTTTTTCATTTTTTTTTCTTCTCTTGCATGAAAAATAGATCAAAACTCTGTCGGTCTATTTATGCTGGTTTATTTTTACAGCTTTGACAGAAATGGAAATAGGGAAATGAGATCAAGATGCTTTGTGCTGCATTAATGGCAACAAAATAAATTTTTTAAAAAGGAAAAAGAAAAAAAACAACCAAAAAGAGCAATCTCCAAGTAGTTCAGGGTCAGATCCTCCAAGCAGTTTCTGTACTATGAGCGTGCAAAGCCCAGCATATTCTTTTTCCTTCTGAAAAGGCTTGCAGGTGTTGTTGATGCTAGGTTTAAGGCACTTGCCTTTTATAGGATAGGATAGGATAGGATAGGATAGGATAGGATAGGATAGGATAGGATAGGATAGGATAGGATAGGATAGGATAGGATAGGATAGGATAGGATAGGGTAGGGTAGAGTAGGATAGGATAGTATCATAGTATCATTCAGGGTTGGAAGGGACCACAAGGATCAGCTAGTTCCAACCCCCCTGCCATGGGCAGGGACACCCCACACTAGATCAGCCTGGCCAGAGCCTCAGCCAGCTTGGAGGTCCACCTTCAGGGATAGGACCTCAACCACCTCCCTGGACAACCCATTCCAGGGCTTCACCACTCTCATGGGGAAGAACTTCCTCCTCACCTCCAGCCTGAATCTCCCCACCTCCAGCGTCATTCCATTCCCCCTAGTCCTATCACTACCTGAGATCCTGAGAAGTCCTTCCCCAGCCTTCCTGTAGGCCCCCCACAGATACTGGAAGGCCACAATTAGGTCACCTTGGAGCCTTCTCTTCTGCAGACTGAACAGCCCCAACTCCTTCAGTCTGTCCTCATAGGAGAGGTGCTCCAGCCCTCTGCTCATCCTCGTGGCCCTTCTCTGGACACGTTCCAGCACCTCCACATCCCTCTTAGATAGATAGATAGATAGATAGATAGATAGATAGATAGATAGATAGATAGATAGATAGATAGATAGAATAGAATAGAATAGAATAGAATAGAATAGAATAGAATAGAATGAATAGGTTGGAAGATACCTTTGAGATCATCAAGTCGAACCTATCACCCAACACCATCTAATCAGCTAAACCATGGCACCAAGCAGCCCATCCAGTCTCCTCCTAAACACCTCCAGTGATGGGGACTCCACCACCTCCCTGGGCAGCACATTCCAATGGCCGATCTCTCTCTCTATGAAGAATTTCTTCCTAACAGCCATCCTAAACTTCCCCTGGCACAGCTTGAGACTGTGTCCTCTTGTTCTGGTGCTGGTTGCCAGGCAGAAGAGACCAACCCCCACCTGGCTACAGCCTCCCTTCAGGGAGTTGTGGAGGGCACTAAGGTCTCCCCTGAGCCTTGGGCCTCTTTTTGGTTTTTTAACCCACTCTTTTGGAAGCACTGAAACAACCAAGCTCCAGTTGCTCTGGTTGCTCTAGTTTAATTTTGCAGCAATTAAAATATCAGTGCCACTGCAGTGAGAAGTGAGATGCTTCTTTTCAGCAGTGTTTCCGAGGCAAGAGGATGAGGCCACCTGTCATTGGAGCTAATCCTCCCCACGCTGTGCTTTGATCGGAGTCGCACCAAGCCCATTGTTGGGTATCTTATCTAGTGATAAAGTCAGATCAATAGCTATTGTAGCCAGGACTGATACACCACTTAGAGCAGGTTGTGTTGTATTTGTTGGAGAGGCACAGCACGCATTTCTCACTGGGAAAGGCTCCGCTTTGGGTCTGCATGCTCCTCCTTGAACTGTGGCAGCGCAGAGGAATCACTGCTCTGCATCGACGTGAGCTTGGCTTCATCCTAACCCCGCCAATATGTCAAATGTTTAAGTGTTTATGTTCCTTCCTGAGTTAAGAGGATGGAAACCAAGGCTATTACCTGCTGCTGCTGTAGGTGAGGCTGTGTGGAGTGAATTGTGCACCTCAATTCTATTCTTATTTGGCCTTCTTAAGTGGCTCTTTTCAAAGAAATGAATTTAGCAGTCTTGGCAGGAAAGGGAAGGCATTTGGACACTGCACAACCTGGACATTTCTGGTATTGGTCTGGCACTAGACAAGACAGGAACCTATCCAAAGTGGTGTCATCCATGAAGATAAAATGTGAGGGGAAAAAATGCCAGGGAAGTTGTACTTGTAAGTGCCAAACCATGGGCTTTATGCAGGAAGTGATTGTCCCTCTGTACTTGGCACTGGTGAGGCCACACCTTGAGTACTGGATTCAGTTTTGGGTCTGTCACTATAAGAAGGACATTGAGGGGCTGGAGTGGATCCAGGGAAGGACAATGAAGCTGGAGAACAGATCTTCTGAGGAGCAGCTGAAGGAACTGGGAGTTGTTCAGCCTGAAGAAAAGGAGGCTCAAGGGAGACCTGCTGGCTCCCTACAGCTCCCTGAAATGAGTTTGGAGCCAGGTGGGTGTTGGTCTCTTCTCCCAAGTAACAAGCAATAGGAAGAGAGGAAATGGCCTAAAATTGCACCAGGAGAGGTTTAGGTCAGAGATTAGGAAAAATTTCTTTCCTTAAAGAGCGGTCAGGCATTGGAACAGGCTGCCCAGGGAGGTGGTGGAGTCACCATCCCTGGAGGAGCTCAAAAAATACGTTGACATGGCACCTGGGGACATGATTTAATGGGAATGATGGTGTTGGGTTGGCAGTTGGAGTTGATCTTAGAGATCTTACCCAACCTTAATGATTCTGTGATTCTGTGATGTGGCAGCAGAAGCTTGGCCCTGAGGACATTTTCTCATGGTGTCCTATGGGGACATGGGATGGAGCACAACCAAAGCAAGCTCAGAAAGGATAGGAACTGCTTCAGCTGGGAATGTGTCTGGGTGTGCTGCTTCCTTCTTCTGACAAAAGGAATAATTTGATGAGATACTGTCTCTCCAAACCGTCTGAGGGAGCATGTGGAGAAATTATTATGTCTTTGCCTTTATTTTTGGGCTGTTTCTCAGTTTTATTATGCAGGCCTTTGTTCTGATACATTCCTTATTATTGCAGTTGCCCTGGGTAATTGTGTTTTTCCCTCAACTTTGGAAGTTACTTTTAAAAGAAGGGACACACACACACACACACACAGAGACAGAGATAAGGCAAAGCTGTTAAATGGGAAATCTATTGCTAATTAAGGCATGGATTTGTTAATCGCCTTAGAAATGAAGTTATCAGCTGAAAAAGCCTGGAGTTTGTGTAATGAAAGTGAGGAACAGGGGGGAAATTCCCCTCTGTCTCCTTCTGTCACAATGCATCCGGAGATGAAAAGTTTACCTCGCAGACTCATCTTGACACCATTAGACATGATGTCTCTTTGCATTAACTGCAGGCAGGCTCGAGCTGTTCTAGGATATATTTCAGTCTGAATAGTTAAAATTTGGCAAAGTTATGAGCAGCTAAAGTCAGGAGCCTTTAATGGGAGCTGTCAGTGCTCATCAGAGATGTCACGCCGCGCTCCGGCTAGAACACCGTGTCCGGGACCCAAGGTAGTCACTGTCCTTTCTTGTTTTGTTTAGGTAATTGTTATTATTCCTGATATCCCAGGGAGGAGGGGCCAGCACAGCAATATATAAGGAAGCAGCCAGGATCATTGAATCATAGAATCAGTCAGGGTTGGAAGGGACCACAAGGATCAGCTAGTTCCAACTCCCCTGCCATGGGCAGGGACACCCCACACTAGATCAGGCTGGCCAGAGCCTCATCCAGCCTGGGCTTAAACACCTCCAGGGATGGGGCCTCAACCACCTCCCTGGACAACCCATTCCAGGGCTTCACCACTCTCAGGGTGAAGAACTTCCTCCTCATGTCCAATCTGAATCTCCCCACTTCCAGCTTCATTCCATTCCATTAATATGATGGGCTGAGGCCAACTGTGTGATATTCAACAAGGCCAAGGGCTGGGTCCTGCACTTTGGTCACAAAAACTCCTATGTAATGCTCCAGGCTTGGGGAAAGAGAGGCTGGAAAATTGCTTGGCAGAGAGGAACCTGGGGGTACTGGTTGACAGACAACTAAATACGAGCCAGCAGTCTGCTCAGGTGGCCAGGAAGACCCACAGCATCCTAGCCTGCATCAGGAATAGCATAGACTGCAGGGCATAGGAAGTGATTGTCATAGAACCATAGAATCAACAAGGCTGGAAAAGACCTCAAAGATCATCAAGTCCAACCTGTCACCCAAGACTTCATGACTACTAAACCATGGCACCAAGTGCCACGTCCAGTCCCCTCTTGAACACCTCCAGGGACGGTGACTCCACCACCTCCCTGGGCAGCACATCCCAATGCCTAACAACTCTCTCTGGGAAGAACTTTCTCCTCACTTCCAGCCTAAACTTCCCCTGGTGCAGCTTGAGACTGTGTCCTCTTGTTCTGGTGCTCCCCTGTGTTGGGCATAGGTGAGGCCACACCTTGAGTACTGGGCTCAGTTTTGGACTCCTTATTCCAAGAAGGGCATCAAGATGCTGGAGCATGTCCAGAGAAGGGCAACAAAGCTGGTGGAGGGTCTTGAACAAAGTCCTGTGAGGAGTGGCTGAGGGAGTCTGGAGAAGAGGAAGCTCTTTGCAGCTACCTGAAAGGAGGTTATAACAACATGGGAGCTTGTCTTTACTCCCAGTGACAAGTGTTAGGACAAGAGGAAATGGCCTCGGGTTGCACCAGGGGAAGTTCAAGTTGGATATTAGGAAGAATTTCTTCATCAGAAAGGTCACTGGGCACAGGAGCAGGCAGCCCAGGGAGCTGGTGGTGTCAGCATCCCTGAAGGTGTATAAAGGATATTTGGGTGAGGTGCTTAGGGACATGGCCTAACAGTTGTGTACAGGAACACGTTAGGTTATGGTTGGACTCCATCATGTTAAGGTCTTTTCCAGCCAGGTGGTTCCATGATTCTATGATGATTTGTTTTGGTTTGGGTTGGTTGGGTTTTTTTCCTATGGGTTTTCATCTGGAGATGCTGATGGCTGAGAGGAGAAGGTACTGTGCTGAAGCAGGACACCATCCTGGCACTCTTGCCAGTGGGAGAGGGTGAGGGTCCAGCCCAGTTCTGCCTGTGCTCTTGCAGAAGTCCTTCTCTCTTTTTGTGGTGTTGACTTTCAGTGTGCCAGAAGCAGATAGTGAGCCTGAATTCCCTGGTAGGGCTGGCAGCCACGGGAGGAGGAGCAGGATGTATGAGCTGCTCTGACATCCCAGGGGAAGCTGCCCCTGCCTCAGTGCTTTCTGATGGAAATGTTCATCTTGAGTTAATCATTTTCTCTTCTGCTTCCCTGCCACTGGGCACCATGGCATAGCAAGGACTGCTTGCAGAAGCCTGGGGAGAAGGTTTTCTTACTTTATATGCATGGCAGCTCTATTTCCAGAGTTTGTATCTGTTCCTGTTCTTTCACTAGAGCTGTGGTTGTGTCCTTGTCCTCTGTGTGTCACAGAATCACAGAATGCTGGGGGTTGGAAGGGACCTCTGGGCATCATCTAATCCAACCCCCCTTCTAAAGCTGGGGCACCCACAGCAGGTTGCCCAGGATCACAATGCCCACGAGGGTTTGGAATCTCCCCAGAGAAGGAGACTCCACAATCTCTCTGGGCAGCCTACACCAGGGCTCCAGCACCCTCACACCAAAGATTTTCTCCTCCTGTTCACAGAATCACAGAATGTTAGGGGATTGAAAGGGAATCTCCAGAGACCATAGAGTCCAACCCTCCTGCAAAGAGCAGGTCACACAGGAGCACATCCAGGTGGGTTTTGAAAGTCTCCAAGGAAGGAGGCTCCACAACCCCTCTGGGCAGCCTGCTTCAGAGCTCCAGCAGCCCTGGAGTGTCTCCTTGTGTTGAGGTGGAACCTCCTGTGTTCTAGCTTGTACTCATTGTTCCTTGTCCTATCCTTGGGCACCACTGAAAAGAGGCTGGCACCTTCATCATCATTTATAGACACTGGGAAGATCCCCTCTCAGCCTTCTTCTCTCCAGCCTAAACAGCCCCAGGTCCTCCAGTCTTTTTTCACGTGAGAGATGTTCAAGTCCCCCAGTCATCCTCACAGCTCTCTGTTGAACTCTCTTTAGCAGAGGGTTTGGACTTATCTCCAATGGTCCCTTCCTGCCCCTACCATTCTATAATTCCATGCTCCCTGGGTGATGGATTTGGCTTCTGTTTGTTTCTCTGGGCTGTCTTCCCCTGGATTTCAGTGTTAGCTGGTTATTTATAAACCCCAGCATCTCTCCACGTGCTTGGTGACTCCTGTGTGTGTAGACTGATGGAGAAGCTACTGAGTCACTGTCATTTACTGGAGGGGAATGTTTCTATTTTTAACTCTGTGCCTTTTTATGGGTGGATGAGTGGCAAGCTAATAGATGTGTTGAAATTTGAATGTCAGAAAACAAGGGAGAAACTTGAGACTCGCTCATCATTCTTGACCTGCTGTGTTACCTAACCTACCTTGAGTCTTGCAACACACCAGCCATGCTGCCCTGAGAAAAATCAAGTGAGAGTGGTCTCATCCTCTGTAAGAAGCAACAGAAAAGCCTCTTGGCTTGTTAAATAGGCTAAACATGAATTAATTGCACAGTGCTTTGTTTTTCTGATTGGTCTTAGTGTTGTGCTGGCTCTCGATTGCCCATCTACTAAGAGATAATTCTTCAAGGAATTAGCAGAAGCAGAATGCTGGACTGATTGTCCTCTTAGTTCCAGCAAGCAGTGTGTCATAAGGGGCTGGAGGTTTATTTGTTAGGGAAGTTAAAAAACTACTTAATAGGAAGGCAATTTACCTGTTAAAGGTCTTTGGTGGGACAATTTGCCTCACCAGTAGGGATACAAGTGAAGGTTCCCAAAGAACCTTCTGCCCCCAGAAGGTCTGAGTGCCACAGGGGTGAAGTTGCTGCTGGTTGGGACATCAAACATCAGCAAGGGCATGGAGGCCTGCTGAGAGCTTTTGCTTGCAGTGTCTTGCAGCTCATCTCACGTTGGCACCAGGAGAATAAAATCTGAAGCCTTCTTCTGGGCTCCACAGACATGGATGTTGTAAAGATAAAGCACCATGCTGACCATGTGGGGCTTCATGGCCATGGAGGATGTCTCCTGTGTTGCAGCCCCTGTATTGTCACCTGTAGAGATGTTCAAATGTATTTCTGGATGTCAGCAGGGACAGAAAGTCCTTTCCAGCACATGGGAACAAGCAATGGCTTCCTAGGGCCTTGGTTTACTCTTCTGTACAGTGAGGACAGTGATGCCAGGTGCAACCTTTTCAGTCTTTTGTCAGAAGTGGCCAGTGACAGAGCAAGAGGTAATGGGCACAGACTTGAACACATTTCTGTCTAAATGTGAGAAGGAACTTCTTTGGTCTTAGAGTGGTAGAGCACTGGAGCAGGCTGCCCAGAGAGGTGTGGCTCTGTGATGGGAATGTGTTTTGCTGCATGCTTATGCACCAGTTAATAAAAAGGGACTCTGAGGTGGCTTCTGATGTGGGCTCCTCATGTTTTGCAGCCATCTGAGAACAGCAGGGCTAGCAGGATTAGGCCAGGGGAAGCTGTCTTCTGCTGTACTGCTCCTCACTTCACACAGTGAATTAGAGGTTAGAATGGACCTCCAGAGATCATTGAGTCCAATTCCCCTGCCAAAGCAGGATCACTTTGAGTAGTCTGCACAGGAATGCATCCAGGTGGGTTTGGAAAGTCTCCAGAGAAGGAGACTCCACAACCTCTCTGGGCAGCCTGCTCCAGGGCTCTGTCACCCTCACTGTAAAGAAGTTTCTCCGTATGTTGAGGTGAAATCTTCTAGGTTCAAGCTCAAAGCTATTGTTTCTTGTCTTATCAGTCCACACACCAAATAGAGCTTGGCACCCACCCCTCAGACTTGAGTCTCCTGGGTGGGCGAAACCCAGAGCTTAGAGAAGCAGAAGGGCAGCTGCCAGCGCTGGGAGGGAGGACCGAGGGGGTCAGGACCATTTGGGGAGCGCAGATGGGATAAAAGGTGGTGAGCCTGGAAGAGCTCCCAGAACTGCTTGGGTGTTATAACAACTGTGCACAATGATAATGCAGAGCAGACTGCAGGAGAGGCGAGGCTGGGATTATTAGGTCTGTTTGGCATATGTGTTTGGAAGGATTGCCCAGTGCCTGGTGTGCCCTGGGTACGTGCCTTTGATTGAAGATCAATAACTTCAGCAGTGAAGACAAAGAGAGAGGGAAGACCTCAGGTATTATTGTGAGTCCATCTGCCAATTCCTTTTCCATGTGACAGAAAGGAGATCTCAGAAGGCTTTATTAACTTGCAAGCTGTGATTTAAGGAGGTTTATGTTTCTTTTCCTTTTTTTTTAGGTGGATTTATTTTTTTAACAGCATGGGAAAGAGAAAAAAATAATGAACAAATGTTTTCAAGTGGGAGAAATCTGTCCCTGCCATATGTTTGACTGAGTCATCCCTTCTGCAGGAGGAGGCCTTGGCAATTGTTTCAGCTGTTGCGGTCGCTAATACTTTTTAGTTGGTAGCAACATCAGTGCAAGCTCAGCACCTGGTCCTCACTTGTTTGCTGGAATGGAATGGAATGGAATGGAATGGAATGATGGAATGGAATGGAATGGAATGGAATGGAATGGAATAGAATAGAATAGAATAGAATAGAATAGAATAGAATAGAATAGAATAGAATAGAATAGAATAGAATAGAATAGAATAGAATAGAACACACCAGGTTGGAAGAGACCTTTGAGATCACCAAATCCAACCTATCACCCAACACCATCTAATCAACTAACCCATGGCACCAAGCACCCCATCAAATCTCCTCCTAAACACCTCCAGTGATGGTGACTCCACCACCTTCCTGGGCAACCCATTCCAATGGGCAATCACTCTCTCTGTGAAGAATTTCCTCCTAACATCCAGCCTGAACTTCCCCTGGCACAGCTTGAGACTGTGTCCTCTTGTTCTGGTGCTGGGTGCCTGGGAGAAGAGACCAGCCCCCACCTGGCTACAGCCTCCCTTCAGGGAGTTGTAGACAGCAAGAAGGTCTCCCCTGAGCCTCCTCTTCTCCAGGCTAAGTCTCCCCTGAGCCTCCTCTTCTCCAGGCTAAGCAACCCCAGCTCCCTCAGCCTCTCCTCACAGGGCTGTGCTCCAGACCCCTCCCCAGCTTTGTTGCCCTTCTCTGGACTCAACATCTTAACCTGAGGGGCCCAGAACTGGACACAGGACTCAAGGTGTGATGCTCTGAGACACTTCAACCCCCCACACCACTTCTTTCTTTATACTTTGCACATGGACCCTTCGAAGGCATGGCCTCGGCAGAGCCCTGTGCTGATGGCTCTGTCATGTGGTTGTGTTGCAGGTGTGGCTGTGTGGGGGCAGCATGGAGGTGCTGCCCTGCTCCAGAGTGGCTCACATCGAGCGCAAGAAGAAGCCCTACAACAACAACATTGGGTTCTACACCAAGCGCAACGCGCTGCGGGTGGCCGAGGTGTGGATGGATGACTACAAATGGCACGTCTACATCGCCTGGAACCTGCCACTGGAGGTATGGCCCTTGCACCCCACCCTGAGTCACAGGATCACAGGATGCTAGGGCTTGGAAGTGACCTCCAGAGGTCATCAACTCCACAGCAGGACCATAGAACCTAGTGTAGGTCACACAGGAATGCATCCAGATGGGTCTTGAAAGTCTCCAGAGAAGGAGCCTACACAACCCCTCTGGGCAGCCTGTTCCAGGGCTCCATGACCTTCACAGTGAAGAAGTTCCTCCTCATGTTGAGGTGGAACTTCCTGTGCTGTAGTTTATATCCATTACCCCTTGTCCTATCACAGGGTCTTCACTTTGCACACAGTGGTGTGCATTGGAAGGGACCTCTGGAGATCATACAGTCATAGAATGGTCCAGGCCAGAAGGGTTATCCAGTCCAACCTCCCTGCAGTCAGCAGTGACATCCCCAACAAGATCAGGTTGCCCAGGGCCTCGTTCAGCCTTACCTTGAATATCTCCATGTGAGGTCACCTAGTCCAACCTCCCTTTGCTAACGCAGATTCACCTACATCAGGTTGCACAGGAATGTGGCCAAGTGGGTTTTGAAAGTCTCCAGAGAAGGAGACGCCACCACCTCTCTGGGCACCCTGCTGCAAGTGTTCTGACACCATCACAGGAAGGTAAAGAAGTTTTTTCCTTGAGTGAAACCTCCTGTGTTCTAGTTTGTGCCCATTGTCCCTTGTCCCATCACTGGGTACCACAGAAAAGGGCCTAGCCCCATCCTCATCACCTTCACCTTGTAGATATTTATATGCATTGAGAAGATCCCATCTCAGTCTGCTCTCCTCCAGGCTCAAAGACCTCAGGTCTCTCAGCCTCTCCCCCCAAGAGATAAGCTTTAGTGGATTAAAAACTTGAGCATTATAGAACATTTGGTGCCCCTAGGTGAGGAAAAGCCTTAACTACCCTGAGTCACATCCCCGCAGAGCTCCCTCAGCTGTGATGGAGGTGCTGCAAAACCTACAGGCTTTGGAGGAGTTCCTGCTGCTCACAGCAGCCTTTTTCTTTTCATTTCTAAAAATCCAACCTGTTTTGCAGTGTTTATCTCCCCACTGAGTGTTTACACAGCAGGAGTTTATGTCATGTCACTTCTCTGCAGATGGAGTCTGCCTGTAAAGTCAGTTGGCAGGAGGTTATTAATATCAGCTTCATTAGTGCCTGAGGTGTTTTGTTGTGGCTTGGGCAGATTCATACAGTGGTTTGGGTTGGAAGGGACCTTAAAGATCATCTGGTTCCAATTCCCCCTACCATGGGCAGAGGCACTTCCACTAGCCCAGGTTAATTAAGGCCTCATCCAACCTGGCCTCGAACACCTCCAGGGAGGTGTTCAACACATCCATGACTTCCCTGGGCAACCTGTTTCAGTGTCTCACCACCCTCACTCTAAAGAGGTTTTTCCTAATCTCCAGTCTAAATCTGCCCTCCTCAAGCTTCAGAGGTGTGTCATATGCTGCACAACTTGGGTGTCCCAGCTCACAGACACTGTCACTGTCCTGAAGTCACCGTGGATGGTGTGGTCCAGGTGCCGGGGCTATTCACCCAGGTCCTTTCCCAGCACTGGGAAAGTTGATGCCATTGGCTCTTATAAACCATGTTTGGATGTAAGTGGAGGTTGATGACTCACAGAAGGAGATCCCCTGCCAGCAGCACCACATGCAGTTGCTCCAGAAACACTCTCTGTAAGTAGCCTTGGTGGTTATATTTCTCCCTGCACAGAACTGCTTAGATTTTCTTACATCTAAGACGTTGCTTTTCATGTAAATCTTGCCATGGTGCAGCAAGGGGCACCATTGGAAAACCATGGAGTCCCACCAGCAAGACAAGCTGACCATGCACAAGGGACTCATCCTGCATGGTGACTCCTTCAGGTGATTCCCTGCAGGTCTACATCAAGCTCTGCAGGTTCTGGGAGAACTTCACGTGGGTCTAAGGGTGCTGCTTGAGATCCAAGAAGGGGTGGTGGGGAGGAGGAGGCAATAATGCTGTGCAGATTATGAGTGGCATGAGGATTTGGGGTGCCCTGCAGAACACCTCCTGACATGCACACCATTTGAGAGGAAAAACAGTTGCCACAAGTGGCCAGACTCCATGTCAGTGCATTAAGAGGAGAATCTTCTCCCCTCTCTCTACTCTGGAGGCCACATCTGCAGTCATGGGCCCAGTTCTGGCCTCCCCTGTTCAAGAGTCAGAGAACTACTTCAGAGAGTCCAGTGGAGCCTGTGAAGATAATGAAAGGACTGGAACATCTGTGAGGATGAAAGGCTGAGAGCCCCAGGACTGTTGAGCCTGGAGAAGGGCAGCCTGAGAGGAGATCTACTGACCCATAGCTAAAGGGCAGGGGTCAAGAGGATGGGGCCAGACTCTTTCAGTGGTGGCCAGTGACAGCACAAAGGGAAATGGGCACAAAGTGGAACCCAGCAGGTTCCATCTGAAGAGGAGGACAAGCATCTTTGGTGTGAGGGTGCTGGAGCCCAGGAGCAGCCTGCCCAGAGGGGCTGTGGAGTCTCCTTCTCTGGAGAGATTCCAAACCTGGACATTTTGATCATGAGCAACCTGCTGTGGGTGAGCCTCTTTTAGTAGGGGGTTGGAGTAGATGATCCCCAGAGGTCCCTTTCAATCCCCAGCACGTTGGGACTCTGCACTTCCGTGAGCAGTTATTTACAGCCACTCTTTTGGTGCTAAAAATAAAGATGAACTCCTGGCACCTTGCAGCTCAGAGCCCTGCAAGGATCTGCCGCAGCGGTCCTGGTGCTGCTGCAGCAGCCTCCCCAGCTGTCAGTGCGGTGCTCTGGGGCACTCTGAAAGACATGAAAACATCGAAACATGAGCTGCTGCTGATGCTGTCAGAGGAAAGGTTGCATCTGGGGAGAGTTCCTGGCCTTTGGAGCCACGGTAGCTGGGACTTTGTACGCAGTAGAGAACAACAGGTACCGGGGAAGGGTCGATGAGCTGCCGGCGCTGCCTGTTTGTCATCCTGGGGCTGCTGGGGAGTCCTGGATTAGTTCATTACTGAGAAATAAATGAATAGAGATGGAAAGAAATCTTGTTTACCCAGCAAGCTGCAGGAGGGCACTGTCTGTGACAGGCACCACTCCAAGCCTTTGGAGAGGCAGTGAGCTGCCTTCAGGACTGAGTGATTTCAGAGCTCTCTTAAATACTGGTTGCAAGATCCAAACGCCCGTAGGCAGAGACCATAAATTACTGCGGGTTCAGCCCCAGTCCCTGGGCTGATTCTTTTTCTTCTTAGAGACGAGGCACCCTACTCCTGCTCAGCAACAGCTTTGGAGTGCAGGAAAAAGAGCTGAAAGTTCATCAGAAGCCCCAGGTCCTGTATGGCTTGGAAAAGGCAGCACCACCCGAATCAGCACTGGGTGGGTGGGTGGGTCTGGGGAAGCAGATCTGGGTCACCCTAAAAACAATTGGAGGTTTTTATATAGATCCTAGCAGTCAAATGAGGGTTTAATTTTAGAGAAGCCTAGTGTGACAGGTGGTGGTGTGCAGGGGGTTATGGATATATACTGAATTCCTTTGCCACGTTGCTATATTCAAACCCAAGCCGAACGCCCTACACTGGGTATTTCAGGTGCTGCCTGGTTTGTGGTCCTACTTTGCTTTGCATCCCATCTCGCCCACTCAGATTGCAGCCTGTCCTACCTATCCACACTGAATCATCTTTATTTTTACCTATGAGCTACCAGTCACACACTCTAAACCGGTGTCTTCTCTAAAGCAGTGAATAATTCATTAGAAGATCATTACAAGCATTGTAATGGAAAATTGCTTTCCCAGCTCTCCTTTAATGACAAGAAGACAAGAGCAGGAAGCTAAAACAAAGGAGAAACCCAGGCACCTGCAAATGGGGCTGCGGTGAACCTTTGGGCTCCTTCACCTGGCTGCTGAATTAGTCGCCCAAGCTCTGTGATGGAATAAAAAGGTGAGGGGGAGCAGCTCTCCAGCCCCTGCTGCTGGCTCCTGGAAGATTATCCCTTCAGGACAAATATCCTGGCTTTGTCTGCTTTTAAAGCAGCTCAAGCAGTGGGGTTCCTCTGTGTCTCCAGGGAGACTATTTCACCGTGTAATTGTCCAAATCATCAAGAGGTTTTTCTAGAGGTTCAGACTGAAGTTCTCTTCTGTAATTTTGATCCTTTATTCTTGGCTCTCTGCCTTTATTATATCTGAATCTTACACTTCTCTGGTGGTTTTTTTCCCCCCCCTTTTCTTCCCCCCCTTGATTTTAGACCTTTTAAATGTGCTGCCCTTCGTGTAGCATCTTGGTAAGGTCACACACTCATGGTGTGTAAGGGGAAAGGTTTTGATGCTGAGTGCACAGACAGGGGTTTGCACTTCCAGGATTCAACACATCACCATCTTTCAAACCCTCAAGTCCATTTGGTGTTAAGCTCCTCTGGAAGTCCTGTACATCAATACCTAAAAAGGGAGGTGAGATCTTGTACAAACACTTTGCTGTTGTGCTTGTTGACAGGACTCAACTTCTCTCAGATGGATCCAAAACCCAGGGCAAGCTGTGAGAAGATTCACCTCTGTTTCACTGCACTTTTCTTACTTGCTTCAAAACCTTTTCTCCTCCATCTGAGTTCTCTTTTCCAAATGACCTCCTGGAACCAAAACATGTCCAATTGTTCAGCCTGGAGCAAAGAAAGCTCTGGGGAGACCTTGTAGTGGCTTTCCAGTACATGAAAGGGGCTACAAGAAAGCTGGGGAGGGACTTTATATAAGGGCTAGTAGTGATAGGATGAGGAGGAATGGATTGAAGCTCGAGGAGGGCAGATTTAGAATGGAGATTAGGAAGTTCGTTATGGAGTGAGGGTGCTGAGACACTGCAATAGGTTGCCCATGGAGGTAGTGATAGGATGAGGAGGAATGGATTGAAGCTCAACCATGGCAGATGTAAAATGAAGATTAGGAAGTTCTTTATGGAGTGAGGGTGCTGAGACACTGCAACAGGTTGCCCATGGAGGTAGTGATAGGATGAGGAGGAATGGATTGAAGCTCAACAAGGGCAGATGTAAAATGGAGATTAGGAAGTTCTTTGAGGAGTGAGGGTGGTGAGACACTGCAACAGGTTGCCCATGGAGGTTGTGATAGGATGAGGAGGAATGGATTGAAGCTCAACAAGGGCAGATGTAAAATGGAGATTAGGAAGTTCTTTATGGAGTGAGGGTGGTGAGACACTGCAACAGGCTGCCCCCTCCCTGGAGGCGTTCAGAGCCAGGCTGGATGAGGCCTTGAGCAACATGGGCTGGTGGAAGGTGTCCCTGCCCATGTCAGGGGGTTTGGAACTAGCTAATCATTAATGTCCCTTCCAACTCAAACCCTCACTCCAGTGACCACTGCAAAAAGGCCTTCAAAACCTGTGAGAGAAGGCTGTGTCTCCTCCTCACTGTGGCTGTGAAGCTCAAGATTTCCTTCTGACTTCTGTGAGGACGATTTCAATTTGGACCCACGTGCTAACGTTCCCCTGGCACGGCCTCTCCGTGGAGTTACTCAGCTGTTGGCAGTTTCCAGGCAGCTTGGGAGTGATCTCAGACCTCAGTGAAATATGTTCTTCAACAACCTTCTGAAGAGTGATTCAGTGACGTGTTCTGTCTCTGTTTTTTTCCAGAACCCAGGTATTGACATCGGGGATGTTTCCGAGAGGAAAGCATTAAGGAAGAGCTTGAAGTGTAAGAATTTCCAGTGGTACCTGGACCATGTTTATCCAGAAATGAGAAGATACAACAACACCATTGCTTATGGGGAGGTAATTAAAGGCTGAGCAGTCCCTTAGATCAGACTGGTAATATCTACAGCTGGTGAGTCTCTGATGAGAAATAGCCTCAAAGGAGAGGAAGGCGAATCAAAAGCTGCTATTTGTGTGTAATTACATAAACTTACACAAATCTGCTCACAGCTTCTGCTGAAAACCTATTTGGGGATTAATTTCCCATCTTGGAGCCCATATAGAGGAAGCTATTTTAATGCCTTATTTACTGAATTGACAGAAAAATTATCTTTATTACCCATTGACTCCATGGATTAAGAGGCTGGATGTATATTTTTAATGCCTAGTTGTCTTCTTAAACCCTTTGACTTAAGCTCGGCCTAATTCCTTACAAGGTCTCTGTAGGATACAGTGTGTTGTCACAACAGCTTAAGGCTGAGATAAAGCAAGGAGAGTTAATTTAATCTCTGCTGGTTTTGAGGCTGTACTGGGGATATAAAACCAGGCATTAATGGGAGCTAATAACACTCTGCTGCAGAAGGTCTCATGGAAGAGTGACAGCTTGAGAAGGCTCCTAGAATGGAATGGAATGGAATGGAATGGAATGGAATGGAATGGAATGGAATGGAATGGAATGGAATGGAATAGAATAGAATAGAATAGAATAGAATAGAATAGAATAGAATAGAATAGAATAGAATAGAATAGAATAGAATAGAATAGACCAGACCAGGTTGGAAGAGACCTTCAAGATCATCGTGTCCGACCTATCATCCAACACCACCTAAACAACTAACCCATGGCACCAAGCACCCTGTCGAGTCTCCTCCTGAGCACCTCCAATGATGGCGACTCCACCACCTCCCCGGGCAGCCCATTCCAATGAGCAATCACTCTCTCTGTGTAAAACTCCTCCTGACCTCCAGCCTGAACCTCCCCTGGCGCAGCCTGAGACTGTGTCCTCTTGTTCTGGTGCTGGCTGCCTGGGAGAAGAGACCAACTTCTGCCTGTCTACAACCTCCCTTCAGGTAGTTGTAGACAGCAATAAGGTCACCCCTGAGTTTCCTCTTCTCCAGGCTAAGCAGCTCCAGCTCCCTTTAGCCTCTCCTCACAGGGCTGTGTTCCAAGCCCCTCACCAACTTTGTTGCCCTTCTCTGGACATGCTCCAGCAAGTCAACCTCCTTCCTAACCTGAGGGGCCCAGAACTGGACACAGTACTCGAGATGTGGCCTAACCAGTGCAGTGTACAGGGGCAGAATGACCTCCCTGCTCCTGCTGGCCACACTGTTCTTAATGCAGGCCAGGATGCCATTGGCCCTCCTGGCTGCCTGGGCACACTGCAGGCTCATGTTCAGCCTACCATCAACCAGCACCCCCAGGTCCCTCTCTGCCTGGCCTCTCTCCAGCCGCTCTGACCCTGGAGAGCGGCCCAGAGAGCGGCCCCTGAAGTACAGCCTGAGCACCCCAGATGGGCATTAATGTTAAGAAAGATTTCTTATCAAAGTTACTTAATGCCTTCAAGCTAAAACCTCCCCCAAAAGTCCAACTCCTCTATGAGGGGAGCCTGGAGAGAGGATAGCTCAGCATCCTGGTGGCTGGGCTACAGTGGCCATTTGGCTTTGTGGCATGAACCTAGCACTTCCATGCTCCACCCAAAGTCTGTCTTTTGGTACTTGGTGGCTGGTTTGCCATCCCTGTTTGTCCTTCTGCATTGCTGTGGCGATTCAAAGGGGCTTGTGCTAGCAGAATGTTCGAGCACTGAGGTTTTGATAAAATACAGGCAATTCTGCCTTGATTTCAGGCTCCTGGCAACATGCTGGTGGCAGTCTAAAAATATGTTTGTTACCACCACACATGGCCAAATACAAAGAAAACTGTGCTCAAGGAAGTTGGCTGTTTTGAATGGTGATTATTACATAAAAGCAGTCAGCATTAAGCTCTGGATTTAAAGCAAACATGAGGCACACAAAACCTTTCCCTGCCTCCTTGTGCCTGGGGAGACAGGACCATATCTGTTCCTTCCCTAGCAGCAGAGGCTGGGGACATCACTGCACAGCAGTTTGGTGTCACAGAATCGTAGAACTGGTTTGGTTGGAAAAGACCTCTGAGATCATCAAGTCCAACCAACACCACAATGGCCACTAAACCATATCCCCAAGTGCCATGGCCACAGGTTTCTTGAACACCTCCAGGGATGGGGACTCCACCACCACCTCCCTGGGCAGCCTGCTCCCATCCCTGACCACTCTTGCAGGAAATAAATGCATCCACGTGCTGGGTTCTGCACATTGGCCACAGCAACCCCATGCAGTGCTACAGGCTGGGGACAGAGTGGCTGGAGAGCAGCCAGGCAGAGAGGGACCTGGGGGTACTGGTTGATGGTAGGCTGAACATGAGCCAGCAGTGTGCCCAGGTGGCCAAGAAGGCCAATGGCATCCTGGCCTGTATCTGGAAGAGTGTGGCCAGCAGGAGCAGGGAAGTCATTCTGCCCTGTGCTCAGCACTGCTTAGGCCACACCTTGAGTCCTGTGTCCAGTTCTGGGCCCCTCAGGTTAGGAAAGATGTTGAGATGCTGGAAGGTGTCCAGAGAAGGGCAAGAAAGCTGGGGAGGGGTCTGGAGCACAGCCCTGTGAGGAGAGGCTGAGGGAGCTGGGGTTGCTTAGCCTGGAGAAGAGGAGGCTCAGGGGAGACCTTCTTGCTCTCTCCAACTCCCTGAAGGGAGGTTGTAGCCAGGTGGGGGTTGGTCTCTTCTCCCAGGCAAGCAGCACTAGAACAAGAGGACACAGTCTCAAGCTGTGCCAGGGGATGTTTAGGCTGGATGATAGGAAGAAATTTTTCACAGAGAGAGAGATTGGCCATTGGGATGTGCTGCCCAGGGAGGTGGTGGAGTCCCCCATCACTGGAGGTGTTTAGGAGGAGACTGGATGGGGTGCTTGGTTGCATGGTTTAGTTGATTAGATGGTGTTGGGTGACAGGTTGGACTTGATGATCTTCAAGGTCTCTTCCAACCTGGTTTTCTATTCTATTCTATTCTATTCTATTCTATTCTATTCTATTCTATTCTATTCTATTCTATTCTATTCTATTCTATTCTATTCTATTCTATTCTATTCTATTCTATTCTAAGAGACAGGGCCACAAGGCTGCTTATCTTGGTGTCTTATCTCCAAAGAGACAGAGCTACATAACTCTGCACTTTGCATTTCTTACAGCTTCGAAACAACAAGGCCAAAGACGTCTGCCTTGACCAGGGCCCACAGGAGAACCACACAGCAATACTGTACCCATGCCACGGCTGGGGGCCGCAGGTGAGGAGCTGCTCTGGCTGGGGCCACCTCTTCTGGGAGCACTGGGATGGGCAGGGGACAGAGCAAGGATGTGCAGCTTGTGTGTTGGCTTCTCTCACAGACATCTAAGGCACAAGGTTGTTGTTGAAAGTGTTTCAGCTATCAAAGGGCATTTTCCCAGCTACCTTTCGGTAGCTATGTGCTGGATTACCATAATCATGCCAAAGCTGCAAGTGAAAAATAAAGCATAATTCATGAAAATATTCCAGATGAAGAATGCTGAAAGCCAACAGCAGCTGAGCAGAGCAGGACATACACAAGCAGAGCATTCCACCCAGCAGAGGAAAAACCTACCAACAGGGTAAAGACAGCAAGCTGGGGGTTTTTAATGGGGTGATAATTAGCCACTGCAGCTTGGCTGGGATGTACCAGAGTTTTCTAGCAATCCTTTTGCTTCTCCAAAAGTTTTGGAGCAACCCAATAGCTTCTTATCCTAAATTTTAGGGAAATTGTGGATGCCTCCTCCCTGGATGTGTTCAAGGCCAGGTTGGACATGGCCTTGAGCAATGTGGTCTAGTGGAACTTGTCCCTGCTCATGGCAGGGGGGTTGAACTAGATGATCTTGTAAGATCCCTTCCAACCCAAATCATTCTGTTACTCTATAATTCCATGGATCTATGATCTCTTACCTATCCAGCAGGATAGGTACTGGGGGCAATGGGACAGGATAGGGGAAAAAGGGATAGGACAGGACTGGGAGGAATGGAACAAAACTAGAAGTGGGTAGATTCAGACTGAATGTTAGGAAGAAGCTCTTCCCCATGAGGGTGGTGAGAGCCTGGCACAGGCTGCCCAGGGAGGTGGTGGAAGCCTCCTGCCTGGAGGTGTTTGCAGCCAGGCTGGAGGTGGCTGTGAGCAACCTGCTGCAGTGTGAGGTGTCCCTGCCCATGGCAGGGGGGTTGGAACTGCCTGAGCCTTGAGGTCCCTTCCAACCCTAACAATTCTCTGATTCTATGATCATCACTTAAAGACATCTAACATCATGAAATATCATCTAGCTAAAAGTTAGTGATAATCATAGAATCAACAAGGTTGGAAAAGACCTCAAAGATCAGGCCTTTTCTATAGTTCTTTCTTTTCCCTGCCATGTTTAAAGAGGAAAGCAACATGAGAATGCTACTGCTTTGGTAACTGTAGAGGTGGAACAACATTGTGTACAACAGTAGCTCTGTCACTGTTGGTGTCTGCTAAAACCAACAGCAGGCTTCAGGCTGGTCTTTCAGGACACTGCATCTAGGGCAGATTAGGGAGTGCCAGGATCCAGCAGTACTGAAGGATTCCTAGATTGATATATTCATGGAATAGTTTGAATTGGAAGGGACCTTAAAGATAATCCAGTCCCAACTCCCTGGCCATGGGCAGGGACACCTCCCACTAGCCCAGGTCTTGAACACCTTCAGGGAGGCATCCACAACCTCCCTGGGCATCCTGTTCCAGTGTCTCACCACCCTCACTGTAGAGAATTCCTTCCTAATCTCCAGTCTAAATCTGCCCTTCTCAAGCTTCAATCCATTCCCCCTCTTCCTGTCACTCCCAGCCCTTATCAAAAGTCCCTCCCCAGCTCTCCTGTAGCCCCTTTCAGGTACTGGAAGGCTGCTCCCCAGAGCCTTCTCTTCTCCAGGCTGAACAGCCCCAACTCTCCCAGCCTGTCTCCATAAGAGAAGTTCTCCAGCCCTCTGATCATCTTCATGGCCTCCTCCAGACCCTCTCCAACAGCTGCATATCCTTCTTGTGCTGTGGGCTCCAGACCTGGACACAGTGCTCCAGGTGGGGTCTCATGAGAGCAGAGTGGAGGGAGAGAATCGCTTCTCTCATTCTGCTGGTCAAATTTCATTTGATGTTCCTTTTCAGCTAATAAAAATGTATAATTGATGTGTGAGGAGCCCACTCTCACAACATGGGTTTCCAGGCTCACAGGGACTACCTAATCTCAAAGCTCATCTGAGCCTGAACTGCAAACTTCAGGAGCCACCTGAGCCTAGGAGCCTGCTGCAGCAGTCCTTTGGGGCAGAAACAAATCTCACTTTGCTTTCTCTTTGCCTTTAAACAAAGATCAGTCAACTGTGGCTGATTGAGCCACTGCTAAATATAACCTAGCTCTGCTTAAATGCACAAAGGGGTTTTTTTCTTAAATGGCACAAACTGTCTCCTGGACTTTCTGGATGGAAACTTGAACCTCTAAGTGCATTATAGTAGGAGAAACCAAATTAGGCTGACATTGCTAACCCTGGGCTTTAGGATGATGGGTGGCTAAAAGCAGGTTGTTTGTCTTTTCCTTAGGTGATTTTGTGATTGAACTGAAGGATGTACTCAGCACTGGTTAGGCCACACCTTGAGTCTTGTGTCCAGTTCTGGGCCCCTCAGTTTAAGAAGGACATTGGGACTCTTGAATGTGTCCAGAGAAGGGCAACGAGGCTGGGGAGGGGTCTAGAGCACAGCCCTGTGAGGAGAGGCTGAGGGAGCTGGGGTTGCTTAGCCTGGAGAAGAGGAGGCTCAGGGGAGACCTTCTTGCTCTCTCCAACTCCCTGAAGGGAGGTTGTAGCCAGGAGAGGGTTCATTCTTCTCCCAGACAACCAACATCAGAAGAAGAGGACACAGTCTCAAGCTGTGCCAGGGGAAGTTTAGGCTGGAGGTGAGGAAAAAGTTCTTCCCAGAGAGAGTTGTTAGGCATTGGAATGTGCTGCCCAGGGAGGTGGAGGAGTCCCCATCCCTGGAGGTGTTCAAGAGGGGATTGGATGTGGCACTTGGAGCCATGGTTTAGTAGTCATGAGGTCTTAGGTGACAGTTTGGACCTGATGATCTTTGAGGTCTTTTCCAGCCTTATTGATTCTCTGATTCTCTGATGTTTTCATTACCTGCCTCATGTTCTGAAGCTCCCTTTGGCTTTGTTGTTGCATAAGCTCAGCAGAGGTTTCTCTTGGTTTTTCCACCTCCACATTGTCCCTTCTTGCTGCAGCTGAGAGCCAGTCCTTGGCAGTTCCTTTGTTTTGTGATACATGCAATTAGTGTAGCTGCTTGAAAATGCCTATTTTTTCCCCCCCCTTTGAGTAGCTATCAGTGAGTGCAGAAGCTCTGAAATTAGCCTTTTGCAGAAAGCATGGGCAAAGGCACACAGGAGAAATTGGACTTTCACTGCTCCTGTTTAATTAATGGGCTGTGTGTTGTAATTTATTGCTGGGAATATAATTAGAGTAATGTAAATACTTTGTTCAAATAGCTCACTTGTTTTATACATACATCTACTGAAGAAAAAAACACAACACAAGGGCTTGCAATTCCTTCTGAGCTGTTCAGCATCTGAAAGCACAGAGTGGAGCCTTTGCTCAAGGTTCATGTGGTCTCCAAAACTCCTCACTTCTCTCCTGATACTGGGATCCTAAAAAGAAAAGGCTAAAGCAGGGTCACCCACAGCAGCTTGCCCAGGATGGCAATGTCCAAGCAGGTCTGAAAACTCTCCAGAGAAGGAGGCTCCACAACCTGTCTGGGCAGCCTGTTGCAGGGTTCCAGCACCCTCACGACAAACAAGATTCTCCTCCTGTTCAGATGGAACCTCCTGGCTTCCAGTTTGTGCCTGTTTCTCCTTACCCTGTGCCTGGGCACCACTGAAAAGCTTCATCCTCTTGCCCCCACCCTTTCTGAGCCTTGAGAAGGACCTCTTTTGGGCTGCTCTTCTCCAGGTTAAAGAAAGAGAGAGTGAAAGAGAGGGTGAGAAGGAGGTCAGTTCCAGGGCTCTCAGCCTTTCCTCCTCACAGAGATGCTCCAGGCCCCTCAGCATCTTTGGAGCCTTCACTGGACTCTCTCTAGTAGTTCCCTGTCCCACTTGAACTGGAGAGCCCAGAATTGGGGGCACTATTCCAGCTGTGGCCTGTCTAGGAGGGAGAGGAGGACCTCCCTCGACCTGCTGGTCACTCTCTTCTTCATAAGCCCCAAGATACAGTTAACCTTCTTGGCCTTGAGGGCACACTGCTGGCTCCTGGGGATGGATATTCACTAGTTATTAAATCTGTATTACCTACATTAACTATATAACTGCTTTGTATCCTGACTTTCTGCTCTGCTGGTGACTCCAATCAGTTTAAGCTAAGCATGTAATATCCAGATGGATGCAGTTAGGTGTGATGGATGTATCCCAGGGAAGTGGTGGACTCACCATCCCTGGAAGCACTCAAAACCTGGGCAGATGTGGCTCGCTGGGACATGCGCTGGTGGTCATGGAGGTGTGGGTAGAAGTGATCAGTGTTTTCAAGAGCTGCTCCAGACAGTGTCCTAGCTCTCACTGCCTGCTAAGCATCTTAGTCAAACTCCAGGAAGCAGATGAAGCCAGGGAGGGGCTGAACAAACAGCAAAAGACAAATGCGGAGGGACCAGCCTGAGTAAACACCTGAAGGAGTTACCCCCCAGCCTGGCACAGGACAAGAAATGAAGAGAAAGACTGAGAGAAAGAACCAGAGAAAAACCATTACAAAAATATTAACAAGCTAACCAGTTAGAAGTGATTAATATTGATGAGCTCTTCAATCCCTTAATCAATGTAAGTGGCCCAAAGCCACATCCCCAAACAGAAACACTGACTCATAGCCACATCCTCTTACAAACACCTTCCCAGCTAAAACTCCACCTTGCAAAGACTCCCCTACTCCCCACCTTCAGGTACCACTCTGGGGGGGCTGCTTTTCCCCCAGGGGACCCACAGCCCCCAGGGATGCTGGGGAAGTGGAAGGGTGCATTGGTCACACCAGCACCCACTGCATCACTGAGGCTGCTCTCCAAGCTGGCACCACCAATCCATCTTCCTTGATTGCTGTTTCCATTTCACTTACTGATCTTAGAGGTCTTTTTCAACTTTTCTCATCCTATGATCCCATTCCTGTATCCAAATGTGGAGGAGATCTTGGTCTTTGCTCACAGCACTCCTGCTGTAGCATCTATTAGTGGGGGAACTGCTTGGGTTTTCTCTGTAGCTTCCCTTTCTCCCTACTTTCATTTCATAGAATCAGAGAATCAGAGAATCAATAAGGTTGGAAAAGACCTTAAAGATCATCAAGTCCAACCTGTCACCCAACACCTCATGACTACTAACCATGGCACCAAGTGCCACATCCAAACCCCTCTTGAACACCTCCAGGGACAGGGACTCCACCACCTCCCTGGGCAGCACATTCCAATGGCCAACAACTCTCTCTGGGAAGAACTTTCTCCTCACCTTGAGCCTAAACCTCCCCTGGCACAGCTTGAGACTGTGTCCTCTTGTTCTGGTGCTGCTTGCCTGGGAGAAGAGACCAACTCCTCCCTTCAGGTAGTTGTAGAGAGCAAGAAGGTGTCCCCTGAGCCTCCTCTTCTCCAGGCTAAGCAACCCCAGCTCCCTCAGCCTCTCCTCACTGGGCTGTGCTCAAGACCTCTCTGCAGATTCATTGCCCTTCTCTGGACATCTTCAAGTGTCTCAATGTCCTTCTTAAATTGAGGGGCCCAGAACTGGACACTGGACTCAAGGTGTGGGATTTCACAGAATCACAGAATTGGATCTGGAAGTGCTGAAGGTGTCCAGAGAAGGGCCACGAGGCTGAGCAGAGGGCTGGAGCTGCTCTGCTATGGAGACAGACTGAGGGAGTTGGGAGTGGTAGGAGTTGTTCAGTCTGGAGAAGAGAAGACTCCGAGGAGACCTAATTGTGGCCTTCCAGTATCTGAAGGGGGCTCCAAGAAAGCTGGGGAGGGACTTGTACAGTGTCAGGGAGGGATAGGACTGGGGGGAATGGAACAAAACTTGAAATGGGTAGACTGAGATTGGATGTTAGGAAGAAGTTCTTCCCCATGAGGGTGGTGAGAGCCTGGGACAGGGTGCCCAGGAAAGTGGTGGAAGCCTCATCCCTGGAGGTTTTGAAGGCCAGGCTGGATGGGGCTGTGAGCAACCTGATCTAGTGTGAGGGGTCCCTGCACTTCCACGTCAAGTCATTATCAGCTTTGCTGATGAAGGATCCTTTCATCCTGTAATTATATTCAGGCTACTTGTGGAATTTCCCCCCCTCCTTACCCCCCTTCTTGATGGCTTCATCTTTTAAGCAGTAGATCATGGGAACACCTTGCTGTAATGATGTATTACACTAATAATACAGTAATACCTCATTGGAGTGACAGAGCTGTGGTGATATATTAAGGTGATAGAAAGCACTCTAATACCATAAAACTTAAGATAATGTTCACCCAGCAGAGCATTTCATTTAATTAGAGGCTAAAATATGTTTTGCCCATTTAGGCCTCAGAACTTGAGGACAAAACCCATCAATACAGAGATCATTTGGGACATGGCAGCAGCAAGGGTGACAAACCAGCACATCAGATTAAATTGTGTTCAAAGAAAAAGACTGGGTGCTTTCCTTGGGCTTGCTAATTGATGATCTGCTCTGTGCAGAAAGGAAGCTAAACAACCCGAAATTATTTTCCAATCCAGTCAATGAAGGTCATCAAGGCTTTTATTTCCCAGGTGCTAAGATGTCTAATTAGCTTCCTCCCATCCCCGAGATGCAGCCAGCCAGAAACAGCAATCAAGGAAGATGGATTGGTGGTGCCAGCTTGGAGAGCAGCCTCAGTGATGCAGTGGGTGCTGGTGTGACCAATGCACCCTTCCACTCCCCCAGCATCCCTGGGGGCTTGTGGGTCCCCTGGGGGAAAAGCAGCCCCCCCAGAGTGGTACCTGAAGGTGGGGGGTAGGATGGTCTTTGCAAGGTGGAGTTTTAGCTGGGAGGGTGTTTGTAAGAGGATGTGGCTATGAGTCAGTGTTTCTGTTTGGGGATGTGGCTTTGGGCCACTTACATTGATTAAGAGGTTGAAGAGCTCATCAATATTAATCACTTCTAACTGGTTAGCTTGTTAATATTTTTGTAATGGTTTTTCTCTGGTTCTTTCTCTCAGTCTTTCTCTTCATTTCTTGTCCTGTGCCAGGCTGGGGGGTAACTCCTTCAGGTGTTTACTCAGGCTGGTGCCTCCACATTTGTCTTCTGCTGTTTGTTCAGCTCCTGCCTGGCCTCATCTGCTTCCTGGAGTCTGACTAAGTTGCTTAGCAGGCAGTGAGAGCTAGGACACTGTCTGGAGCAGCTCTTGAAAACATTGTTTGCTGCACTCTGTGGTGATGAGTCAGAGCTGCTTTCCATCTCTTTTCTGGGGCAAATCCAGATAGAAAGTGCTGGCCAGGCTGTAGCCACGCTCCCCACAGCTGCCCAAGAGGCCACCTCAAGTGCTGGTCTCTGCTCTTCATTTTCTTCCTTTTAATTGCTCAAGAAAAACCCAATGGCAGCAGGATTGGAGTCTCACCATAGGACTCCATTTACCTGAGAGCTTCAGCTCTTGCTGTCACCTTGTGGATGAGGCCCCAGCTCCCTCTGGAGAAGAGCAAAATACCAGTAGAAGAATTAAGCCATCAAAAGCAAACCAAATCCATAAATATCTCAGGAGCACGGTGGAGCTTGCACATTAGAGAGGAATTTGGGGAGTAACCACTCTAAGCTTTGACAGCTGAACAGGCTTCAAGCTTGCAATGGCTGTTGGGAGCCTCCACTGTGCTCAGAAGAGTAGATCAGATGTTAGGTGCTAGATCCAGACACACACCCAGGGCTGTATTTATCTGGCTACTAGACACAGCAGATGACACATCTAAGAAAGAGATGCACTTAATGCATTTTCCATAATCATGGAATCATAGAATCAATAAGGTTGGAAAAGACCTCAAAGATCATCAAGTCCAACCTGGCACCCAAGACCTCATGACTACTAACCATGGCTCCAAGTGCCACATCCAATCCCCTCTTGAACACCTCCAGGCATGGGGACTCCTCCACCTCCCTGGGCAGCACATCCCAATGGCTAACAACTCTCTCTGGGAAGAACTTTCTCCTCACCTCCAGCCTAAACTTCCCCTGGCACAGCTTGAGACTGTGTCCTCTTGTTCTGGTGCTGGTTCCTTGAAAGAAGAGACCAACCCCCACCTGGCTACAACCTCCCTTCAGGGAGTTGGAGAGAGCAAGAAGGTCTCCCCTGAGCCTCCTCTTCTCCAGGCTAAGCAACCCCAGCTCCCTCAGCCTCTCCTCACAGGGCTGTGCTCCAGACCCCTCCCCAGCTTTGTTGCCCTTCTCTGGACACCTTCAAGTCTCTCAATGTCCTTCTTAAATTGAGGAGCCCAGAGCTGGACACAGGACTCAAGGTGTGGCTTAACCAGTGCTGAGTACAGAGGCACAATGACTTCCCTGCTCCTGCTGGCCACACTATTCTTGATGCAGGTCTCCCTGCATCCCCCCAGCCATTCCCTACGTCAGGAAAGATTTGCTTTTTGCTCTACTTATTTTCCCCCACCACATCAGGCAGCAGCATGTAAGAGCAGAAATTGTGTTGCCTTGTGGGCATTAGGCCAACTGTCTGAAGATGAGCTGCCAAACCTCATTAGAAAGGGAAGTGTCTAGCACACTAATTAAGTACGTGGTAGGAAACATTTTGGATACAAGAGAAGGAGAGTAACTCACACTGCCCATTTGAGGCCTCTGGATGGTTTCTTCTGTCTGTCATGGAGAGGGCTTGTCTCATTTTTTTTCCTTTCTTTGTGTATCTCTTTCATCTGGCAAGACAAGCAGCCTCACCCTCTGTGTAGGTGCTGAAATGCAGATGGGTTGCCTGGCTGCAAACACCGAGAGCACCAGCTCACCTAAGGCTTGGGTCACTGAAACATCAAACTGCAAAAACCAAACAATGGGAATCTGAGCTTTCAGCTGGGCTCTAGATGCCCAAGGAGTCATTCCCAGGTTCTCCAGCCTCCCTTTGCTGGGGGCCCAACACTGCGTGAGCTGAGCTGAGCTTGCTGGTGGATCAGCAGGGGAAGAGAAAATCCATGGGAGGAGGAGGTGTTGGTCATATATTTAAGCTCTGCAGGCTGCCTTCCTTCCCATCCCTGCTGCACCAGCACAGCACTTTGGAGAAGGAATTACTGTAAAGCTGCAGAGCATTGTAGTCTTCTGTGTGGTTTGGGCTCAAGGTAAGGAGAAAGTTCTTCCCAGCAAGAGAGATTGGCCATTGGGATGTGCGGCCCAGGGAAGTGTTGGAGGCCCCATCCCTGGAGGTGTCTAAAAAGGGCCTGGATGTGGTACTTGGAGCCATGGTTTAGTTGTCAGGAGGTGTTAGGTATTAGGTAATAGGTTGGGCTTGATGGTCTCTGAGGTCTTTTCCAACCTTATTGATGCTGTGTTTCAATGATCACTTTGCCAAGAGATCTGGGGAGCAGAAGAACAGATGCTGCACTGCACTAATGTACTGTGCCCCACACCAGCACCAGCCCTGCACAGAGCAGGCTGCCCAGCATGCAGACCTCTGCATTCTACTGAATCCACCTCTGGCAAATGGACCTTGGTGAGATGTGAAGCATCACAGAATCATTAAGGTTGCAAAAGACCTCCAAGATGCTATCAAGTCCAACCCTCAACCCAGCACCACGATGCCCACAAAAGCATAGAATCACAGAATCAATAAGGTTGGAAAAGACCTCAGAGATCATCAAGTCCAACCTATCACCCACCACCTCATGACAACTAACCCATGGCTCCAAGTGCCACATCCAATCCCTTTTTGAACACCTCCAGGGATGGTGACTCCACCACCTCCCTGGGCAGCACATCCCAATGGCCAAATACTCTTAGTGGGAAGAACTTTCTCCTCACCTCCAGCCTAAACCTCCCCTGGCATGGCTTGAGACTGTGTCCTCTTGTTCTGGTGCTGGTTGCCTGGGAGAAGAGACCAACCCCCACCTGGCTCCAACCTCCCTTCTGGGAGTTGGAGAGAGCAAGAAGGTCTCCCCTGAGCCTCCTCTTCTCCAGGCTAAGCAACCCCAGCTCCCTCAGCCCCTCCTCTCAGGGCTGTGCTCCAGACCCCTCCCCAGCCTCATTGCCCTTCTCTGGACACCTTCAAGTGTTTCAATGTCCTTCTTAAACTGAAGAGCCCAGAACTGGACACAGGACTCAAGGTGTGACCTAACCAGTGCTGAGCACAGGGCACAAGGACTTCCCTGCTCCTGCTGGCCACACTATTCCTGATCCAGGCCAGGATGCCATTGGCCTTCTGTGGCCCAGAGTGCCACAGCTACACGGTTTTTGAACACCTCCAGGGGTGGTGACTCCATCACCTCCCTGAGCAGCCTGTTCCAATGCCTGACCACTCATTCTGTAGAGTAGAGGAGGTCTTGCTGTGATACACAACAAGTTGGCTAAATGTACAACTGAGGCACCAGGCACCAAGACAGAAGGGCAGCACAGGGGTCAGCCAAAGGGTTCAGCACACCTATAGCTGCAGCTGGAATCATGGAGGGAGGACAAAGCTTACTTCAGGCAGCCTAACTCTACCTACTGTTGCTGGAGTCAGACCCTGCTACATTGTTTTAACTTGATTTTCAGTGTTTAATTATTCCAACCAAGATAACCCAAACTCCCACTGTGATTTACTCTCTCTCCTTAAGCATCTGGGTCACAGATCTGCTCAGTTAATTAATGTGCTGAACTCTCCTGATTTGTCTGCTAGATAATGCATTGATTCATAATTTAAAGAAGCAGCTGTGTATATCTTTCCCCCTGAACTACAAAACCCAGGCTCCTGGCATTCATCTCCTTCCACTCCTGAATTTTAATGTGTATAAGGTAATATTTCTGGTGGGATTGCAAATAGAGGAACCCTTTGTGTGCAGCCCCACCACCATGGAAGGGCTGTGTCAGTGCCAGTGGTTCTGTGCCTTGCCCAACACCCCTGAGACCATCAGCACTGCCCCATGCTCCCAGCCTGCACTTCCTTGGCAGCCAAGGTGTGTCTTGGGAGCACTGGGTGGTCAGATCATAGAATCATACAATTGTTTTGGCTGAAAAAGGCCTCTAAGGTCAAGTCCAACATTCCACCTAACACCACCGTGGCCATTAAACCATGTTCCAAAGTGCCATGTGCAAACATTTCTTGACCATCTCCAGGGATGGTGACTCCCCCACCTCCCTGGGCAGCCTGTTCCAATGCCTGACCACTCTTGCAGGAAAGAAATATTTCCTGATATCCAAACTAACTTCCCCTGGCACACTTTCAAGCCATTTCCTCTTGTTCTATCACCTGATACCAGAGAGAAGAGACCAAGCCCCACCTCACTCCAACCTGCTTTTGAGGAGTTGTAGAGAGTCAACTCTCAGCCCTCTTCTCCAGGCTGAACAACCCCAGTTCCCTTGACCAGTCCTCACCAGACCAGCTCTCCAGACCCTTCACGAGTTTTGTTGATGCTGGGAGTTAGGTGCAATGCTGAGCTCTGGGGAAGGTCTGGGCTTGTGTCCCCAGGGAACAAGGCCAGTTACATATTGGTCCCTTTGGCTGCTGTTGCTCCCCGGCTGCTGTTGGAGCTGCCGGCAGCTGTGCCAGACACACCAACAGCTCTGTTTGCAGGCCAAAGCAATGCTGGCTGGCCTAGCATGTGAGAAGCCACAGACTTTTCCAGCATGACCATCTGAGCCAGCTGGCTCCAGCTGAAATCATCCATCCCCCCCAGCCTACAGGGTGTTCAGGCCCAAGAGAGTGCCTCATGGTGCATTTAAGGCTTAGAGCAAGGGCAATGAGGCTGGTGAGAATCCTCGAGCAGAAACCCTGTGAGGAGAGGCTGAGGGAGCTGGGGTTGTTTAGCCTGGAGAAGAGGAGGCTCAGAGGAGACCTTCTTGCTCTCTATATCTACCTGAAGGGAGGTTATAGCCAGGAGGGGGTTGGTCTCTTCTCCCAGGCAACCAGCACCAGAACAAGAGGACACAGTCTCAAGCTGTGCCAGGGGAATTTTATCCTTGAGGTGAGGAGAAAGTTCCTCCCAGAAAGAGTTGTTGGCCCTTGGGATGTGCTGCCCAGGGAGGTGGTGGAGTCCCCATCCCTGGAGGTGTTCAAGAGGGGATTGGACGTGGCACTTGAAGCCATGGTTGAGTTAGTCATGAGATGTTGGGTGGCAGGTTGGATTTGATGATCTCTGAGGTCTTTCCCAATCTTATTGATTCTATGATTCTATTCTTGGCATGTCACCTACAAAAACAGCCTCAAAACAACGAGAATAAAAGGCTGGGAAAAGGGGGGGGGGGGGGGGGGGGGGGAGGGGGCTGGGGGGTGCATAGCTCTTGTCAGTTCCACTTCTTCTGTGCACCATCTTGGTTTTTTTTCTCCTGATCTCTGCAAACTTGTCCTCTCCTCTATCACTCTTTCATGGTGTTCCAAAGATGCTGATGGTCTTCTTCCTCTGCTTTCCCCACCCCCAGCTTGCACGCTACACCAAGGAGGGATTCCTTCACCTCGGTGCCCTCGGGACCACCACGCTCCTCCCCGACACCCGCTGCCTGGTGGACAACGTGAAAAGCCGCTTCCCGCAGCTCCTCGACTGTGAGAAGGTCAAGAGCAGCCTCCACAAGCGCTGGAATTTCATACAGGTTTGTGATGAGTCTGCCATGGGTTCTGCCTCTCTGCTTCCCAAAGCATGGGACTGAGGCACGCTGTCTTTGGTGTCAGGTAACTGAAGGATCCCAGGCTCACAGGATGCTGAGGGTTGGAAGCGACCCAAAGAGATCATCGAGTCCAACCCGCTGCCAGAGCAGGACAATAGAATCCAGCACAGGCCACACAGGAATGCATCCAGATGGGGCTGGAAAGTCTCCAGACAAGGAGACTCCACAACCTCTCTGGGCATCGTGTTCCAGTGCTCTGTGAGCCTCTCAGGGAAGAAGTTCCTCCTCATGTTGAGGTGGAACCTCCTGGGCTGGAGTTTATATCCATTGCCCCTTGTCCTATCCCAGGGTGCAACTGAGCAGAGCCTGTCCCCTCCCTGCTGACCCCCAGCCCTCAGATATTTGTAAACATTTATTAAATCCCCTCTCAGTCTTCTCTTGTTGGCCATTGGGATGTGCTGCCCAGGGAGGTGGTGGAGTCCCCATCCCTGGAGGTGTTCAAGAGGGGATTGGACGTGGCACTTGGTGCCATAGTTTGTTAGTCAGGAGGTGTTGGGTGGCAGGTCAGACTTGATGATCTCTGAGGTCTTTTCCAACCTTATTGATTCTATGATTCTCTGATTCCAGTGCCTGAGAACCCTTTCTGGGAGGAAAGTTTTCCTAATATCCAACCTTGGCACATCTTGAGGCTGTTTCCTCATGTCCTGTCACTTGTTACGTGTGAGAGGAAACCAACCCCCACCTCACTCCAACCTCTTCTGGGGTAGTTGTAGAGGAGGATGAGGTCTCCCCTCAGCCTTCTCTTCTTCAGATTGAAAGGTTTGTTTCACAGGGAACCCCATGCCTTGAAGATTTTTAACACTTCCCTCCCCTTTCCTTTGATTCTAGAACGGTGCCATCCTGAACAAGGGGACTGGACGGTGCTTGGAAGTGGAGAACAGGGGCATGGCCGGCATCGATCTGATTCTTCGCAGCTGCACGGGACAAAGGTGGACAATTAAAAATGTCATCAAATAAAGGGTGGAAGAGTCAGAGGAGTTGGACTGGAAACACAGCTGACTTGGACTGACCTGCCTGGACTCCTTTGGAAAGGACAAAAATATCAATACAGAGCTTTATTCATGTTATTAGGAGAGGACATGGGGGAAATGGGCATTTGTGTCTTTTTATTGTATATTAGTCTCCCACAGCTGATTCCAACTGTGTGAAATTGGGTCAGAACTGCTATTTTCTTCTAGCAAGCACTCTAAAAGGTACCACTTATTTCTGCTGGAATGACTGTAATAAGCTCATGCAGTCTTGTGAGCATTTTACTGTCAGGAAATTGTTCCTTTCCCAGACAACACCACGCTCTCCCAAAGGGCCAGGTAGGTTTGCACCACCATTGGAGTTGAGAGACCTTGGATATAGCTGCCTGGCAAGCACCAAAACCACCATGCTGGTGAGTAGAAAAGGTTGCCAAGCCCCATGTGAGCAGAGTATTAAAGATGTGCTCTTTTGCTAGGTCCTCTCTCTCCTCCCTTTCTTGCCCTTGCATCCAGCAGTCCCTTTCTTCAGTGTGGGAGAGGCAAATCTCTCTCCAGTAGTTTCCATGGATCTTTCCAACCCTCAATCACAGATGGCATCAAACAAAATCCTACTGATCTCCCATTGCTCCCTCTCCCTTGCCCACACACTGCTGTTGACCAAACCAGCCCAGTGCAGCACCAGCCCCTCCCATGGAGACCCCAGGAGAGAAGATCCTGGATGTCTCCCTGTCTGCTTGTGCAGTAGCCTACCCTTACTCACCACACGATGAGTAAAGTTTGTGGGATGCTTCCTGCACCTGGTGAGCTGCGGTTCCACCTTGCCCTGCCAGCAGGGCCACTGGCCTGGCACTGTTCCCATGGAGACACACCTTTAGCCTTTTGGGTTTTTTGCTGGTTTAGAAGTGAGGGTGGATGTGCTGGTGTGTGCAACAGGCTGAGAGCAGGTGCTGTGGAAGAAAGTCTCTCCTGGGCTTCCCTCCCATGGAGGCTGTGGGGTTTGGGTTTAAGACATCCTTGCTCTGAATGAAGACATCCATAACTTGGTAGTGGTGTTCTCTTCCTGAGGCTTGAGCACTCCAACCCTGCCTGGCTAGTGTGTGGCTGTGGTCTAGGGCCACCTCAAACATTGCATGTCACCACAGACCTTCATGAGCTGTGGTGAAGTCAGGAAGCAAGAGGGAGGACAAGAGCCAAATGAAGGGCAGTTTGGCTGAAAAGCTTGACCTTGAAGTCGTTTGAGGCTTGTTAATAAATACAATGGGGTGATCTCACCTGCTTTTTTTTTTGGCCCACAGTCATCTTGGCTACCAGATCCACTCAGCCATCACGGAAGACCATAGATTGGGTTGGGGTCCTGATGTCTGGCTACCTGGAAAAGGGAACTGTGGTTGCTTTCCACGGGTGCCACACTGATGGGTACAGGCTTTGGTGGGGAGAGAGGAGAAGCCAGCCCATCTCCTGTCCTTCTCACAGAATAATACTCTTTCTGGTTGCCCTCTGGCTAGGGTGCACTAAAGTCTATTAATATATGAGCTGTAGATGTAAATATGTTTCCCAGCGCCGGGATGTGCACAGCGTCGTTTGCTGCAGAGCACTCATGCCTGTCTTCCATTTGCATCAGGATGAAGCTACCTGGATGTTTAATGACTTTAATTTTCAATGCCATGCAGCAGGTTTGTAAACTGATGTTTTAGTAATTTATTGAGCAGAAGCAGATACATTTCACTGTTCCTTCTACAGCAACGAGCATCACATAGGACTGGTTTGTTCATTTAGGCTTGACAAGACCTCTTCATCCGTTGGGGTTGCCTCTGAATTATCTTTCTTTCCCCCACACCCTCCCCCCTTGCCTTCCTTAAACAAGGTTTTACCTCTTGGTTGTCCTGAATTGCAGCATAGGGAATCAATGTAGATTTTTTTGCTCTCCTCTTTGCTGTTGCACCATCTCTTGTGTAATAAATTTTAGCCCTCAAAACAAAACCCAACCCAACCCCAACCAACCAACCAAGCAAGATGATCACAGTGTCTTTAGGTGCATGATGTGTTTCCCCTTGCATTTGTTGCTGCCTTCTAAGAAAAAAAAAACCAATAATGATTTAATAATGGAGTGAACTCCAGGGAAGTCTGGGGCATTTGAGACTTCAAAGCTATGGTTCAGAATGGTATCAAAATGCCCTTTAACTGAGCAATCAGTTTGCTGCCAGCCATCAGGAGAAGCCACACGTCGTTCAGTGCTGGGGAAAGCCTGCCCGGTTCAGGACAAACAACCAGAAAGCCCTTGGATGTTGCCTGTGCTGTAATTCCTGGTTCCTGGTCCAGCTCGAGTCCTGCCAGCGCTCAGGGCACCAGCAGATGGGCTTTGTCAGATTTAATTGTGGTGGTCTAAGGTGTCACGGCCCCCAGCCTTCCATCTGCTTCAGCTGCTGGAGGCTTCTGTCCCCGTCCCCGGCAGCAGAAATGAATGTGTGGCTACACCTCAGCTGCTGGAACTGGCAGGGCCTGCTGCAGCCACCAGGCAGGAGGGACTCGCTCCATTTATCGCTCTGGGTTGCCAGCCACAGTCACTCTGGGATGTCCACGTGGCTCCACTCAGGAGGTGGCAGCCCCTGGCACAAGCAAGGTGCACTGCCCAGCAGCTCCAGCTGCCCAGTGCCATTTGTGCTGCCTGCTGGAGATGGCATACATGAGCTTGGGAGCTTGCCTCTGGCAACACAGGACAACCTGGACTTGAGCATGCTGGTGGTGATGTGCTCTCTAATCCTTTAAAACATAAAGGTTTGGAGATGCCTTTCCTTAGTGCTCCATAAGGAAAACAAATGCCTGACTAGCCAGAAGGAAGGGGGTGGGGGGAAGGTGGAGGTGAACGCTTTGCTCCAAGGACCCTCGAGGTGGGGCAGAAAGCCTGCTGGGGTGGTTTGCCTGGTCTCACTGGTGTAACACAGAGTGCTTTCAAATGGCTGAAAAAGAAGCAGCAGGAGTGAAACCGGGATGAAAAGTGAGCATTTGATCTGCTGTGTCCCCGTGACTAAGTTCTGCTCCAGCCTTGGCCTGTGACATGCAGAGACGATCGCCAAGGCGATGACCCCAGGTCTGCGCCCTCCTGAAGTGTAGAAATCTTGTCTTAGAACTCTGGATCTGTTGCATCTTGTGCTTCTCTCTGATACTATGTTAATTGCTTTAAGAAAGTGATATCGAAGTGGTTCTTATTAAATATAAGATTTGAGCCTCGCCTCTCGAGTGCGTTTCCAAAGCTTGGCTGCTGATGAGCCGCAGAGGCAGGGGGGGGCAGGCCGCCTGCCTGTAACTTTATTGAATAGGAAAGTGCTGCTGCTGGAATGGAACTGCCATTTGGAAAAAAAAAAAAAATAAACAGAAATGGAAATGAAGGAGAAATCAAGAGAGATGGCCAATGCAGATTAACCTCCTCTTTCATCCTCACCCAGATCATGTGGTACCGTTCCACAAGCTGAAAAGAGACAAGGCGGCGTTCCTGTGCTCAGCCTTGGGGTGGGTTCTAAATGTACCCTGGAGATTGGGGCACTCCTTAGAACCCTTTTCTTACAGCCATGTTCTCCTACAACCCAGGTTGGACGGTGATGTGGTGTCCCTGTAAGGACAGCAAGGTGTGGGTAGGTGTATGCAAGATATATCTGGATGTCTTCACTGATCCACAGCCTGCATTGGTTTGGAAGGCATCCTCAGAGGTCATCTTGTCCAACCCCCCTGCAGTCAGCAGGGACACCTCCAACTGGATCAGGCTGTCCAGGGCCACATTGATTCTGATCTTGCATGTCTCCAGAGATGGGGCCTCGACCACATCTCTGGGCAGCCTGTTCTAGTGTTTCACCACCCTCACTGTAAAGGACTTCCATAGGATAGGATAGGATAGGATAGGACAGGATAGGATAGGATAGGATAGGATAGGATAGACTAGACTAGACTAGACTAGACTAGACTAGACTAGACTAGACTAGACTAGACTAGACTAGAATAGAATAGAATAGAATAGAATAGAATAGAATAGAATAGAATAGAATAGAATAGAATAGAATAGAATTAACCAGGTTGGAAAAGACCTTTGAGGTAATCAAGTCTAACCTATCACTCAACACCATCTAATCAACTAAACCATGGCACCAAGCACCCCATCCAGTCTCTTCCTAAACACCTTCAGTGATGGGGACTCCACCACCTCCCAGGGCAGCACATTCCAATGGCAAATCTCTCTTTCTATGAAGAATTTCTTCCTAACATCCAGCCTAAACCTCCCCTGGCACAGCTTGAGACTGTGTCCTCTTGTTCTGGTGCTGGTTGCCTGGGAGAAGAGACCAATCCCCAACCTAAATCTCCCCTGCTCCAGTTTCAAACCATTGACCCTCTTCTGTCTCTCCCAGCCCTTGCCAAAAGTCCCTCCCCGGCTCTCCTGTAGCCCCATTCAGGTACTGGAAGGCTGCTCTAGGGTCTCCCTGGAGCCTTCTTTTCTCCAGACTGAACAGCCTCAGTTCTTTCAGTTCCTGTGTGACCTGCCCTAGGTGATCCTGCTTTGGCAGAGTGCTGGATTTGATGATGCCTGGAGGTCCTTTCCAACCCCTGCCATTCTATGATTCTATTCCTGAGCAGGTGGGTGCACCATGTAATGATGGCACTGCTGGAGTTCTGATAGGAGCAGCAGCTCTCCCACCAGAGATAAGGACACAGCAGACTGCTAGCATCAGTCCACATGAGTGTAGCCTTCAGCCTGGAGCCTGTTAGGGCAGAGCTCCATCGTGGACTGCCCCATTTCTAGCCACAGCTCTCTTGAAGGTGACAGCAGATGATAAGCTGTGCTCTTGCTGCATGTGTTTTACACACCAGACTTTCTAAGGGGAGAGGTCCAGCTTAGAAAATGGTACAAGTGGATGTGCTTCATGGTGGGTTGAAGTCAACAGTGAGCTCTTCTGATGCCCTTAGCAGGACCTCGGTGCTGCTCAGGAGTGAGAGCCACATCCTGGAGTTAAATCATAGAATTGTTTTGGTTGGAAGATTTAAGATCATGAAGTCAACCCAGCACTGCCAAGTCCACCACTAAACCATGTCCTTCATCATCACATCTACACAGCTTTTAAACCCCTCCAGGCGTGGTGACTCCACCACTGACCTGGTCCAGGGCTTGACAACCCTTTGGGGGAAGAATTTGTTCCTAATTATAGTAATATCAATCAGGGTTGGAAGGGACCACAAGGATCATCCAGTTCCAACCCCCCTGCCATGGACAGGGACACCCCACACTAGATCAGCCTGGCCAGAGCCTCATCCAGGCTGGTCTTAAACACCTCCAGGGATGAGGCCTCAACCACCTAATGTCCAACCTAAACCTCTCCTGGGGCAACTTGAAGCCGTTTCCTCTTCCCCTGTTACTCATTCCTGGGGAATAGAGACCAAGCCCAACGTGCAGGAAGTTCTCTCTGAGCCCTCAGATGAAGATATACTGCTGTCATTTCCAAGTCAAAAGTTGAGCTTATGGACTCCCAATAGGAAAGCCTCTCAGCTTGATGACTGAGCAATTTGGGCACTCATCCACTGCTAATGGAGACAGATTGAAGCACTCCACTTATGCAGTGTGAAATTAGGCATCTGAAATCCCTGCAGCTCACCCTTGCAGATGAGAAGCCATCTTGCAATGGGCAGTGGGGGAAGCAGATATGAGCACTAGGAACCTCCTCTGGATTTCCAAGGATTTAGGGGTGAAGTGTGTCTCTTCCATGGCCCTGCCAAAACAAAATGATCTGTAGATGGACCTTCAAGCATCAGAAAGACTTTGTGCCAGGTCATAAACCCTTCAGCCCCATCAGCCTAGTGGTGGGAAGGTGAAGGTCTGAGCTTGCCTGCATTTCCACTGCAGGGCCAAGATCTTATAGGTGAACTGATCCTGTGTGTTGGGAGGAGGTGGCTCCTGGAATCATTGTTCTTATAAGTCAAAACACTCCTCAAATTATTAACAGCTGTACTTCTTCCTACAGGCAGAAGCCACAGTTGGAGCTGAGGGAGCTGCATGCTGGTTGTGCTCATTGCAGTTCTGCTTATTGGGATAAAACTACCCTTGACCAGCAGATGGAGGGAGGTTTTCCTCCCCTTCTTCTCTGCCCTGGAGAGGCCACATCTGGAGTACTGTGTCCAGTTCTGGGCTCCCCAGTTCAAGAGAGACAGGGAACTGCTGGAGAGAGTCCAGCAAAGATGCTGAGGGGCCTGGAGCATCACTGTGAGGAGGAAAGGCTGAGAGCCCTGGAGCTATTTAACCTGGAAAAGAGCAGCCCCAGAGGGGATCTGCTCAATGCTCAGCAAGAGCTGAAGGGTTGGGGGCAAGAGGGTGGGGTTGGGCTCTTTTACAGCAGCGTCCAGTGACAGGACAAGGGGCAATGGGCACAAACTGGAAGCCAGCAAGTTCCACCTGAACATGAGGAAAACATTTTTGCTGTGAGGGCACTGAACCCTGGAGCAGGCTGCCCAGAGAGGTTGTGAAGTCTTCTCTGAAGAGATTGCAAACCCAGCTGGACATTGTGATCCTGAGCAGCCTGACCTAGCTGAACCTGCTGTGGCAGTGGGGTTGGAGTAGGTGCTCTCCAAGAAGCCCCTTCCAACCCCCACCATTCTCTGAGTAACTCCAGGGTGTCCTAAACTGCTGAAATATTTCTCTTGCAGGCATGCAGGAATTGCTCCCTAGAACAGCCACCCTGATGCTCTGGGTCAAGTGTTGCTCCTCTGACAGAAGGCAGAATAACAAGAAGAGGAATTGTATAACCCAGAGAGCTTTCCAGTTGCTTATTTAATTCCCATCTGGTGGCTCTGATGGGTGATGGGTAACAGCTCTCCAAATGGCTTTCCTGGCTCTTGTATTTCTAGATTTTACTGTTATGGGCAAGCATTTCATCATTAGACAAGAGCCCCATGCAGGAACTAATTTCTTCTTGCAGCTCCTCAGAAATCACAGCCAGGAGGAAAATACCAGCAGGGTGAGGACAAGGTGATTTGAGGCTCTGGGATGCAGAACTGGCACCCAGCACTAAACTGGTAACAGCTTCTGGCATTATGAGAGCAGAAGAGCTACCCTAAGGATCCTTTTAGCCTTGCAAGCTCCCCCTGAGGGGGCTGGCTCGTTTCCTGCAGTGCTCCTCAGCAACCATAATGTGCTGGAAGCCTCAGCCTGGCCCAGCAGTGCAGCCCCACACGGCAGATGGAGCAGAGCTCCCACATGGACCATTGGCATCTGGAGAAGCTTCCTGAGGCTGCAGAGATGCTGAGCTGAGGAGAGGTGGGGTGGGTTTGCCCTTGGCTGGCTGCTGGGTGCCCACCCAGCTGCTCTCTCACTCACCCTCCACACAGGACAGGGAGAAGGTAAGATGAAAAAGCTCAGCTTTGGCCACCAGCAGGTCTGGTTTGGAACGAGCTGGGCCCTAGGTGCAGCCTTGCTCTGTCCCATTCCTGCTGGCCTGCTTGCTCAGCTGGCAGGACCCACACACATCTCCTGGAGTAAAGCAGGAGACAAGGCAGATCTGCTTGTGGGAGGGACAAATTATGGAGGCAAGTGGGGCTGCCCTTTTCCAGTGGTGGCTTTGCAATGATTCAGAGTATCTGAGCAGCATCAGACCTTTGGGGGGGAGAGGGGTCTCTGGGCAGAGCTGACTCCAGGCCAGGTGGCCCAGCCAGCCTAGGACACTGTTAGCCCAGCAGGGGAGGGAGGCTCAGTGGGTGACAGATGATGGGGGACTGACCCTTCCAGCCCTGGCCATGAGATTCTGCCATGACCTGCTCCCTTTGCCCTCCCTGTGGGCATCCTCATCCTGTGGGGCTTGGCTGGGAGGTGGGAGAGCAACCCAGGAGCAACATCCGCCCCAGCACTGCCCTCCCATGCTGCCTCCACTCTCCGCTTTGCCCCTTGACTCCAGTGGCAGCTCGCTGGGACCTTCACTCCCTTCATGTTTTCTCCTTTGTTGCTATTTTTGCTCCATTTCCCCCTTTGCCTTTAGAGCTGTCTTGTCTTAGTCACTGTGTCTGGAGCTGCCTCACATGCCCCTCTTTGTTCTCTGCATGAGCTTGCTCCATCTCTATCCTCTCTCAATCCTCTGTTCTCCACGTGTTTCCTTTGGCTTGCTCTCTCTTTCCTTTGCTATTTCTTTTGATTTCTTATTTCCACTTTTTGGGGGGTTTTGGGGTGGTTTTTTTTTGGACTCTTTCTTATTCTCTCATGTTTCATCTCTCTTCTTCTTCTTCCTCTTGCTTTGTTTGCCCCATATTCTTGTTCTCTCTTCTACTCATTTTGTTCATTGCAGATCATAGTTTTGCTGCTTAGATTCCCCATCTACATTTTTGCTGCTAATAAATATGTATCAGCTGCAACTCATTCTGCTCTTGCCAGCACTTCAGTGGGATCACCCCCAGCCCCAGCACATGAATCAGCCCCAGCACATGAATCACCCCCAGCCCCAGCACATAGATTACCCCAGCTCCACCACATGGATCACCCCCAGTCCTAGCACATGGATCACCCTAGCTCCACCACATGGATCAGCCCCAGCACATGGATCAGCCCCAGCTCCACCACATGGATCAGTCCCAGTCCCAACACATGGATCACCCTCCGTCCCAGCACATGGAACACCCTACCTCCAGCCCCAGCACATGGATCAGTCCCAGTCCCAGCACATGGATCAGTCCCAGTCCCAGCACATGGATCACCCTACCTCCAGCCCCAGCACATGGATCAGCCCCAGCCCCAGCACATGGATCACCCTTCCTCCAGCCCCAGCACATGGATCACCCTACTTCCAGCCCCAGCACATGGATCACCCTACCTCCAGCCCCAGCACATGGATCAGCCCCAGCCCCAGCCCCAGCACATGGAACATCCCCAGCTCCACCACAAGGATCACCCCAGCTCCAGCACATGGATCACCCCCAGTCCCAGCACATGGATCAGCCCCAGCCCCAGCCCCAGCACATGGAACAGCCCCAGCTCCACCACAAGGATCACCCCAGCTCCAGCACATGGATCACCCCAGCTCCAGCACATGGATCACCCCCAGTCCCAGCACATGGATCAGCCCCAGCCCCAGCACATGGATCAGCCCCAGTTCCACCACATGGATCACCCCCAGCTCCACAACATGATTCATGCCAGCCCCACCACATGGATCAGCCCCGCCACATGGATCAGCCCCACCACATGGATCACCCCAGCACATGGATCACCCTAGCTCCAGCATGCAGGGACAGACTGGGAGGCACTGAGCAGTTTCTCTATCCCTCAGGGCAGTCGTGGCCAGGCCTCTTCCTGGCAGATGTTCATCCCATCTGGTCCTGAACCATCATTGATGGTTCATCAGTGCTTCCTCAGGCTTCACTGTGCTTGCTGTCATAAATATTTGTCACATGTCTAGGCTGAATTCTCCTGCCTGAGTGCCAAGCCTGAGTCTTTCTGCCTTCCCCAGCCCTGACAGGGATGCTGGGTGGATCTTTTCCTTCTGCTCCTATTCCTCGTGTCATATTTCTTCTGATCCAGAAAAGAGCAAGTTGTGGCTCTTGCATTCTTCCTCACCCCAAATCTGCAGCTCCCTCTTGCTCATCCACTGGAGCTGGAAATCTCTTCATGCTTGATGCTTTGCATCTCTCAAATCCTCAACAGGAGGCAACAGCAAGGGAGCATCCAGCTGCCGAACGCGTGTGACCCGCCGGCCCGGGACCACCAGGTGAAAGCTTGGCCCCAATATAAATCACAAACCCAATTAATTACAGGCAATCCATAGAGCAAGGTCAGGGTCTCACATTTCCTTTCCCACCGGGATAATTTAGTTGACCTCCTCCGTTTAAGTGTAACAGCTCCTGCTGAGCTGCTTTGTTGCAGCTGATTGCGAGATAATTATAATCCCATCAGTGGTTAAACTGTTTCACTAGGCAAGAGACACACTCCTCAGGCCTTTGATGGATATCTAACAGCTCCCAGAGATTTGATATTAATCAGCTGCTATCTCTTGACTGCTGGGAGGCAAAGTGATCACTGACAATGGTGGGCGAGGAGGAACATGATTTTCCTGAGATGCACATTAAAAACAAATGAAATGAGGGAAACTTTGCAGGGAAGTCTGCTGGCAGGCTGAGCAACACAGCCCAGGAGGGTTGTGGTGGAATGGAATGGAATGGAATGGAATGGAATGGAATGGAATGGAATGGAATGGAATAGAATAGAATAGAATAGAATAGAATAGAATAGAATAGAATAGAATAGAATAGAATAGACCAGACCAGGTTGGAAGAAACCTTCGAGATCATCAAGTCCAACTTATGACCAAGCAACATCTGATCAACTAAACCAAGGCACCAAGTGCCTCATCCAGGCTCTCCCTACACACCTCCAGTGATGGGGACTCCACCTCCTCCCTGGGCAGCACATCCCAATGGCCAATCTCTCTGTCTATGAAGAAATTTTTCCTAACATCCAGCCTAAACCTCCCCTGGCACAGCTTGGGACTGTGTCCTCTTGTTCTAGTGCTGCTTGCCTGGCAGAAGAGACCAACCCCCTCCTGGCTACAACCTCCCTGCAGGGAGTTGCAGAGAGCAAGAAGGTCTCCTCTGAGCCTCCTCTTCTCCAGGCTAAGCAACCCCAGCTCCCTCAGCCTCTCCTCACAGGGCTGTGCTCCAGACCCCTTCCCAGCCTTGTTGCCCTTCTCTGGACACCTTCCAGCATCTCAACCTCTTTCCTAACCTGAGGAGCCCAGAACTGGACACAGGACTCAAGGTGTGGCCTAAGCAGTGCTGAGCACAGGGCACAAGGACTTCCCTGCTCCTGCTGGCCACACTCTTCCTGATGCAGGCCTGGAGAAGAGGAGGCTCAGAAGAGACCTTATTGCTCTCTACAGCTCCCTGAAGGGAGGTTGTAGCCAGGTGGGGGTTGGTCTCTTTTCCCAGGCACCCAGCACCAGAACAAGAGGACACAGTCTCAAGCTGTGCCGGGGAGGTTTAGGCTGGATGTTAGGAAGATGTTCTACATAGAAAGAGAGGTTGGACATTGGGATGTGCTGCCCAGGGAGGTGGTGGAGTCCCCATCACTGGAGGTGTTTAGGAGGAGACTGGATGGGGTGCTTGGTGCCATGGTTTAGTTGATTAGATGGTGTTGGGTAATAGGTTGGACTTTTTGATCTCAAAGATCTTTTCCAACCTGGTCCATTCTATTCTATTCTATTCTATTCTATTCTATTCTATTCTATTCTATTCTATTCTATTCTATTCTATTCTATTCTATTCTATTCCATTCTATTCCATTCTATTCCATTCTATTTCATTCCATTTTGTCACTGTGATTGTAGCTCTCTGTAAAACACTCACTACTTTCCCATTTAAACTTTCCATCACTTCTGCAACCCATTTGTCTGAGTCTCATTTCTTCTGCCCCGGTGGGAGGCAAGGGAGGATCTGCCTTTCAGACTGGCACAAGGGTTAAGCGTTCCTGCTCGTTCGGCTGCAGAAGCAGGTTTGGAGTTGCAAATGCAGCCAGAGAGCTTGCTCCCAGCCCTTGATCGTCCTGGTTAGCACCGATTTCCTTTTGCTGCAGGTGAAGGGATGTGAAGCATAGTCTGCCTGTTGCAGCCAGAGGAGTGTCTGTGTGTGTGTGTGTGAGCCGTTGGTCTTGCACGAATTGATTGCCCATTGGAATGTGCTGCCCAGGGAGGTGGTGGAGTCATCATCACTGGAGGTGTTTAAAAAGAGACTGGAGGAGGCACTTAGTGCCACACTTTAGTTGATTAGGGTGATAGGTGATGAGCTCGAAGGTCTTTTCCAACCTTCTTAATTCTGTATCCTGTAAATTATTTAGCAGGTGGTGTTGCAGAGTGTGGAGTGAAAAATGCCCTTTAAAATGTTACTTAATCAGAGAAGCATAGAATTGGTTTGGTTGGAAAGGACCTCCGAGATCATTGAGTCCAAATACCTGAATGCAACACCCCCGTGGCCATGAAACCATGTCCCAGAGTGCCGTGGCCACACATTTTTGAGCACCTCCAGGGATGGTGACTCCACCACCTCCCTGGGCAGCCTGAGCCAGTGCCTCACCACTCTTTTTACCAACTATCCAACCTAAACCTCCCCTGCTGCAATTTCAGGCCATTTCTTCTTGTTCTACCACTGGTTACTAGGGAGAAGAGATCAATCCTCCCCTCACTCCAACCTCCTTTCAGGAAATTGGGAGAGCAGTAAAGGTTTCCCTCCTCCTCTTCTCCAGACTCAGCAGCCCCAATTCCCTCAGCTGCTCCTCCCCAGCCCTGCTCTCCAGCCCCTTCCCCAGCTTTGTTGCCCTTCTACCTGCTTGACTGCCTGCACGATGAAAGCCCCACGATGTTTGAATCCTTCCTGGAGCAAGGTGGCAGGGAAAATGTATTTACTACTACAGCCTTTGACCCAGACCCCTTTACATCTGAACCAAGCTGATTGAAGATCTCTGAGGTATTTTCCAACCTTATTGATCCTGTGATTCTATGAACTCAAGGAGAAACTTCACTGTGAGAGTGCTGGAGCCCTGGAGCAGGCTGCCCAGAGATTGTGGAGGCTCTTTCTCTGCAGAGATTCCAAAGCCACCTGGACAGCATGTCCCTGGGCAAGCTGCTGCAGGTGACCCTGCTTTAGCAGGAGGGTTGGACTGGATGATGCCTGGAGGTCCCCTCCAACCCCCACCAGTGAATAGCTAAAGAGCCCAGAACAAGCTCAGTCGTTTTCCAAGGAGAGGAGTGGTTGGTTGGTTATTTATTTACTGAATCTGGGCAGGAGTGCATCAGTTCTGTTATTGTTTTGTGGGTTGGGTTTTTTCCCTGCTTTAATTACTGTTATTTGTGTGTAAACACACCGAGAAGCTGTCGTAACCACTGGCCTGGAAAACTGCCCAGGAGGTGTTTGCTCCTTGCTGCGGTGTTTAAGGTTTCATGACTGTTATTTCTCAGCACCACTCTGTGCAGCGTGCTCCAGCTGGTTATTAGGGGAGCCCCCCACATGCCCCCAACAAGGTTGGTGCCCCTGGGCTGCAAGGAGCATGGTGAAGGAGACAGCTGGAACATCTAAGGGAAAGGAAGGCAGGGAAGAGTGCTTGGGCTTAGTCCTAGCAGAGGAGCTGCAGGTTTCTGTTCTGAGGGTTTGGGGACTGGATGTGGCGCTCGGTGCCATGGTTTAGTGGTGAGATCTGTGGTGAAGGGTTGGGCTTGATGATCTTTGAGGTCTCTTCCAACCTTGGTGATTCTGTGACATGGCTGTGCCCCTTCTTGTCCTGAGTGCCAAGGTCAAAGAGCCAGAGAGGAGGCCAAGTGCTGTATTTATTGCTGGCTTCTGTGTGCTCTCACTTTCTCTGCCATCCCCTGGAGGCAGAGGACTCTTTAAATATCACAGAGACTGGTCTGAAGTGCTTCATATTTCACCTGTGGTCTTCACAGAATTGTTTTGTTTGGAAGAGACCTCGAAGGTCATTGTGTCCAACCATCAACCAAGCACCACCATGGCCACTAAGCCATGTCCCACAGTGCCATGGCCACACATTTTTTTAACATCTCCAGGGATGGGGACTCCAGCACCTCCCTGGGCAGCCTGTTCCTATCCCTGACCACTCTTGCAGAGAAGAACTTTTTCCTAAGCTCCAACCTAAACCTCCCCTGGCACAATTTCAGGACATTTCCTCTCATTCTACCACCTGATACTAGGGAGAAGAAACCAACCCCCACCTCACTACAACCTTGTTTTCATATAGTTTCATAGTTTCATAGTTTCATTCAGGGTTGGAAGGGACCACAAGGATCAGCTAGTTCCAAGCCCCCTGCCATGGGCAGGGACACCCCACACTAGATCAGCCTGGACAGAGCCTCATCCAGCCTGCTCTTAAACACCCCCAGGGATGGGGCCTCGACCACCTCCCTGGACAACCCATTCCAGGGTCTCACCACTCTCATGGTGAAGAACCTCCTCCTCACATCTAGCCTGAGTCTCCCCACCTCCAGCTTCATCCCATTCCCCCTTGTCCTATCACTGCCTGAGATCCTGAGAAGTCCTTCCCCTGCCTTCCTGTAGCCCCCTTCAGATCCTGGAAGGCCACAATTAGGTCACCTGGGAGCCTTCTCTTCTGCAGACTGAACAGCCCCAACTCCTTCAGTCTGTCCTCATAGGAGAGGTGCTCCAGCCCTCTGATCATCCTCGTGGCCCTTCTCTGGACACCTTCCAGCACCTCCACATCCCTCTTGTCATAGGGGCTCCAGAACTGGACACAGTACTCCAGGTGGGGTCTCACCAGGGCTGAGTAGAGGAGGAGAATCACCTCCCTTGACCTGCTGGCCACACTTCTCCTGATGCAGCCCAGGATCTGATTGGCTTTGCGGGCTGCAAGTGCACACTGAGAGCTCCTGGTGAACTTCTTGTCCACCAGCACCCCCAAGGCTCTCTCCTCAGGGCTGCTTTCCAGCCAGTCCCTGCCCAGCCTGGATTTGTGCCTGGGATTGCCTCGACCCAGATGCAGGACCCTGCACTTGGTCTTGTTGAACCTCATGAGTTTGGCTTGTGCCCACCTCTCCAGCCTGTCAAGGTCCCTCTGGATGGCCTCCCTTCCCTCCAGCTGTCTGCTGCACCACACAGCTTGGTGTCATCAGCAAACTTGCTGAGGGTGCACTCGATGCCACTGTCCATGGCACCCACAAAGATGTTGAACAAGACAGGTCCCAGGACTGATCCCTGAGGGACTCCGCTTGTCACTGGCCTCCACTGGGACATGGAGCCATTGACAGCCACTCTTTGGGTGCGGCCATCAAGCCATATCAATGAGGTCCCCCCAGCCTCCTCTTCTCCAGAGTCAACAACCCCAGGTCCCTCATCAAACCTGCTCTCTAGACTCTTCGCCCTTCTTGTGTGCCAGTTTCTCATGTGGGCAACCAGCATGGGGGGTTCTTGTGTCCTGGCTTTGCCAGAAAGCCACTACCTTTCCCCCTTTGCAGTGAGGCTCACATAGGACCTCCACCAACACCATCATCCTGTGTTCTCAGCTGTGTTGACTGATGCCTTGTAGCTGCTCTCCTCTCCCAGGCAGCTGTGGGAAGGTGCTGGTGCTCAGATGGGGCAAAAGGATGGGGACAGACTCCTTTCAGTGGTGCCCAGCAACAACGGGACAAGGGGGAAGGAACACAAACTAGGACACAGGAAATTCCATCTGAAGAGGAGGAGAAAACTGTTTTCTGTGAGGGTGCTGGAGCCCTGGGGCAGCCCTGGAGTCCACAGAGGTTGTGGAGTCTCCTTTTCTGCAGAGATTCCAAACCCACCTGGCCATTGTGATCCTGGGCAAGCTGCTGTGGGTGCAGGGGGGATGGACTGGATGATCCCAGAGGTCCCTTCCGATCCCCACTGTGCTGTCATTCTGTCTTCAGCCTCCTCTGAAGCCCTACAGCCCAGGGGCAGAGGGGCAGCTGGCAGGGACTGTGCTCTGTCTGGGCACTGCCGAGCCGGAGACCAGCGACAAGCAGAGGAAAGCTGCTTCCTCAGTGCCACCTTGTGCCTGAAAACCGAACAGCCTGGCAGGTCGGCAGGGTTAAAAAGCACAGGGAGATGATGGCAAGGTTTAGTCCAGGACTTGTCTATGGAGCTAGCAAATAGAATAGAAGAGAGTAGAACGGAAGAGAGTGGAATGGAATGGAATGGAATGGAATGGAATGGAATGGAATGGAATGGAATGGAATGGAATGGAATGGAATGGAATGGAATAGAGTAGAATGGAATGGAATGGAATGGAATGGAATGGAATAGAATAGAATAGAATAGAATAGAATAGAATAGAATAGAATAGAATAGAATAGAATAGAATAGAATAGAATAGAATAGAATTAACCAGGTTGGAAAAGACCTTCAAGATCATCAAGTTCAAGCCATCACCCAACACCATCTGATCCACTAAACCATGGCACCAAGCACCCCATCCAGTCTCTTCCTAAACACCTCCAGTGATGGTGACTCCACCACCTCCCTGGGCAGCCCAGTCCCAAAAGGGAGCCCAAAATAGCCTTTGAGTAATGCTGTGAATGTCTGTTCCCTGAGAGCAGTACCCTGGTGGCAAGGTGGCTTTATGTAGAGCCTTAACCAAGCCAATTGAGCCTTGTCTTACCCAAATGTTTAATTAAAGTGGTTTATATTTGCCCAAGTGGAGAGAGGCACATGAATGGAGCAACAAATAGGAGCAGGAGTCTTCAAAAGAAGGAAAACATGGACTGGTTGGGGTTGGAAGACAGCTTTCCAGCCTTGCTGGGTTGGAAATGGCCTCAAGTTGCTCCAGGGGAGGTTTAGGTTGGAGGTTAGGAAAAGCTTCTTTCCTGTAAGAGTGGTCAGGGATTGGAACAGGCTGCCAAGGGCAGTGGTGAAGTCACCATCCCTGGAGGTGCTCAAGGAACATGTGGACATGGCATTTAGGGTCATGGCTCAGTGATCATAGCTTAGTGGTCATGCTGATGTGGGGTTGATGATTGGAACTCATGGTCTTTTCCAACCTTAATGATCCAGTGATTTTAAAGGTCATCTAGCCCACCCCTCCCTGCACTGAGCAGAGACATCTTCAACTGCATCAGGTTGCTCAGAGCCCCATCAAAGCTTGGTGCACCTTGTGTCTGAAAGGTGCTGTCTTTGACAGTGATGGCTCTTAGAGAGGCTCTCCTGGTATCAGCCACACATCCTTGGAGAAAGATGCTGGGTGTGAGAAAGTGTCAAGCAGTGCAGGACACAATCCAATATCCCCTGCTTGTCTTTTTTAAACCCTGATCCTGAAGTAAAGCAACTGTCCTGGCCATCAGTCTATCAAAGAGAGGAATGACACATTGAGGCAGGAAGGAAGCTCTTGAAAAGCCCAGTGGGCAGAGTGGAGAGCACCAGGGCAGCTGTGGACAAGTGCAAGGGCTGGAAGTGTCTGGTGCAAACACAGGACTAAAGCACTCATTGTTCCTTAGCAACCCACAGGCATTTTGCAGAGGCACAATCCAGCTTGAACTGTTTTGACTTTCCTTTCTCTGGTTGCCCTACCCTTTGGCCACCATAATCTTAAACCAAGCCATGCAGTGATGAACTCCACAAGCAGAGCAGTGTCCTCCTTCCTTCCTGGGTGCCTGTGGTGAACACAACTCTCTGCCTCATTTGAGATCTCAGTCCTGGTGTCATCCTCCACACTATCTGCCTTCAGCCTTCAGGAGCTGCTAGCTGAAGCTCAGCTGTAGGAGTGGTGACAGACAGACTGCATGTGGTGGGACAAGCCTTGCTCTCTGCATTCAGCTCTGATCTTCCTCCCCTGAATTTTTCTCTAGCAAAAAAAGCCTCAGATCAAATAGCCAGCAGAGACAACACTGGCAAGCTGGAGGACTGCCACATCATCATGGAGCACACTGGAGCCTAACTTGCCATAAACACAGTCTGGCATTGCTCCTCCAGGTAGAACCATAGAATAGAATCAATAAGGTTGGAAAAGACCTCAGAGATCATTAAGTCCAACCTATCACCCAACACCTCCTGACAACTAAACCATGGCTTCAGGTGCCACATCCAATAATTCTTTCACCTCACCTCGAGCCTAATCCTCCCCTGGCACAGCTTGAGACTGTGTCCTCTTGTTCTCGTGCTGCTTGCCTGGGAGAAGAGACCAACCCCCACCTGGCTACAACCTCCCTGCAGGGAGTTGGAGAGAGCAAGAAGATCTCCCCTGAGCCTCCTCTTCTGCAGGCTAAGCAACCCCAGCTCCCTCAGCCTCTCCTCACAGGGCTGTGCTCCAGACCCCTCCCCAGCCTCGTTGCCCTTCTCTGGACACATTCAAGTCTCTCAATATCCTTCTTAAATCTGGACACAGTACTTAAAGTGTGGCCTAAAAAGTGCTGAGTACAGGGCAGAATGACTTCCCTGCTCCTGCTGGCCACAGGGTCCTGCAAGGAAGCGAGGCTTCAGAATCCTATTCCCAGGAGCATCATGGGGACCCCCAAGGAAGGAGACAGCTGTCCTGACATCACTGCAGCCTTCTCATTTCAGGCATGTGTGGTCTGTTCTGGAAACCCAGGAGTCCTTCACTGCACCTTCATAAAGGCTGAAGGACGTCGCCCAGCAGAGCTATTGCCTGCAGCCTGTTCATGGAGAGGGGCAGCTGCTCCAGCCAGGGGGCACCTTGCCTTCTCTGTTTCTAAAGTCTCTTTAAAGAAGCTGTGCAGTCTGCCAGCCTCTCTCTTCCCATTTGTTCTTTCCACCACAAGATGTCCCCAGGATCCCAAGGCAAAGAAAAGCAAAAATGGAAAATCCATCGAGGAGCAGGGCTTGGAAGTATCAGTGCTGAGCCAGTGGTGGGGAGGAAAGGTTACCCCTTCTCCCAGACATGAGAATATAAGGTTGGAAAAGACCTCAGAGATCATCAAGTCCAACTTTTATTTATAGCTCAAATATCTCTTGCTGTTCAGTTTTGGATCCTTAGGGCAGGTGTTCAAACTTTGGCTCTCAGCACAGTCTGTGAGCTTCTGCTCCAAGGGACGAGCCAAGGTAGTGGAAAATTCAGTTTTTCAGCAGTGGGATGCACCAAGAGAAAGCAGTAGAAGGGGTGGCAGCTGTGACAAGGCTGCTGCCTCCTTAGCAGTTGTGCTCACCTGCTTCACTTTAACTTAAGGAGAAATTTCATGAAGTTCAACCTCATGAAGTTCAACAAGAGCAAGGGCAGGGTCCTGCATCTGGGTCGAGGCAATCCCAGGCACAAATCCAGGCTGGGCAGGGACTGGCTGGAAAGCAGCCCTGAGGAGAGAGACTTGGGGGTGCTGGTGGAGGAGAAGCTCAACATGAGCTCTCAGTGTGCACTTGCAGCCCAGAAAGCCAACCAGAGCCTGGGCTGCATCAGGAGAAGTGTGGCCAGCAGGGCAAGGGAGGTGATTCTCCCCCTCTGCTCAGCTCTGGGGAGACCCCACCTGGAGTCCTGCCTCCAGTTCTGGAGCCCCTATTGCAAGAGGGATGTGGAGGTGCTGGAAGGTGTCCAGAGAAGGGCCAGGAGGATGAGCAGAGGGCTGGAGCTGCTCTGCTATGAGGACAGACTGAGGGAGTTGGGGCTGTTCAGTCTGAAGAAGAGAAGGCTCCCAGGTGACCTCATTGTGGCCTTCCAGTATCTGAAGAGGGCTACAGGAAGGCTGGGGAGGGACTGCTCAGGATCTCAGGGAGTGATAGGACTAGGGGGAATGGAATGAAGCTGCAGGTGGGGAGATTCAGGCTGGAGGTGAGGAGGAAGTTCTTCCCCATGAGAGTGGTGAAGCCCTGGAATGGGTTGTGCAGGGAGGTGGTTGGGGCCCTGTCCCTGGAGGTGTTTAAGCCCAGGCTGGATGAGGCTCTGGCCAGGCTGATCTAGTGTGGGGTGTCCCTGCCCATGGCAGGGGGTTGGAACTAGCTGATCCTTGTGGTCCCTTCCAACCCTGACTTATACCATGATACTATGATACTATGAAACTTCTTTCCTGTCAGGGTGATGGACCTCTGGAACAGGCTGCCCAGAGAGGTTGTGGAGTCTCCTTCTCTGGAGGCTGCAATCCTGTGCAACCTGCCCTAGGTGAACTTGTGTTAGCAGAGGACTTTGACTGGATGATCTCCAGAGGTCCTTTCCAAGCCTGCCCATGCTGGGATTGTGTCTCTTCAGTTGCTACAACCAATTGTCCCAACGTCAGCTCTCCTCCCCTTCCCCAGCTCAAGGGGAGTTTATCCCTACCATGCAGCCCTGTTAGGGGGCTAAGTGCTTTTCTGCTAACATGTGTCACAGTTTTCATGGGCAGGGCAGTGCAGTGCAGAGGGCTGCTAGCTGAGGGAGCACAACCTGTGACGCTTTGAGGCTGGCTGAGCAGCGCTGCCTGCTTCTCTGTCTCCCTCTGAGCCTCGCAGCAAACAATGCCCTGCTGCAACATATCTCAGTGCACAGATTAAAAAAGCTCTTCTGCAAGACCTCTAAGGTTGTTACTGGAATAATTTAGTGGTCAAATTGCCTACCAGGTAGACAGCAGCTCATTTAGCAGAGGCTGCCCAGAGTCCCTGTGGCCTTGCAGCACGCCCTCCTTTCCCCTGCAGAAGCGGGCAGCAGAGATGGAGCCAGTTAATTTGCCATGGACTTTGGGGGTTTGGTTTGAAGGCAGATAAATGGCTCATGCAATTTAATATTGCAGATGATGGGAGGCTGGAGACTGCAGCAAGTCAGGACACAGTGATCAGGAGCCTGGCTTCAGCCTGCAGCGCTCAGTGGCCGAAAAAGGCATGCGAGGGAAGCTGGATTCTATGGCCCTGCTCTGGCAGGGGGGTTGGACTCATTGATCTTTGGAGGTCCCTTCCAACCCCTAACATCCTGTGAGCCTGTGAAGCCTTCTCCTGCAAGAGGCTGAACAATCTCTGAGCCCACTCATTAGTCTGAGGTGCTTGCAGGACATTGCAGGATCTGGTGCTGGAAATGTGCAAGCTCTGCAGCAGCCCTTGTGAGATGGCTTTTGCTGTTGAATTTGTTCGGTGACAGTTACACTGGGGAGGAAATATGGGTTCAGATAAATGGTGGCCCAGATCTCAGGCTGACAAGCTGCATGACTAATGCAGTACCTAGAAGGCTCCTAGGAAGGATGGGAAAAGCATTTTGCTAGGAGGAGTCCTCTAGGTTTCTGGGGAGGTAGGTTGGACTTGATGACCTCTAAGGTCTTTTCCAACCTGGTCTATTCTATTCCATTCTATTCTATTCTATTCTATTCTATTCTATTCTATTCTATTCTATTCTATTCTATTCTATTCTATTCTATCCTATCCTATCCTATCCTATCCTATCCTATCCTATCCTATCCTATCTCACTCCTATTCTATTCTATTCTCTCCTCTCCCTCTCCTCTCCTCTCCTCTCCTCTCCTCTCCTCTCCTCTCCTCTCCTCTCCTCTCCTCTCCTCTCCTCTCCTCTCCTCTCCTCTCCTCTCCTCTCCTCTCCTCTCCTCTCCTCTCCTCTCCTCTCCTCTCCTCTCCTCTCCTCTCCTCTCCTCTCCTCTCCTCTCCTCTCCTCTCCTCTCCTCTCCTCTCCTCTCCTCTCCTCTCCTCTCCTCTCCTCTCCTCTCCTCTCCTCTCCTCTCCTCTCCTCTCCTCTCCTCTCCTCTCCTCTCCTCTCCTCTCCCACTCCTATTCTATTCTATTCTATTCTATTCTATTCTATTCTATTCTATTCTATTCTATTCTATTCTATTCTATTCTATTCCAATATCTGAAGGGCACATGCAAGAAGGCTGAGGAGGGACTGTTTAGAAGGGCCTGTGGTGATACAATAAGGAGCAATGGTTTGAAACAGGAGTAAGGTAGATTTAGATTGGACATTAGGAGGAAGTTCTTTACTGTGAAGGTAGTGGAACACCGGGGCTGAGGCCCTGTCCCTGGAGATACTCAAGGTCAAACTTGACGTGGCCTTGGGCAGCCTGCTGTAGTTGGAGGTGTCCCTGCTGACTGCAGAGGGGTCCCTTTGAGGGTCCCTTCTGACCCAGTGCATTCTGTGGTCCTGTGAAGAGGACTGTGGCTATTAATGTCTGGCTGAAAGCAAGTACAGCTCCAGCATGGATGCAGGAAAGGAAAGGGGAACACAGGAGGCACCAGCACTTACACCATCTTTTTAAACCCTAGCTGCTTAGCAGGATTCTGAGTGCAGGAGCCAGTGAAGGGACTCTGATGACACTTCCCCAAAGCCCTACAATAAATTATGCAAAATTCCTCTTTGAAGGAGACCTCTCCAGAAAGCCCTGAAGCAAGAAGTGGTTCTCACACTAATACAGGGGAAGAACTTAATGAAGATTAATGTTTTCAGAGTGTAAGGAAGAGTGTAGAGGGGAGTTTCCTTTCAAATGGTTAGAAAGAGCTTTCCTCTTGGCATGTGAAATTGAACATTCCTCTTCCTTTGGTCACATTCTTTAACTCCAACTTAATATGAGTTCTGCAGGCAGCTCTGAATGGCCATCTGCTCTTACAGCTCCCTGGAAATGGAGGCTCACCAAGCCAGTTCAGCCCATTCAGCACATCGCTGGGCTGGATCTTGGATGGGAAAAACATCACAGCAAGAATCATGAGCTGGAGCTGCTGAAGAGCTCTCATGTGGCCCTTTCTGCCAGAGGGTTTTGCTTCCTTTATTTTTTGGGTGTAAATTAGAAAGAAGGAGGTGGTGTTTCCTTTCCTGCTCAGCAACTTCCCCTCCACCTCGTAATAAGGAAGCAGACTGAGAAGAGAGGACTTCTGTGCTCTTGGTCACAGAATCTTCTTAGAATGGCCTAGGCTGTAAGGGACCTTACAGATCATCCTCTCCAACCTCCCTGCTGCTCTAGGCCATGTAGGGAAGTCAAAGAATCACAGAATCACCGAGGTTGGAAGAGACCTCAAAGATCACCAAGTCCAACCTCTCACCCAACACCTCATGACTAAACCATGGCACCAAGTGCCACATCCAATCCCCTCTTGAACACCTCCAGGGATGGGGACTCCACCACCTCCCTGGGCAGCACATTCCAATGGCTAACAACTCTCTCAGTGAAGAACGTTCTCCTCACCTCCAGCCTAAACTTCCCCTGGCACAGCTTGAGACTGTGTCCTCTTGTTCTGGTGCTGCTTGCCTGGGAGAAGAGACCAACCCCCACCTGGCTACAACCTCCCTTCAGGTAGCTGTAGAGAGCAATAATGATGAAAACTTAAGTGTCTTGGTCTGGGCCCCAGATCTTTATTATTAGAATAAACCTTTATTAGAATAAACCAAACTGTTTGCATCCCTCAAGTACCAAAGCACTGTTGTGCTGTGTAAGAATAGAAAGTGTTGTGATCCATCCCAAAATACCTGTTGGGTCACAGCCAGGTGTAAGTGACAGTGGCTGGCACATGGAGAGCTTTCCTGAGTGTCCTCAGCTGCATCCTTTGCATCCTCCTCTTTGAGCCATCCTTTCCAGAGGGTGTTGCAGGCATCAGCTTGGGTGGCTCTGACAGCTGGAGCTGGGTGGAGATGTGGAGGTGTCTCTGTTGCTGCAACAAGGATGATGGGAGATGACAATTTGTGACTTCTTCTCCAGCACCAAGCTACCTTTCAGCATTTTGAGTGACATTCCCTGCGCCCAGCTCCAACAAGCTTCCTGGGTCTGAGTTCTGGGTTTGTTTAAACTCACCCACTGATTCCTCTGACTACTTCTTGATGCAGAGAGGAGATCTGAGAAAGAAGCTTTAACCATAAGCTGTTTGTGACCATCTCTGCTGAAGGACCTGCAATGCAAATAAACGTTGTCCGAGCAACTGATTTAGACGTGGCCTCTCCTCGTGTCACTGAAGTCACTTTGGACGTTGCAGCAGCATTTCTCTAGATGGATGTGGAAAGGAAGGAGGCAAACAACTTCACTAAGCACCAGAGTGACCTTCAGCAAATGTGGGGCAAGGCTATTGATTCGCCCAAGCTGCCAGCTTCATTAGCAAGCCTATCCGAATGGAGTGCTGCCTTCTCTCCAAGAGTGTTCTTGGGTGGGACAGCCTGGTCACCTGTGACCTGGCAGAAGTGGTAGGGACACAGAAGCATCTATTTTTATCTGATTGGGCTTGTTTTGTGCAGCTCTGTACCCTGCAGGTGCTTTAGATAAACACTGGGATGCCCTAGGGTGAGGTGCTAGCAGTGTATCCACTGCCATGTCATCCGATAAGGTCTCTCTATGCCAAGTGCTCTGGGTAGGTCACCTTGGCCCTTTCTGGACACTCTCCTGGGCTTTAAAAGATATTGGATTGTGAATCTAAAGCAGCAACTGTAGTTCTTTGGTGATCTTTTTGAGTGTGGCAAGTCTTTAGACAAAGTGTTTCTGGAAGAGCAAAGGCAAGTGGTCCAGACCTTTATTGTTTGTACTTTTCATAGTGTAAAGAATTGCTTTAAAAGGCAGCCAAGGACAGGGCTCATTCTACATAAACACTCATAGTCTAAATTGATCCTCATTAATGCACTGTGGGCCAAGCTGAACTCAGGGCTATGAGAGCTGAGCTGTCTGGTAGAGCAGAGTGCATGTTAGCAGCACTGCTGAGTTGTGCAGTAGCTAAGCAGAGCTCGCCTACCAAAGGCAGCTCTGCTCTTTTCTTCCCCCCTTCTCCTCCCTAGGGTTTTTCCTTGGGTTCAAGGGCCCCTGGTTTGCTTACTGTGGGCACTGTCACCAGCTCCTGTGTTTTCCTCTTGCTGATCTTCAGTGTGTGTTGCAGAAAGACCAAAAAGAACCCATGGTCAATCTGGAAAGTCAGCTGGTGGCCACTCACTTCTGCGGTCCTGGCTGCAGGTTCAGCAGCTTGTTTCTTACACTGGCATGGACATTTTCCAAACCAGCAGAGTAAAGGATCATAGAATCATAGCATCAGAGAATCACAGGATCATGAATAGAATAGAATAGAATAGAATAGAATAGAATAGAATAGAATAGAATAGAATAGAATAGAATAGAATTAACCAGGTTGGAAAAGACCTTCAAGATCATCGAGTCCAACCTATCATCCAACACCACCTAATCAACTAAACCATGCAACCAAGCGCAATATCAAGTCTCTTCCTAAACACTTCCAGGGATGGTGACTCCACCACCTCCCTGGGCAGCACATTCCAATGGGCAATCACTCTCTCTGTGTAGAATTTCTTCCTAACATCCAGTCTAAACCTCCCCTGGCACAGCTTGAGACTGTGTCCTCTTGTTCTGGTGCTGGGTGCCTGGGAGAAGAGACCACCCCCCACCTGGCTACAACCTCCCTTCAGGTAGTTGTAGAGAGCAATAAGGTCTCCCCTGAGCCTCCTCTTCTCCAGGCTAAGCAACCCCAGCTCCCTCAGCCTCTCCAAATAGGGCTTGTGTTCCAAACCCCTCACCAACTTCGTTGCCCTTCTCTGGACACATTCTAGCAAGTCAACCTCCTTCCTAAACTGAGGGGCCCAGAACTGGACACAGGACTCAAGGTGTGGCCTAACCAGTGCTGAGAACAGGGGCAGAATCATAGCATCATGGGATCAGAGAATCATAGGATTACAGAATCATAGGATCACAGAATTATAGGATCACAGGATCACAGAATCACAGGATCATAGAATCATGGAACCTCTGAGGTTGGAAGAGACCTTTGAGCCCATCAAGTCCAACCACTCGCCCAGAGCTCGCAATCCCACTACTGCTGCTAAGCCACTACCACTAAACCACAGCCCTCAGCACTACATCCCCACAGCTTTTAAATACCTCCAGGAACCGTGACTCCAGCACCTCCCTTGTGCAGCCTGTTCCAATGCTTGACAGCCCTTTCTGTGAAGTAATTCTTCCTAATAGCCAACCTGAACTTCCCTTCAGCATAGCTTGAGGCGGTAAGGATGCAGCCAGTCATCATTTCTGAGAAACCAGCTACAAGGTTTGTAATAAGAGCTCCCAGATAGCTGGGTCTGAGCTGAAGCTCTCTGCCATTGTCAGTGTGGTGTCTGCCTACGCAGAGGTCTGTTTTGCCATGTGCAGCGTGGTTGGTGCTGGAATTGAAAGCACTCATCCGTTGCATGTAGTGCCTTGACTTTTGATGATAGACCTGCAAAGAAGGAGCTTACACTTTGCACACAGATGATTGTCTAGAAGTGCAGATGTAAGTACAGCGCCGCTGAAAATAGCCTGGCTCTCCTGCCTGGCATACCAGTGTGAGGCTGGAAGGCTTCAGGCAGCCACAGTGCATGTGTGCACATCTTCTTTTACCACTAGGTGTCATAAACTCTACTTTTTTCCCCCCCTCTCGTTTTCAGAGGCTGCTTTCAGCGCATGAGACACGGTTTGATGGAGACAGTCACGTTGATAACCCCTGAATAAGCTTCCCTTTTTGGGGCTGGGGCGTTTGTTTTTGTAGCTCTGCCTAAGGCTGAGCATGACATGCAAGAGGCTTTTTTTACCACCTCACACACGTGCCAGCACATCACTTCTGCCATGCAGCAAGTGACACACTTTGACACGTTCGCTGCTGTCTCGAAGCTCACTTGGGAGTTGATTTGCATTTTTAACTTCAAACCTCTTCAGTGTCCTTCCTGGAGGTGGTGACAGCATTAATGTACTCCTGTTTGATGAGCAAAAAATGGTGACAGTGCAGCTTTTCTTAGTTCAAGTCTAGCTCAGAGCCTGTTACACATCCATTGTGCAAAGAGGCTTGGACCAAACCAAACCAACTCAATCAAACCAAACCTAACCCCAAAGCAAACCAGCACCAACACAACCCAAGCCACCCAGCCCAAACCAAACCTAACCCCAAAGCAAACCAGCACCAGTACAACCTAACCCACCCAGCCCAAACCAAACCTAACACCAAAGCAAACCAGCACCAACACAACACAACCCACCCAGCCCAAACCAAACCTAACCCCAAAGCAAACCAGCACCAACACAACCCAACCCACCCAGCCCAAACCAAACCTAACCCCAAAGCAAACCAGCACCAACACAACCCAACCCACCCAGCCCAAACCCAAACCACACCAAAGCAAACCAGCACCAACACAACCCAACCCACCCAGCCCAAACCAAACCTAACCCCAAAGCAAACCAGCACCAACACAACCCAACCCACCCAGCCCAAACCCAAACCACACCAAAGCAAACCAGCACCAACACAACCCAACCAACCCAGCCCAAACCAAACCTAACCCCAAAGCAAACCAGCACCAACACAACCCAACCCACTCAGCCCAAACCAAACCTAACCCCAAAGCAAACCAGCACCAACACAACCCAACACACCCAGCCCAAACCAAACTTAACCCCAAAGCAAACCAGCACCAACACAACCCAACCAACCCAGCCCGAACTAAACCTAACCCCAAAGCAAACCAGCACCAACACAACCCAACACACCCAGCCCAAACCAAACCAGCACCAACACAACCCAACCAACCCAGCCCAAACCAAACCTAACCCCAAAGCAAACCAGCACCAACACAACCCAACCAACCCAGCCCGAACCAAACCTAACCAACCCAGCCCAAACCAAACCTAACCCCAAAGCAAACCAGCACCAACACAACCCAACACACCCAGCCCAAACCAAACCAGCACCAACACAACCCAACCAACCCAGCCCAAACCAAACCTAACCCCAAAGCAAACCAGCACCAACACAACCCAACACACCCAGCCCAAACCAAACCAGCACCAACACAACCCAACCAACCCAGCCCAAACTAAACCTAACCCCAAAGCAAACCAGCACCAATGCAACTGAACCCAACCAACCCAGTCCAAAGCCAAATCCAAACCCAAATCACACTAAAGCAAACACAACCAACCCAAAACTTACTCAACCCAAGCAAACCTAAACCCACAGCAAACCAACACCAATGCAACCTAACCTGACCAATCCAATCCAACCCAACCCAAAACCCAACCTACTCTGCAGGTTGATTAGTAGTTTTTGCCAAAAGGTGATGCCTTCCAACAGGATAAATGGGAAAATCCCAACTATTTTCCCAACCTGCATGAGCTAGAGGAGTTGCATGTATCAAGTAGGACAAATCAGCAGTTTCTCCCACTGTTCCTCAGCTGTATTTGAAGACAAGCACTGTAAAATCTCTGCTCTGGACAGTACATCTCTGAGCTGCATTCTTTATCCTTTCCTTCACTAGATCTTTTTTCCTCTCTTTTCTCCCTTCAGGAAGGCCTTCCCCATTGTTCTTGTGCAGGTGACAAAGAGGTTTGGCTTGTGTCACTTAATATGGAGGTATGAGTTGCACTCCCCATTGATATTGTGCCTTCTGCTTCAGCTTGACCTTTTGAGGGTCACTGTTTCCTAGAGGGGAGTCTCACGGCTCCTTGGGAGTCTGCTGTGCTGCAGGTTCAGCTAGTGCTAGCGGTGACTCCAAAGATGTGGCCTCTCCTCGTGTTACTGAAGTCACTTTGGATGTTGCAGCAGCGTTTCTCTAGATGGATGTGGAAAGGAAGGAGGCAAACTTCTTCACTAAGCACCAGAGCGACCTTCAGCAAATGTGGGGCAAGGCTATCGATTCGCCCAAGCTGCCAGCTTCATTAACCAGCTCATTACGGGGGCCTAGCCGAAAGAGGTTTGATTTGCTTTTTATGGATGTGATGAATGTCTTAATTTCCAACAACAAACACCATTAGCAGAGCTCCTCATTACCCAGAAACCATCTCCACGGAGGATGGATCCCCGGGACGGGCAATCTGCTCTGTCAGAAGTTTTAGGAACTATCAAAACCAACCCAAACAAACACACAAAACTCTGGTGAACAAAGAAGGGAAGCAAACTGAACCTAATTAGGTCCCAAGAGAGGCTTATTCCCAGCTCAGTGTAGAAACGAAGTCAATACAATGGACTGGCTAAATATTGACTGAATGGTAATATTTAATCAAGCAGTGATCGCATTGCTCCTCGTTTGAAGGAGCTTTAGCTGGTTGCTTTATTGGCTTTTTAATCAATGCTTTAATTATATTGGTGCTCTATTTTCATAATAAGCTTGCATTAATTAAGGTTGCTCTTCTATGTGCAGGGAGTACTAGGCAAACCAGCCCAAATAAAAAAGGAGATGCTTTTTCTCATGCTGCAGAAGAGAGGCAGGCTGTGCTGTTTGCACCCACTGTTAATGGGGTGAGCTTCAACAAGGCCAAGTGCCAGGTACTGCATTCGGGTCACAAGAACCCCAAGCAACTCTGCAGGCTTGAGGCAGTGCAGCTGGAGAGCTGTCTGGCAGAAAGGGACCTGGGGGTTCTAACTGAGAAGCAGCTGAATAGGAGCCAGCAGTGTGCCCAGGCAGCTAAGAAAGCCAAAGGCATCCTGGCTGGGATCAGAGATGCTGTGTCCAGAAGGAGCAGGGAGGTGATTGTCCCCTGGGACTCAGCTCTGGTGAGGCCACACCTGGAGTGTTGTGACCAGTTTTGGGCACCTCAATACAAGAGAGATGAAGAGGTGCTGGAGCCAGGGCAGAGGAGGGCAAGGAAGCTGTGAAGGGCCTGGAGAAGTAATCTAATGAAGAGCAACTGAAGGAGCTGGGGATGGTTAGTCTGGAAAAGAGGAGGCTGAGGGGAGACCTCATTGCTGCCTACAACTGCCTGAAAGGAGGTTGTAGAGATGCTGATGCTGGTCTCTTCTCATAAGTAATTAGTGATAGAACAAGAGGGAATGGCCTCAAGCTACAACTGGGTAGGTTTAGAGTGGACATTAGGAGAACATTTTTCCCAGCAAGAGTGGTCAGGCATTGGAATGTGCTGCCCAGGGAGGTGGTGGAGTCACCAACCCTGGATGTGTTTGGATGTGGTGCTTGGGGATATGGTTTAGAGGTGAACCTTGCAGAGTAGGATTCTGGGTTGAACTTGGTGATCCTGAGGGTCTTTTCCAACCTGATTGTTTCTGTGTTTCTGGGATTTTAGTCTTGCAAAGGAAAAAGGCACTGAGAATTTGCACTGCTCAGAGTGACCCTGAATTCTTCATTTGCTGCTCAGGTCAGTTCTGTCCCTGACTCCAGTGAAAGATCTGTGCAAATAAGAACATGGGTCACCAGTGTCCTGTCAGATTATTGATGCTGAGTTGCTGGAGGTGTCCAGAGAGGAGCAATGAAGCTGGTGAGGGATCTGGAGAACAGGGCTGGGGAGCAGCAGCTGAGGGAACTGGGGGGTTTTAGTCTGGAGAAGAGGAGGATGAGGAGCACCTCATTGCTCTCTCAATTTCCTGAAAGGAGGTGGCAGTGAGGCCTCTTCTCCTTAGCATCAGGTACTAGGACAAGAGGAAATTACCTGAAATTTTGCCAGGGAAGGTTTAGGTTGGAGGTTAGGAATAATGTCTTTCCTGCAAGAGTGTTCAGGCATTGGAACAGGCTGCCCAGGGAGGTGGTGGAGTTGCTGTCCCTGGTGGTGTTCAAGAAACCTGTGGACATGGCACTTTGAGACATGATTTAGTGGCCATGGTGGTGTTAGGTCAATGGTTGGACTTGATGATCTTGGTGATCTTTTCCCACTGAAACAGTTCTGTGATTCTGTACTTGAAGATATAGGGACATCCCCCACAAAACCAAACCAAAACAAAAGCAAAACAGAGCATTACTTCAGCTTACTCTTCAGCCAAACTCCATCTCACCTGGTGTGATTTGTTATACCTGAGCTTCTCTTCCTGTATAAGCAGCTCTTACTCTTGTGCTCAGAGAAGCTGTGGAGGCTCCAAGCCTGGAAGTGTTCAAAGCAAGGTTGAGCAACCTGGTCTAGTAGTTGTTCCTGCCCATGGTGTTGGGGGTGGTAGTAGATGATCTTTATGTTCCCTTTGGACCCAAACCACTCTATAATGCTATGACTCAGCAAAGCCTGGGGCACAATGTGTATGAGCAGCTCGTTAAACTACTTCTTAAAGCTGCCTAAACCTCCACTGTCACTGCAGCCTCTCCTAATAACCACTGGACTTCTGCAGTGCAGCCTTCCTGCTGCTTTAGACAAACAGCCAGAGATAAAGATGTTTCATGTTGCAGTTGGAATAAATCAGAGAGGCTGTCTCCCATGCCAACTGCCTCCATTCCTTGACCAGCCCAGCTGTGTGACTAGTTTAGTGAGACTGGGGATGACGCTGGGTTTGTGGCAGCCTTTGAGGTGCTCCTGGCTGGAGGCTGTGCAGCATCCCAATTCCTGCTGCAAATGCCAATGAACATTAGTTCCTCTTCCTCTTTTTCAGAGAGCAAGAAAGCAGGTTAGTGCTTCTAAGAGTGTTTTTTAAAGTTGCTTGCTCCTGGTTTGGATTAGCACAGAGGTGTGAGCTCTGCTCCTGAACCCCTACCTTCACATACCAGAGAAGTGAACCATTTCCCCGGGACACAGAAGGTGCCATTGTTCCAGCAAGAGGCAATAAAGCCTTGTGGTGAGGTCATGTCTTGGACTGGAGCGTGTTTGGAAGGCCATGAGGATGCTGTTATCCCAAGACTTCTTTGCCATGCAGTAAGGCCTCTGGAGAGCTGGACCCTTTCAACACAAAGGATTTGCATTAATGAGGTCACTGTGGCCGGAAGGGTTCTGATTATCAGCAGGGTCACAATAACTTCAACAACATATTATTTCACACTTAGAAATGAAGCAGACATCAGGAGCTTTGTTTAGCCAATGAGATAAAGTATCCCAGGAGTGTTAAAAAATGTCTGTGAATCTATAAATCAGATGGTTGGGACTGTAAAAAGGATGTGGTTCAGAGACAGCTTTTTGGAGCTTCCCCCCCCTCAGCCCCCCGAGCTGATGCTTCGACATCTGTTGATCATCATCTTCTGTCAGGAGACTGGGAGCTGGAAAAGGATAATGGTTTGTGTTGTAAGAATGCTTCATTGATTTTTATTAACACTGGTTGTTAGCTCTACCTGCTGCTATCTGCTCAGCTCAGCCCCCAGGGGCGGCCTCGACCGATTTCAGCACGAGCGCTGGGAGCCAAACCTTAATGAAAGGGCTAAGCAAATAAACATCACCCCGGCTCCCCCTGCAACACCCTGCAGAAGATGTCTTCATAACTCCTTGTGAAGGCAGCAGCAGCAGCCTCAGCAGCAGCAGCAGCAGCCTGTCAATATTTCATCAACCCAATTTAGAAAGAATTAAATGTTAAGTCCTTCTCCGGGAGCGTGGCGTCGGCGGAACTGCGGCGCTAACAAGCTCGGTGCCAGCGCAGGGCTTGCTGCTAGACTGGGTTAGTCGTTCAGCAGGGCTGTGAAAGAACCTCTGTGTTTACCTAGGCTGCTGGGGGAAGGGGAAGGGGGGAGGGGTGGCTTTGGGTTTTGTGAGAGCCAGAAATGGTTTTTAGCTCTGCTAGCTTCCACTGAAAGGAGGCTTTTCGGTCGCTGTTTTGCGCGAGTTGTGATTTGGGTGAAAACGCCGCAGTGATTGCGACGGGGAGCTGAACTCCAGCTCCCTGCCTGATGGGTGTCAGCACTCCCCACCCTGGATTCTTAGAAGCAATTTATCATGGCAGTGCTGGAAACACTTTCCCAAGAAATAATCATAGAATCATAGAATCGACCAGGTTGGAAAAGACCTCCGAGAACATCAAGTCCAACCTCTTACCCAATACCTAACACCTCCTGACAACTAAACCATGGCTCCAAGTGCCACAACCAAGCTTTTTTGAACACCTCCAGGGATGGAGACTCCACCACCTCCCTGGGCAGCACATTCCAATGGCCAATTACTCTTTCTGGCAAGAGCTTTCTCCTCACCTCCAGCCTAAACTTCCCCTGGCACAGCTTGAGACTGTGTTCTCTTGTTCTGGTGCTGGTTGCCTAGGAGAAAAGACCAACCCCCACCTCGCTACAACCTCCCTTCAAGTAGTAGTAGCCAGCAAGAAAAGGTCTCCCTTGAGCCTCCTCTTCCCCAGGCTAAACACCCCCAGCAATAATGATGCTTCTCAGTCACCCCTAATGTCCTACCTCACTATCTCTTTGAGCCTATTACCCAGACCACCATAAGCACATCCCTGTGCTCAAGCCTTCTTCAGTTGGAAAAGACCTTTAAGATCATCAAGTCCAACCATCAACCTAACACCCCCATGGCCATTAAACCATGTCCCAAAGTGCCATGTCTGCACATTTCTTGGAGACCTTCAGGGATGGTGAGTACCACCTGCCTGGGCAGCCTGTTCCAACGCCTGACCACTCTTGCAGCAATGCAATTTTTCCTAATATCCTGCTTAAACCTCCCCTGCTACAACTTGAGGTCACTTCCTCTCATTCTATCACTTGTTACCTGGGTGAAGAGATCAACACTTACTTCACTCCAACTTCTTTTCAGGGAGTTGTAGAGAGCAATGAGGTCTCTCCTCAGCTTCCTTTTCTCTGGACTAAACAAGCCCAGTTCCCCCAGTTGCTCCTCCCCATCCCTGTTCCCCAGACCCTTCACCAGCTTCACTGCACTTCTCTGGACCCCCTCCACTACCTCAATGTCCTTCATGGAGTGAGGAGTCCAAAATCAAACCCAGTACTCAAAGTATGGCCTCACCAGTAGCCAGCCCAGGGGTACAATCACTTCCCAGGTCCTCCTGGCCATACTGTTCCTGATCCAGGATGCTGGTGATCTTCTTGGCCAGCTGGACACACTCTGGCTCAGCTGTCTGTCAAGCAGCATCTTCAAGGCTTTCTCTACTGGGCAACTTTCCATCCATTCTGCCCCAAGCCTGGAAGATTCATGGATGATTGTGACCCAGGTGCAGGACCTGACATTTGGCCTTGTGAAACCTCAGCGAGTTGACCTCAGCCCATCAAACCAATCTGTCCAGGTTCCTCTTCAGAGCCTTTCTATCTTCAGCACTGCCATCCAATTTGGTGTCATCTGCAAGCTTACTGAGAGTGCCTTCGATCCCCTCCTCCAGATCACTGATAAAGGTATTTATGGATTGATAAAGACCATTGATAAACAACTCTGCCTCATTGCTGAGCCTTTGGAAACACCACTTGTGCCCAGCCACCAAGTGGACCTCCACTCTTTGGGCCCAGCCACTCAAACCAGTTGTTAACCCAGCCAAGCATCCACCCAGCCAAGCCATGAGCAGCCAGTTTCTCCAGGAGGATGCTGTGTGAGACAGTGGCACAATGTGATTCCCTCTTGAGCTGTTTCTCCCCTTCTGCCCTCTGAACTGCTGCTTGTTTTCCCTCTCCGGAGGGGACAAACATTTTAAAGTAATTGCTGATTTCATTTGTCCAAGACACACTGAAGGCTGGCAGCAATTATCAAATGACTAGGGCAGTAGCTAAGTGATTTAAACAATGCCCTCTGAAACTGAGTTTAAGAAATCATAAATATTGAAAGCAGGTGCTTGAAGGACTGCAGGACTGAAGTGTGGGATAGGCACTTGCAAATGCATTTCATTTTGGCAGGGCCGTGTTGACAGGTCCTAATCTGCATCCTGTTCCTGGTACTTGGAGCTTTCTTTCACCATAACAATGAATTTTCATTTTCAGTGTTCTTCAGGCTTTGAGATTGTCTCTGCTTTGAAGTGAGAGGAGACACTAAAATTGGCACCAGCACGGCAGGAGCTCACGCGCCGTGGGAAGAGGCCACATCCTGTCTCTTCTAGCTTTGGGCACTAGCTTCTCCATGGATCTTCCTTGATCAGTCTATTCACAAAGTCTTCAGGCTCCTTCTTGAGTGCCAAAAAAGCCTTCTTTTCAAATAGTGAGAAAAAAACCTTTAGATATGTGACCACACCATTCAAGAAACCCATTGTTCCTTGTGTTCACTTTGCAAGCCCAGAGTCAACAGACTTCTCTTCCCTCTCCTCTTCCCTCTCCTCTACGCCCTTCCCTTCCCTTCCCTTCCCTTCCCTTCCCTTCCCTTCCCTTCCCTTCCCTTCCCTTCCCTTCCCTTCCCTTCCCTTCCCTTCCCTTCCCTTCCCTTCCCTTCCCTTCCCTTCCCTTCCCTTCCCTTCCCTTCCCTTCCCTTCCCTTCCCTTCCCTTCCCTCTTCCCTCTCCACTTCCCTCTCCCCTTCCCTCTCCCCTTCCCTTCCCTCTTCCCTCTCCCCTTCCCTCTCCCCTTCCCTCTCCCCTCTCCCCTTCCCTCTCCCCTCTCCCCTTCCCTTCCCTCTCCCCTCTCCCCTTCCCTTCCCTCTCCCCTCTCCCCTTCCCTCTCCCCTCTCCCCTTCCCTTCCCTCTCCCCTCTCCCCTTCCCTTCCCTTCCCTTCCCTTCCCTTCCCTTCCCTTCCCTTCCCTTCCCTTCCCTTCCCTTCCCTTCCCTTCCCTTCCCTTCCCTTCCCTTCCCTTCCCTTCCCTTCCCTTCCCCATTTTTTCACACTCCTTCCCTTCCCCCTCCCCTTCCCCTCCGCTTTCCTTCTTCCCCTCCCCCGTCCCTCTTCTCCTCCCCCTTCTCCTCTTCTCCCAGGCACCCAAGATGGGGATGCATTTGGACCAGCTGAACCAACCACCACCCAGCAGCAGCACCAACCGATCTGGCTGTGGCAACAGGGGGAGCTGCATTCCCCACAACCAGCTTCAGGTGAAGGAACTGCTTGCTCCTACTCTGTCTGGAAACCTCTCCCTGGAAGTGATGGTGGCTCATTTGATTTCAGTCACACACAGGCACCAAGGTTGGCGGTGCTGGCCCAGAGCAGCCTGTGTGTGGGACATGCCTGGCCATGGGCTGAGCTCCCCAAATGCTGCCTGCAGCCAATGGGAAGGAAGCCTTTGCTATGCAGCTCACATCTCTTGCTGAACACGCAGATGAGTTTAATTTCTATTTAATCAGCCTTTGCAAACAGCAATCACTTGAGAGGTTTTCCTGTCTAACAGGCAGTGATTACCCCTATTACAGCAGGACTGTTCGTACTGCCAGTGCCAGGGGCTCTCAGCCCTTGCAATTGAAATCCTTCACTTCGGGAGGTTTTGACAGTGTCTGTAAAATGCTTTCAGGCTGGAACTTGTTGAGTCTGCAAATAGCTCAGTAGCAGCCATGCTCACAGTCAGAAGCACTGGGTTCAGCTTTGGGGCCCTCCCGCCATGAAGCACTTTGAGGAGCTGGAGTGTGTGAAGAGAGAGGCAACTAGATGGGTGATGGGGCTGGAGAACAGGGCTGCTGAGGAACACCTGGGGGAAGTGGGGGTGTTTAGTCTGGAGGAGAGGAGGCTGTGGGGAGACCTTCTGGCTCTCTGCAACTCCCTGAGATGAGGTTGAAGCCAGGTTAGTTTCTTCTCCCTAGTAGCAAGTGATAGGATGAGATGAAATGAATAGGATAGGATAGGATAGGATAGGATAGGATAGGATAGGATAGGATAGGATAGGATAGGATAGGATAGGATAGGTTGGAAGAGACCTTTGAGATCATCAAGTCCAACCTATCACCCAACACCATCCAATCAACTAAACCATGGCATCAAGTGCCTCATCCAGGCTCTTTTTAAACACCACCAGTGATGGTGACTCCACCACCTCCCTGGGCAGCACATTCCAATGGCCAAACACTTTCTCTATGAAGAATTTCTTCCTAACATCCAGTCTAGACCTCCCCTGGCACAGCCTGAGATTGTGTCTTCTTTTTCTGGTGTTGGTTGCCTGGGAGAAGAGACCAACCACCACCTGGCTACAACCTCCCTTCAGGGAGTTGCAGAGAGCAAGAAGGTCTCCCCTGAGCCTCCTCTTCTCCAGGCTAAGCAACCCCAGCTCCCTCAGCCTCTCCTCACAGGTTTGTGCTTGAGGCCTCTCCTCAGCCTCACTGCCCTTCTCTGGACAAGAGGACACAGTCTCAAGCTATGTCTGGGGAGGTTTAGGCTGGATGTTAGGAAGACATTCTTCATAGAAAGAGTGATTGGCCATTGAAATGTGCTGCCCAGGGAGGTGGTGGAATCACCATGACTGGAGGTGTTTAGGAAGAGCCTGGATGAGGCCCTTGGTGCCATGGTTTAGTTGATCAGATGGTGTTGGATGATCAGCTGGACATGACAATCTCAAAGGTCTTTTCCAACCCAGTTTCTATTCTATTCTATTCTATTCTATTCTATTCTATTCTATTCTATTCTATTCTATTCTATTCTATTCTATTCTATTCTATTCTATTCTATTCTTCCTGTCTCAGAAACCTGCAAAGAAGCACAGACTGGGAGGGCGCTGTGTAGCATTCAGCACCCTCAGTGCCAGCAGCAGCGATCAGCATCTGCTGTAATTGCTTTCTTTGGAACTGTACAAACAGGCTGATAATTTTGGTGGGAAGAAGAACAAAGGGGCAAAAGATCTGGAAGATACTCTGGGTCATTTGATTTGATTTGATTTTTTTAATTAAAGTGCTTTTTGATTGTGGAGAAAACTCTGAAAGCAGCAATTAAACCAAGATGATGTTGGTCTGCACTTACAGGGGCAAGCTTTGCCAGGATTAAGTGGTTTGCACCAAATAAAGGCCTGCCTCTGGATTTGTATTAGCCAATACTTGCTATAGATGGTAATCAAGTGTGTGCTGAGTGAGACTGCAGCAACAAAACCAGCCTGTGGGGACATGGGAATCATAGAAACATAGAAATATTTTGGTTGGAAAGGGCCTATAAGACTCAGAAGCAAAGGCTTATCGAGCCCAACTGTTCTCTATGCTGCCAAGGCTGGTGCTAAACTGCATCCCTCAGCAGCACATCTCTGCCTCTTTGAAACACCCCCAGGGATGGGGGTTTGCCCACCTCCCTGGGCAGCCAGTTTCAGTGTTTGAGAACACTTTAAGTGAAGAAGTTTCTTCTAATGCCCCCCCCAAACCTCCTCTGGTGGAATCTGAATTCATAGAATCATAGACTCAATAAGGTTGGAAAAGACCTCGGAGATCATCAAGTCCAACCTGTCACCCAAGACCTCATGACTGCTAAACCATGGCACCAAGTGCCGCATCCAATCCCCTCTTGAACACCTCCAGGGATAATGACTCTACCACCTCCCTGGGCAGCACATTCCAATGGCCAACAACTCTCTGGAAAGAACTTTCTCCTCACCTCCAGCCTAAACCTCCCCTGGCACAGCTTGAGACTGTGTCCTCTTGTTCTACTGCTGCTTGCCTGGGAGAAGAGACCAACCACCACCTGGCTACAACCTCCCTGCTGGGAGTTGGAGAGAGCAAGAAGGTCTCCCCTGAGCCTCCTCTTCTCCAGGCTAAGCAACCCCAACTCCCTCAGCCTCTCCTCACAGGGCTGTGCCCCAGACCCCTCCCCAGCCTTGTTGCCCTTCTCTGGACACCTTCAAGTGTCTCAATGTCCTTCTTAAACTGAGTGGCTCAGAGCTGGACACAGGACTCAGGGTGTGTTCTAGCCAGTGCTGAGTACAGGGGCAGAATGACTTCCCTGTTGCTGCTGGCCACACTATTCCATCCCACTTCAGCAGAAGGAGATATCCAGCTTAGGTTAACCTTCAGTCTAATATCAGTTAATACAAATTCATCCCAACTGTTTGTTTCTTATTTCCCAGGGAACAGTCAAACTGCAGCACTACTCTGCACATGGGGAGGAAAAGTGTACCCACCTGGAGGAAGGTGTTGTGTCAAACCAAAGAGCCTGTCTGCTGGGAGTTTTGAGCTTGGAGAGCCCAGAGATGGCAAAAGGTTTCAGATGGGGCCAAGCCTGACTTTCATTCAGACTAAGGAAATTCTTATTCCTTCAGCATTTGTGTTTCAGTAAATCAATTTGAAGGCTTGGCCAGACTCCACTTAAACAAAGCAGAGCCAGGGTGTGAAACACTGTGCTGTGTGATGACCTAATCCAGATCCCACTAAGTCTGGGAATGCTTCCACCAACTCCCTGCAGGCTGGCTTAGACCTGTGTGGTTGTTCCTGCCCATTGCCAGTGCCCACTCCCACAGCAGCAGGCACCCAAAACCTCCTGTTGGGGCAGGGCTGAAGGATGGGGCTCCTGGGGGGTTTCCTTCACCTGCATTTCTTTGTTGTATGGAGACAATTAAAACACCACTAGAGCTTTGGTAGTGCAGGAAAGGGGGTCATGTTTGTGAGCTCTTTATGATGGGACACAGCAGTTTGGTCTCAGTGCAAATGTGAAGTGTTTTCCTCTTCTAGAGTTTGTTTTCTGCCTGCAGCCAGTGAAGATTTCCCAGTGCTATCACAATAACTTCTCCAGCAGGATGCTCATCCTTGCTGGGGCTGATGGGCATAGAGGATGTGTAGCAGCACATTTCAATGTCTGAATGCTTGTCCTGCCTGGAATACAAGGCCCAAACCTGTGGGTTTACAGAGGACACCAAACATAATCATCCACATGAGAACACTGTTCCCAAAGGTCAGCTGTGTGCCATAGGTTTCTCCTACCAGCAGAGAATTCCTTAATGTACTCCTTCATTCCTTTCAGTACCTGAAAGGGACCTACAGGAAAGTGGTAAAGGGTCTTTTTACAAGGTTTGTAGTGATAGGAACGGATTGGACCTTGAGGAGGACAGATTTAGACTGGAGATTAGGAAGAAATTCTTTACAGTGAGACACTGGCACAGGTTGCCCAGGGAGGTGGTGGATGCCCCATCTCTGGAGGTGTTCAAGGCCAGGTTGGATGAGACCTTGAGCAACTTGATCTAGTGGAAGGTGTCCCTGCCCACGGCAGGGGCAGGGTTGGAACTAGATGCTCTTCAAGGTCCTTTCCAACCCAAAGTATTCCATGAATCTATGATAAATACATAGGAGTTCCTACAACACATTGAATTCACTCCTGTAACGAAGTCAGGGTCATTCCTAAGCCATTCACAAACCCCACTCTCCAGTTACCTAATGTAAGAGGTCAACCAGAGTGTGCAGCATCTTTTTCTAAGCCATTACTCAGAAATGTTGTAAACAGAACTTTCCTGCATGGCTTTGCTCTCCAGTGCTAAGCCATGCAGAGACAATTGCTCATACTGAGGGTTGTGATGCTTCCAGGAATGAGGAACAGCATCTGAGCCACCAGGCTGCTGTCCAAATGGTTGCAATTAATAAACAATGTGAGCCCAGGAAATGGTGTGCCAGATACATCATCAGCTGGGGACAGCCACTCATTGGGTTCAGAGTTTAAATGACAGGACCTAGAACAGAATAGAAGATAGGATAGGATAGGATAGGATAGGATAGGATAGGATAGGATAGGATAGGATAGGATAGGATAGGATAGGATAGGATAGGATAGGATAGGATAGGATAGAATTAACTAGGTTGGAAAAGGCCTTTGAGATCATCAAGTCCAACCTATCACCCAACACCATCTAATCAACTAAACCAAGTGCCTCATCTAGTCTCTTCCTAAATACCTCCAGTGATGGTGACTCCATCACCTCCCTGGGCAGCACATCCCAATGGGCAATCACTATTTCTGCAAAAAAAAAAAGACCCCAAACAACAACAACAAAAAAGTGGTTAGCTCTAGGGGAATCACAGAATTGACTGTCTCTCCTATAGAGACAGACTGAGGGAGTTGGGGCTGTTCAGTCTGGAGAGGAAAAGGCTCCAAGGAAACCTTATTGTGGCTTTCCAGTATCTGAAGGGGGCTACAAGAAAGCTAGGGAGGGACTATTCAAGGTGTCAGGTAATGATAGGACAAGGAGGAATGGAATAAAAATAGGAATGGGTAAATTCAGATTGGATGTTAGGCAGAAATTTGTCACCATGAGGGTGGTGAGAGCCTGGCACAGGTTGCCCAGGGAGGTGCTGGAAGCCTCATCCCTGGGGGTTTTGTAGGCCAGGCTGGATGCAGCTGTGAGCAACCTGCTGTAGTGTGAGGTGTCCCAGCCCATGGCAGCTGGAACTGGCTGATCTTTGAGGTCCCTTCCAACCCTGACAATTCTATGATTCTATTTTCAAAGCCAAACAAGCCCCTGTAATGTTGATGTATCCCTCAGAAGAAAGAGTCTCTGTCCTCACGCTTCATGGACAAGAAGCTCAACAGGAGCTCTCAGTGTGCACTTGCAGCCCGCAAAGCCAATCAGATCCTGGGCTGCATCAGGAGAAGTGTGGCCAGCAGGTCGAAGGAGGTGATCCTCCCCCTCTGCTCAGCTCTGGTGAGACCCCACCTGGAGTCCTGCCTCCAGTTCTGGAGCCCCTATTACAAGAGGGATCTGGAGGTGCTGGAACATGTCCAGAGAAGGGCCACAAGGATGAGCAAAGGGCTGGAGCACCTCTCCTATGAGGACAGACTGAAGGAGTTGGGGCTGTTCAGTCTGCAGAAGAGAAGGCTCCCAGGTGACCTCATTGTGGCCTTCCAGTATCTGAAGGGGGCCTACAGGAAGGCTGGGGAAGGACTTCTCAGGATCTCAGGTAGTGATAGGACTAGGGGGAATGGAATGAAGCTGGAGGTGGGGAGATTCAGGCTAGATGTGAGGAGGAAGTTCTTCCCCATGAGAGTGGTGAAGCCCTGCAATGGGTTGTCCAGGAAGGTGGTCGAGCCCCGTCCCTGGAGGTGTTTAAGCCCAGGCTGGATGAGGCTCTGGCCAGGCTGATCTAGTGTGGGATGTCCCTGCCCATGGCAGGGGGGTTGGAACTAGCTGATCCTTGTGGTCCCTTCCAACCCTGAATGACACTATGATACTATGCAAATCTGCCTCGTACTCGGCTACTCAACAACTGCTTCAAAACGAGGAAAAGGAGAAGCAAGGGGGGGGGGGGGGGAGGGGGGGAAGGAAGAAAGAAAGAAGAAAAAAAAAAGAACAACCTTTATTTCTATTGCATAAATAATGGTAAAATTAAAATCTTTTTATACAGATTATATATTTACAAGTAGTGTTTGGTTAGAGGAAAGAGCCGATACATATGGCATTCGGTTTTCTTGTCCCTTTATACACGGCTTTATACACTTGGGTAACTTGCAATATAACACAGGGTCGATTTCAGTTGCATGCCAGGGTCATTTATATGACTATTTACAGGCTTTTGTACAAAGGTGTTGGTTTGTTTGCTTGCTGCTGCTGACTTCTCGGTAATTAAAATGCCATGTCTGGCCTTAACGAGCGAGGAATGGTCAGCCTGCAACTAAAACTGGCTCAGAACCGGTGGTGGGTGAAATGGTGACCAGGATAAAAAAAAAGGAGATGCATGTGGTAGTGAAGAGGTTCCTAGAGATGAAGCAGGAGGCATTGATTGCCTAGATCCTAGTATGGATGAAATGGCAACAGGCTGGATTCTGGGCTCGTTCCAGTTTAAGCCAATTAACTCTAATGAGTTACTTGTGATTTACCCTGGAGTCTGAGAGGGACCTCATCATCCTTTTGTCCTCCACCTCAATTAAAATCTGAGAAAAGAAGCTGAAATAATTTTGGCTCCTCTGAAAGAGATGGGAGGAAATGGAATAACAGCACTCTTGGTTTAGTGGAATTGTGGAGTCTCCTTCTATGGAGACATTCAAAACCTGTCTGCACATTGCGATCCTGTGAAACCTGCTCTAGGTCTACCTATGGGTTGGACGCCATGATCTCTAGAGGTCCCTTCCACCCCCTACCATTCTATGATTCATTTGAAGATTGCTGTCCAGGCAGGTTGGACTCCATGAGCTCCAGAGGTCCCTTCCAACCCCTCCCATTCTATGATTCATTTGAGGATTGCTGTCCAGGAAGGTTGGACTCCATGGTCTCCAGGGGTCCCTTCCAACCCCTCCCATTCTATGATTCATTTGAAGATTGCTGTCCAGGCAGGTTGGACACCATGATCTCCAGAGGTCCCTTCCAACCCCTCCCATTCTATGATTCATTTGAAGATTGCTGTCCAGGCAGGTTGGACACCATGATCTCCAGAGGTCCCTTCCAACCCCTACCATTCTATGATTCTGTGATTCATTTGAGGATTGCTGTCCAGGAAGGTTGGACTCCAGAGGTCCATTCCAACCTCTACCATTCTATGATTCTATGATTTATGTGAAGGTTGCTGTCAAATGGCAGCCTCAGTGTTCTGGTGCTGCAAACACATCACCTTTATGATCTGGGTTTAGTGGATGTGTTCCTGTGCGACCTACTCTAGGTGATCCTGCTCTGGTGAGGGGTTGGCCTCAATGATCTTTTCAGGTCCCTTCCAACCCCTAACCTTCTGTGATTCTGAGATTCTGTGACTTCTCACGAGGGAGATGAGACATGCTTGAGTGCTGGCAAGACCTGAGGGGCACCTGCTACAGCAAGCTCCAAAGCTTCAGATGGGATGGCCAAATGCCTGCTTGCTGGCTGATGAAGACAGAAGAGCAGCTGATAAAGGAAAGTTCACGATGGATCTCACCTAAAGCGCTGTTAAAGCAGTGTTTGAAGCTGCTTATCGTGATGCTGGCAAAGACCAGCCATGAACAGCTGTAGAAAATAATTGGTTGGAAAAAGGCAATTTCCTTTAGCAAATGCTCTTCAGGACTACAAAGTGTTTTGGCCTGTCTTGACAGGAAACTAAAAGACCTGTAAGGTATTGTCAACCTCAGATTGCCAAGTACCAATCTGTAGATCCAGAGGATTTCCTCTTTCTGCTTTCTCCCTCTTCTCCTCCCTTCTGGGGCACAAATTCTTTCCCAGTGAAGATGCCAAGCTGTGGCAGTTTTTCAGCTTCTTTTTGCCACTGGAGGGGGTGGGAGCAGAGCATTCCTCTAAGTAAAACGTTGTCAGACTTTCTGTCCATCTTGCTCTCCGTGAAGCTTCTATGCTTTCATAGGGCTGCCCAAAACATCCTGCTTGAACTGATCCAGTCCTGATAACAACTGGCAATGCAGGGAGATGAAAATGCTGTGAGCCTTCTCTTTCATTCCATTTCTTTTTGCATTAAATGCCTGGGAAAGTAATAGGCTTTAAGTGATGCCAGGGAAAGGTAATTGCACTGTCAGAACACTGTACAGTAAAATAATGGATTGAAACCCAGCAAGTTCTCTACATCTTCATCAGTGGAATGTAAGCATGATTCAGAGCCAAGAAAAAAAAAGATACTTCATCAGACCTCTCATTTTAGAAGAGTTGTTTTTTTGGGTTGGTTTTTTTCTTTCTCCTTCTTCTTCTTTTTCTTTCAAATACTCATCCATAAAGCAGAAACTCAATCATTTATTGCACGGGTGGATAAAATAGGGAACCTCATTCTTAGTGATCCTAATGTATTCCTCCTACTGCTTCTCTCCTCCCAGAGCTAAGTCTGACTGCTCCTCTTGCCTTCGTGTGCTGCCAGCCCCCTTGCAGCCCTGCCTGTGCTCTGCATGTCTGCACTAAGTGGGGGGACAGAGTCTTAGAATCATAGAATCAGTCAGGGTTGGAAGGGACCACAAGGATCAGCTAGTTCCAACCCCCCTGCCATGGGCAGGGACACCCCACACTACATCAGCCTGGCCAGAGCCTCATCCAGCCTGGGCTTAAACACCTCCAGGGACGGGGCCTCGACCACCTCCCTGGACAAGCCATTCCAGGGCTTCACCACTCTCACAGTGTAGAACTTCCTCCTCACCTCCAGCCTGAATATCCCCACCTCCAGCTTCATTCCATTCCATTCTTGCATGGAAAAAGCTGAGAGACTCTTTGTACCAGGCACTGTGCCATCTGTATCAGCAATAGTGTGGCCAGGAGGACCAGGGCAGAGATCATGCTGCTGTACTCGGTAGTGGTGAGGCCACACCTTGAGTACTGGGTTCAGTTTTGGGCTCTCCACTCCATAAAGGACATTGAGGGGATGGAATAAATGCAGAGGGCACTAAAGCTGGTGAAGGGTCTGGAGAACACGTCTGGTGAGGAGCAGCTGAGGATACTGGGTGTGTTCAGCCTAGAGAAAGGAAACTGAAGGGAGTCCTTCTTGCTCTCTATAACTCCCTGAAAGAAGGCTAGAGAGAGATGGCCATTGGTCTCTTCTCCCTAGGAACCAGTGGTAGGACAAGAGGAAATAGCCTTAACTTGCCCTAGAGGACATATAGGTTGGACATTAGAAAGAAGTTCTTTCCTGCAAGAGTGGTCAGGCATTGGAACAGGCTGCCTAGGAGGTGGTGGAGTCACCAACCCTGGAGGTGTTCAAAAATGCTGTAGACATCATAGCGCTTTGGGACATGGTTTAATGGCCATGGTGGTGTCAGGTTGACAGTGGGACATGATGATCTTAAAGATCTTTGCCAATGTTAATGATTCTATGGTTCTGTGATCTCCAGCAGAGCCAGCACTGCACCTTGGACAGCCATTACAGTCCTCTGGGTGTCCCAGGAAATGCTTTGGTCTTCTGCAGCAGGTGGAAGGATGAGGGTGGGTTTGTGAAAGATTATTCCTATGCTTGGCATGGAAAAAGGTAATTGCCAGTAGGTACTTTGCTCATCCAACAAACTTCAGCAATCCAGAACACCATCCTTAGGAACACTTTTTACCTTATCTTGATTTATTTGCCTGGTATCCTACTTTTTATGGGAGCCATTTACTTGGCCCCAGATTAAGGAGGTGGTTCTGCATGCATGTTACTTTTACAAAGTAGCTAGAAATCTCCCATGTAAAGTTGCCAGCACCCAGTGCAGCATATGAGCTCCCAGTAACCACTGAGGAGTCTCTACGAAATCCCTCCACCTCACCAGATGATACCCAAAATACTCTGCTGTAGCTCACCTGGGAGCAGAAGCAGTAGCTGGGGTCTCCTACCACCTCCCACCCTTCTGCTGACAGGTGGCTCTTGTTCTGGCTGGTCTGTGAGCACCTTCAACCCAGCAGTGTTTGCTAACAGTAACTGGCATGTTTGTGGGTGCTTCTCAAAATGAAAAAGGATGACTTATCCTTTGTCAGCCCTCTTTTATCCTCTAGGATCTCCAAAAGAATTGAAGACCAAATTCTCCCTAACAAGTTTTCCCAGTTGCCCACCCTGGTTAATTCTTCAGATTACTGTTGATATTGCTTCTGATTAGAAATTACTTCTCAGTGGTGGGCTCATCAAGAGGGTCAGGCTCCAACAAAGTCCTTGGGTGGTAAGGCTTCCTGTGGGCAGCATCCTGCCTCCTCAGGGCAACTGCCACCACCATTTTGTGCTTGTCCTGCCTGGTAACTCCTCGGCCGTGGTTTCCTTCACCTCTGACCTTATGGTATGGCTTTGAACCTGACACGTAGGCAATGTTCCTTCAACAGCTTTTGCTGGAGTTTACTTCTCTGTGGCCTCCAAAGCATTTCAGCCTGCCATGTGCCTGCTGTTCCCTCATTGATCTCTCCAGGAGCAGAAGCTCAGCATGTTCCTTCAAAGTTCAATGGCTAAAGTCAAAGTCGATCATTATTGGCGATGCAGCCTGGTGTCTTGCAGGAGCAGTAACCCAAATCCATCCCATCAGCCATCAATCCCTCTGTGAAGGACCAGCTCAGGACAGACTGAGCCGAGCTTTGCTTACACTGCATTAATTTCCCTCACTCCCAACCCAACCCAAAGCCTTCCTCAAGCTACAACAACCACATCCATCTCACAACCTCCCTGCTCAGCCGCAGCCTCTTCCGCAGGGCTAAATCCCCGCAGCTGGCTTTGGGGCTGCCTCACGGTGCGCTAAGAATTGGCTGATCCCTGAGCTCAGACGTCGTGCCAGGCTGCTGGCAGCTGTTTGTCCAGCCTTGCTCTGGCTGGCAGGGGGGCTGCAGTCGCTGCAGCTCGGTGGCACCCATGTCACGAGCAGCCGGGGGTTGCCATGGCGATCTCCTCTCGGTGCAGAATCGCAGTGCTGGAAAGACACTGAGATTCTCCTGGAACTGGCAAGAGCAGAAGTTGAGTGCTTGCTTTCTTCTGGTGGTTTTTTCCCCCCCTCATTGACAGCTCTACCTTGCACTGCTGCAGCCTGGGTATTTTTCTTAAACTGTGTTAATTAGCACTTAAATAGGATTTCAAAGTATTATATATATATATTATTATGTTTTTCTTAAAGTAAGGGGTGTGGGGGTTCTGCATTTCTACTTCTTTGACTCTTCTACTTTCTTCCCCCTTAAGCTTTTTTGCCATCAGGCTCCAATCAAAATTTTACTGCTCTATTTTTACCCACTTTCTGTAAAAGCAACAAAAAGCCCTTCTTTCCCCCCCATCCTTTCCCCTCCCCCCCCCCCCCCCCCCCCCTTCTTATGAGAAGAAAAGGAAAGGAAGATAAATGGAGGTTACATAAATGGAGCCAGGCAAGTAGGTAAGAGCCACAGGTCCAATGCTGCTGGCTAGGAAGGATGGGAATGTGTCACTAGAAAGGTTTTAAGGAGAGGGAAGGATGCAATGGCTTGGCCTGATCCATCCTGCGTTGCCACTAGCTACCAGAAGGACCTGGCTGATTAAAGAAGGATCTCTTCAAGAGGCCTTTTAGTGGAGAAAGCCTGCTCTAGGAAGGAAAAGGGGACCTCTGGTAAGGCATGGCACTGATTCAGAACAGATACATCGGGTTCCCTACAGAAAAAGCAAACCTCAACCCCCACCCTTAAATCCTGTACCCAGTAAAATCAGTGGGGAGTTTTGCAATGAACTCTACTGACCCCAGGCTATGGCTTCTACCAATATATTAATTAGAGGTTTGGTTTTGCAAATGGAGCTTTGAGGTGAAGAATTACACTGAAAAAAAAATGCCTGTATTTACAAAGGGGTTTTAGGGAGCATGGGGCATGCATGTAGGAATCAATTATGGAGCCTTCCAGAAAGCTTCCAGGAGCACTAAAGATCATCTCTTCTGTAAGGTTGCTGAGATCACTGGAGCCTGCCTTAGCATGAGCTGTCAGATGAGTGAGCTGCAAGTGGAGGAACGCCTGGTCTGTGTGTTTTAGCTCGTGTTTCTGGGCTCAGTGTGCTGGCACCACTCTGCCCCAGGCTTCTGCAGCTGCTGAATGGGGCTGGTGAGTTGGTGCCCTCCTCTCCGCTCCATCTCCACCTGCCCCTGCTGCCCACCTTCACTGCCAGCACAGCCCCAGGGGAAAAGAGATTAATCTCATTAGGTATTACTCAGTGGCAAGTAACTCTCAGACTTGTTTTCTGTTGCTGCCATCTTTTCACATGCCCCTGAGACCGAAAACTGGGGATGACAGTTCCCTTACAATGATCTCAAAGCTCACTACCTGCAATGTCCAGCACAGCCTTAGCTCCCCAGCAGTGCAAACCCCACCCTCAGAGCTTGCCTAAGTTTTTCTACTCTTGGTTTTAAGTCTGCTGCTGCCCTATAGCAAACAAAAAAAAACCTCTTCACCTTCTGGGAGGTGTGGAATGGTTTGCAGTTGACCTCTGTTAGTCACAGCAGAACATAAATGCAGGAGTGAAAGGCAGGAAAAAGAAGCTGCTCTGGAAAAGAAATCTGTCATCTTCAGTGGTGGAGGGGGGCACAGGGAAAATGGCCATGAAGTGGAGGTGGGCAACTGAGACACACACCTAAAGGCAAAATCCAAGGTGCTGAGATGAGTTTCAAGGGGTGATGGGAGACAGAACATGAGAAACAAGTTTCCCAATCAAGCTGCTGGAAAACGCAGGTTAAATGTTATTGGTCAAGCTTGTAATCAAAGAAAGACCTGAAACAAGTCTTTGGGATGGATCCAGGCTTAAGCTGATGGCTGCTGTGTGGGAGAGAGAAGCTTGTGGTTTTCCACTCCTTGGGGGGCCATCCTGTCCCCTTTCATAGCATAGGAAACAGTCAGAAGCAAGATCTTGCTGTTCCTTGGTGTTTCTGGAGTTTGCCCAGCTGACACCATGAAGCCACAACTCCAACACCCAGGTGCTTCCATGGGCCTCCCTAGGAGCTCTCCCCATGCCTGCTCTGTCAGCACCAAACGGGAAACTCCTCCCACGAGGACTAAGAAGCCAAATCTCTCCAAGGTGACACACAGGTCCACGGTCCATCTGAAGATAAATGCAAGGCTGTGCATCATGATTAAAAGGAAAAATAGGATGTATTTGTGATGTAATCCTGGCTCCAGGCTCGCCCTTCCCATGGGCTGTGTTGTGTCTCTGGTCTGCATCACTCCATCTTCCCCTTGCTGCCCATTCAATTAAATTCTCTTCCAGGAGAAAGAACCAATGCTTGCAGGATCTGAAAGTCTGGACACACTACATAACATATGGCAGGAGGTTGTGGTTTGGTTCCTCCTTCTTTTGCTGGAAGCTGCTTTTCAGCAGGTGGTCCATGGGCTGGTGGTGGTGGGGGTGGTGGTGGGATGACTCCTGGGAGGGCCTGGAGCAGCTCGCTGGTCAAAACCACACAACTGCCATGTAGGTGAACATAGAACCTCTCCCACGAGAAGGTGTCTGCCATGGAGGCCTCACTGCAGGGGATCTGAAATGTCAGAAATTGTGCAGGAAAGGTGAGGGCTTTCCATGATCTTCATCACAGGCAAGGCTATTGAAGGCCAATAAAAGACGAAGGGCAGAACCGGTGGAGAGCAAACCTTGTTGGCTACGCAGACAGGCCCAGAGCAGAGGGAGTTGTACCTGGTGCTGGTGGTTGCAGTCGGTTGGAAGACTGTGCACAGATCTCCAAAATGCCCATGAGTGGGAAGGGGAGAGGCGCTTCTCCAGCCCTGAATCACGCTTGGAGAAGAACTGGCGAAGGGACCCATGCTAGCCCAGAGTCTCGTGTCAAAGGCGGCGGTCACGAAGCAGCAAAAAGAGACACTTGGTGGGGCGCTGGCGGACGCTCCTCCTTGCGGCTCCGGAGACGCTGCACAAGGCTGCTCCAGCTCCCCTCTGATGCCATCAACTCAAAGGCATGGTCATAAGGGAAGGGAAAAAAAACCCCAAAGAACCAAAACCAACGGCACAACCCAGCCCCCAAAGTGAAGCTGGAGTAGATGAAAGGACAGGAAGGGAACCAGCTCGGTGGCAATGCTACAATCAACTTCCTGGGCACGCGGGGCCAGCGGGGAGCTACGCTGCAAAGTCAGTCGGCCCCTGGGTTAAAAGACAACCCTGCTGCAGCAGGTTGTGAGGCCGTGCCTCTTCCCCCACCGCCAAGCAGGCTGCTGGCTGAAAGTCTCTCTTTTAAAGTTACCATTTACTGCTTTGAAGCAAGAAGTTGGGACTCCTATACCTTTCTTTTTGTTTTGTTTTGTTTTTTTCCCCCTCTCTTTTTTTTTTCCATTTTCTTTTGTTGTTTTTTTTTTATTGCATTAGGAAACAACACCGACAAAAAAAAATTACCCAACAACACCAACCAAAAAAACCAACAAAAAACCCCCAAACAAACATCAAACAAACAAACAAAAAGAACAACCAAAAACAAAAACCCCAAACCCCTTTAAAGCATTAAGACAGCCCTTTGATGTCCCTGCCAAAAGGATGTAGTTGATTCGCAAGCCACAGTTAACGCTGCTGGCTCTCAGGCTCCTGGTGGAGATGGGTGCTCTGTCTGCCTTGCCTCTTTGCCTCTTTGCCGTGGGAGAGTCGGTTTCGGTTTCAGGGGGAAGCTCACCCGGTGGCATGCGCATGCATGGTCAGTTTGGTTCACAGTGTGGTGGCCAGAGGCTACTCCATGCCGCTGCGCAGGATCTGGTTGGCCGCGATCAGCATCACGCTTATGATGAAGGCCATGGCGAAGGCGCAGATAAGGCTCTTCCGGACGCAGGTCTGTCGGTTCTGCTTCTGGGCGTGCACTGCGGGGGAGACATGGCAAAGGTCAGGCCCTCAGCCCCACACGTGGCTTGGCTTTCCACCACGAGCTCAGAAATCATAGAATCATAGAACTGATGGAAGTGACCGCAAGGATCAGCCAGTTGCAGCCCCCATGCCTTGGCCAGGGACACCTCACACTGCAGCAGGTTGCTCACAGCCACATCCAGCCTGGCTGCAAACACCTCCAGGGATGAGGCTTCCACCACCTCCCTGGGCAGCCGGCTGGAGGGGTAAGTCCACGACGACCTCATGAGGTTCAACAAGACCATGTGCAAGGTCCTGCATCTGGGTCAGAGCAATCCCAAGCACTGATATAGGCTGGGCAAGGACTGGCTTGAGAGCAGCCCTGGAGAAAAGGACTTGGGGGTGCTGGTGGATGACAACCTGTTCCAGTGTCTCACTATCCTCATGGGGAAGAACTTCCTAATATCCAATCTCAATCTACCCATTAGAAACTAGAGCTTTTTCCATCCCCCCCCCAGTCCTATCACTCCCTGACACCTAAAAACAGTCGCTCCCCAGCTTTGTTGGAGCCCCCTTCAGATACTGGAAGGTCACAGTCAGGTCTTCTTGGAGCCTTCTCTTCTCCAGACTGAACAGTCCCAACTCCCTCAGTCTGTCTCCATAGGAGAGCAGCTCCAGTCCTCTGCTCATCCTCGTGGCCCTTCTCTGGACACCTTCCAGCACCTCCACATCCTTTCTGTAACAGAGGCTCCAGAACCAGACACAGTACTCCAGGTGGGGGTCTCAGCAGAGTGGAGTAGAGGGGGAGAATCACCTCCCTCGACCTGCTGGCTCTGCTTCTCTTGATGCAGCCCAGGATGTTACCTTGGTGTAAGCCTCCAGTTCACACCTCAAACACCCCCTGTGCTGGCCACATCTCACCTCTCCCTGCTGGGATATTTCATAGAATCACAGCATCCCAGCATGGTGAGGGTTGGAAGGGACCTCTGGAGATCATCCAGTCCAGCCCCTCTGCTAACACAGGTTCTCCTAGATCAGGTTAGCCAGGCTCACTGTCACAGAATCACAGAATGCATTGGGTTGGAAGAGACCCTCAAATGTCATCCTGTCCAACCCCCTTGCAGTCTGCAGGGACATCTCCAACTGAATCACGTTGCTCAGGGCCACATCAAATTCAACCTTGTATGTCTCCAGGGATAGGGCCTCAGCTGCATCTCCTGACAACCTGTTTCAGTATTTTACCACTCCCAGTGTAAAGCACTTCCTCCTTATGTCCAACCTAAGTCTCCCTTGCTGCAGTTTCAAGCCATTGCCTCTTGTCCTATCCCCACATCCCCTTCTAAACAGTCCCTCCTCAGCCTTCCTGTAGGTCCCCTTGAGATACTGAAATGCATTTCTAAGGTCTCCCCAGAGCCTTCTCTTCTCCAGCCTGCCTTTGCAGGAGAGGTATTCCAGCCCTCTGATCACCTTTGTGGCCCTCCCTTTCTTTTAGGCTCTTCATGAAATTCTCCCTAATGTTCTTTACTTGGAAACAGTGGTCCTCTGTTAACCCCTTTGATTCACTCAGGTCAGCTGGGAATCACAGAATGTTAGGGGCTGGAAAGGACCTTGAGAGCTCATCCAGTCCAGCTCCACTGCCAAAGCAGGATCACCTACAACAGTGCACACAGGAACTCATCCAGGTGGCTTTTGAATATCTCCAGAGAGAAAGACTCCACAATCCCCCTGGGCAGCCTGCTCCAGGGCTCTGTCACCCTCACAGAGAAATAATTCTTCCTCCTGCTACCATGGAACTTCCTATGCCTCAACTCCCACCATTGCCCCTTGTGCTGGCATTGGGCATCCCCCAGCAGAGCCTGGCTCCAACCTCTGGGCACTCACCCTGCACAGCTTTAGCAACAGCAATGAGGTCACCTTAGTCTCCTCCAAGCTGAAGAGCCCTCAGCTCCCTCAGTCTGTCCTTGTAAGGAGGCTGTTCCACTCCCTTCATCATTTTCATGGTTCTGCACTGGACTCTTTAAGCAGTTCCCTGTCCTTCTTGAACTGAGGGGCCCAGAACTGGAGACAATATTCCAGATATGACCTCACCAGGGCAGAGTAATGAGCAGAGAATTAAGATGCACTCCCTGACAGCACTTGAAACCCCTCTGTGATAGTTCCCATGAGTATGCACAGCAGGTTGAACATTTCTCCTCAAATGTTCTGTGCCTAAGCAAAATCAGGCTCCTTAAGAACCTTCTCACAGGAATGTTTGCAGAGGGGTTGTCAAAGAGGTGAGAGCAATTTGTGCCAGTTGAAATGCAGAGAGAGTTAGGAGGTTTAGTATTTGACTTATTTTATTTGATTTTAATTTTGTTTCAAGCTCATCAGGGAGGAATCATGCTGTGACTTGCTAAAACCAGTGCATGCCTCTGTCTTAGCTTCCCTAGCTGTGATGTTGAACATCAAAACATACACTCACAAAATCACAGAATTGTTTTGGTTGGGAAAAAAAAAAACCCTTCAAGCTCAGGCAGTTGAACCATTTCCTAACTAGCAAGGCTGGTGCTAAACCATGGCCCTCAGCACCACACCTCTGCCTCTCAGAATCAGGGCTGGAGGGGACCTCAAGGATCAGCCAGTCCCAACCCCTCTGTCACGGCCAGGGACACCTCACACTACAGCAGGTTGCTCACAGCCACATCCAGCCTGGCTGCAAACACCTCCAGGCAGGAGGCTTCCACCACCTCCCTGGGCAACCTGTGCCAGGCTCTCACCACCCTCCTGGGGAAGAACTTCTTCCTAACATCCAATCTCAATCTACCCACTCTAATTTTGTTCCATCCCCCCCAGTTGTATCACTACCCAATATCCTAAACAGTCTCTCCCCAGCTTTCTTGGAGCCCCCTGCAGATACTGGAAGGCCACATTAAGGTCTCCTTGGAGCCTTCTCCTCTCCAGACTTGTAAACACTTCCAAGGATGGGGATTCAACCTGGGCAACCTGTTCCAGTCTTTGAGAACCCTTTCAGTAAAGAAGTTTCTTCTCCTGTCCAACCTAAACCTCCCCTGGGGTAACTTTTAGACAGTATTGGGATGAAGATTAATGTTTGGAAAGGCTTTGATGGTCCCTTGAGAGAATCACAGCAAGCCCTCACACATGGAGTGTGTTCTGGCCTGCTGCTGCAGTCACTAACACATGGCCTTGGCTTGTCCTGAGTGGGGATGCAACCATGCCTTTTACTCATGCATGGACTTGTGATGATGGGAGACTTTCAGGTGGTTTGCAACCACCTCAGAACTACACCAAACCTAAAATGTGAGCAGGAAAAGGATCCAAGTACCCATATATAAAAAAGTCCAGGAGAATGTTTCTAGAACATGTGGGGAAAACCTTGGCCCTGAGCAACCTGGGCTAGTGGAAGGTGTCTGTGTCCATGGCAGGGGGGTTGGGAGTAGTTGATCTTTAAGATCCCTTCCAACCCAAAGCATTCTATGAATCTATGATCCAGGGTTGAACCTCATCACACTGAGAAGGGCAACAAAGCTGGGGAGGGGATTGGAGCACAGCCCTGTGAGGAGAGGCTGAGGGAGCTGGGGTTGCTTAGCCTGGAGAAGAGGAGGCTCAGGGGAGACCTTCTTGCTCTCTCCAACTCCCTGCAGGGAGGTTGTAGCCAGGTGGGGGGTGGTCTCTTCTCCCAGACAACCAGAACAAGAGGACACAGTCTCAAGCTGTGCCAGGGGATGTTTAGGCTGGATATTGGGAAGAAATTCTTCCCAGAAAGAGAGATTGGCCTTTGGAATGTGCTGCCCAGGGAGGTGGTCACCATCACTGGAGGTGTTTAGAAAGAACGTGGATGGGGTGCTTGGTGCCATGGTTTAGTTGATTAGGTGGTGTTGAGTGATAGGTTGGACTTGATGATCTCAAAGTTCTCTTCCAATCTGGTTAATTCTATTCTATTCTATTCTATTCTATTCTATTCTATTCTATTCTATTCTATTCTATTCTATTCTATTCTATTCTATTCTATTCTAGTGCTGGAGGCCTGAGAAGCCCTCCTTAGTCAGACTGCCCAGGGCAGTGGATAGCTGCACCACCAGCACTCCAAGACCTTGCTATGCTCTCTGCAGACCACAAAACCCTCTTCCAGCACCTCTCCCAAATTATTTGCTTTCTGCTTGCACTGCTCTGCTCCTTGATTTCTTCACTCCCTCCTTTACAATGCACTCAGAATCAATACTGCAGTTCCTCAGGTTTGTGCATGATGCCCTGGGACTTTGAAAAGCTTCTTGAATCACAGCTTTAGTTACTTCTTGATTTCTGTTGTTTGTGTACTTTGAAAACACTCCCAGCCAGCAGACAAAGCAGTGCCACAAGCCATCACCCTCAGCATTGCTGTTCAGTGCGGGGCTCTGGGGCTGATTGCCATGACTGGGAGCAGCAGCTGAAGGCTGGTCAAGGCTTTTTGTGCTGGCAACTCTCCTGCTGAAAGGAAAAGAGTGAAGCATGGTCAGTGCTTCCTGCAGAAGTGTTCCTGAATTGAGCAATTTCTTCAGGCCTCTGCAAGCCATCAAGTAAAAATAGAGCTTGAAAGCAGCAGGATCCAGGTAAGTCACTGTTAGAACCATAGAACTGTTGAGGTTGGAAGGGACCTTTGAGACCAGCAAGTCCTCCTGGAGCTCACAATGCTACCACTGCTGCTAAGCTACTGGCCACTAAACCATGTCCCTCAGCACCACATCCATGTGTCTTTTATATGCCTCTAGAGATGGTGACTCCACCACTTCCCTGGGCAGCCTGTTCCCATGCTTGATGACCCTTTCTGTGAAGAAATTTTCCTGATATCCAACCTGAACCTCCTCTGGTGCAACTTGAGGCTGTTCTTTACTGACCAAAAGGGCACCAAGTAGCTAAATGACCTACCAAGCAACTCCAGAAGAAAGGGGGAAGCTCTGCACTGAAACATAGGTGTGCTGCAGACCCAGAGACACCCTCTTGCTATTGGTTGGGACCCAGCAGGACTTACTCCAGCAAGAAGTCAGTCTTTCTTGCTCCTTGTCTTTGCAATCCACAGGGAGATAAAGTGGCTGAAGTTCTCCTTGCAATCCACAGGGAGATTAAACAGCTGAAGTGAACACCACTACAAGCTGCACTCTGAACTGCACTCTTAAATACGGAGACCTATTTGCCTCTGCTGCTGACTGATGAATTTCAGCTCTCTCTTCTCTCCTTTCTCCAAATGTATAAACCCTTTGAGCCTGGCATCTGTGCTTTTCCATAGCTGCCCTTCACACAGGGCTGGATGCTTGATCTGTTCTGCAGCTGGTTGCCAGCAGGAGTTTTGAATGCCTATGGGACATGCCAGGGTTTGGATGTGAGCTGATTCCCTGTACATTCAAGTCAGAGACAGACCAGGTCAGGTCAGATCCTAAGATCCTTTGGAGATTTCCTAGACTCTTCTTAGTGGGGAGAACAACTCACAGAGTGTCCAATGTCAGTGAGATCTCAAGAGGCAAAGCAAACTGAGGATGGGTCATCCTTCATCTTCCCAACATGCAGAGGACAGGCAGGAGGAGGACTCACCATGGTAACAGAGACAGAGCTACAGTCACTATAATGTCTCCACAAGGACATGGGATTAACGGGTCCAGCCCATTCCAGGGTACATCAGTTCACTGGTTGTGGCTGCTGGGCTGGTCACAATGCCCATGGTGGGTTTCAGATGACATGGGTAAGTGCTGAGGACCTTGTCTGAAGAAAAAGGCTTGCTAACATGAACAACTACAGTGTATTTAGAGAGGCTTCTGTCACAACCCTGCCAAAGGTGAGTGATATTTGCTTTCTCTGGCTGGCTGAAGTTATTTTCAGAGGGCAGTTTTTCATTCCCAGGCCCTTATCTAGGAGCAGAGTGGATGCTCCTAGATCCTTCTCTGGGGGGAGAGGGAGGGGAATGGTGGCAGCTCTTGTACATCCACTTAATGTGAGTGTCAGGGCTGAGGCTGAAATAAATACCCACTGCAGGCAGCCTGGGTCACCCAAACCAGCCAGCACCCTTGTTTGCCATGAGGGTTGTGAGGGTTTGGATTCACAGAACACCAGGTTGGAAGGGTCCTCAAGGATCACCTACTCCAACCTTCAATAAAAGGAACCAGAATATCTGTCTTATGAAAAAGAGGCTGAGGGATGTACAGCCTGGAGAAGTGCAGGATCTGGAGGGGATCTTCCCAAAGGTGATCAATACTGAAAGGATAGGGGCCAGGAGGATGGGAGCAGGCTTTTGTCACTAGTACCCAGTGACAGGACAAGAGGTAAGGTGAACAAACTTGAACACAGGAAGTTCCATCTAAACAGGAGGAGGAAAAAGAGAACACAGTCTCAAGCTGAGCCAGGGGAGGTTTAGGCTGGATGTTAGGAAGAAGTTCTTCCCAGCAAGAGAGATTGGCCATTGGGATGTGCTGCCCAGGGAGGTGGTGGAGTCACCATCTCTGGAGGGGTTTAGGAAGAGACTGGCTGGGGTGCTTGGTGCCATGGTTTAGTTGATTAGATGGTGTTGGGTGATAGGTTGGACTGGATGATCTCAAAGGTCTCTTCCAACCTGGTTTATTCCATTCTATTCTATTCTATTCTATTCTATTCTATTCTATTCTATTCTATTCTATTCTATTCTATTCTATTCTATTCTATTCTATTCTATATTCTGAATGCTCTCCAGCAATCCCTTCCAGCCCCTCCCCCCCTCCCCTTCTGTGAACTGCCAGACAAATGATTTTTGTGCTATAAAGTTTTGGCAGTACAATGTTGCTGCAAAGAGTTGTGCTTTGCTGGTGTCTCTTCTCATCAAACCCCCCATTCTTCTTGGCTCTCAACTCCATTCTCCTGCCCTAAGCATTAATAAAAATGGAGAGAAAGGCTGAAGACATAACTGTGCCTCCCTTCTTGATTGGGGCTGCTGGGGGCTGCTTGTACTTGGGAGTTGGACATTTTCACTGCTCTTCATCAAGGAGAAGGCAAATGAGAACCCCCTAGAAATGTGTGGGAGGGAAAGATGTCACATAAGCCTCGATCTGACATCTTGCTAATGACTCTAATGTTCCCAGTGAACTGAACAAAAGCCTGGACTTGCCCCTGACCATAATCTGAATATTGTTTGAAGATGAATATTTGTGTTTATCCAAATGTGTGTGTGAGTGTGGGGGAGAGAGAGAAGCCACAGCAACCATGTTGACAGAGGAAGAATATTACACAGTCAGGAAGACTTTGTAAAGACAAGAAGCCAGGATGGCAAAGTGGTGAGAATGACAGAAATGTGCAAGGATTTGTGTCCAAGGCAATGTCGGTTAGCACCTCTAGGGGCTGAGCCAGCCAGCCCCTCCTGTGGAGAAACAGCAATGTCTCTGTCCACAAGACAGAGAAGGGTTTTGAGGCTTCTCTTTGATTCCCCCATTTCAGCAAGGCACTTCTGCATATTGGCCACAGCAACCCCAGGCAGAGCTACAGGCTGGGGTCAGAGTGTCTGGAGAGCAGCCAGGCAGAAAGGGACCTGGGGGTAGTGGTTGGCAGCAGCTGAACATGAGCCAGCAGTGTGCCCAGGTGGCCAAGAAGGCCAATGGCATCCTGGCCTGCATCAGGAAGATTGTGGCCAGCAAGAGCAGGGAAGTCCTTGTGCCCTGTGCTCAGCACTGCTTAGGCCACACCTTGAGTCCTGTGTCCAGTTCTGGGCTCCTCAACTTAAGAAGGACATTGAGAGACTTGAAGGTGTCCAGAGAAGGGCAAGAAAGCTGGGGAGGGGTCTGGAGCACAGCCCTGTGAGGAGAGGCTGAGGGAGTTGGGTTGCTTAGCCTGGAGAGGTGGAGGCTCAGGGGAGACCTTCTTGCCATCTACAGCTCCCTGAAGGGAGGTTGCAACCAGGTGGGGGTTGGTCTCTTCTCCCAGGCAGCCAGCACCAGAACAAGAGGACACAGTCTCAAGCTGTGCCAGGGGAGGTTTAGGCTGAAGGTGAGGAGGAAGTTCTTCCCCAAGAGAGTTGTTAGACATTGGAATGTGCTGCCCAGGGAGGTGGTGGAGTCACCATCCCTGGAAGTGTTTCAGAAGAGCCTGGATGAGGCACTTGGAGCCATGGTTTAGTTGATCAGATGGTGTTGGGTGATAAGGTGGACTTGATGATTTCAAAGGTTCTTTTCCAACCTGGTTAATTCTGTGTCATCTGTATCTTGAAAGCTTTCTGCTGTGTCTCTTTGCTTAGGAGCCATTCCTAAATCTCAGTGAAAATCACTGGGGTTCATTTTGGCTTCATTCCTGCCCACAATTAAAAGCACTTCAGTGGGGTGGCTGAAAATGTGCATTAAATATAGATGTGAGCCTCTCAGCCAGCCCCTTTAGGCCACCTCTACAGTTGAAAGAAAAAGGTGCTTTTCAAGATGTAATTCATCCCCTCCCAAGGCAGCACCTAAAAGAAGCTCGAGGAGCTGTCCCCAAAAAGCATCTCCTCCACTCCACCAATTTCAGAGAGTGATTCACATGGAGACACTTCAAAGCCAGCCTGGGATGCTGCCCAACCTCCTTGACAGCATCCCCCTCAGTTCCATTGATCCATGCCTTGAGGCCCTCTCATGGTTTGCCTTTGAGCCCTGTAGGGATCTAAGCATTTGGGAAGTGGGAATGCTGAAGGCACAAGTGGGTCACTCAGATAATGGCATGTTCAGCATGAAGAGCTTGCAGGGACACAACCTGCTCTCAGGCTGTCATTCCTGGGAGGCACAATGACGTCAGAGCTGCCGTGGTCCGGGGCCGCTTCCTCCTGCTGGGACCTGAAGCAAAACGTCGTTGACAGCGTTCAGTTGATCTTTATTCCCTGGTGCATTGGTCCCTGCCTCTGTGTGTGGATTTCTAACAACACCTAAAAAAAAACACCACCCAAGGCTCTGTTTTGCTTCTAGGTTCTGCCTAGCACCAGCAGTGCCAACATCCCACGAGAAAAGCTGTTCTCGCTGTACTTTTGGAAGCTGGCACTTCCAAAACGAGACGCTGAGCGTTCAGGGTTTTCAGACCCTTTCCGTGTGTGTGTGTGTGTGTGTGTGTGTGTGTGTGTGTGTGTGCAGCTGGGGTAGTTCACCCCAGCAGCAAAGCTGGAAGCAGCCTGCATGCCTCTCCCCACGGTGACAGCTGGCCCACGTCTCCGCTGTATCAGCAGGTCAGCGGGGACTAGCAACTCCATTCATGTCAGCGAGCATCTCTTCCTCCTGGCTGCTCTTCAGGAGGAGGGGAAAATAAGAGAAGTGTTGCTTGGCTTGATTCAAGGAGCTTTGCTGCTTGCCTCCCTCCTGCAGGCTTCTTAAAATTCAGCTCTGCTCTTCCACATCTTCTCTGCAGTATTTAGCAGAAGGTGAGCGTGCTGGAGGGAGCTGCTGAATGCTGTCCGTTAGCCAGGCTGAGAATTGCACCAGTTTTGCCCTGGGAGGTGGTGGAGCCACCATCACTGGAGGTGTTTAGGAGGAGACTGGATGGGGTGCTGGGTGCCATGGTTTAGTTGATTAGATGGTGTTGGGGGATAGGTTGGACTCGATGATCTCAAAGGTCTCTTCCAACCTGGTCTATTCTATTCTATTCTATTCTATTCTATTCTATTCTATTCTATTCTATTCTATTCTATTCTATTCTATTCTATTCTATTCTATTCTATTCTATTCTATTCTACCCTACCCTACCCTACTCTACCCTACTCTATTCTACTCTATTCTATTCTAATGTGATTATCCTTTGCTTTCTTTTCAAGACTCTTCAGTGTCTCTGCCTGCTGCCCTTCAACCCCTCAGAGCTTCAGAATTTCCCCCAAGATGGCCTGTATGAATCAAAGGATCACAGAATCCTGAAGGTTGGAAAAGACCTCTAAGATGATCAAGGCCCAACCATCAGCTCAACACTACCACAGCCATGTCTAGAGCTTTCTTGAACTCCTCCAGGGATAGTGACTCCACCACCTCCCTGGGCAGCCTGTTCCAATGCCTGACCACTCCTGCAGTTAAGAAATGTTTCCTAATACCTAACATAAATATCCCCTGGAGTAACTTGAGGCCAAGAAGTGGCATCACTGTGGGTAGGAAGCACAGTAGCTGTCCCAGGGTATTGCTCACAAACCCCAAGGTCCTCTGTAGGTGTTACCCTAGACTTTTCTGCACTTTGAGATGATTTGTAGCTGTTTAGTTGTTCCAGCCAGTTCCAACCCTCCACTAAGAGGGTGCTGGAACACTGGAACAGGTTGCCCAGGAAGGTGGTTGAGGCCTCTTCCCTGGAGATACTCAAGGTGAGGCTCAACGAGGCCCTGGGCAACCTGAGCTAGTTGGGGATGTCCCTGCTGACCACAGGGAGGTCGGACTGGGTGACCTCTGGAGGACCATTCTATGATTCCATGTAGCCTTGCCCCTCGTGTGTGGTGGACCTGAGTGCTCCAGATGAGGCAGAAAGGGAGTAACTGTAGAGAAACACAGACACCTCGTCCCTCACCTTCAAACTCTGTCTGGCAGTTGCCCGAGTTCTCGTTTAAACTCTCCTCCTCGTTGATGATGATGTTCTCGATGTCCTTCATCGTTAGGTGGTCCCGGAAGGCGTGGTAGAGGATGTGTTTCAGCTCTTCCAGTGTTATCCTTTGCATGTCAAACTGTGGGAAGAGGATGGAGTTAGACTCAGCCACCAGTAGCAGACATGGTGCTTGGGGGAAGAGAGAGGAGAGGAGAGAATAGAATCGAATTAACCAGGTTGGAAGAGACCTTTGAAATCACGGAGTCCAACCTATCACCCAACACCATCTGATCAACTAAACCATGGCACCAAGTGCCTCAGCCAGGCTCTTCCTAAACACCTCCAGGGATGGGGACTCCACCACCTCCCTGGGCAGCACATCCCACTGGCCAATCTCTCTTTCTGGGAAGAACTGCTTCATAACATCCAGCCTAAACCTCCCCTGGCACAGCTTGAGACTGTGTCCTCTTCTTCTGGTGCTGGTTGCCTGGGAGAAGAGACCAACCCCCACCTGGCTACAACCTCCCTGCAGGGAGTTCTAGAGAGCAAGAAGGTCTCCCCTGAGCCTCCTCTTCTCCAGGCTAAGCAACCCCAGCTCCCTCAGCCTCTCCTCACAGGGCTGTGCTCCAGACCCCTCCCCAGCTTTTTTGCCCTTCTCTGGACACCTTCAAGACTCTCAATGTCCTTCTTAAACTGAGAAGCTCAGAACTGGACCCAGGACTCAAGGTGTGGCCTAAGCAGTGCTGAGTATAGGGCAGAATGACCTCCCTGCTCCTGCTGGCCACACTCTTCCTGATGTAGGCCAGGATGCCATTGGCCTTCTTGGCTACCTGGGCACACTGCTGGCTCATGTTCAGCTGCTGTCAACCACTACCCCCAGGTCCCTCTCTGCCTGGCTGCTCTCAGCCACTCTGACCCCAGCCTGTAGCACTGCCTGGGGTTGTTGTGGCCAGTGTGTAGAACCTGGCACTTGGATGTGTTCAATCTCCTGCCCTTGGACGGTGCCCATCTGTTCAGCCAGGCAAGGTCCCTCTGCATGTGGGCATGAGGCAGCTCCTGACTTCTGGGGTGGTTCTGTGTTTGTTTGGGTTTGGTCTGGTTTTGTTTTTCATCCTCATTTCAATACCTCAGTGTAACTTTGCACATTTTTTTTGCTCTTTTGGGTTCATTTAACACTAACAGTGTGAATGCTGCAAATGACTGTTGCTGGAGCTCTTGCCAGCTGCCTTAATGCTGGTAGAGCAGGAGAGAAACACAGCCCCACGCCAGGGATGGTCTTTCAGGCTGGAGGTAACAGCGATCCGGTACCAGTCCTGACCATCCCAACAGAGAGTCACAGAATCACCAAAGTTGGAAGAGACCTCAAAGATCATCAAGTCCAACCTGTCACCACAGACCTCATGACTAAACCATGGCACCAAGTCCCACATCCAATCCCCTCTTGAACACCTCCAGGGATGGGGACTCCTCCCTGGGCAGCACATTCCAATGGCTAACAACTCTCTCAGTGAAGAACTTTCTCCTCACCTCCAGCCTAAACTTCCTTTGGCACAGCTTGAGACTGTGTCCTCTTGTTCTGTTCCTGGTTGCGTGGGAGAAGAGACCAACCCCCTGAGAAAACCCTGAGAGATTCCCCTGGTAGCTCTTCCACCTTGCCATCAGCCAGCACCTTGTCTCTGCCTCTGGTGGCTGTTTTTTTCCTGCTAACTCACCAGTTGTGCCTGCATGGTGAGCACAAGCAGAGAACATTTCCCTTCTAGCTGCCTTCTGCTGTGGATCCAGGAGGTAAATGCTGTTCTTACACATACCAGATATCAACCCCAGAGGAGTCCTGCAGAATACATAGAAATGAACATTTTGCAGCAGAGGGCCTTTGCACCTGGGTAAGGTTTGTGCTGTTAGCATCTGCTAATAGTGCAGAAGCGAGGGCATTCACACTGGCTGACCTGCAGTGCCAGGTGAGAAGAGGAGGCTCTCTCAGCCACCAGGGGAAATTCTCACAGTCACCCCCAGTCTCCCACTGTGCTGCAGATCACAGAACCATAGAAATGTTTTGGTTGGAAGAGATCTCTAAGATAATAGAGTCCAACTTCCAGTCTGTCACCAACCATGTCCCAAAGTGCCATGCCCACAGTTTCCTTGAACACCTCCAGGGATGGGGTTCAACTACCTCCCTGGGCAGCCTGTTCCTGTGCCTGACCAATCATAGAATCAATAAGGTGTCACTATTCCTGATACAGGCCAGGATCTCCATCCCTTCCATCTTCTGCTGTCTGTAACGTTACAGGAGGAAGAGGAATGGAGCAGCTGTGTGCTGCACAGCCAGCACCAGTAGGAAAAGTGTTTCTCTTGGCAACTAGAGGTGTGGAAATGGGGGAGGGGGAGAGGGTGAGTTGTGTTAATTCACATAGTTGCTCTGTACAGTGGTGTCAGGAGGTGTAGTTAGTGAAGGACATTGAGATATTTGAATGTGTCCAGAGAAGGGCAAGGAGGCTGGGGAGGGGTCTGGAGCACAGCTCTGTGAGGAGAGGGCCATGGTATAGTTGATTAGATGGTGTTGGGTGGTAGGTTGGACTCAATGATGTCTAAGGTCTCTTCCAACCTGGTTAATTCTATCCTATTCCTATTCCTATTCCTATTCTAGTCCATTCCATTCCATTCCATTCCATTCCATTCCATTCCATTCCATTCCATTCCATTCCATTCCATTCCATTCCATTCCATTCTATTTTGGCTGAGGCTCCCTCCAGAGCTGTGAGGCAGGTACATGAGTTTTCCCAAGGGTGAAAACTCACCTCAGGACACACCATTGCCTCTGCTGCCACATGCTGCTCATCTCCTCTCAGTCTTAGAAGTCTCTGCTGGTCTCACTCTTATAGCAGCATTATTTTTGGGGTGTCAGATAATGAGGGAACTGGGGGGAATGGAACAGAACTAGAAATGGGTAGATTGAGATTGGATGTGAGGAAGAAGTTGTTCCCCATGAGGGTGGTGAGAGCCTGGCACAGGTTGCCCAGGGAGGTGGTGGAAGCCTTATCCCTGGAGGTGTTTGCAGCCAGGTGGATGTGGCTGTGAGCAACCTGCTGCAGTGTGAGGTGTCCCTGGCCATGGCAGGGGGTTGGAACTGGCTGAGCCTTGAGGTCCCTTCCATCCCTGACAATTCTATGATTCCATGATTATTAACAAGCTTCTGCAGAGCCTGCAGTGATGCTGCTTGTTGCTTTGCTTCAGACTACCTGGATGATGGCTAGACTTGATGATCCTAAAGGTCTTTACCAGCCAGAATGCTGCTGTGATCCTATGACCACAAACACAACCACGGTTGATATCTAATCTTAACAATGTGGAAACAATAATGACTGGTGGGATTTTGGGTCTCCCTGCACCACTTGATCTAGCTAGTGGGAAAATAATTGCTCTCCTTACAAAGAAGCATCTCCTGCTGCATCCTCAGCTCTTGCTTTTAAGTTTAATGCTAAATGGAGGGAGAAATGATTTTCTTTTTGTTGTTATGTTGGCAATTTGCCTTTCAGGAAGTGGAAGTATCTCAGATGGGGTTCAGAGTCACCCCTCTTGGTCTCTTCTCCCTAGTACCAGGTGATAGAATGAGAGGAAATAGCCTGACATTTTAGGCCAGGGGAGGTTCAGGATGGAGGTTAGGAATAATTTCTTTCCTGCAAGAGTGGTCAAGGATTGGAACAGGCAGCCCAGGGAGGTGGTGGAATCCCCATCCCTGGAGGTGTTCATGGCATCTGGGAACACAGTTTAATGGCCATGGTGGTGCTGGGTTAATGGTTGCACTCGATGAGCTTAGAGGCTTTTCCCAGCTGAAACAATGCTCTAAGTCTGTGTAGTGAGTGCCTGCCCTGTTGGCAAGCGTGTGGCCATTGTCCTGCTTTGCTCTGTGCTCCAGGACTCCCATGCAGGAGGCCTGTTCTCCATCAGATACAAACCAGTCCATCAGACTGGGCTCTGGCTCAGTGCAGCCAGGGAAAAGACTTTGCATTGGGCTTGGGCTCCCAGGAAATTTCTCCTATCCTCACTGCTCTCCCACCTGGCAGCTTCCCTGATTCTCTTTTCAATTACTCTGCCTCTTTGCTGCTGTAATGGCAGTAGCCAGGGAGCAACTCTTAACTTTTATTGGCTCCACTGAGAGGGAAACAGCAACTGCTGCAAGCTGAAAGCTTCCTATAGGATTTGTAATTAGAAGAAATCAATGATGCTGCTCCTGAACCTGTGCTCTTGGAACACACTGTGAGCAGTGACACAGAAACTGTGCCTGATGCTGAGGCTCAAATGCCCCAAGCAAAGCAGGAGGTGCCCTGAAGGAAAATCTGTTCTCCAGGTGTGTGTGGAGAGCACCAGGAACAGTTCCTGACAGACCTAACTGTCCCCAGCAAAAACACCTCCTGGAGTTAGAGGATGTTGTTCCAAGAGACATCTGGAAGGGAAAGTGGAGCTGATCCAGTCCAACCTGCAGCTTCCTGACTCGCCCTGAATCTCCCCACCTCCAGCTTCATTCCATTCCCCCTAGTCCTATCACTCCCTGAGATCCTGAGCAGTCCCTCCCCAGCCTTCCTGTAGCCCCCTTCAGATACTGGAAGGCCACAATGAGGTCACCTCAGAGCCTTCTCTTTTGCAGACTGAACAGCCCCAACTCCTTCAGTCTGTCCTCACAGCAGAGCAGCTCCAGCCCTCTGCTCATCCTCGTGGCCCTTCTCTGGACACCTTCCAGCACCTCCAGATCCCTCTTGTCATAGGGGCTCCAGAACTGGAGGCAGTACTCCAGGTGGGGTCTCCCCAGAGCTGAGCAGAGGGGGAGAATCACCTCCCTTGCCCTGCTGGCCACACTTCTCCTGATGCAGCCCAGGATCTGATTGGCTTTCTGGGCTGCAAGTGCACACTGAGAGCTCCTGGTGAGCTTCTCCTCCCCCAGCACCCCCAAGTCTCTCTCCTCAGGGCTGCTTTCCAGCCAGTCCCTGCCCAGCCTGGATTTGTGCCTGGGATTGCCTTGACCCAGATGCAGGACCCTGCACTTGGTCCAGCATTGCTCAGCTCTGCTGTTGCATAAAGACATGGTCCCATCCTGCCAGAGGCTGCAGCACAGGACCCAGCCCTGCTTGCCCTGGGTGCCAGCAGCCACTGTGCTCACAGGCTGTTCCTCCATCCTGCCCTCCCATCACCCACAGGGAGCATGGTGCTGTGCTTCCCCCCTCTGTGCATCCCCCCTCCCATGGCAGGAGGAGGCAGGCTCAAGGTGCCCAGCAGGATCCAGTGTCCCTGTAGACAGAAACTTACATTCTTGCCCACAAGGGTGCCTGGGGCTGTGTGACACCACCGGTGCCCTGCTGCTGTCAGTGGGATGTGCAGCAGCTTCTCCAGCCCACCGAGAGCTGAGGGTGGCTGTCACCCAGGTGCCACTTGCTCCACAGCCTTTGGGAAGAGTCAGCTTCCCAGATGCTGCCAGGAGCACCTTGCCTGCCAGGAAGCAGGCAGGGGGACCAAGCTCATTGCCATAGTAACAGCCTGGTTACTGTGCTGGCTCATGGGAGATTGCTCCACTCCCCCCTGCAGCTTTGCCAGCAGGGAATGGCACAAATGGAGGTAAATCAAAATCAGATTTAAGAGCACATTGCCAGCACTCCTAACCCCCAGAGCCTGCTCTGACTTTGCACTGTGAAATGATCTGGCATTCAAAACTCACCTGCCCCATGTGTGCCCCCACAGCTGCCCCACAGCCCACGTGGGACTGTAGAGGAGCACTGCTGGGGTAGCCACAGCTCTGTGAGAAGCACTGACTGACATCTGTAGATCACACTGTGTGCTCTGCATGAGTCAAAGCAGCCTCTTTTACCAGCTTGACCAGGTAGAACAAGACAATGATGAAGGTCTTGAAAGGCTGAGAAACCTGCTGCTGTTTAGTCTAGAGAAGAGAAAACTGAGAGGGGTTCTGATCAGTGATTACAAATACCTGAAGGGTAGGTGTCAAGAAGAAGGGACCAGTCACTCTTTAGTGATGCCCTGTGACAGGAGGCAGTGGGCACAAACTGGAACCCAGAAGCTTTCATCTGAGCAGGAGGAGAAAATTCTTTGGTGTGAGGGTGCTGCAGCCCTGGACCAGGCTGCCAAGAGAGGTTGTGGAGTCCCCTCTGGAGACTTTCAAGACTCATTTGGATGTATTCCTGTGTAACCTGCCCTAGGTGAGGCTGCATTGGCAGAGATTGGACTTGAAGATCTCCAGACGTCCCTTCCAACCCTTACCACACTTTGGTACTGTGATGGAAAATGCTGTTGACAGCTGGTCTGCAAAGAAATCCTGCTGCACAGTCCTGGCTGTGTGAGAACATCTTCCCTTCTGCTAGATCTCACCAGCTGGTGAGGAATATGCCATCCTTTACTAGACACAGAGTGAAAACCTCTGGGGCAATGCTGTAATCAGGAGATTGAGTCCAACATCAGAAAATTTGCAGATGACACCAAGCTGGGGGCAGGAGTTGAGCTGTTAGAGGGTTGGAGAGCTCTGCAGAGGGACCTTGACAGGCTGGGCAGATGGGGAGAGTCCAAGGGCAGGAGATTGAACACATCCAAGTGCCAGGTTCTGCACATTGGCCACAACAACCCCAGGCAGAGCTACAGGCTGGGGTCAGAATGGCTGAGAGCAGCCAGGCAGAGAGGGACCTGGGGGTGCTGGTTCATAGTAGGCTGAACAATAGGCAGCAGTGTGCCCAGGAGGCCAAGAAGGCCAGTGGCATCCTGGCCTGCATCAGGAATAGTGTGGCCAGCAGGAGCAGGGAAGTCATTCTGCCCTGTGCTCAGCACTGCTTAGGCCACAGCTTGAGTCCTGTGTCCAGTTCTGGGCTCCTCAGTTTAAGAAGAACACTGAGACACTTGAAGGTGTTCAGAGAAGGGCAACAAAGCTGGGGAAGGGTCTGGAGCACAGCCCTGTGAGGAGAGGCTGAGGGAGCTGGGGTTGCTTAACCTGGAAGGGAGGAGGCTCAGGGGAGACCTTCTTGCTCTCTAGAACTCCCTGCAGGGAGGTTGTAGTCAGGTGGGGGTTGGGCTCTTCTCCCAGACAACCTGCAGCAGAACAAGAGAACACAGTCTCAAGCTGCACCAGGGGAGGTTAGGCTGGATGTCAGGAAGCAGGTCTTCATAGAAAGAGAGATTGGCCATTGGGATGTGCTGCCCAGGGAGGTGGTGGAGTCCCCATCCCTGGAGGTGTTTAGGAAGAGCCTGGGTGAGGCACTTGGTGCCATGGTTTAGTTGATGAGATGGTGTTGGGTGAGAGGTTGGGCTGCATGATCTCAAAGGTCTTTTCCAACCTGGTCTGGTCTGGTCTGGTCTATTCTATTCTAGTCCATTCCATTCCACTCCATTCCATTCCATTCCATTCCATTCCATTCCATTCCATTCCATTCCATTCCATTCCATTCCATTCCAGCTTTGCCTCTGCACTGATCTCCTCCCTTCCCAGCTGGGATGTAATGGTTATTAAAGTGGGCAAAGAGGAATGGGGCTCCTGACAGGTAAATCAGCGAAACACCTCCACAGAAAGCACAGCAGGAATATTAAACCAGGGCCCATTCAATTAGCCTTGAATAGTTGAACTAAAAGGTTTATTTGTTTATTTATTTATTTATTGTAATTAGTGATGCTCTCAGGGTGAAGAACAAATTACCAGGATCTAATGATTTCTTTTGCTTAGCTGTAAAGCTCCCAGGCCTCAGCAGCAGGCTCCCAGTCTGATCCCAATCAAAGTGCATATATAAAGAGGGCTGCAACATCTTGACCTTCCATGAGAGGCTTGTGGGAGCCTCTCAGAGGAGCAAACTCACAAGATTTAATTAGGACTAAAGCTGGGAATTGCTGCTTGGGAACCAGCTCTTTCAGCTTCTATTACAGGAAGGATCTGGAGGTGCTGGAAGGCATCCAGAGAAGGGCCACGAGGATGAGCAGAGAGCTGGAGCTGCTCTGCTGTGAGGACAGACTGAGGGAGTTGGGGTTGTTCAGTCTAGAGAAGAGAAGGCTCCAAGGAGACCTAATTGTGGCCTTCCAGGATCTGAAGAGGGCTACAAGAAAGCTGGGGAGGGACTATTGAGGGTGTCAGGGAGTGACAGGACTGGGGGGGGGGAATGGAACAAAACTAGAAATAGGGAGATTGAGATTGGATGTTAAGAAGAAGTTGTTCCCCATGAGGGTGGTAAGAGCCTGGCACAGGTTGCCCAGGGAGGTGGTGGAAGCCTCCTGCCTGGAGGTGTTTGCAGCCAGGCTGGATGTGGCTGTGAGCAACCTGCTGTGGTGTGAGGTGTCCCTGCCCTTGGCAGGGGGATTGGAACTGGCTGAGCCTTGAGTTCCCTTCCAACCCTGAAAATTCTCTGATTCCCTGTTGCTGAATATCTCCTGAAAGCCTTTAGCCAAAGGAAACCAATTTTTTGCTTAACAGTTACAAATGGTTCCAGAATGCTGAGAGAAGTGGTTTAGAAGGTGAGACATGCTCCTGAAATGTGTGAAGGACACCAATAATTAATAAAAGCTTTACCCAGGAAGACTGAGAGCTACTGTGGGAAACCTGAGGCATCCTTGACACTGCCAATGAAGGTTAACAAAAAATAATAGCAACAAGGCAGCAAAGAGACCTTCTAATACCTTCTAGCACCAGAGAAAGCTAAGATAGATGGAGATCAGCTTCTCAGGCTGCTGTATTCAGCCAAACTGCCTTTGTTTGAGAGGCTGGTCTCCCTGTTTCACAGCTCAGGATGTTCTGCTCAGCCCCATCTGCAAGTGGGGGATGCAGTGCTGTGGTGGGCACAGGATAAATGGTGCTCTGTAGGCTGGGTTTGCTCTGAGGTGGTGGGCACCAGACAAAAAGAGGAGACAACTGGAAACTGGCTGTGAAATGCACCAACAGGTCTGGTATGCATCATGGAATCATAGAATGGAGGGAAGTGACCTTAAAGATCATATAGGATGGGATGGGATGGGATGGGATGGGATGGGATGGGATAGGATAGGATAGGATAGGATAGGATAGGATAGGATAGGATAGGATAGGATAGGATAGGATAGGATAGGATAGGATAGGTTAGACCAGACCAGGTTGGAAAAGACCTTTGAGATCATCAAGTCCAACCTATCACCCAACACCATCTGATCAACTAAACCATGGCACCAAGTGCCTCATCCAGGCTCTTCCTAAACACCTCCTGGGATAGGGACTCCACCACCTCCCTGGGCAGCACATTCCAGTGGCCAATCATTTATTTAGTTCCAAGCCAGCCTGTTCCAGGGCTCCATCACCCTCACTGTAGAGAAGTTTCTCCTCATGTTGAGCTGAAACCTTCTATGTCCAAGTTTGTATCCACTGATCCTTGGCTTATTGCTGGGCATCATCCAAAAGAGCTTGGCCCCCTCCACTTGACACCCACCCCTCAGTTATTGATAGACATTGATCAGACCCCTCTCAGCCTTCTCTTCTCCAGACTAAACAGCCCCAGGACTGTCAGTCTCTCTTCACAGGGGAGGTGCTCAAGTCCCCTAACCAACCTTGTGGCTCTCTGTTGGACTCTCTCCAGCAGGTCTCTGTCTCTCTTGAACCTGGAGTCCAAAACTGGACACAGTATTGCAGGTGTGGTCTCAGCAGGGCAAAACAGAGGAGAAGAACCTCCCTAGCCCTGCTGGCCACACCTTTCTTGATGCACCCCAGGAGACCATTGGCTCTCTTGGCCACAGGGGCACATTGCTGTCCCATGCAGAACTTGCTGTCCACCAGCACTCCAAGGTCTTTCTCTGTGGAGCTGCTCTCCAGCAGGGCAACACCTAACTTGTACTGGTGCCTGCTGCTATTCCTCCCTAGGTGCAGGACCCTGCACTTGTCCTTATTGAACTTTAGGAGGTTTGCCTTCCCCCCAGCTCTCCATCCTGCCCAGACACCAGAATAAAGAGGCTCTTTCCCATCCTGCAATGTGCTTCCTTGCATCATTTGGGTGGTGGAGTCACCATCATTGGAGGTGTTTAGGAGGAGACTTTATAGGGTGCTTGGTTGCATGGTTTAGTTGATTAGGTGGTGTTGGGTGATAGGTTGGACTGGAAGATCATGAAGGTCTCTTCCAACCTGGTTAATTCCTATTCTATTCTATTCTATTCTATTCTATTCTATTCTATTCTATTCTATTCTATTCTATTCTATTCTATTCTATTCTACTCTACTCTACTCTACTCTATTCTATTCTATTCTATTCTACTGGAGGCCTGAGAAGCCCTCCTTAGTCAGACTGCCCAGGGCAGGGGATAGCTGCACCACCAGCACTCCAAGACCTTGCTATGCTCTCTGCAGATCACAAAACCCTCTATTCTATTCCATTCCATTCCATTCCATTCCATTCCATTCCATTCCATTCCATTCCATTCCATTCCATTCCATTCCATTCCATTCCATTCCATTCCATTCTAAACTGGCAGTGCCTGCAAAGCCTGTGGGATCTGAGAAGATGAAGGAAGAGAAGCAACAGCCCAATGCAGTCAGTAAAAAGCCCTCATTTTCCTGCTACTTCTGGTACAATCCTTGGGGTTTCTTTCTGACCTCAATTAATTCACACTGGGGTTGTTGTTATCTTTTAGCCTGCATTTAGGAACTGAATGTGGGTTGTGACCTCGGAGCTGGGACCTTCTCATTTAGAAGGCATGTAATATTAAAGAAGTAATTTTTAGGCTTTGGGGTGGTTTTTTTTTCATTGTTGCACAGTGAGCAATTCACAGAAGGCACAGGAGATATTCATCTCTGCAGGTGGAAGTTGTGATTTGTCAAACTGGCACTTTCTAAGGAGAGGTAATGCCAGAAGCCATCAACTTCATTATTAATAGGGCTCAGGAGCTGACAGAGTGGCCTGGGTCTGAAAATGGGACTGCCTGCACCAGGCTGCCCCAGGCTGGGGGGGAAGGGGACACATTGCACAGTGACCTGGGGGCCCCTAGAAGCTGCCCTGTCAAGGCACACAGAGATCCTGGGGTTTGCTATTTTTACTGCCTCCCCCACCACCTGCAGAAGCTGAAGTTTCTCTGAAGTCTGTCACCTTCCCTGCAGAGCCCATGGCTCACGTTATCACGCATTAGCTGTGAGGATCAGTGACGAGGAAAATCCCCACTTGGCTTGTACCTGTCATGGAGTTCTCCTGACAAGTCCAAACCACATACACAGAGTCCCAAATGGAGAGAAGGTGTCATTAGGAAAAGACTTCAGTGTGAAGAAACACATCTCAGGGCAACCCCATCCCAAAGAGTTTTCTGGCTCTGGTCTCTTCTCCCAGGCAACCAGCACCAGAACAAGAGGACACAGTCTCAAGCTGTGCCAGGGGAGGTTTAGGCTGGATGTTAGGAAGAAATGCTTCATAGAAAGAGAGATTGGCCATTGGGATGTGCTGCCCAGGGAGGTGGTGGAGTCACCATCCCTGGAGGTGTTTAGGAGGAGACTGGATGGGGTGCTTGGTGCCACGGTTTAGTTGATTAGATGGGTGATAAGTTGGACTCTATGATCTCAAAGGTCTTTTCCAACCTGGTTAATTCTATTCTATTCTATTCTATTCTATTCTATTCTATTCTATTCTATTCTATTCTATTCTATTCTATTCTATTCTATTCTATTCTATTCTATTCTACTCTACCCTACCCTACCCTACCCTACCCTACCCTACCCTACCCTACCCTACCCTACCCTATCCTATCCACTTCTTAGCATCTGGGAGGTTCTCAGCTATGTAATGTGCTCATACTCAGCTCCTTTTTCCTGCAGGCTACTGGGCAAAAGAGAAAAGTGATCATCTCCCAAACTCTCCTGCTGCCGATCTGACTATAGAATCATAGAAAGGTTTGGCTTGGAAAGAACTTTTAGAGGTACAAGAGCCAGTTACAGGACCTTGAATTTGGCCTTTCTGACCCTTATCACTCTGTGATTCTGTAACATAATCCTGCAAGATCAGAGACAGCCTTGAAGAATCATAGAATCAATCAGGTTGGAAGAATCCTCCAAGATCATAGGATCATGGAGTCATAGAATCAACCAGATTGGAAGAGACCTCCAAGATCATAGAATCAACCAGGTTGGAAGAGACCTCCAAGATTATAGAATCAACCAGGTTGGAAGAGACCTCCAAGATCAGAGGATCATAGAATCAACCAGGTTGGAAGAGACCTCCAAGATCATAGCATCACAGAATCAACCAGATTGGAAGAGACCTCCAAGATCACAGGATCATAGTATCAACCAGGTTGGAAGAGACCTCCAAGATCATAGGATCACAGAATCAACCAGGTTGGAAGAGACCTCCAAGACCATCCAGTCCAACCTATCACCCAGCCCCAAACATTCAGGGCTGGGTTTGATGGGGATCTGAGCAACCTGGTCTAGTCGGGGATGCCCCTGCTTGCTGCAGAGGGGTTGGGCTAGAGGATCTTTAGAGGTCCCCTCCAGCCAGTGCATTCTGAGACTCTCTGAAGAAAGTTGGTGAATATCTAGTTCAGAAGAAGAAACACTCAGAAGAGAAACACTCAGCAACCCTCCCCCCTCCACTTTTGCACTTCACTTGGGTAATCCAAGAGCAGAGCAGATGAAAAATGAGTGCCTGTGCACCAAAGCTCAGAAGATATGAAGAAAGGGCTGGAAGTGGGTTTCACGCTTTCTGATTTGCTTCTCCTCTGTCACACTGAGCCAGGAGGTGGATCCATCTTTTCTCTTATTTGCATTGGGTAATTATTTCGATATAACAGTTTGCATAATGGCCACTGCTTGAAAACCAGATTAATTCAAGGGGAGAGCGTGAGGTGGAAAGTTCAATTAGAGCCTGGAGTAACTGCTGAGTTCCTCTGTTGCTAGGAGCAGAGGATCTTTTCCTTGCCAGGATAAAAACAAGGTGATCAGTTCTCAAGTCCCCTCCAGCAATTCGCTTGGCATTTTGCTAGCTCCTGCCATCTACCAATACACCAGAGCAGAGAGGGAAGAAAATACAAATCAGCTGTCAGGGCAAAAAGGAAAAACTTATTACATACAAAATTCAGGAAAGTCATTTTAATGCATGACTCAGAGCAGCAGGGCTGAGACAAAGCAGGGAGGCATGCAGCCCTTGCACTTCAAACCTGGGGAAAATGAGCAGCTCTGTCACTTGCCTGCTGCCAGGCTGCAGAGAACTCAGAACACAAGGGATGGGATGGGATGGGAAGGGAAGGGAAGGGAAGGGAAGGGAAGGGAAGGGAAGGGAAGGGAAGGGAAGGGAAGGGAAGGGAAGGGAAGGGAAGGGAAGGGAAGGGAAGGGAAGGGAAGGGAAGGGAAGGGAAGGGAAGGGAAGGGAAGGGAAGGGAAGGGAAGGGAAGGGAAGGGAAGGGAAGGGAAGGGAAGGGAAGGGAAGGGAAGGGAAGGGAAGGGAAGGGAAGGGAAGGGAAGGGAAGGGAAGAATAGAAATAGAATAGGAAGAATAGAAATAATAGAAATAGAAATAGAAATAGAAATAGGAATAGAATAGAATAGAATAGAATAGAATAGAATAGAATAGAATAGAATAGAATAGAATAGAATAGAATAGAATAGAATAGAATAGAATAGAATAGAATAGAATAGAATAGATGTTGCACCTCTTTGAATAGAATAGAATTAACCAGGTTGGAAAAGACCTTTGAGATCACCGAGTCCATCCTATCACCCAACACCATCTGATCAACTAAACCATGGCATCAAGCACCCCCTCCAGGCTCTTCCTAAACACCTCCAGTGATGGTGACTCCACCACCTCCCTGGGCAGCAAATCCCAATGACCAGTCTCTCTTTCTATGAGGAACTTCTTCCTACCATCCAGCCTAAACCCGTACATGTGAGGTGAAATGGAGTAAAAGCAGCACATCAGGTGATACACTCGGGCTGGGGACAAGGAGTGATTCATCTTGCTGACTGCATTAAGGTCCTGTTTCTTTGGATCCCACTGGGAATGCCATGGAAACCCTCCCAGCAATGAACTTCATCCCATGAGCACTCTACACCACTTCCCTGGGGCAGGTCTTTACCCGAGTGGCAAACAGGACACTTCCCTTGGAACAGAGGTAGCTGCTTCAGCACAGATTCCTTCATGAGCTTGCCTGAACTGCTGCACTGTTAGATCTTTCTGTGCTACATCACAACCCATTAAAGCCTTTGGAAGCTTCAGGGCATCTTCTACAACAGGTCCAACCACGAGACTCTCAGCAGCAGGGAAGCAAAGGGGAGATGACCCAGTGGGTTTTAGAATCACGGAATCAATAAGGTTGGAAAAGACCCTTCCCTTCCCTTCATCAAGTCCAACCTGTCGTCCAGCACCTCCTGACAACTAAACCATGGCACCAAGTGCCACATCCAATCCCCTCTTGAATACCTCTAGGGACAGTGACTCCACCACCTCCCTGGGCAGCACATTCCAATGGCTAACAACTCTTTCAGGGAAGAACTTTCTCCTCACCTCCAGCCTAAACTTCCCCTGGTGCAGCTTGAGACTGTGTCCTCTTGTTCTGGAGCCCAGCTCCAGCAGCCACACCAGCAAAGCACCATTTGCAGGGTGAGGGACTTGAGCAGCCATGTGACAGTTTATTTTAGTGTGAGAAGAGTCCTTAAGCATTGCTGAGCTAAATATTTCTCTAATACATGCATAACTTAAATACCATTAGCAGCTCGATCTCACAGACCTTGGTTAGACCTCTCTGTCTTCCATGATGTACTGGTTGATAGTGGGCTGAGCATGAGCCAGCAGTGTGCCCACATGGCCAAGAAGGCCAAGGGCATCCTGGCCTGCATCAGGAAGAGTGTGGCCAGCAGGAGCAGGGAAGTCCTTGTGCCCTGTGCTCAGCACTGCTTAGGCCACACCTTGAGTCCTGTGTCCAGTTCTGGGCTCCTCAGGTTAGAAAAGATGTTGAGATGCTGGAAGGTGTCCAGAGAAGGGCAATGAAGCTGGGGAGGGGTCTGGAACACAGCCCTGTGAGGAGAGGCTGAGGGAGCTGGGGTTGTTTAGCCTGGAGAAGAGGAGGCTCAGGGGAGACCTTCTTGCTCTCTCCAACTCCCTGAAGGGAGGTTGTAGCCAGGTGGGGGTTGGTCTCTTCTCCCAGGCAAGCAGCCCCAGAACAAGAGGACACAGTTTCAAGCTGCACCAGGGGAGGTTTAGGCTGGATGATCTCAAAGGTCTCTTCCAACCTGGTCTATTCTATTCTATTCTATTCTATTCTATTCTATTCTATTCTATTCTATTCTATTCTATTCTATTCTATTCTATTCTATTCTATTCCATTCCATTCCATTCCATTCCATTCCATTCCATTCCATTCCATTCCTTCCCATCCCATCCTATCCTACGTTCCAGCAGGAACCACAGGCAAAATAGCTGAACAGACACAGCCCATGTTTAAAGAAGATGCTGTCTTGGGGAAGAAAAGAGAGAGAAGACAATGTTCCCTGGGCTTTTTGCGTTGCAGCTTTCAAGCACTGCTCAGTCTCAGCAGGGCTTTGTCTGCATCAAAGTCCCCTCTGTCTAATACATCTCCCCCAGAGGCTGACCAGCCACAACAGGATAAAGTGGACAAATTCACCCAGCTGCCCACCCCCACTGCTGACTTCCTGGGGACAGAGCCTCTGTCTGCTCCCTGCACACTCCTATCCCTAAAAGACTTCATCTGTGAGAGAAACAGGCATGGGAATGAAAATTCACAACTCTTCTGGACCTGGCAAATGAGCTCTAGGACACATTGACACTTCCCTCACTCACTGCTTTCTCCTGACACCAGCCCATTCTCCTGGCAATACTTCCCAGTTCTTCCCCATCCCACTGGACCAAGGGCCTCACCTGTGTCCTCTGTGAAGCCTCCTCAGCTCTGCAGGTGCCAGTCCCCAATTTCTCACCACACTGTGGTATATATTATCAAAATACAATCAAGCTGTCTCTAGCTTGGAGTCATCAGTATCTGTTTTAGCTCTGAAGCAGGGAATGTATCTTCAATAGTGTGATCAGGGAGTTTTTTTCTGTTCCTAATAGAAAATGTCACTGATCCATGAAAATTCTGTGTTCTAAACCCTGATTTCATTAAAACTTCATTAATTGGAGGCCTGACAGCGAGAGGGAAAGATGCAGCTGGGCTTTGCTTCCACCACAGACCCAGCAGGCTGACTCATGAGCTGACTGCAGACACTCACCCTGGGCAGGGAGCATGGGAAAAACATAAGCATCAATTTATCTGACTGATTTCATCCCTGGAAGAAAGGCTCTGTTGTGAGGGACACCAGCAGCACCACAAGCTTTGGGGTGGACTTTTGCCTAGAAAGGACTTGAGTTTCATTGCTTTCTTTGCAGAGGTTACTTCAAGGGTTATCATTTGCCCAAGAGCCTTGGCTCAACAGCAGCATTGTCATCCCACCCCCTCTGCTAGAGATGCCTCCTTTAGCCATAGAAAAAGGTCGTAGAATCAATAAGGATCAAAGATCATCAAGTCCAACCTGTCACCCAACACCTCATGACTGCTAAACCATGGCACCAAGTGCCACGTCCAATCCCCTCTTGAACACCTCCAGGGATGGGGACTCCACCACCTCCCTGGGCAGCACATTCCAATGTCTAACAACTCTCTCAGGGAGGAACTTTCTCCTCACCTCCAGCCTAAACTTCCCCTAGCACAGCTTGAGACTGTGTCCTCTTATTCTGGTGCTGCTTGCCTGGGAGAAGAAACCAACCCCCACCTGGCTACAACCTTCCTTCAGGGAGTTGTAGAGAGCAAGGAGGTCTCCCCTGAGCCTCCTCTTCTCCAGGCTAAGCAACTCCAGCTCTCTCCTCACAGGGCTGTGCTCAAGACCTCTCCCCAGCCTCACTGCCCTTCTCTGGACACCTTCAATAGTCTCAGTGTCCTTCTTACATTGAGGGGCCCAGAACTGGACTATCCATGCAGAGGCTTTCATCAGCAGTTGTGCTGCAGGACACGACCACCCTGACACCAACATCAGCCTCCCCAGCAGGTGTGTGCAGGGGACAGCTCCTGGTGAGGGTGGTGCCAGCTATGCAGTGTTTGCAGAGGAACCTCTTTGTCTCACATTCCAAGTTTTATCTTTTGCCTTCTCCCCAGCAGCTGCTTCCAAAAGCTGTGTGTTGACTGCAGGACGCTGCGGTCCCTGCCCAGCTGTTCCAGCCGACTGCCTCCCGTCAGCCTGCCATCACTGATGCTTTTCTTGGAGCTCTTCATCCATCTGATATTGCTTTGCAATATCTCAGGAGAGAGAGAAATCCATATCTGGCTAGATTTTTGACTAGCTCCTTTTCTGACCTTCCTCTCTCTTCTCTGGCACAGCCACAGCGAGGGGCAGGTGAAGCTGTGGCTTGCTGCCCTTGGGGTGTTCCTGCACTGTCTGCTTTGTGGTCCTGCAGTAATTTCTTGGGCTCCTTCACTCTTTGCTGCCCTGAAGCATTCACTTTACAGCATCTCATTTCATCAAAAGTGGATAATGAAAAAATAAAAGTAATGAACAGCTGACAATGTTGAGTGCTGCTGCTCTTTGGCAACGTGGTCCCTGCAGCACTGCAGACCTCCACTGGTGGCCGTTTGCTCTTGATTCATCTTGTTACTGGTGCAGCCAGGCTGGAATGTTTGCTCTCTGCCTGGGTATGTCAAATCCACCCAGACTTTGTGGAGCCTTCAAGTCTGGAAGTGTTCAAAGCCAGGTTGCATGAGGCCTCAAGCAACCTGGTCTAGTGGAAGGTGTTCAAGAGGGGATTGGATGTGGCACTTGGTGCCATGGTCTAGTAGTCAGGAGGTCTTGGGTGACAGGTTGGACTTGATGATCTTCAAGGTCTTTTCCAACCTTATTGATTCTATGATTCTAAGGTGTCCCTGCCCTTGGCAGGGGTTTGGAACTAGATGATCTTTAAGGTCCTCTCCAACCCAAACCATCCTGAGATTCCATGATTTGATCCTATAGGTGAGATGGGAGGACTCTGTCATATCTTCTCAGGCTCTTCTGAGTGGTGTTCACTGTCTGCAAGAGTGGTCAGGCATTGGAACAGGTTGATCAGGGTGGTGGTGGAGTCACCATCCATGGAGGGGTTCATAAATCCATGTAGACATGGCACTTGGGGAGATGTTTTAGTGGGCATGATGGTGTTGGATTGACAGTTACAGTATCACAGTATCACTAAGGTTGGAAGAGACCTCGAGGATCATCAAGTCCAACCTGTCTCCACAGACCTCATGACTAAACCATGGCTCCAAGTGCCACGTCCAATCTCCTCTTGAACGCCTCCAGGGATGGGGACTCCACCACCTCCCTGGGCAGCACATCCCAATGACGAACGACTCGCTCGGTGAAGAACTTTCTCCTCACCTCCAGCCTAAACCTCCCCTGGCACAGCTTGAGACTGTGTCCTCTTGTTCTGGTGCTGGTTGCCTGGGAGAAGAGACCAACCCCTTCCTGGCTACAATCACCTTTCAGGTAGTTGTAGAGGGCAATGAGGTCACCCCTGAGCCTCCTCTTCTCCAGGCACTTGATGACCTCAGAGGGCTTTTCCTGAATTAATTATTCCACGATTCAACAATTTCAAACCCATGGCTATGCTTTAGGCTGCACATTTGTGACCACCATCCATCCTCTGCTCTTCCCTGTGTGTTTTGTTTGTGCTTTTTCCTTCCCCCTTTCCTCCCTCCCTTCTTTTATTTTCTTTTTTGATTTTCTGCTCTTTCTTTCCCATCGCAGTTGATGGAATAAAATTTACATATAAGCAGCCTAAATTCATAACAGACTCTGCTGCCTTCCATACTAAACATTTCCTTTCTCCCCTGCACACTCTGGTTGGAGAAGCTGGATGCTGCTAATTCTCCAAGGGAAAAGCTGACAAGAGCTGGAGGGAAAAGAGTTCAGCTGAAGCCATCTCCCCTTGAGCTCGCTGCTGTCGAGCCACTGAGCTCTGAGACAAGCTGAGCCCCACAGCAACTGCACAGCCTCTTGTTCTCTCTCTCCCTCTCTCTCTGTGTATATATATGTGTGTACAAACATATAGATCATAACTGAATACAATTAAAAGGAAAGCATTGTAAAATATGACTGTAAGTAGTTTGCAGCACTCATGAATAATTCTCAGATTAGGCAGGGAAGAGAAAAGTTATTAGAGTCGACAAGTCAACCTAATCTGCAGTAAGGAGGAATAAAACTCAATTGCAGATGTGTACATGATGTCAATTAATAAAGGAATGGCTGTAAATGAGATGCTTAGGGTCTGGGAGAGCAAAGAGGAACCAGCTTCAGCGTGACAAGCAGGAGCGTGGCAGCAATCCTGCCTCTGTACTCAGCGCTGGGGAGGCCACATCTTGAGTACTGATACAGGTTTGGGGGCCTCACTCCAGAAAGGACACTGAGGGGTGGAGTGGGTCCAGAGAAGGGTAACAAAGCTGGTGAAGGGTCTGGAGAAGAAGGCTGGTGGGAAGCAGCTGAGGGAATGGGGTTGCTGAGCCTGGAGTAAAGGAAGTTGAGGAGAGACAACATGGCTCGCTACAACTCCCTGAAAGAAGGCTGGAGTGAGCGGGGGGTTGGTCTCTTCTTTATTAGAATAACCTTTATTAGAATAAACCAAACCAGGTTGGAAGAGACCTTCAAGATCATCGTGTCCAACCCATCAACCAATCCAACCCACCCAAATAGCTAACCCATGACACCAAGTACCCCATCAAGTCTCCTCCTGAACACCTTCAATGACGGCGACTCCACCACCTCCCCGGGCAGCCCATTCCAATGGGCAATCACTCTTTCTGTATAGAACTTCTTCCTAACATCCAACCTAAACCTCCCCTGGTGCAGCCTGAGACTGTGTCCTCTTGTTCTGGTACTGGGTGCCTGGGAGAAGAGACCATCATCCGCCTGTCTACAACCTCCCTTCAGGTAGTTGTAGAGAGTGATAAGGTCACCCCTGAGTCTCCTCTTCTCCAGGCTGAGCAACCCCAGCTCCCGCAAAACACAGGATAGAACAAGAGGAAATGGCCTTAAGATGCCCCAGAGGAGGTTTAGGTTGGACATCAGAAGAAATTTCCTTACTGAAAGGCTTCTCAAAGACTGGAACAAGCTCCCCCGGCAGGTGGATTAATCACCATTCCTGCAGGCGCTACAAAGAGGCAGAGATGTGGTGCTGAGGGCCACGGTTTAGTCCCAGCCTTGGTTGAGTGTGAGAATGGTTGGCCTCAGTGATCTTAAAAGTGAATCACAGGAATCACAGGATCACCAGCATTGGAAGAGACCTCAAAGATCATCACGTCCAACCTGTCACCACAGACCTCATGACTAAACCATGGCACCAAATCCACATCCAATCCCCTCTTGAACACCTCCAGGGATGGTGACTCCACTTTCCAGCTGAAATGAATCCATCAGGGCATAAAACCAGCCAAACAAAGTACCCTGGCAAGGCTAGGAAGGAGCATCCCCAGGAAGAGATGTTGTTGTAGCTGCTCTAACAAAGACTTCCTAAAATCAGCAAGGGCATGGGGAGTCCTGAGGATTTTATAGCACTCCAGGGACTGGCTCCTGTCAGGTTGTGTCAATTTGACATGCTTCCATCAATGAGATGCTATCACAGCTTAGATCAGCCCTGCAAACCACTTAGATGAATTTCCTTGAGCTAATTGCTCCTTAACAGTGTGTTGTGTGAGTGCCAGCTCATTATAAGCCATGCAGCTTTGTGAACACACATCTGAAACAATCCTAAAGGTGATAAATGGGGTCCAGCAAGAAAGGAATTTTTGAGCAGAGTGTGGCTTTCTGAGCCTTCTGCCGATCTAAACTCCCTCTTCACAAAGGTAGACCATCAGTCACAAATACAGAAGCCCTCACACCTCAGTTTAACCAAGGTAGCTTTGGCCTTCCTGTTGGTGGCCATCTCCTGGTTCAAATCATGGCCATCAAACCCTGGTCCCACATGCCACATCCCCATGGATTTTGAACACCTCTAGGGACTGGTGACTGCACCACCTCCCTGGGCAGCCTGCTTCAATGCCTGACCATTCTTGGAGCAAAGAATTTCTTTCCTAATCTCCAACCTAAACCTCTCCTGGCACAACTTGAGGCCATATCCTGGTGTTAAGCCAATGGTTGGACTCAATGACCTTAGAGATCTCCTTGACTTTCATTAGATGTGTTTTGGGCTCTTCAAGTGGCTCCACCAGCAATAACAAAGCAACCAATACTGAGGAAGCTCCTGCCAAGTTACAACTGGTTGTCAACAGGTTGAGCAGTGCTGCACACCCTCACTGGGGAGCCAAGTCTTCTGCCATCTGAAACCTCAGCTGGAGGGTTCTCATTGTGCCTGCTATGCCCTACCTGAGAGCATAAACACAGAGAGAAACATGGCTGAAAGAGTTGGGGCTGTTCAGTCTGGAGAAAAGAAGGCTCCAAGGTGACCTTATTGTGGCCTTCCAGGATCTGAAGAGGGATACAGGAAGGCTGGGGAGGGACTTCTCAGGATCTCAGGGAGTGATAGGACTAGGGGGAATGGAATGAAGTTGGAGATGGGGAGATTCAGGCTGGAGGTGAGGAGGAAGTTCTTCCTCATGAGAGTGGTGAAGCCCTGGAATGGGTTGTCCAGGGAGGTGGTTGAGGCCCCAGCCCTGGAGGTGTTTAAGCCCAGGCTGGCTGAGGCTCTGGCCAGGCTGATCTAGTGTGGGGTGTGCCTGCCCATGGCAGGGGGGTTGGAACCAGATGATCCTTGTGGTCCCTTCCAACCCTGACTGATTCTATGATTCTATGATTATTGTAGAGACCTTACTGTTATTTGAGAGACCTTCTTGCTCTCTGCAACTCCCTTCAGGGAAGTTGTAGCCAGGTGGGGGTTGGTCTCTTCTCCCAGACAATCAGCACCAGAACAAGAGGACACAGTCTCAAGCTGTGCCAGGGGAGGTTTGGGCTGGATGTTAGGAAGAAATTCTTCCCAGAAAGAGAGATTGGCCTTTGGGATGTGCTGCCCAGGGAGGTGGTGGAGTCACCATCACTGGAGGTGGTTTAAAAGGACTGGATGAGGCACTTAGTGCCATGGTTAAGTTGATTAGATGGTGTTGGGTGATAGATTGGACTTGATAATCTTGAAATTCCTTTCCAACATGGTTAATTATGTGATTAACGAACCAGCTAGGCTAGACTGAAAGATTTCCTGCTTGGGCCAGAGAGCTTGCCAAGAAAGCCTTCATAGTCTCTGTGCTCAGAGGACCAAGAGGATGATGTGAGGTCGTTGTGGTCATCTCCAAATAAGGCTGGTGCCTGTTTTCTCAGTCCTTTCCCAGCTTGGTAGCTTCTGTTTAAGCAAATGGAGTCCTCAATGCAGACCTCAAAAAGAAAGACAAAAAGGTAGCTCTTGGATTTGAGTGTTTTAGAATCAGGCCTTCTGAAGAGCAGCTGAAGGAACTGGAATGGTTTAGCCTGAAGGAGAGGAGACTCAGGGGAGTCCTTCTGGATCTCTACAACTCCCTGCAAGGAGGTTAAAGCCAGGTAGGGCTCAGCCTACCCTCCCTAGTAACAGGTGACAGAAGAAGAGGAAATGGCATCAAGCTGCACTAAGGGATGTAACCCAACTAAGGTTGGTTATTAGTAGAAACTTCTTCCATGAAAGGGTTCTAAAAGACTGGAAGAGTCTCCCCAGGATGTGGTTGAATCCCCATCCCTGAAAGTGTTTAAAAGAGGCAGAGATGTGGTGCTGTGGGCCATGGTTTAGCACCAGACGTGGAGGAGCTAGAGAATGGTTGGACTCTTTCCCAACCAAAATGCTTTCATGATTTTTTTGATCACCTACAGATTTGGGCACTGAATTGTAGCCTCTGTTGTACAAACATCACTTGGCACAGGGTTTTCTTGCTCTCTTCATTGCCTGTAGTAGGAGCCATCCCCAATCTGTTCTGCTGCAGCACTGGCTGCTGGCTGGGAAACGTGGGACTTGCAGCCTGCAGATGAAATCCAGCTTTGCAGCCTTTTCTTTCCCTTCCTGGGCAGAGCTACACATTGCTGTCAAACAACAGCACAGGAAGGATCAGGACTCTGCCTGCCTGTGTTGCCACAGGCATGAGATCCTGGTGCTGAGGGTGATCCCAGTGAGGAACCAAAATGCTTCCCATGCTCCTGAGCACTGGGAGCTTGCCATCCCCTGGGAAATACCAACAAAACACAGGAGAATGTCCAACAGGTTAACACAGAGTCATCTCCAGGGGCTATCAGCTGGCTCAGCTCTGCTCTGCCCTGGTGAGAGTCACCTGGAGTAGTGTGTTCAGTTCTGGGGCCCCCAACACAAGAGACACATGGACCTTCTGGAGAGGGTCCAGATGAGGCCACAAAGATGCATAGGAGCACCTCACAGGCTGAGAGAGTTGGGGCTGTTCTGTCTGGAGAAGAGAAGGATCCAGAAAGACTTTAGAGCTGCATTTCAATATCTGAAGGGGACCTACAGGAGGGCTGGGCAGGGGCTATTTAGAAGGGCCTGTAGTGAGAGGATGAGGAGCAGCTGTTTGAAAGGGGAGCAGGGGAGATTTAGGTTGAACATCAGGAGGAAGCTCTGCACAATGAGAGTGGTGAACTACTGGAAGAGGAATACTGGAAGAGGGATGTGGTTAAGGCCCCATCCCTGGAGACATTCTAGATCAGACTTGATGTAATCCTGGACACCCTGATCTAGTTGGAGGGGTGGACAAGATGACTGTTGAGAGCGCCTTCCAACCTGATGCAACCTGTGAATCTGTGGATGTGGGCCCCATGCAGCAGCACTGGGGCTGATGCTGTGGTTCCTTTGGAGCCCATCCTGTGCAAGCCCATCGACCACAGCAGGCAGCAAATCTCAGCCTGAAGGCTACCCCATTTCTTCATTTCACTTCTGCCTTGGCAGGGACTTGTTCCAGATTGGCAGTCCGTGGCAATTAGCCAAGAAGATGCAGGCTGTGCAAAGCTAGAGAACAACAGGAAAGGCAGAAGGAATCCCTGGACATCACTGGCCTCATTTGCAATTTATGGAATGAAAACACAAACTGACTGCTTAAATTGGAGTTTTCTGTTTAACTCTGGGAGGATTAATTAGGTGCTTTTTTTACCCCACATTTAGATGCTAATGGTGCAATCCATCACTCCAGCGCCGTTCCAGGTCGCTGGTGGGGCTTAGAAGCCTACAAGAAGTAATTTCCTCGAGAAATATTGACTGCTGAAAGAGGAAAGGTGCTGAAATAGGCCTGAAAGGTGAAGGAGATGAAGTGCTGACCTTCAGAGAGTGTGTGTGTGCGCTCCCTTCCTCCACTCCTGGTGGTGGGAGCTGGGAGGCCTGGACTGCTGAAATTCAGGCTCCTGGTCCCTCACAGCTGGGATTTGATTATCTCCTGACACTTTGCAAAGAGGAAAAAGAGGTGTTAAAGGCTTCAGTTAAAGGCACACAGAGTAAGGAGGCTCAGTGGAGGCCAGGGACAAGCAGAGTCCCTCAGGGATCAGACTTGTTCAACATCTTTGTGGGTGCCATGGACAGTGGCATTGAGTGCACCCTCAGCAAGTTTGCTGATGACACCAAGCTGTGTGGTGCAGCAGACACAGGCTGGAGGGAAGGGATCCATCCAGAGGGAGCTGGACAGGCTGGAGAGGTGGGCACAAGCCAACCTTATGAGGTTCAACAAGACCAAGGGCAGGGTCCTGCAGCTGGGTCGAGGCAATCCCAGGCACAAATCCAGGCTGGGCAGTGACTGGCTGGAAAGCAGCCCTGGGGAGAGAGACTTGGGGTTGGTGGACAAGAAGCTCAGCATGAGCCTTCAATGTGCACTTGCAGCCCAGAAAGCCAATCAGAGCCTGGGCTGCATCAAGAGAAGTGTGGCCAGCAGCCATTCCCTGAGCTGCCATCCCCTTCTTTGAGAAGAAGCTCTCCTCCACATGGCTGCAATAATCTAGAGCTGAACATGTCCCTGTGTATGGACAGGCCAAAAGCAGGTGTCAGAAGATCCTACCTCTGTGGCTAGCTGGAGGAAGAGAGACTTTGGCTGAATAATTTGCCCAGTTATTTTGGGCAGCCCTGTAAACTTCTGGCACATAAAACTTCTGCTAGCAAGACATTTCACACCTTGCAGGAGAAACCCTCTCCATTCACATGCTCTGAAACTGTCTCCTATCATTTCATTTGGGCCCCTCTCAGATCATCACTTTCCAGACTTCTAACATATCTCTCCCCAGATAACTTCCCCCCACCCCTCCACCTGAAGTTTCCCAGTTGAGGAGGCACCACCTGGCACTCATGACCTATTTCCTTGTCCTCCTCTGTCAGCTTCTCCCATCCCACCATCTCCCTTCCAAGATGCAGTGGAGCATCCAAGATGTTAACACACCACTGATTGACACCAGTGTAGCAACGAGCTCTGTTCCTTTCCCTGCTCCTTTCTGAAACTTTCCTCACTTTCCACTTGCTGTTTTGACTGCTGCTGAGGGTTGTGCTGACATTCTCAAGGATCTAGCTGTTATAAATAACTTCAAGATCTCGTTCCTGAGTGGTAACAGCCAGCTCTGAGCTCCAAAGATGCCCAATATGGAAAAGGTTGGGTGTCACTCAGCACTCACTTATTTTTGGCACAGGAGGTGGGTCCTAGATGATGAGCAGCAAGAACAGCATCTTTCTTCTACTGGCCTTGTAGGATCCCATGATGGCTTCCACATCCTGACCTGCACTATGAGTCACCATCCCTGGAGGTGTTCAAGAGGGGATTGGATGTGGCACTTGGTGCCATGGTTTAGTTAGTCAGGAGGTGTTGGGTGACAGGTTGGACTTGGTGATCTTTAAGGTCTCTTCCAACCTTACTGATTCTATGGACTCAACTTCTGCATGTGACTGCACCTGGCATGGTGTTCATCACCCAGCCCACTACTTGTGCTGTTCTTAAGATTCTAAGATACCTAAGGCCTCAAGCTGCACCAGGGGAGGTTTAGGCTGGAGGTGAGGAGAAAGTTCTTCCCAGCAAGAGAGATTGGCCATTGGGATGTGCTGCCCAGGGAGGTGGTGGAGTCCCCATCCCTGGAGGTGTTCAAGAGGGGATTGGATGTGGCACTTGGTACCATGGTCTAGTTAGTCAGGAGGTGTTGGGTGACAGGTTGGACTTGATGATCTCTGAGGTCTTTTCCAACCTTATTGATTCTATGATTAAGGCCTGAGATGCCAGTGAAGCCACCAGGACAGCAAACCTTTGAAATGAGCTGCCAGCCATGAAATGGGGCTGCTGCCCTTCTGCTGGCTGCAGAAGCACCTCCAATGGAAAGATCTAGGTCCAGTACCTCTCTTGGTGTTTCTGTGTTGCCCTTGTCAGCAAACTCTGGGTTTTGTATCCAAGCAACATCACAATCTGCTCAGTGATGGCCATGAGGCTAAGCTCAAACAGACAGCTCAGCATCTGGTGCCTTGAGTGGCCTCCAATGCCAACAGCCTCAACTTTTAGCTGGCTTTTAACAATGAAAGCATGACTCAGTATACAGCAAATAAACTCCTGAGGTTGAGAACCATCCTTGTCAAGATTCAGGTAAATAATGAAGAGTATGAAGTGTGCTTGCTTGATGTGCAGGGCTCAGAATGGTTTCTAGTTTGACACAGGACAGAAAGAGTTGGGGAAATAAGGCAGAACCAGTGGGCAAGAGTTTCAACAGCTCCTAAGTGTTAATGGGGAAAACCTGGTTTGTGTTCCTTTCTAGGAACCTCTTGTCATATGGGAAGTAAACAAGTGGTGGCAGCTAAGAACACCTGGTTGGCTCCCAAAGTCTCTCACAGTTGACTGCAAGCTCTTAACAAAGTCATTGTGTCAAACCTTTTGTTCTGGATTTGTGGAGTTAGGAGAGTCCAAGCAGCCTGGAAGAGGAAATCTCTGTCAGGACTCACTGCAAACCCAGAAGCAAACAGGCAAACACCCCAATATTTTCTCAGGAGTCTCTCTGACTCCTTCAGAATGATAAAAGAAAGCTCCATGCAAGCTACAGAAGAACAAACACTTTCTCCACTGCTCTGTAGATCCTGGACTAGCATCAAGCACAGCTGTAAACTAGACTCTGTGATGCACTTGCCTGCAATCTTACTCCTAGACTGAACTCCTGTACACTGCAACCACCGAGCAACCACCTTCCAGAGTGAGGAGAACACAGAGCCAGCCTCTCACTCCAGAAGCCTGCAACCATCTCCAGACAGGGCAGTGAGCAGGGGAACATCACCATGGGCAGTGTGCTCACTGTCTCACAGCTTCCATCAGAGAGCAAACCTGGAGGAAGACACTCTGAGTGGGCACAAAGAGCACCACAGCCCACATTCTGGTCCAGCCTGTGCTCAGCAGCAGTACAAATACCTCCCTGACACCCCACCCCCCCACTGAAAATGTGCCCCTGCTGATGTCCTGCTCCCTTTTCTCAATGCAGTGTCTAGACATGCAAGCAGTTGGCTTCCTCCAACACTTGCTCTTGTGACTGGAATTTTAATTCTGTAGGCTTTTTAAGCTGGAAAAACATTGGTGTCCTCTACCCTCTTCTGCCTAACAGGGGCGAGTGATTCAGCGCTGAAGGAAAAGCTGATGCACCAAATGGAGCGACAGAATCTGTACAGCAGCCAAATGGAAGTAGGTACAGAAGCAATTTAAACCATCACCTAACATATGCAATGATTAGGAGTCAGGATTCCCATCTTTTCTGCTGCATCAGTACCAGGGATGTGTGTGGAGGTGCACTGTGAAGAGTAAGCTCTGCTCTGAGGTTGCTGCTGGGTTTGAGAGGCCCAGGACCGGCTGTAACTTCAGCTTCTCAACTGGCTGACTGGTCCCACAGCTTTCCCTGTGAGGAGAGGCTGAGGGAGCTGGGGTTGCTTAGCCTGGAGAAGAGGAGGATCAGGGGAGACCTTATTGATGTCTACAACTACCTGAAGGGAGGTTGTAGCCAGGTGGGGATTGGTCTCTTCTCCCAGGCAACCAGCACCAGAACAAGTGGACACAGTCTCAAGCTGTGCCAGGGGAGGTTTAGGCTGGATGTTAGGAAGAAGTTCTTCACAGAAAGAGAGATTGGCCATTGGAATGGGCTGCCCAGGGAGGTGGTGGAGTCACCATCACTGGAAGTGTTTAGAAAGAGCCTGGATAAGGCACTTGGTGCCGTGGTTTAGTTGATTAGATGGTGTTGGATGATAGGTTGGACTTGATTATCTCAAAGGTCTTTTCCAACCTGGTTAATTCCATTCCATTCCATTCCATTCCATTCCATTCCATTCCATTCCATTCCATTCCATTCCATTCCATGCCATTCCATTCCATTCCATGCCATTCCATTTCATTCTATTCTATTCTATTCTATTCTATTCTATTCTATTCTATTCTATTCTATTCTATTCTATTCTATTCTATTCTATTCTAGTGTAATACCTGCTGATGTTGCCAAGTGCCCTAACCATTACACAGAATGGTGAGGGTTGGAAGGGCCTCTGGAGATCATCCAGTCCAACCCCCTTGCCTACAATCACCCAGGGGTTGAATCCCCATCCCTGGAGATGTTTAAAAGAGGCAGAGATGCAGTGCTGAGGGCCATGGTTTAACACTAGCCTTGGTTGGACTCAATGATCTTAAAGGTCTTTTGCAAGCACAACAATTCCCTGATCCTATCATAAGCAGAAACATGGGCAGGCTGCTGCAGAAATGACAACCACCACACTGTGTCAGCAGTCACACAAAGCCACACATCATTTGGGGCTGCAGTTTTCACACACAGAGGAGTTGGATCACAAGAGATGCCAGCCAAAAGCAGCCTTCCGTGTGAATGTGCTATTCAAGAAACTTGCTGTTTTGACAGGCCAAGAACCCAAGCCTTGACTTTGGAAGCACATGTGGACTTCATTGAGATCTTTCCAATCCTCTGAGCTACAGTTCAAACCTTGCTTGAGTCGAGGAGCCCCTGAGCCAAGTGTACAGTTTGGAGAGCTGTGCCCTTTTCCTGCTGAGAGGAGTGAAAAGCATCTTAATGGTCGGTGGAAATCAGCTCAGGTTTTGAGAGCTCACAGGGAAACTTGACACTCCCTGCTCCTTCCTGTCTCATTGTCCACAGGAATTTGGACCATCTGCCTCCCACAAGCAGATCATGCAGATCAGGTTGCCCAGAGCCCCATCAAACCTGACCATGTGAAGTACATACACCATTTACAGCTGTAGGGTGAGCACCATTGTAAGGCTGGGAGATCCAGCTGTAACCCCAAGCCCCAGCATGGCACAAACACTGCAGCATGGCCCAACCAACATACAGAACCTGATCATAGAATCATAGAATCAATAAGGTTGGAAAAGACCTCAAAGATCATCAAGTCCAACCTGTCACCCAACACCTCATGACTAACTAAACCATGGCACCAAGTGCCACATCCAATCCCCTCTTGAACACCTCCAGGGATGGGGACTTCACCACCTCCCTGGGCAGCACATTCCAATGGCTAACAGCTCTCTCTGGGAAGAACTTTCTCCTCACCTCCAGCTTGAACTTGCCCTGGCACAGCTTGAGACTGTGTCCTCTTGTTCTGCTGCTGATTGCCTGGGAGAGCAGACCAACCTCCTGCTGGCTACAACCTCCCTTCGGGTAGTTGTAGAAAGCAAGAAGGTCTCCCCTGAGCCTCCTCTTCTCCAGGCTAAACAGCCCCAGCTCCCTCAGCCTCTCATTGATGGGAACTCACTGGTTTCACACCTTATTTTTTACGGCAGCACAAGCTGAGCCATCACTCCCATCGTAAAGCCTCCGAGTTTATGGGGTTTCATAACAATTCCATGCTGCAAATAGGCTGTTTAATACTCCTGACTACCACTCCACTTTCCCACTGAAAGAAAGAAGAAGGGGAGAAAAAAAAAAGATGAGAGGAAACCAGCTTTGTTTGTCAGAAGTCTAATTTTGGCAGCAGATCTCCTCAGTCAGCCAGGGGCAACATCTTGACACAAGCTTTAGTTACTACCTCAGCTTCAGTGTGGTAGGTCTGAAACGCCTTCCACGTACCACGGTAGGCTGTGATCGCACTTGCATCTGGAACCACCAGATGTTTGCTGAGTTTGGACTGGAAACAGGCAAAAATAGCACAGGAGTGGATTATGAAATGATGGTGTGGGCTGCTGGGTGGTTGTGTGGTGTGCTTTTTTTTTCCCTGGGTGTTATGAAAGTGGAAAATGGATCTCGCCTCTAGAAAAGGCAAACATAGAATCATGAAATCAGGCCTGAATGCTCAGCTAATAAGTTGATTTTGCATTTTCAGGCTGGCTGCAAGAAAGTGATGGCTTGGGGCTTGGGAGGGGGGCGGGTTTTATGAGTTTTGTGATTATCTGAGACTGCTCCCCTGCTTGGCAGTCCTTCTGAGAGCTCCTTCCCTCGTACGCGGCTCCACACGCACGCGAAAATGCGGCAGAGAGGGAATCGCAGCCAAGGCAGGAGGAAAAAGACACCCAACCAGCACAGCAAAGCAGATAAATGCTTTTCACTGAGGACTGGAGAAGAATGGAGCAGATCTTCCTGTGTGGTGGGTGGTGAAACACTGGCTCAGGTTGCCCATAGAGGTGGTAGATGTTCAGTCCTCGGAAACATTTCAAGTCCGATTGGACGGGGCTCTGAGCAGCTTGATCGAGTTGAAGATGCTCAGCACTGGTGAGGCTGCACCAGCAATACTGGGTCAAGTTTTGGGTTTCTTACTGCAAGAAGGACATTGAGGGGCTGGAGTGGGTACAGAGAAGGGCAGCAAAGCTGGGGAGTGGTCTGGAGCACAGCCCTGTGAGGAGAGGTTGTGGGAGCTGGGGTTGCTTATCTGGGAGAAGAGGAGGCTCAGGGGAGACCTTCTTGCTGTCTAAAACTCCCTGAAGGGAGGTTGTAGCCAGGTGGGGTTTGGGCTCTTCACCCAGACAACCAGAAGAGGACACAGTCTCAAGCTGTGCCAGGGGAGGTTTAGGCTGGAGGTGAGGAGAAAGTTCTTCCCAGAGAGAGTAATTTGCCATTGGGATGCACTGCCCAGGGAGGTGGTGGAGTCTCCATCCCTGGAGGTGTTCAAGAGGGGACTGGATGTGGCACTTGGAGCCATGGTTTAGTTAGTCAGGAGGGTCTAGAGAACAGGGCTGGTGAGGAGCAGCTGAGGGAACTGGGGTCGTTCAGGCTGGAGAAGAGGAGGCTGAGGGGAAACCTTCTGTCTCTCTACAGCTCCCTATTAGCAAGAAGAAATGGCATCAAGTTGCACCAGAGGAGGTTCGGGTTGGACATTAGAAGAATCTTCTTCACTGCAAGGTTTCTCAGGAGCTGGAACATGCTGCCCAAGGAGGTGGTTGAAACCCCACCCTGGGAGGGATTCAAAAGAGGCAGAGATGTGGTGCTGAGGCCCATGGTTTAGACCAGCCTTGGTAGTTAGGGAATGGTTGGATTGGATGAGCTTAAAGGTCTTTTCCAACTAAAACAACAATGATTTTATGGGTCTATAAGCTCAGTGGTATGAAAAGCTGGTGAGGCTGAAATAAAACCATGTGTCTGTGTTGGGGTTTTCATCTGAAATCCTTTTATACACATTACAGCAATGTATTGATCTTGCTTTAAGCAAAATCCAAGCCCCAGTGCTTACCCTCAACAGCAAGGCGAGAGGGGAGCAAAATCCAATCTGCACAAGTGAAATGTTTAGTTTTCCCCAAAGACCAATCTTTCCTGATAAAATGACAGGTTGAGGAGAGGAAAAAGTGCTCCTTGGCTGTTTCACTGGGAACAAGGCAAGGTGGCAAACCCCTCCTCTGCCTCCTGCAGGGTGGGTGGGTGACTGCTGGCGTTGCTCCTGCTGGTCACAGCAGAGGTTTGCTCCAGAAATCATCAGAGCATGGAAGTGGCAGAAGCTCCTGGGTTTAGTGCAGCATCAGCAGCATCTAACAGTTGCTCCTTTTTAACTTATCACTTCTGATGGCTTCAAAATGATGGCTTTTAGCATCCTTCCCTCTGCACAGTGCTGTTGACATGTGCAGCCAAAGGGTTTAGACAGACGAGGGTTTGCTTTCTGACAGGCAAGAGTCCAGCAGCTGTCCACTGCCTAAGCAACCTGTGAGGCTCTCTAACACTGCCAGAGAGGTCATTCATAAGATAAATACAGACTACAGACACACACACACAGCATGCTTGCAGTAATTTCCAATAACCCACTCCACTCAGAACAATCCATGGGGAGTGGGTGCCCCCTTCATCTCTGTTCCCAGGGCCCATCAGGTCTAGTTTCATTAAGATGAGGTTTTTTGCTCTGAAGTACTTCAGAGGCAATGAAGAAACAGATGGGGAAGGAAGATGCACATGGCCAGCAGTAAAACCACACAGTCTGTGCTAAAAGCTCTTGATGCAAGATAAGCAGAACAACACTTTGGGACAGCAGCAGCTCAGTGGGAAGGAGTGCAGGCAGGCTAGCAAATACAGGCAGGGATGAGGGACTGGGTAAAACCCAGGCTTTCCTGGGCTGGACTCAACACACTGGTCCAGAGCTCTGGGAAATGGCCCTCTCTGCAGGAAGGAGGTTTTTTGTGCTGGTGCCAGAGTGGTGACAGCTTGGATTATGTGCCAGAGACATCAGCCACACTGCTGAGACCTTCCCCAGGGCTAAATCTGCCTGACATCTAGAAGTTTGAAAGAATAGAATAGAAATAATCAGGTTGGAAAAGACCTCAGAGATCATCAAGTCCAACCTATCACCCAACACCATCTAATCAACTAAACCATGGCACCAAGTACCACATCCAATCCTTTTTTGAACACCTCCAGAGATGGGGACTCCACCACCTCCCTGGGCAGCACATTCTAATGGCAAATTACTCTTTCTGGGAAGAACTTTCTCCTCACCTCAAGCCTAAACCTCCTCTGGCACAGCTTGAGACTGTGTCTTCTTGTTCTGGTGCTGCTGGTTGCCTGGGAGAAGAGACCAAGCCCCACCTGGCTACAACCTCCCTTCAGGGACCTGGAGAGAGCAAGAAGGTCTCCCCTGAGCCTCCTCTTCTCCAGGCTAAGCAACCCCAGCTCCCTCAGCCTCTCCTCACAGGGCTGAGCTCCAGACCCCTCCCCAGCCTCTCTGTGCTTCCCTGGACACCTTCCAGCATCTCAATATCTTTCCTAAACTGAGGGGCCCAGAACTGGATAAAGGACTCAAGGTGTGGCCTAACCAGTGCTGAGTACAGGACAGAATGACTTCCCTGCTCCTGCTGGCCACACTAGAGAGAGAAAGAGAGATGATTTATTGGTTTATGTAGCCAACCACTTAAAACTTCACTCCAATGCACCCCAAAACATTTGGTTGTTTGCTCCTTAGAGGGATGACCCTGAGCTTCTTGAGATACCATGGGTTCTTGGTGCCATGGGTTAGCTGTTTGGGTGGGTTGGATTGGTTGATGGGTTGGACACGATGATCTTGAAGGTCTCTTCCAACCTGGTTTGGTTTATTCTAAATAAAGGTTACTCTAAATACTAGCAGGTGGCATTTCAGCAAGATTGCAGCTGGACCTTGTGAGCAATCACCAAGCAGATGACCTCATTCATTAGCCATTCCCATCCCAAGGCCATCATTTACATTTCTGCTACCTGCTGAGGCTGCAGCCTGGCTCTGCTCTGCAGTCCCTGGGAGGTTGAGGCCAATCACTACCTTGAGCCACAGCATCACAAACCTGCTCCAGCCCTTCTGTGGTCTGCTTTCAGGAAGTGTGAACAACCAAGCAGCTATCAAACCCAGGGATCATTCTAATTTAATTAAAAACTTATCTCCTTGACCTGATCCTATCCTAAAGCAACTGTGCCTTCTGCCTGGGTGAGAAGATTGCTTACTGGGATTTCAGCAGTCACGCTCCCTCGATGCCTTATTAGGCACCAAGACAGCACTCCAGGAGGTGTTCAATCCCTGCTTGCTGCACAGACTTAAAGAAATGAAATATGTGCCACTTGGGCTTGCTCTCCAAGTAGCCAGAGGAGAAATGGAATGAGGGAAACAAGAGAAATTGCAGAACCATAGAACTGTTTTGGTGGGAAAAGATCTTTCAGACCGCAGAGGCCGACCACTCTCTAACACTGCCAAGTCTGGTGCTAAACCATGGCCCTCAGCACCACATCCACACAGCTTTTAAATCCCTTCAGGGATGGAGATTCATCTGCCTGGGGAGCCTATATTACTGCAGGAAGAAATTAGTGCAGATAAAGTCTGGAGAAAAGAAGGCTCTGAGGAGACCTTATTGTGGCCTTCCAGTATCTGAAGAGGGCTACAAGAAGGCTGGGGAGGGACTGCTCAGGATCTCAGGGAGTGATAGGACTAGGGGGAATGGAATGAAGCTGGAGGTAGGGAGATTCAGAATGGATGTGAGGAGGAAGTTCTTCCCCATGAGAGTGGTGAAGCCCTGGAATGGGTTGTGCAGGGAGGTGGTTGAGGCCCTGTCCCTGGAGGTGTTTTAGCCCAGGCTGGATGAGGCTCTGACCAGGCTGATCCAGTGTGGGGTGTCCCTGCCCATGGCAGGGGGGTTGGAACTAGATGATCCTTGTGGTCCCTTCCAACCCTTACTGATCCTATGATACAGGCTCACAGAGGTGTGAGCCAGACACAGCGGTCTTATGGAGCAAATAGGACAGGGTGCTTAAAAGGGAACCCCAAGTCCATTTTGAGCAGGGGTGGTGGGGGGAAAAGGATGTTTCTGTCCATGTGTGATGCATCAAAATGCAAGAGAGGAGGTTTGAATCCCACCACCACAGCTGACTGCAAAACCCAGCATGGGCAAGTGCTGCATCCCTTTGCAATCTGCGCAGAGGGAAGAGCTTGGTCTCTGCAGAGCTCCTCACAGACCACGAGGGGATGACATGAAAAGATTGCTAATTAAAACCATTAACTGATTTACTTTTCCCCTGAGCTGCCTGGAAATGAATTTCCAAAGCACTAGCCCCAGCTTCTGCCTGTGCAGGGCTGTGTTTTAGCAATTAGAGGAAAGAAGCAGGCAGGCTTAGCACGATGCAGCCTGGGCCTTTCATCTAGGATCAGAGCTAATTACTGAGACAGCATCTGCTCGTGGGATTATGCTACATGATGGGTGTCATGCAGACTGATTTCTGGTGGTGGGGGGCTGGCACACCCTAATGCAGCCTGTTGTGAGCTTACAGGTGTAAGCTCAGTGTGCCCAGGTGGCCAAGAAGGCCAATGGCATCCTGGCATGCATCAGGAATAGTGTGGCCAGCAGGAGCAGGGAAGTCATTCTGCCCCTGTACTCTGCACTGCTTAGGCCACACCTTGAGTCCTGTGTCCAGTTCTGGGCTCCTCAGTTTAAGAAGGACATTGAGAGACTTGAACATATCCAAAGAAGGGCAACGAGGCTGGGGAAGGGTCTGGAGCACAGCCCTGTGAGGAGAGGCTGAGGGAGTTGGGCTTGCTTAGCCTGGAGAAGAGGAGGCTCAGGGGAGACCTTCTTGCTCTCTACAACTACCTGAAGGGAGGTTGTAGCCAGGAGGAGGTTGGTCTCTTCTCCCAGGCACTCAGCATCAGAACAAGAGGACACAGTCTCAAGCTGTGCCAGGGGAAGCTTAGGCTGGGGGTGAGGAGAAAGTTCATCACAGAGAGAGTTGTTAGCCATTGGGATGTGCTGCCCAGGGAGGTGGTGGAGTCCCCATCCCTGGAGGTGTTCAAGAGGGGACTGGATGTGGCACTTGGTGCCATGGTTTAGTCAGGAGGTGTTGGGTGAGAGGTTGGACTTGATGATCTTTGAGGTCTTTTCCTACCTTGTTGATTCTATGATTCTAGGGCTGTGTTTTAGCAATTAGAGGAAAGAAGCAGGCAGGCTTAGCACGATGCAGCCTGGGCCTTTCATCTAGGATCAGAGCTAATTACTGAGACAGCATCTGCTCGTGGGATTATGCTACATGATGGGTGTCATTTCTGGTGGTGGGGGGCTGGCACACCCTAATGCAGCCTGTTGTCAGCTTACAGGTGTAAGCTCCACTGGGAGGCTCTGGCTTTCTACCCCTGGCCCCACCTCCACTTAAAGCTGTGCCTAACCTTCAGCAAGGGTCATTAGCCATCACCACACCCTGAAACCCGGATTGCCTAGCCCAGAACTCAGGAAATACTTTCAGCTTAGGTAACTGCACCCCACTCCACAAAGCAAAGAGACAGATGAATCACTGAGTTTATCATATTGAAAGAGTGTGACCACCTTATTGGCAAGTGATATTTTAAGGCAGCTCAGAAAGCCTGCAAATGCCTTGCTTGTACTAAAAGTGAAGGGGACTTCATCATCCAGCCACCCACAATGACCTGCAGATTGAGATATAATATTACTGCCTCCTCACATCCAATTCAGTTGCCATTATGCCCAAGAAGTCCTCCAATTTAGTAAATAGATTGCAATTGGCTCAAAACACCTTGACAGCAGATGCCCTCCCTCTCTGCAGTTGTGGAGGGTTTTCAATCACCATCTAAATTAATGCTCCTCTGAGCATTGCAATCCAGCAATTCAAAGGGCTCCTGAAATCTGAGTCCAGGCACTGAGGCTTGAGCTCATCTCCAATATTAAGGCTTTACACTCCCAACTAAGTAATATTCTGCTTCAAGTGTAAGGCTTCACCTGTGTTTGGTCCCATTTCCTGTTTGCTACATCCAGTTTCTGCTCTTCACTTTGGGGTCCCCCAGGGATCAGTGCTGGGCCCCATCCTCTTTAATATCTGATGATCTGGATGAGGGGATTGAGTCAGTCATCAGCAAATTGGCAGATGACACCATCTGCAGGGAGCAGATGTTGATCTGTTAGAGGGCAGAAGGGCTCTGCAGAGGGACCTCGACCGACTGGACAGATGGGCAGAGTCCAACATGCTGACATTCAACAAATCCAAGTGCTGGGTGCTGCACTTTGGCCACAACAACCCCAGGCAGTGCTACAGGCTGGGGGCAGAGTGGCTGAGAGCAGCCAGACAGAAAGGGATCTGGGAGGACTGGTTGACAGCAGCTGAACATGAGCCAGCAGTGTGCCCTGGTGGCCAAAAAGGCCAATGGCATCCTGGCCTGGATCAAGAATAGTGTGGCCAGCAGGAGCAGGGAAGTCCTTGTGCCCTGTGCTCAGCACTGCTTAGGCCACACCTTGAGTCCTGTGTCCAGTTCTGGGCCACTAAGTTTAAGAAGAACACTGAGACACTTGAAGGTGTCCAGAGAAGGGCAAGGAGGCTGGGGAGAGGCCTTGAGCACAGCTGAGGGAGCTGGGGTTGCTTAGCCTGGAGAAGAAGAGGCTCAGGGGAGACCTTCTTGCTCTCTCCAACTCCCTGAAGGGAGGTTGTAGCCAGGTGGGGGTTGGTCTCTTCTCCCAGGCAACCAGCACCAGAACAAGAGGACACAGTCTCAAGCTGTGCCAGGTCAAGTTCAAGCTGGAGGTGAGGAGAAAGTTCTTCCCAGAGAGAGTTGTTAGCCATTGGAATGTGCTGCCCAGGGAGGTGGTGGAGTCCCCATCCCTGGAGGTGTTCAAGAAGGGATTGGATGTGGCACTTGGTGCCATGGTTTAGTCATGAGGTCTGTGGTGACAGGTTGGACTTGATGATCTTGCAGGTCTCTTCCAACCTTGGTGATTCTGTGATTATTAACCACCACCGTGGCAAGTCAAGGCTTTGACCTCTAGCTGCAAGTTTTCAGATGCAAGCACCAAGAACCCAAGTTCTCCTAATCAAGTATTTCCTTTATCCCCAGCTCCAGGACAGCCTTCCCAACTGGCTTCCAGATCTCATTTCCTTTGCAATTCATTATTTTGGATGTGATTACTTCACTGGCTCGGGTTTTGTGTTCCAGCAGAGCATCAAGTTATTTTGCATGAGCTCTCTGCACATCCAGCATGACAACAGCAGGGCCTGCTGACAGAGAGGGACTCTCTGGAGCTGTGTCCCACTTCCTCCAGATGAGTTATCAAAGAGCAGCATTGAACACCCCACTGCTCGGGTGGCTGCAAATCACATCACTCCATAATGCAGCCTGATGGTGTTAAGGGACACATCTCCTGCCTGTGACAAACCAAGTGAATGGGGATGAAGTGACAGCCCTGGATGCTGTCAGGAGACACCAAAGAGGCTTTTGGCATCAGCTAACAACCAGAAAATAGAAGGTTTCCCTAGAATTTAAGGAGAAAGTTCTTCACTTTGAGAGTGATGGAGCCCTGGAGCAGGCTGCCCAGAGAGGTGTTGGATTCCCCTTCTCTGGAGACTTTCAGAACCCACCTAGACACATTCCTCCACAACCTGATCTAGCCAAACCTGCATTAGAACAAGAGGGGACAGTCTCAAGCTGTGCCAAGGGAAGTTTAGGCTGGAGGTGAGGAGAACGTTCTTCCCAGAGAGAGTTGTTAGCCATTGGGATGTGCTGCCCAGGGAGGTGGTGGAGTCCCCATCCCTGGAGGTGTTCAAGAGGGGATTGGATGTGGCACTTGGTGCCATGGTTTAGTTGTCAGGAGGTGTTGAGTGAGAGGTTGGACTTGATGATCTCTGAGGTCTTTTCCAACCTCATTGATTCTATGATTAGCAGGGGGTTGGACTTTCGACCTCCACTATCCCCTGATTCCATGATCCACACACCTTGAACAACTTGAGGAATTGCTTGTACACAGCATCCAACAAATTAAATCATCCCCAGTGCTTTCCAGATCCTTGTCAGAAATTTTCCTCTTCATTTCAAGCTTTAACCTTGGCAGTGTTCCTCTGTGAGGGCTGGAGCTCTCTACCTGCCACTCAGGCTCAGAGTAGCATCCACACACAGAAACCAGTTCCTGCCTCCCAGCTGAGGGGAACTGGCCCTGTGCAATGGCCAGAAGGCTGCTGCCTGCCAGGCATCAGTGGCACTGCTACAGCCAGACCCAGCTCCTGGTTAGATTTGTCACAGATCATCACTTTATGTTTGCTGTAAGCACAGAGAGCCAGGAAAGCTTTAATGTACTTCTGAACAAGGCTCAGTGAAGGTGTGAAGGAGGAGAGGGCTGGCAGCCTTTGTGGCTCTGGGTATGTCAAGCATCATGGGAGCTTCTGCATCAGCAGATGACACCAACGCAAACACAGCTACTCCAGATTGTCCCTCTGCCTCTACAGAGCTAGAAAGCTTTATAGACACATGGGAGCCCACACAGTCCACTGGAAACCTGTGCCCAAACCTGTTCTTGGACAATACCTCCCATTCGCTCCTTTCCTGCAGGATCCCTACCATTGCACTGCCTGATCAAAGCTTCAGCAGGTTGCCTGGGACTGTATCCACTCCAGCTCTCAATATCTCCAAGGGCAGAGGCTCCAATCACAGAATCATGGAATGGAATGGAATGGAATGGAATGGAATGGAATGGAATGGAATGGAATGGAATGGAATGGAATGGAATGGAATGGAATGGAATGGAATGGAATGGAATGGAATGGTTGGAAGAGCCCTTTGAGATTGTTGAGTCCAACTTATCATCCAACATCACCTAATCAACTAAACCACCACACCAAGCACCCCATCCAGTCTCTTCCTAAACACCTCCAGTGATGGTGACTCCACCACCTCCCTGGGCAGCACATTCCAATGGCAAATCACTCTTTCTATGAAGAAACTCTTCCTAACATCCTGCCTAAGCCTCTCCTGGTGCAGCTTGAGACTGTGTCCTCTTGTTCTGGTGCTGCTTGCCTAGGAGAAGAGACCAACCCCCACCTGGCTACAACCTGCCCTCAGGTAGCTGTAGACAGCAATCACAGAATCATAGAATCAACCAGGTTGGAAAAGACCTCAGAGATCTTCAAGTCCAACCTATTACCTAATACCCAACACCTCCGGACAAGTAAACCATGGCTCCGAGTGCCACATAAATATCTGAGGGCTGGGGGCCAGGAGGGAAGGGACAGGCTCTGCTCACTTGCTCCCTGGGATAGGACAAGGAGCAATGGATGCAAGCTGCAGAACAGGAGGTTCTACCTCAACACAAGGGGGAACTTCTTTACTGTAAGGGTCACAGAGTACTGAAAGAGGCTGCCCAGAGAGGTTGTAGAGTCTCCTTCTCTGGAGCCTTTCAAGCCCTGTCTGGATGTGTTCCTGTGTGACCTGAGCTAGATTGTATGGTCCTGCTCTGGCAGGAGGGTTGGACTCGATGATCTCTTTGGGTCCCTTCCAACCCCTGACATCCTGTGATGGGAGCACCACACCACCATGTGACAGGAGTTATCCCTGCCATGGAGGGGAAGGGACAATGAGAGAGGTGACAGAAGCAGGGCTACAGTGTGTAGCACCACGCCAGCTACCACCAAGTGGAGATCCGGCTGAGCCTCACAGGGCAAACTGCTGACACAACAGCAAGAGTACCACAGGGGAATGACAAAAGGCCACATAAAGACTTGATTTGGGCTCCATTACCCATTCAGCTCTCTAGCAATCCCTCTGGAGTGCATTAAAACCAGTCAAGAGATGGAAAGGCATCTGCTGCAAGTCATACTGCAGCAGGGAAGGCAGCAGTGGTCCATGCATTCATCTAACTTGGGGCTCTTGGTGTAGTGGCATCTTGGAGACATCAGAGCCCAAGCATCTACTCAAAAGCAGCACTAACAGTTGTGACCCAAACTCACCAGAAGACTCTAAAGCCCACGATTTCATTTTGCAGGTGGTAAATTAACTGGATGGAGATTTAACCCCAGGATCAATTTAGATGCTAGAGCAAATGCCACAGGCAAGGCAGCCCTGGAGGTTTTGAAAACATCTGAAGCCAGGCAGCAATCATGCAAACAATCCTACAGAAGGGTCTAGTTGTGGACAACTTCTCTTGATAAGGTCCTTACTGACCTTGTGTGAGTAAGAGCCAGGAGATTTCTGCAAGCTGGGGAAGAGGAGGCATTCAGAGAAGGAAAGTTAGCAGCAGTCTCCTCAGTGGAGCCTATTCTTGCTTCACATTCAGCAAAGAATATATATACCCAAGACAGCTTAGTCACTGGAAAGCTCTGCAGTGTACTAAAGCACACCCCACAGGATCCCTGCAGCTGTCACTTCCTGCTGCAATGAACACTGCCATAGAATCACAGAACAATTTTGGCTGGAAAAGACCTTTCTGATCATCATGTCCAACCTTTAACCCAACACCACTACGTGTTAAACCATGTCCTGAAGTGAGCATCATCTGTATTTCTATGTCCTGGATGCATGAGTGTGATGATAGAGTCATAGAATGGTAAGGATTAGAGGGGACCTCTGGAGAGCATCCAGTCCAACCCCACTGCTAAAGCACAGCTTGAGACTGTGTCCTCTTGCTCAGGTGCTAGTTACCTGGGAGAAGAGACCAACCCTCACCTGGCTACAACCTCCCTTCAGGTAGGTGTAGAGAGCAGGAAGGTCTCCCCTGAGCCTCCTCTTCTCCAGGCTAAGCAACCCCAGCTCCCTCAGCCTCTCCTCACAGGGCTGTGCTCCAGACCCCTCCCCAGCCTTGCTGCCCTTCTCTGGACACATTTGAGTGCCTCAATATCACAGAATCACCAAGGTTGGAAGAGACCTCAAAGATCATCAAGTCCAACCTGTCACCACAGACCTCATGACTAAACCATGGCACCAAGTGCCACATCTAATCCCCTCTTGAACACCTCCAGGGATGGGGACTCCACCACCTCCTTGGGCAGCACATTCCAATGGCTAACAACTCTCTCAGTGAAGAACTTTCTCCTCACCTCCAGTCTAAACCTCAACTGGCACAGCTTGAGACTGTGTCCTCTTGTTCTAGGGCTGCTTGCCTGGGAGAAGTGACCAACCCCTTCCTGGCTACAACCTCCCTTCAGGGAGTTGAAGAGAGCAAGAAGGTCACCCCTGAGCCTCCTCTTCTCCAGACTAAGCAACCCCAGCTCCCTCAGCCTCTCCTCACAGGGCTGTGCTCCAGACCCCTCCCCAGCCTCACTGCCCTTCTCTGGACACCTTCAAGTGCCCCAATATCCTTCTTGATTTTTCTACTTTTCTGCTCAAAATGTGCAATGACATTTCGAAGGCACAGCCTCTATAGCCACCACACCTCCCCTCCCAGCCGCTCCTCCGTGTGCCTGCAGCCCACGCTGAGGGGCTCGCCATGCCAGGAGCGACGTGCCCAGCCCGGGGGGCACTTTGTCAGGGATGCTAAGTGAAGTCAGCAGCAATTATCAAACAGATGGAAAAGAGCCAGGGTGGAAGTGGAGAGAGGACTGCAATTTTTTTTTTTCCTAGTGAATTTTAATGGCCTTTAATCAGCCACTCCACGTTGATTACCATAACGCTTCGGAGTCTCCGCTCGCTCGGCGAGCGTGCGCGGCGGTGATTGATACGGGGTTTTAACTCGCCTAATTTAATTCCTGTACAGTAATCAACAGTCAGCTGTCTCCAAAGCAATCAGACCCAGCCCGTGTACGGTGATGAGAAGAGCTCAGCAGGGCTTGAGGTGCTCCTAACCCTGCTTCTGCCCCTGCTCCTGAGGCTGGCGCTGCTTAATCATAGAATCACAGAACTTTGGGGGCTGGGAGGGACCACAAGAGATCATCCAGTCCAATCTCCCCCTGCCAGAGCAGGATCACCTACACTGGATAGGATAGGGTAGGGTAGGGTAGGACAAGGTAGGACAGGAGAGAGTAGAGAGAGTGGAGAGAGCAGAGTGGAGAGAGCAGAGTGGAGAGAGCAGAGTGGAGAGAGCAGAGTGGAGAGAGCAGAGTGGAGAGAGCAGAGTGGAGAGAGCAGAGTGGAGAGAGCAGAGTGGAGAGAGCAGAGTGGAGAGAGCAGAGTGGAGAGAGCAGAGTGGAGAGAGCAGAGTAGAGAGTACAGCAGAGTAGAGTAGAGTAGAATAGACCAGACCAGACCAGGTTGGAAAAGACCTTCAAGATCGAGTCCAAGCTATCACCCAACACCATCTAATCAACTAAACCATGGCACCAAGTGCCCCATCAAGATGCGCCAGGGGAGGTTCAGACCTCCCTCCTCCTTCACACAGAGAGATTGGCCATTGGAATGTGCTGCCCAGGGAGGTGGTGGAGTCACTATCATTGGAGGTGTTCAGGAGGAGACTTGATAGGGTGCTTGGTGCCATGGTTTAGTTGATTAGATGGTGTTGGATGATAGTTTGGATGAAATAATCTTGAAGGCCTCTTCCAACCTGGTTTATTCCATTCTATTCTAGTCTATCCAGTCTCTTCCTAAACACTTCCAGTGATGGTGACTCCACCACCTCCCTGGGCAGCACATCCCAATGGCCAATCTCCCTTGCTGGGAAGAATTTCTTCCTAACACCCTGCCTGAGATCACACAGGAATGCACCCAGGTGAGTTTTGAATATCTCCAGGAAAGGAGCCTCCACAACCTCCCTGGGCAGCCTGTTCCAGTGCTCTGCCATCCTCACAGGGAAATAATTTTTCCCCATATTTACATGAAACTTCCTATGCCTCAGCTTCCACCCAATGCCATTCCTCCCCAGACTTTGCCATGGCAGAGCCCTCTGTATCCTTGGCTGTGGCCAGAAACAGCATTATGGGATCCCACAGTGTATTAAGAGGAGTGTGTCCAACTGATTGAGGGAGGTTCTCCTCCCTCTCTGCTCTGCCCTGTTGAGACCTCACCTGGAATATTGCATCCAGACCTGGGCTTCCCAGTTCAAGAGGGACAAGGATCTTCTGAAGAGAGTACAAGTGAGGGCTACAAGGCTGCTGAAGGCACTGGAGCACTGCCTGGTGAGGAGAAGCTGAGAGCCTTCTCTGGAGAAGAGAAGACTGAGAGTAGATTTGCTAAATGTTTATAACTATTTGAGGGCTGGGGATCAAGAGGGAGGGGACAGGCTCTGCTCAGTTGCACCCTGGGATAGGACAAGGAGCAATGGATAGAAACTACAGCACAGGAGGTTCCACCTCAACACAATGAGGAACTTCTTCACTGTGAGGCTCACAGATCCCCGGAATAGGCTGCCCAGAGAGGTTGTGGAGTCTCCTTCTCTTGGAGATTTTCAAGCCCCATCTGGATGCATTCCTGTGTGACCTGTGCTGGATTCTCTGGTCCTGTTCTGGCAGGGGGGTTGGACTTGATGATATTCATAGGTCCCTTCCAACCCCTAACATCCTGTAAGCCTGTGATTAGTGACTACTGTCACAGAGAGATGGGCTGTCAGAACACAAGACTCAGGCTGCCAGAGGAGTGATTATTCTTCAGTATGTGAATCATGATCATCTTTACCCCCTGGGAACTCACAGAAGTCTGTAGGAAGATTGTAGAGAGGACAGTTCAACCACTGCAACAGGAAAAGTGCACTCTAAAAATAGCAGTGCAGGAGGTTTTGCAAGTGTCTGTCACCAGTCACAGAGATACCTCCCTGAATAGAGGGTTCAGTTTTGAGCCCCTCACTCCAAGATGGACATTGAGGTTCTGGAGTGGGTCCAGAGAAGGGTAATGATGCTGGTGGAGGGTATGGAGAAGAGGGCTGCTGAGGAGCACCTGAGGGAACTGGGGGTGTTTAGTCTGGAGAAAAGCTTGGAGAAGGGGAGGCTGAGAGGAGACCTCCTGGATCTCTAAACTCCCTAAAAGGAGGTTGGAGTGAGGTGGGGTCTGGTCTGTTCTCCCTAGCAACAAGACACAGAATGAGATTAAATGGCCTCAAGCTGCACCAGGGAAGGTTTAAGTTGGAAATCAGGAAAAATTCCACTGCTGAAGGAGTGGTCAGGAGCTGAAACAGGCTGCCCAGGGAGGTGGCAGAGTCACCCTCCCTGGAGGTGTTGAAGCAAACATCTAGACATGGGACTTTGGGCTACGGTTTAGTGGGCATGGTGGGTTTGGACTGGTGATTGGACTTGATGACTTTGAATGCCTTTTGCAACCCAGCTGCATTTCTACTGCCTTGGGAGGCTGCCAGGCTATCTCTGGTAAGCAGAAAGTTGTGCCCAACACTTCTGTATAACAAATGCCTATGAATTTAAACAATGGGGGAAAACAAACCCCAGCCAATGTGTTAAAGTCATTTTCCCTGTGCCAGGTCCTAAATGGTTCCATTGTTGTTTTTTTCCCCCATGTTACAAATGATATAATAGAAACTCCACTTCATTTGTTTGCTGAACAACAGGCTCCAGGTAAATAAGAATGCTGTGTTACTGGGGGAGGAAAAGGGGAGGGGGGGGAAAAAAAACCCACAAACCTTAAACAAAAATGCTGCAGAAATTCTGGGGATGAAGGCAATTTGAGAGAGGCTCTGAGGAAAGTTGCACTTGGGGACAAAAAAAACAACAACAAAAGGCAATCTTTCAACCAAATTGGATTCACCAACCCACTCTGCTTATCTCCAGTCATCAGTGTAACTACTCCCCAAGGTATCAGCCAGCTACACTAAAACAAAACATCATTTCAACAGGGGAGGAGGGAGCCCAGCACTGATAGATAAGGCTCAGCTCTTCCTTTAGCTCCCAAGATCCTGATCTTGAAGGATTTATGCTGGCACTTCTCTGCCTGTACCATTATGTCTTGCATGAATCAAGGAGACACAATCCTGAGCACAAACTGAAATCACCTCTGCAAGCTGAGAGCAAGACACAGAATCATAGACACAATAAGGTTGGAAGAGACCTCAGAGATCATCAAGTCCAACCTGTCACCCAACACCTCATGACTAGACCATGGCACCAAGTGCCACATCCAATCCCCTCTTGAACACCTCCAGGGATGGGGACTCCACCACCTCCCTGGGCAGCACATTCCAATGGCTAATGACTCTCTCTGGGAAGAACTTTCTCCTCACCTCCAGCCTAAACCTCCCCTGGCACAGCTTGAGACTGTGTCCTCTTGTTCTGGTGCTGCTTGCCTGGGAGAAGAGACCAACACCCTCCTGGCTACAACCTCCCTTCAGATAGTTGCAGACAGCAATAAGGTCTCCCCTGATCCTCCTCTTCTGCAGGCTAAACAACCCCAGCTCCCTCAGCCTCTCCTCACAGGGCTGTACTCCAGACTCCTCCCCAGCTTTGTTGCCCTTCTCTGGACACCTTCAATGTCCTTCTTAAACTGAGGGGCACAGAACTGGACACAGGAATCAAGGTGTGGCCTAAGCAGTGCTGAGCACAGGGCACAAGGACTTCCCTGCTCCTGCTGGCCACACTCTTCCTGATGCAGGCCAGGATGCCATTGGCCTTCTTAGCCACCTGGGCACACTAAAAGACCCCAAAGCCTGGCTCAGGACAGCTGGTACAGAGCTCCTTCCAGCCCTTAAGGCTGCTCTGGGCTGACATTTTGGATCAGTCCAGCCCTGTCCCACATGAGTGTCCTTCCCTGTTTACCAATGAATCATGTGAAGTAATCAAAGAGTAATTGACCACTGGAAAATGCTGCCCAGAGAGATGGTGGAGTCCCCATCCCTGGAGGTGTTCAAGAAGGGATTGGATGTGGCACTTGGAGCCATGGTTTAGTAGTCAGGACGTGTTGGGTGACAGGTTGGACTTGATGATCTCTGAGGTCTTTTCCAAACTTATTGATTCTATGATTCTTGTTCTTTTGCACTTAGCAAAACAACATAAACCCTGGGGAAGAGGAGTTCTCCTGCTGCAGCGCCCCCACTGCACACCTTTCCTCTGCCAAACCTTCACTTCTTGGAGTGCTTCACCATCATTGGATTCTATGATTGTAATATATTCCACTTTTGTTCTGAAACTGCATTTGGGATTCAAGTATTTTAGAATGCCAGGAGGCAAAAGAGACACAGTCTACTGAAGGCTATTTGAATGACTATGGGAGTGCTTCTGAGCCAGGAGCTCAGCAGAGGGTTCACAGCAGTCTGTGATAAAGATGTGGCATTAGAAGAATGCAAGGATGGGGCTGCTATGCAGCAACCATCAGCAAGCAGCAGCTGGCATTGGGGAAAGGAAGTATTTGAACCTGGAGCACTGGATACTGCTGCTCTGATGAGACTAGCACTGGATTCCTATTGGAGCAAGGCCAGAGGAGCCCACAGCAATGCTGGGAGGGCTGGAAGCCATCTGCTGCAAGGACAGGTTGAGACAGTCCAGCCTGGAGAAGGGAGGGCTGCAAGGAAATCTTCTTGTGGCCTTTCAGTGCTTAAAGAGGCTGATCAGACAGCTGGGGACCAAATTTTCAGCAGGACCTGTTGTGGCAGGACAAGGGGTGATGGTTTAGACTCAGAGAGGAAGATTTAGACTAGAGAGAAGGAAGAAATGTTTGACACTGAGGGTGGTGAGAGCCTGGCCCAGGTGGGAGATAAAATCAGACTAGTTTCTGTTGGGAAAAACCTTTAAGGTCATGCAGTCCAAGCATTCCCTAATTCTATCAAGTCTGGTGCTAAATCATGTCCCTCAGCACCTCATCTCTTGATATTTTAAACACCTCCAGGGGGGTTTAAAGCCCCCCCATCCCTGCAAACATTCCAGGTCAGGTTGTCTGGGTCTCAGAGCAACCCGATCGGGTAACAGACTTCCTTGCCAACCGCAAAGGGGTTGGACTAGAGGACTTTTAAAGATCCCTTCCAACCCAACCCACTCCATGATTCCATGACTTTAATTTACATAGAATAAACCAGGTTGGAAGAGACCTTCAAGATCATCACATCCAACCCATCAACCAATCCAACCCACCCAAACAACTAACCCATGGCACCAAGCACCCCATCAAGTCTCCTCCTGAACACCTCCAGTGATGGTGACACCAACACCTCCCCAGGCAGCCCATTCCAATGGGCAATCACTCTCTCTGTATAGAACTTCTTCCTAACATCCAACCTAAACCCCCCCTGGTGCAGCCTGAGACTGTGTCTTCTTGTTCTGGGGCTGCTTGCCTGGGAGAAGAGACCAACCTCTGCCTGTCTACAACCTCCCTTCAGGGAGTTGTAGAGAGCAAGAAGGTCACCCCTGAGCCTCCTCTTCTCCAGGCTAAGCAACCCCAGCTCCCTCAGCCTCTCCTGACAGGGCTGTGCTCCAGGCCCCTCACCAACTTCATTGCCCTTCTCCGCACTCATTCCAGCAAGTCAACCTCCTTCCTAACCTGAGGGGCCCAGAACTGGACACAGGACTCAAGCTGTGGCCTAACCAGTGCAGTGTACAGGGGCAGAATGACCTCCCTGCTCCTGCTGGCCACACTGTTCTTGATGCAGGCCAGGATGCCATTGGCCTTCTTGGCTACCTGGGCACACTGCAGGCTCATGTTCAGCCTACCATCAACCAGTACCCCCAGGTCCCTCTCTGCCTGGCTGCTCTCAGCCACTCTGACCCCAGCCTGTAGCTCTGCCTGGGGTTGCTGTGGCCAGTGTGCAGCACCTGGCACTTGGATGTGTTCAATCTCCTGCCCTTGGCCTCTGCCCATCTGTCCAGCCTGTCGAGGTCCCTCTGCAGAGCCTCTCTACCCTTCAGCAGATCAACTCCTGCCCCCAGCTTGGTGTTGTCAGCAAATTTAATGATATTTGTGTGAAGCCACGTGCCTGCAGGCCAGCTACCCATAAAATAAATATTACTCTTGTCTCAGCTGTCTCTTAACACGAAGGACACAAGGGCTGGAAGCTGAAGTTCAGAGGTTTATCTTCACAGGGAATCACAGCTCCCGAGAGCTCTGGAAGCTGGCACCTACGTGCAGCCTGTCTGCTCTGCTGACAGCTCCTTTCAGATTCTGCTCCCCTAAAAGGCATCAATTTATTTCATTTGTCTTTTCACTCCTCTGTCACTTCCAAAAGTTCAAAGGAATGGGGAGCTTCGTGCTCATGGTGGGGGGGAAGCTGATGGATTGACAGCGACGTCTTGTACTAATAAACCCCTAAGCAAGGCAGCCTCGGGGGGAAAAACATCTAAACTAACACACTCTCAGCAAGAGCAGAGAGAGATTAAAAAGATGCAAATCATTGCTCTGTGGTTATGTGGTTTTACCTTTCCCTCCCCAGCTCTCCTCCAGGGGAAAGCTACTGTCTCCTACACTCTGCTCCGAAACTGGGGCACCGCTCTGAACTCCACCTCTGGAGTGAACTCCTCCACCTCTGGAGTGAACTCCTCCACCTCTGGAGTGAACTCTACCTGTGGAACTTGGTGAGTTGTCTCCTGAGCTTTGTGCCCCTGCTCAGAGGAGGAAAGTTGGACATTAGAACACAGGAGGTCTCACTTGAACCTAAGGAGTCAAACTGCACCAGGGGGAAGTTTAGGCTGGAGATGAGGAGAAAGTTCTTCCCAGAAAGAGTAATTGGCCATTGGAATAGAATAGGATAGGGAAGGGAAGAATAGGATAGAATAGAATAGGATAGGGAAGAATAGGATAGGGAAGAATAGGATAGGGAAGGGAAGAATAGGATAGGGAAGAATAGGATAGGGAAGGGAAGAATAGGGAAGGGAAGAATAGGGTAGGGAAGAATAGGGTAGGGAAGAATAGGGTAGGGAAGAATAGGGTAGGGAAGAATAGGGTAGGGTAGGGTAGGGTAGGGTAGGGTAGGGAAGAATAGGGTAGGGAAGAATAGGGTAGGGAAGAATAGGGTAGGGAAGAATAGGGTAGGGAAGAATAGGGTAGGGAAGAATAGGGTAGGGAAGAATAGGGTAGGGAAGAATAGGGTAGGGAAGAATAGGGTAGGGAAGAATAGGGTAGGGAAGAATAGGGTAGGATAGGATAGGGTAGGATAGGATAGGGTAGGATAGGATAGGGTAGGATAGGATAGGGTAGGATAGGATAGGGTAGGATAGGATAGGGTAGGATAGGATAGGGTAGGATAGGATAGGGTAGGATAGGATAGGGTAGGATAGGATAGGGTAGGATAGGATAGGGTAGGATAGGATAGGGTAGGGTAGGATAGGGTAGGGTAGGATAGGATAGGGTAGGATAGGATAGGGTAGGATAGGATAGGGTAGGATAGGATAGGGTAGAATAGAATAGAATAGAATAGAATAGAATAGAATAGAATAGAATAGAATAGAATAGAATAGAATAGAATAGAATAGAATAGAATAGAATAGAATAGAATAGAATAGAATAGACCAGGTTGGAAAAGTTCTTTGAGATCATCAAGAATGTGCTGCCCTTGGAGGTGGTGGAGGCCTGGAGCAGGCTGCCTAGGAGGGCTGTGGAGTCTCTCGCTCTGGAGATATTCCAACCCCACCTGGATATGTTCCTGTGTGAGCTGCTCTGGGTAACCCTGCTATGGCAGGGGGGTTGGACTGGGTGAGCTTTGGAGGTCCCTTCCAGCCCCTAACACTCTGTGATTCCATGAGCACATGTACTGGGCTACACAATTATTTCTTTTACTTGCCACATTAGAGGGCTGGCTGTTACTCAACAGTAAAAAAAAAACCACATACAAAAAAATTCCCTGTGGCATCAGGACTCACAGCTCTGGAGGCTGCATGTGTCTCAGAGTGTAAGCCTTCCTCCTTTGCCAGCACAGAAATAAACTCAAACCTCCACAGATAGGCTAATGATGGTGCAGGAAGCACACAGACAAAGAGAGAGCTTCTCAATGAAGTGGTAAATTTGTTTGGGAAAAAAAAAGAAAGAAAGAAAGGACTTAAAGAATTTCTCCTGAAGATCAACATCCTTCCACCCACTTGGTAAAAGCAGATTGTGCCTCTGCTGGAAAACTGAATTAATAAAGACAAGACTTTGGGGAAGGGGCTACCACAGCCTGCCTGGCTCAGACAGTGTGGTGGGACTGATTGCAGGGAGAGGAGATGCTCACAGCACTGGAAGATGAATGGAATGGAATAGGAAAAGGAAAAGGAAAAGGAAAAGGAATAGGAAAAGGAATAGGAAAAGGAATAGGAAAAGGAATAGGAAAAGGAATAGGAAAAGGAATAGGAAAAGGAATAGGAAAAGGAATAGGAAAAGGAATAGGAAAAGGAATAGGAAAAGACCAGGTTGGAGAAGACCTTTGAGATCATCAAGTCCAACCTATCATCCAACACCACCTGATCAACTAAACCATGGCACCAAGCACCCTATCCAGTCTCTTCCTACACACCTCCAGTGATGGGGACTCCACCACCTCCCTGGGAAACACATTCCCATGGCCAATCTCTCTTTCTAGGAAGAACGTCTTCCTAACACCCAGCCTAAACCTCCCCTGGCACAGCTTGAGACTGTGTCCTCTTGTTCTAGTGCTGGTTGCCTGGGAGAAGAGACCAACCCCCACCTGGCTACAACCTCCCTTCAGGGAGTTGGAGAGAGCAAGAAGGTCTCCCCTGAGGTTTATCTACTGGGCTTCATCATGTCAAACTCCCTCTGTGAGCAAAATTGGCTTTGTGGAGAGCCAAGGGCTGCTGGAGGCAGCACGGCTCCGACACAGTCCCCTTGTCCCCTGCCTTCCCTCCCACACCATTGCTCGCTGCAGCTTCACCGTTCCCTGCCCTGCACTGCCGAGGTTCCCACACATTTTCTCCTTCATTTCACTCTATTAAAGCACTAATTAATTGACCAGCTCACGAGAGCCCAGGTCTCTCCCCTGGGATGCTGCTGCGTTTGCAGCGACAACTGCAAACAAGATTACGGATGGGCAGCTCTGCACGACAAGCCACGAAAGCAGCAGCAGCTCTGCTAGGAGGACAGAGCCACCGTGTCCCACCCCAGCCATGCCCCTCTGTGTCCCCAGCCAGCTGCAGAAGGAAGTATTGCACAGCTGGATTTGCCCCTTACTCTGTTTCTTTCCTGCATTCAAGGAACAAACTGCCCTTGGGTCCATGCTGATGAGCTGGCTGGCTGAGGAGCAGAGGGGTTTCTGCTGCCTCTGGGCTGTCCCTAAACTGTCCCTTTTTCCTTGCACCAGGGTGCTGTGGGGTCTAGCTTTGGCTGTAGCCACTTGTCCACCAAAGACAAGCCCCAATGTACTCCCCTCCCAGCAAAATCATGCAGAAGCTTGGAGAGATGAAATCTTTTCCCAAGCCCAGAAAACACGAGAAGTCACTGAGCAGCTCCATTTGCAGGACCTGCCTCCATAATCCTCCAGCTGCTCCTTCCCCCTTCCCTCCTCCCCACCCCCCCAAACTCTGGAGATATCTCTAGAGTGGAAAAATGAGATCTCTGAGCAGCATCTCCCCAGCCCAAATCACCACATTGGTATTCTGGTCTTCCCACTCCTGCAAAGCAGCCTTATTTATCCCAACCCAAGCAGTCTCCTCCTGAATCCCAGTGAGTTATGCTGGGCAATATCTAATGTGACAAATGGGAACCCAGTCTGAGCAGACGACAGGGTGCCGTCCCCCCCCCGAAAGACAAAGCTTCCAGATCTCCTCTCAGGGGCAGAGCATTAATGTTGGGTGAAAATAGAATAGAGTAAGAATAGAGTAAGAATAGAGTAAGAATAGAGTAAGAATAGAGTAAGAATAGAACTAACCAGGTGGGAAAAGACCTTCTATGCAGTACTGCAGGCTGGGGTTGGAGTGGCTGGAGAGCAGCCAGGCAGAAAGGGACCTGGGGGTGCTGATTGACAGCAGCTGAACATGAGCCAGCAGTGTGCCCAGTTAGCCAAGAGGGCCAAGGGCATCCTGGCCTGCATCAGGAAGAGTGTGGCCAGCAGGAGCAGGGAAGTCATTGTGCCCTGTGCTCAGCACTCCTTAGGCCACATCTTGAGTCCTGTGTCCAGTTCTGGGCTCCTCAGTTTAAGAAGGACATTGAGACACTTGAAGGTGTTCAGTTCAGTGATGCTCCCTGCAGCTTCCACATGCACACAGCAAAGAGAGAAGGGGGTGGGGGTGTGGGGAAAAGAGCAGGCAGCCTGATCACCACAGAAAATATTGACTTTTCAAACTAATCTCATCAGTGCTGCTGGATACAGGATTTATTCTGAAGCTGGGGCAGGTGCAGCCCTGTTGTTTAACCATTCCGATTTGTTCTGACTTCCACAAGCATTTTAGCCGAGAGAGAGAGATTGGTTTTAATTAAAAACCTCTAATCCAAGAGTCTGTTCCACCTTCTGTTTCTGTTGCTCAGCCCCAGAGACTGGAGAACCTCTGCATGGGAGGATGTAAAGTCTATGTCACCCAAGAAGGTGGTGGGGTCACCATCCCTGGAGCTGTTCAAAAAATATGTGGCTGTGGTGCTCTGGGAGATGGTTTAGTGGGCATGGAGGTGATGGGTTGATGATCTTATGAGGAAAGGCTGAGGGAGCTGAGGTTGCTTAGCCTGGAGAAGAGGAGGAGGCTCAGGGAAGACCTTCTTGTTCTCTACAACTGCCTGAAGGGAGGTTGTAGCCAGGTGGGGGTTGGTCTCTTCTCCCAGGCAAGCAGCACCAGAACAAGAGGACACAGTCTCGAGCTGTGCCAGGGGAGGTTTAGGCTGGAGGTGAGGAGAAAGTTCTTCACAGAAGGAGAGATTGGCCATGGGAATGTCCTGCCCAGGGAGGTGGTGGAGTCCCCATCCCTGGAGGTGTTCAAAAAGGGGACTGGGTGTGGCACTTGGGAGCACCATAGTTTAGTTAGTCATGAGGTGTTGGATGATAGGTGGGACTTGATGATCTCTAAGGTCTTTTCCCACCTTATTGATTCTATGATCTTTAGAGGTCTTTTCCAACCTTAAGGATTCCGTGATTTTGTGCAAACTATTTAACACTTGTACTTGAAAGTGTTTTGCACCTAGGAACAACCTGGGCACACACTGTAAATGAATATGAACCCCCAGCTTCTGCCCTCTCTTTTTGTCCCTCTCTCTGGCTCAGAATGGCAGGGCACAGCGGGCAGATATGGAGCCTGCCAAAAAGAGGAGCTGATATTTACCAGTAGCAATGTTTGCCTTCTCTCTAGTGCTCTTGATCTAAAGCATTTTAACAGACCTGAACAGCCAGGCATTGGAAACGCCTCAAAACTCATTTGTACAAACCACTGTCCTCAGAGCATGACTGAAACCAGAGTCATATTCTCTGAGTTGGGGAAAAACAAATACTCATGCCTGAAAATTGATCCAATAGCATCTCTCTGACCATGAAGGAGCCTCTGTACCACTGCAGAACCACTGCAGAGCACACCAGAAAAAAACACTTCCAGGACAATAAGCATTAAGCAGAGTGTGACCAGCAGGTTGAGCAGGTTGCACCTCTGCCTGTCCAGAGAAGGGCAACAAGGCTGGGGAGAGGCCTTGAGCACAAGCCCTGTGAGGAGAGGCTGAGGGAGCTGGGGTTGCCTAGCCTGGAGAAGAGGAGGCTCAGAGGAGACCTTATTGCTGCCTACAACTATCTGAAAGGAGGTTGTAGCCAGATGGGGGTTGGTCTCTTCTCCCAGGCAAGCAGTACCAGAACAAGAGGACACAGTCTCAACCTGTGCCAGGGGAAGTTTAGGCTGGAGGTGAGGAGAAAGTTCTTCCCAGCAAGAGAGATTGGCCATTGGGATGTGCTGCCCAGGGAGGTGGTGGAGTCCCTGTCCTTGGAGGTGTTCAAGAGGGGATTGGACATGGAACTTGGTGCCATGGTTTTGTAGTCATGAGGTGTTGGGTGACAGCTTGGACTTGATGATCTTTGAGGTCTTTTCCAACCTTATTGATTCTATGATATTGTGGCATACCCTGAAGAGAGGACCAGACATTAAGAATGAACAAGTCTGGCTGGGGATGTCCAAAGAGATCATTCAGTCCAACCCCCCTGTCAGAGCAGGACCATACAATCTAGGTCAGGTCACACAGGAACACATCCAGACAGGCCTTGAAAGTCTCCAGAGAAGGAGACTCCACTACCTCTCTGGGCAGCCTGCTCCAGTGCTCTATGACCCTCACAGTAAAGAAGTTCCCCCTTGTGTTGAGGTGAAACCTCCTGTGCTGCAGCTTGCATCCATTGCTCCTTGTCCTATCCCAGGGATCAAGTGAGCAGAGACTGTCCCCTCCCTCCTGACCCCCAGCCCTCAGACATTTATTAAATCCCCTCTAAATATTCTTTTTTCCAGACTAAAGAGCCCCAGGTCCCTCAGCCTCCCCTCACCAGGCAGTGCTGCAGTCCCCTAAGCATCCTGGTAGCCTCTGCTGGACCCTCTCCAGCAGATCCCTGTCCCTCTTGAACTGGGGAGCCCAAAATGGAACACAGTACTCAAGATGAGGTCTCACCAGGGCAGATCTATATTGACTCAGCCTGAAATAGTATTTGCAGGGATGGTTATTTTCCCTCCCTCTAAATACCTCCTCAGCCAGCTGAGGGACCACAGAGAGCCATTCTAACTGGAGCAGAACTGATCGCTGCTACCTAAGGAAGTGAAAGTCAGCTGCTTTACACACTGATAGGATGCAATTTAAAGCCCATATGGGAAATCAAGGAGGTAAAATATATCTGAGAGACCTTCCACATCTCTACTACCTGCCTATGCTCAGGTCTTGGCCAAATCCTGCTGCTCCAAGGCTGACCATCACTCTTCAGGCAATACATGCTAAAGGAGGGATGCTCCCTTTATTGTTTCAAAGCACTGATGATTAACTCTCTCCCCTATATGGTTTCCCACTGCTTCCATCCCGTGCTCACCTCCTGCAGTCCCATTGCTGTTGGTCCAAGATCCTCCTTCCTGGCAACTCCTGCCATCTGGAGCCACCATGGTGTAACCCACCAGCTCACTGCCAGCTTCATCTGCAAATGCAGCTCCAGGCCCTCACCTGCTCCTTTCAATTTCTTTCTCCGGCTGTTTAGTCTTTAACTCAGCCATTGCATTATTTAAAGCATTATCAAGGCCTGTTTGGAACAGAGTCTGCACAGAAAAGTCATGGTAGAGGAAGCTGGACCCTCAGCAAAAGTACCTGAGAGCCAAAATTGTGACAGTTGGAGGGAACCTAGGCTTGGCTGGAAGAGGGGAAGGCACTGCCTGGCTACCAGCATGGATTTTCTCTCTCCTTGGGACTGATACAAGATCCTCTTCAAGAGGCCTTTTGCTGCCTGCAACTTTGGGGTGAAGTTTCCTGGTAACACCTGGTAAGACCTGATCACTGAATAAACTACAGATGATAGGTGGGAATAGTTTTGCATCTACAGGGTGAACTTCAAAGCAATTGGAGTTATTAAGAAGACACCTAGCAGTGGGAGATTCTTCACTGATGAGTGCCACACAGATGTCAGGAACTTATATGGCATTAGAGTGCTCCAGGCATTCATAGAATCAATAAGGTTGGAAAAGACCTCAAAGATCATCAAGTCCAACTTGTCACCCAAGACCTCCTGACTTCCCATAAGGGAAAGGGAATAAGGGAGAGAGATTTGGGGATTAGAAACGAAAAATAAACCAGCTTTAATTCAAATAACAACAACAAAATTACATACATACAAACACACACAATCTCAGTATCAAATCCAAGCCACCTGATGGCAATCCACCCAGCATCTGAAGGGGGCCTACAGGAAGGCTGGGGAAGGACTTCTCAGGATCTCAGGGAGTGATAGGACTAGGGGGAATGGAATGAAGCTGGAGGAGGGGAGATTCAGGCTGGAGGTGAGGAGGAGGTTCTTCCCCATGAGAGTGGTGAAGCCCTGGAATGGGTTGTGCAGGGAGGTGGTTGAGGCCCCGTCCCTGGAGGTGTTTAAGCCCAGGCTGGATGAGGCTCTGTCCAGCCTGATCTAGTGTGGGGTGTCCCTGCCCATGGCAGGGGGGTTGGAAGTGGATGATCCTTGTGGTCCCTTCCAACCCTGACTGATACTGTGAGACTATGAATTGTGTCACCATCACCAGTGGTGCCATGGGAAGACATGGAGGAAGGCCCAGGCTGGACTCATGGCAGATGTGAGCTGGATTCTGGAATGCATGGATCATGATTGACAGTACAATGGACAGAGCCCTTGCACACTGGCCATTGAAGAAGAGAACTTTATACTGAGTATGACATATTTGTAAGCCACCGCGCTCCCATCTCTGCCAGCCCCGCTCCTCCGCAGTGGCCAGGGCGCCTCCCGCCCGGCTCTGCACCCAGCTCACAGGAGGAGGAGGCAGCTTGGAGTGACCGGACCAGCTGCCGAGGCCTGGCAGCCGCTTGTACCAAGGCGAGGTTGTGCTTGAGCCATTCCACCTGACACTGATCCTTGGGAATCATGAGCAGCTGCAGCAATGAAGAGCTTGAATTCACCTTCCTTGATGAAGGCTTCACTGCCAAGGACATCCTTGACCAGAAAACCAATGAAGTGTCGTCTTCTGATGACAAAGATGCCTTCTACATGGCTGACCTCAGGGACATAGTGAAGAAGCACCTGCGGTGGCCAAGGCCCTGCCTCGGGTGACTCCCTTCTGCGCCGTGAAGTGCAACAACAGCAGAGCTGTGGTGAAGACCCTGGCTACCCTTGGGGCAGGCTTTGACTGTGCCAGCAAGACAGAGATCCAGCTGGTGCAGAGCCTTGGGGTGCCTCCAGAGTGAATCATCTATGCAAATCCCTGCAAGCAAGTCTCCCAGATCAAACATGCTGCCAGCAGTGGTGTGCAGATGATGACCTTTGATAGTGAAGTAGAGCTAATGAAAGTTGCAAGAGCCCACCCAAAAGCCAAGCTAGTGCTGCACATCACCACCGATGACTCCCAGGCAAGTTCAGAGCTACGCTCAAGGCCAGCAGGCTGCTTTTTTTTTTTCCTAGTCATGGGGTCTGTGTTGATAGGTTGGACTCAATGATCCTCGAGGTCCTTTCCAACCTAAGTTATACTGTGATAATAGAACACCTTGACAATCAGTTTAGGGTCACCTGCTCTGTCCCCTCCTCCTTGCAGGTGCAGCCTCTTACTTAGGGCACCTCCAACACTATGCATAAGATTTAGCAGTGACCTTGGTCTCCACAGAAGCAAGTATGAGCAAGAGTATTTCTGCATACTACTCCTTAATACCAACTATAGATATCAAGCTTTATCACTTCTGTAAGCAGCAGCTGCCTGTGAAAATGTGCTCTTCACTTCAGAAAGTGCAGTTACTTATGACAGCTGATAAGTAAAGTTACTGGGTGGAATTGGTTCCATTCTAGCTCAAACCAGGACATATTATTATTTTCTCATTTCTATCCTACTAAACCACCCTTATCTCAACCCACAAATTGTAAGTTTTCTTTCTGACTCTCTCCCTCATGGAGAGGAGTAAGGAAATGGCTGGTGGAGTTTAGCTGCCTGCCAGATTAAACCACAAAAAAATGAGGAGCACGTTTTAGTGTGTTTTTCAGCTTCAGAAGGTACCAAGGTACAGATGATGTTCACATGTCTTGAAAAACAATGGAGATTTCCTGTCCTGGGAGATGCAGCCTTCAGAAACACAGAGGGGCTGCAACTTCTTAGCAGCATGTTTTTCCTGTAAAGCTAGAAAGAGAGCACCACCATTTCTGCACCCAGCCCACAGCCAGGAGTAAGACCCTCAACCAGCCAAGATACCACATAGAGGAGCTCAGCCCCAGTCAGGAGGCCCAGCCAGCACTCAGGAGTGATATTGGAGTACTCATCAATCATTGCCCTACCTAACCGGGGGGCCACCAGGCCCCCCGGCCATTGTTGTCACCACCACCACCATCACCCAGTGTGCACCACGAGGGCTCACCAGCGATGAGAGGAGGATCCCGCAGCCCAGATGGGCTCACTTTGGGGCTTCTGCCTTTCCTGGCGGGGATAAAAAAGGGGAGTGGGTGGGGAGGGCAATATGGCTCACACCTGGGGTGGGAGGAGACACCAACACAGCCCAGGTGCTCTGGGATAGGGAGCTCCTATTACAAGATGGATGTGGAGGTGCTGGAACTTGTCCAGAGAAGGGCCACAGGGATGATCAGAGGGCTGGAGCACCTCTCCTGTGAGGACAGACTGAGGGAGCTGGGGCTGTTCAGTCTGCAGAAGAGAAGGCTCCCAGGTGACCTCATTGTGGCCTTCCAGTATCTGAAGGGGGATACAGGAAGGCTGGGGAGGGACTGCTCAGGATCTCAGGTAGTGATAGGACTAGGGGGAATGGAATGAACCTGGAGGTGGGGAGATTCAGGCTAGATGTGAGGAGGAGGTTCTTCCCCATGAGAGTGGTGAAACCCTGGAATGGGTTGTGCAGGGAGGTGGTCGAGGCCCCATCCCTGGAGGTGTTTAAGAGCAGGCTGGACGAGGCTCTGGCCAGCCTGATGTAGTGTGAGGTGTCCCTGCCCATGGCAGGAGGGTTGGAACTAGCTGATCCTTGTGGTCCCTTCCAACCCTGAATGATACTATGATTTGAGGAGAAAAATGGGATGGGTGGGGTGGAAAAGGGGCAGACAGGGTGGGAAAGGGGAGGTGGTGGTGAAAGGAGGGGGTTTTACAATAACTTCATTTTCCACCAATCTTTCATAATGCACAACTGCAGTTCATGGTTTGCTTTGCCTCTGTGCAACAAGAATAAACCCATCAATACTTCCTAAAATAAAACACAATTCAAGGCCACACCTTGACTATTTGGTTCAGTTTTGGGCCCCTGAATATCCAAGCAGGATATTGTGTTGCTTGAGTGTGTCCAGAGAAGGGCAGCAAAGCTGGTGAAGAGCGAGAAGGGCAGGACTGATGAGGAGCAGCTGAGGGAACTGGGGTTGTTTGGCCTGGAGAGAGGGAGGCTGGGGGGAGACCTCATTGTTCCCTGCAGCTCCCTGATGGGAGGTTGGAATGAGGTGGGGGGTGGTCTCTTCTCTCTAGTATCAGGTGATAGAATGAGAGGAAATGGCCTGGAGTTGTTCCAGGAGAGGTTTGGGTTGGAGATTAGGAAAGAGTTCTTTGCTGCAGGAGTGGTCAGGCATTGGGGGAAGCTGACTGGGGAGGTGGTGGAGTCCTCATCCCTGGAGGTGTTCAATAAAGGTGTGGCCATGGCAATTGAGGACACGGTTTAATGGCCATGGAGGTGTTGGGTTGATGGTTGGACTGGATGATCTTGGAGGTCTTTTCCAACCAAAATGATTCTGCCTGGCCTTATGACACCAAGATAGAGCTGTCCCTTCTTAGAAGCACAGAATCAATAAGGTTGGAAGAGACCTCAAAGAGCATCAAATCCAACCTGTCACCCAACACCTCATGACTACTAAACCATGGTACCAAGTGCCACCTTTACTGCCCTTGTCACCCAGCACCCCCCAGACCCACAGGCTTGTGGGCACTATGTTGCCCTTAAAGATCATTCCTTGGGGATGACTGCAGGGGGGGAAAGCTCTCCCCACAACTCAAAGTCAGCCTCCTCTCCCTGCCATTCCTTTCCAACAAGCATGAACCCTGCACATCCAGGGGATATGGGAAACACATCCAAACCCCCTTCCAGAAGAGGATTTTGTTTCCAGACAGATGTAATCCCACTGGAGGTAGTGCAGATGTAGACATGCTTTGCTGAAAGGTGAGGTGACTTGTGGCTCTGCAGACAGTCTGGGTAAAGCCAGGTAGGAACTGGCACAGGGAACCTGTTCCCTGAATGACACTTCCCTGGCTGGTTTCTCCTTGTTTGCTTTTTTTTTCTGGGGGTGGGGGGGAAGACTAAGCAGCAAAATGATTGTATTCTTCAGAAGCTCTACATGTCCCAGGAGAGATGAAACTTGAGATGAAGCTCTCTCTTCAAGAGCTCTGAGATGCAGGAGAGTGCAATGTAGAGAGATGTATTTTTACCCTTACAAGCAAAACACCACAAACATTTTTTTTTCCCAAGGCCCTGGAGCACTTGTGAAACTCAGACAAAGCTTTGCTGCCTGCAGACAACCCCCAGGGCTGCCCCTTCCCACTGTGGGGACAATTACCTGAAGTTTCTGGCTCCTTTCACTCATCCCACGCCAGCCAGTGGGGGACACAAGGGTCACAGTCCCTGGCTGCATGAAAGCTGAGTCTTGGAGTCCTGCTGCTCTAAAACCAGAGCACATATCCTCCCTTCCTTGCTTCCTCTAAGCAAAGCCACTGCAGACATTTCTATTCATAAATTACAGTGGTTTAATCTGTGAGCTGAATTTTAGGGATGGGTCCACACTTTCCTGCTTGCCCATCAAAGAGCTCAGCTCATGAGCCTGATTCTCCCAATGGATATCACAGTCTCACAGTATCGCTAAGGTTGGAAGAGACCTCGAGGATCATCGAGTCCAACCTGTCACCACAGACCTCATGACTAAACCATGGCACCAAGTGCCACATCCAATCCCCTCCTGAACACCTCCAGGGATGGGGACTCCACCACCTCCCTGGGCAGCACATTCCAATGATGAACGACTCGCTCGGTGAAGAACTTTCTCCTCACCTCCAGCCTAAACCTCCCCTGGCACAGCTTGAGACTGTGTCCTCTTGTTCTGCTGCTGCTTGCCTGGGAGAACAGACCAACCCCCTCCTGGCTACAACCTCCCTTCAGGGAGTAGGAGAAGGCAATGAGGTCACCCCTGAGCCTCCTCTTCTCCAGGCTAAGCAACCCCAGCTCCCTCAGCCTCTCCTCACAGGGCTGTGCTCCAGACCCCTCCCCAGCCTCATTGCCCTTCTCTGGACACCTTCAAGTCTCTCAATGTCCTTCTTAAATTGAGGAGCCCAGAACTGGACACAGGACTCAAGGTGTGGCCTAAGCAGTGCTGAGCACAGGGCACAAGGACTTCCCTGCTCCTGCTGGCCACACTCTTCCTGATGCAGGCCAGGATGCCCTTGGCCTTCTTGGCCACCTGGGCACACTGCTGGCTCATGTTCAGGCAGCTGTCAATATGTTTGATTCCTGAGCAGCTCTGGTGAGACCAGCCTTACTGGAGGACACCAGTGGGGCAGGATGGTGCTCCCTCCTCTCCCCCTTGCTCCTGTGCTGGGATGAAGCTTGCAAGGTGCAGTGGGGGCAGTAAGAGCTTTGTGATTCTCACAGCTGAGCCCTTTGTGGTGTGTGTTTAGCTCATGTCCCCCCCCAGGTACATTGCAAACCACCGTGGCTCCACCCAGGCCAAACCATCGCTTTGACAACGGAGTCCTGGAATCCAGAGTAGGATTTCCAGGGTTATTTCTATCACTTGCCAAGAGGCCAGGAACGAGTTTTTAAAAGCCTTTTTACAAAGCTCCACCCACTTCAGTCTGGACAGTTCTGGAGGGCAGTAAAAGAAGGCAGAACTGCTTATATCCGGGTTAGACTCTTCTGACTCTCATAAACTTGGTAACAGTTAAAGTTTATTAGCAAGCAAAGGCTGATGGATGATCAGTCAAGAAGCAGTAAACTCCCAGCAAGCCACACATTGGCCAGAAATGTGTTTTGGGGGGGAGCTTTTTAATCCCTGCCATAAGAGCCTGGACTTTCCTTGCTTTTCCAGAAAGGTCTGTTTCAAATCACACTGCACAACAGCCACGAGGCAGCTCCTGCTGCCAGACCTGCTCCAATGCCTGAAACCAGCAGGACCAAACCAGCCCAGGGCAGCACCATGAGTAAAGCTTATGCTGGCACAACGTGGTGACCCTCAGAGCTCAGTCAACCTCAGAAGCCCTGAGCAGACATGACCTGCACAGGCACCTCAGCCCTCTACCACAGCCAGGGGATGGTGAACAGCGCCAGAGTTCTGAGAGCAGCCAGGCAGATTCGAGGCTCCCAACTCAAAAGAGCTCACCAAGAACAAAGCTTTGCTCTTCCATAAAGGAGTTCCAGAATGCTCCCAAGCATGTTGCACAAATACCTGGGTGCACTGTTTGTGTTCAGCTGCAGCTCATCCACAGCAAGCCCTTTCCCTTCCTGCCCAAACAGGGCTTAGGTGAGAGCAGATCCCTCCAGGATGGTCTTACACAGCACACAACGAGACAGATCTCAGGAGCTCCTACACAAGCAGTCACACCCAGCAAAACATCTTCTGCTCCTCAGCAAATCCACTCTGGGAGCTACTGGTAGCTGACTAAAGGTGCATTTGGAAACCAAAATTGGCCACTTACCTGCCAGAATATGCTGTCTATTGTATTGCCCAGAAAGCCATCTCTGCCTTCTGATGATACCAGCTTAGGTCCCAGAATAGTCATGAATTCATCAAAATCAACCTGGCCATCCCCTGGAAGGAAAGAAAAAGATCAAAGGTTTTCACTGAGTGTCACTTTGTGCCAAGGTCTCACATGGTGCTCTGGATCTACTACACATCATAGATGCATACATGCACTAGGGCATCTCCTGCAGCAGCTTCAGGGTGCCTACAGACCCAAATTTGTTGATATCCCAAAGAATGGTCCAGTTCTGGGTCCCTCAGGTTAGGAAAGATGTTGAGATGCTGGAAGGTGTCCAGAGAAGGGCAACAAGGCTGGGGAGGGGTCTGGAACACAGCCCTGTGAGGAGAGGCTGAGGGAGCTGGGGTTGCTTAGCCTGGAGAAGGGGAGGCTCAGGGGAGACCTTCTTGCTCTCTCCAACTCCCTGAAGGGAGGTTGTAGCCAGGTGGGGGTTGGTCACTTCTCCTAGACACCCAGCACCAGAACAAGAGGACACAGTCTCGAGCTGTGCCAGGGGAGGTTTAGGCTGGAGGTGAGGAAGAGATTCTTCCCATAAAGAGATTGGCCATTGGAATGTGCTGCCTAGGGAGGTGGTGGAGTCCCCATCCCTGGAGGTGTTCAAGAGGGGATTGGATGTGGCACTTGGAGCCATGGTTTAGTTGTCAGGAGGTGTTGGGTGACGGGTTGGACTTGATGATCTTTGAGGTCTTTTCCAACCTTATTGATTCTATGATATTGTGGCATACCCTGAGGAGAGGACCAGACAATAAAAATGAACAGGTCTGGCTGGGGATGTCCCTGCTGAGTGTGGGGAGGTTGGACTAGATGACCTTTGGAGGACCCTTTCCAGCCTGGACCATTCTATGATTCCCCAGCCCTGGAGAGTTTATAGGCAAGTCACTTACAACTAACAAAGCTCCCAACAACTTTGGCAGGAGGATAGCAGCCATGAGCTTGGCCACAGCTCTTCCTCTCTACAGAGCTGCCAAAGAGCCAGGGCTCTGCACACCCTTTATGGGTCCAATCCCATTCCCCAGAGGAAGGGAGTACAGAGGGAAGAGCCAGATGAGAGCCAAAGGCTTCAAGTTGCACCAGGGGAGGTTTAGGTTGGATATTAGAAGAAACTTCTTCTCTGAAAGGGTTCTCAAATGCTGGCACAGACTCCCCAGGGAGGTGGTTGAATCCTCATCCCTGAAGGCAGAGCTCTGGTGCCAAGGGACATGATTTAGCACCAGCCTTGGTAGAGTTAGAGAATGGTTGGACTCAGGTTGGATCTTAGGAAGAAATTGTTCCCCAGGAGGGTGGTAAGACACTAGAACAGGTTGCCCAGGGAGGTGGTGGAAGCCTCATCCCTGGAGGTGTTTGCAGCCAGGCTGGATGTGGCTGTGAGCAACCTGCTGTAGTGTGAGGTGTCCCTGGCCATGGCAGGGGGGCTGGAACTAGATGAGCCTTAAGGCCCCTTCCAACCCTAACAATTCTATGATCCTATGACTCAATGATTTTAAAAGCCAACCCAAACAACCCTGTGAGTGATGACTCCACAAGGCATCTCACTTCAGCTTTCCATCAGCATCCAGAGCTCCTCAAAGCCCTGTGTGCCCTGCATGCAGAGCGGGCGGCGTAGACGCAGCTTTGGTGCCGTTAGCAGGAAGAAGAGCCTGCTCCTGCCCTTAATGAAGTGAGGCTGTGCAGTCCCAAGCCCCTCCAGTACATCCTGTGTTTTTGCAAAGGAGGCACGTTGCTGTTTGGAGTGTATCTGAGCGTGGTGTTCAATGGTACTTTTCCCTTGGAGAAAGGAAATTCACCTCTGGGGAAAGCTCTTCGCTCTATCTGCTTCTCTGAACAGCATAGCTCGGGGTCTGTCTGCCTCTCCTTCACAGAATCATTAAGGTTGGGGAAGAACTGTTAGATCCTCCAGTCCAACCACCCTCTGGAAGTCCACAGGCACGTCCCCACCTCCAGATGATTAGGCCAGCGGACATGGGTGGATGTTTGAAACCCTCCTCCAAGTCTGGAAGCATAAAAACCCCAGCAACTGTAAGACTCCTCTGGCTGGGTTTTATTCAAATTCAGCTGGAACTGGCTGCATCCACCTCTCCAGGTAGTTGCTGCTGCTAAATTATTAGGTGTAAGAAGTGTCTAAACCCAGCAGACAAAAGCAGATCAATGCAAGGGCTGCTATTAAAATGTCACTATTGACTGCAGCTCCTGCAGCAGCCCTGCGTGACAGCTTTGCCGTGCGGACTGCGCGCCGCTGCTATCTGTCCTTTCTATTTCATTTCATGGGCTCCATCTGAGCAGATGCACTGCTGATTGAAATCTCTCCATGTCCTTATCTTCACAGAAACACAATGTGAAAATAAGCAGAGTCAAATGGGCTTCCTTTGCCAGAACAGTGATCTCCATTCACTGGGCTCTGCCCAGAATTTCGTGAGGAACAAGAATGAATATCCTGGGGGCGAGCCAGCGATGGAGACTCGGCGAGGGAACCCAGCAGGGATTCAGAGTAGCTTTGATCCTGCAACGTGCAAAAAGACCTCATCCAACTGCTATATTTGCTCACACCTTCGGGGCCCAGCACATGCTGAAGGGCTTCTCAGGGCTGCAGCCAGCTGAGGGCCTGCAGGATGTGGAGTTGCTGGAAGGCGTCCAGAGAAGGGCAAGAAAGCTGGGGAGGGGTCTGGAGCACAGCCCTGTGAGGAGAGGCTGAGGGAGCTGGGGTTGCTTAGCCTGGAGAAGAGGAGGCTCAGGGGAGACCTTGCTCTCTCCAACTCCCTGAAGGGTGGTTGTAGCCAGGTGGGGGTTGGTCTCTTCTCCCAAGCAACCAGCACCAGAACAAGAGGACACAGTCTCAAGCTGTGCCAGGGGAGGTTCAGGCTGGATGTTAGAAAGAAATTCTTCCCAGCAAGAGAGATTGGCCATTGGAATGCAATGCCCAGGGAGATGGGGGACTCACCATCACTGGAGGTGTTTAGGAAGAGCCTGGCTGAGGCACTTGGTGCCATGGTTTAGTTGATCAGATGGTGTTGGGTGATAGGTTGGACTTGATGATCTTTGAGGTCTTTTCCAACCTGGTTAATTCTGCATTCAGGCTGAAGCTGCTTCCTGGGACAGCTTATTAAGCAGAAGAGGAAAGGGTTGGGCCCCTCACCACCTGGAAAAACCATCCTTTAAAACATTTCTGGGCTACAAGGAAATGTGTTCCTTCTGCTTCCCCAGGGGAGGCCTCAGTTTATGACATCAAGTCGGATTGTTTCAGTCGCATCACGTTGGCTCACGCTGGGGAAGGTAATGCAAGGTGACAGTGGATGGGGGGTGGTTTACACTGCAGCACATCACTTCAAGGGAAAGGCAGTGACAAAACCGTGCCCTCTGATGGAAATTGGGTTAAATAAATTAACCAGATTAGCAAGGAAACAATTTGCATTTTAAAGAGCTCCTAGCACCTGCCCGTGCATAGCTGTGGTCTGTCCAAAAGGCTGAGCGATTCAGGCTGCCTTGCCCACAATGTCACTTCACCCAGGGGGCAGGGGCAGGGCTTAGTCCAACACATGACTCATGAGAAAGCTGCTGCCAGGGCTCCTGGTCTCTGTGTCTGACTCAGAGCAAGACTCTGGGCAAACCCTTGCTCATGACTTCCCTGCACCTTTGCCAGGGATCATAACTAACTTCACAGGGTTTAATTATCAGCATAATTATAACATTTGCCACAACCTCAGAAGCAAGATGCCATTACCCAAAGCATTATCTCCTTACTCACTGCTTTTTCAATTAAAACTGTTAACAACAAGGGAACTAGACCTCAAAACATTTTGCCTGGTAGAAATAGCCCATGAACATTCATTTCAGGCAGCAGAAAACAAACCTCCCTGCCACCAGGATCTCAGGAGGATGCAACACCATAATGTCGAGACAGGGAACTCACTAATTTGGCTGCAAAATTTCTTTTAAGAGTGTTCAGCACCCAGGAGATTATCAGAAAAACAAAACCAACCCCAACACACAGGCTCCAAGCTGCACCCAGGGCAAGATGAAAAGGCACAGGTGTCGCTCTCCACAACCACAGCATAGAATCAATAAGCTTAGAAGAGACCTCAAAGATGATCAAGTCCAACCTGTCACCACAGACCTCATGACTAAACCATGGCACCAAGTGCCACATCCAATCCCCTCTTGAACACCTCCAGGGATGGGGACTCCACCACCTCCCTGGGCAGCACAGCCCAATGCCTAACAACTCTCTCTGGGAAGAACTTTCTCCTCACCTCTGGCCTAAACCTCCCCTGGCACAGCTTGAGACTGTGTCCTCTTGTTCTGGTGCTGCTTGCCTGGGAGAAGAGACCAACCCCCACCTGGCTACAACCTCCCTGCAGGGAGTTGTGGAGAGCAAGAAGGTCTCTCCTGAGCCTCCTCTTCTCCAGGCTAAGCAACCCCAGCTCCCTCAGCCTCTCCTCACAGGGCTGTGCTCCAGACCCCTCCCCAGCCTCATTGCCCTTCTCTGGACACCTTCAAGAGTCTCAATGTCCTTCTTACATGGAGGGGCCCAGAACTGGACACAGGACTCAAGGTGTGGCCTAAGCAGTGCATAACCAGGTAAAGCCCAATTCCCACACTGCCTGTAGGACCTACAAGCATCAGGCCACCCAGCAGCTCCTGGGAGCACTCAGCTTGAAATGGGTTGGGTAGAGCCAAAAAATGCCTTCCTCCTCCGAGCCATAGTCACGTACAGGGTGCTACAAGCTGCTGTGTGATGAACATATCAAGCATCTGCTTGAGATCTGCATTGGAGGCAAACCAAACCCAGCACACACATCCCCATGGCTGGCTTTGTTGTGCCTCCAGCTGTGCTCCTCACTCAGGAGGAGCTGACATTCAGAATGAGGCTTATTCAGAACTGAACTTTCAGGTGGGTTGAAGGGATGGGAGGAAGGGAAGGACAATGCCAGGCAGGAGCATGTGTGCCTTCTACACGACTCTCATCTTCCCTTGCTCCTTTCCACAAGCCATCCAGCAAGCCCCAAACAACACTGTGGTCAGTGGTGACCACACAGCTCCACCTCCTTGCTGTGCCCCTGGGCCAATGTATAATGTGTGCAGTGTTCCCATCCTCCCCCCTACTCTGACTCCAAGCTCACATAAACTGTTTTACAGAGTCCCAGCTGGTAGGGGTTGGAAGGGATCCTTAAAGATCATCCAGTCCAAACCCCCTGCTAAAGCAGGGACACCCACAGCAGCCTGCCCAGGATCAGGATGTCCAGCTGGATTTTGAGAAGCTCCAGAGAAGGAAACTCCACAACCTCTCTGGGCAGCTTGGTGCAGTGCCTTGGTACCCTCTAAGTAAAGAAGTTCTTTCAGTTCAAGTGAAACCTCCTGTTCTTTAGCAGGAACTCAGCACACTGAAGGAAAATAACCTTGTAGTAAGGAGGGATGGGGCAGAAGCAGGCAACAAGTTACAGCCAGGATGGAGTGGGCTGTCCTTCCCATCCAGTGGTGCCTGCAGCTATTGTCCTCTCCCTGCTCCCACCAGTTACAAACACAGACCAAGTTTGTTAACCCAAGTCCCTGATGGATGAGGGCACTCAGAAATTGCAATAACCTCTCTACAGACTGGGAGAGCAGGGAAACCCCAAGGCATGTGATGCAGGTCTTCTGAGGCAGGTAAAGACCATCAGGTGGCAAGGTGGGTGAGGTCCAGAGAGATTCCAGCCAAGGTGTGGGGCAGATTGCATCCCATCCCTGAGCTACAGAATCACAGAACCAACCAGGTTGCAAAAGACCTCAGGGATCATCAAGTCCAACCTATTACCTAAAACCTCCTGACAACTAAACCATGGCTCCAAGGGCCACATCCAAGCCTTTTTGGAACACCTCCAGGGACAGGGACTCCACCACCTCCCTGGGCAGCACATCCCAATGGCCAATCTCTCTTGCTGGGAAGAACTTTCTCCTCACCTCCAGCCTAAACTTCCCCTGGCACAGCTTGAGACTGTGTCTTCTTGTTCTGGTGCTGCTTGCCTGGGAGAAGAGACCAACCCCCACCTGGCTACAACCTCCCTTCAGGGAGCTGGAGAGAGCAAGAAGGTCTCCCCTGAGCCTCCTCTTCTCCAGGCTAAGCAACCCCAGCTCCCTCAGCCTCTCCTCCCAGGGCTGTGCTCCAGACCCCTCCCCAGCTTTCTTGCCCTTCTCTGGACACCTTCAAGTCTCTCAATGTCCTTCTTAAACTGAGGAGCCCAGAACTGGACACAGGACTCAAGGTGTGGCCTAACCAGTGCTGAAACCATCCAGCAGCCAAGGGATGGTCACTGTTTGTGAGGGGATTCTTAGCAAAACACCAGAGCTGAGCTTTACCCCTGGCTTTAAACCACCTAACCCATTCATATAGCCACTTACAGTGATGCCCTGACTTTTTTTCCTCCCCCATAAATGCTTCCCTTTGATCTTGGCATTAATGTCAAAGAGTCAGAAGGGGGTTAGCAATCATGTGGCTGAACCTTGCATGACTAAATTCTATGACTCAACATCTCTGGCCACATCATCAGAGACAAGGCAGATCTGCTTATCATTACTAGGCAGTTAGCATCGACTGGGTGCTAAGTGCTTCCAGATACCCACTAAGGTTTGCTCTCTGCAAGACACTGTCTCAGTTCTGACAAAAACCAGGCAAATGTGATAATAAAAGGGAACAGCAACTAGATGTGCTGTCAACAGCCCCAGCAGCATCGTGTGAGCCTGGCCAATTGTTCCATGGCAGCAAGAGGAGGCTGAAGGCACCCAGCAACGTCCTTGGGTTCTCTGGGAACCTTTTTTGGTGCCCAGAGACCACAGCTGGCCAGCAAGGGGCCCTGGACCTGACAAAGTCACAGTGTGCACTGTTCACTCACTGGGTGCAGAAAGGCCTTGGGGACTATTTCAGTTTGAAGAGCCCCAACACTGATGTTTGCCATGCTGTGAGCTCACTGTGGCTTCAACCATGGAGCCCAACAAAGCCACAGTGGGGAATAACTGGAACCTGCTCCATGTCCAATACCCATTTATGCCAAGCACACCAAAGATGACAGAACAGCAGCTAAAAGCAATGTGGAGCTGGGAAATCAAACTGTTTTCCAGCTCCACAACACACTGCAGCCCAAGGAAATGTGCTTTGGACCCAGCTGCCCCAAGGAAGGGGCATCTGCACCTCTGAAATATGTCTGCTAGGTCCTCTAAAAAACCCCAATGGGATGGGGAAAAAGGAAAACCACCAGAGACTCAGCATGTAAAGAAGCCTGCAAAACCAACACTGCACTCCCAGGGCTGGACACACATCTGTGCAAGCTGAAGGAACCTCCAGCACTTTTGAAGGAGGACTTACCCTCCTCAACTACTTGCCTTCAACCTCAATTCATTCATATTGGGGTTCTACTTCCAGAACCCTAGGCCAAAGAGGTTTCAAAGTGCCCTTTACTAGAATTAGAATAAACCTTTATTAGAATAAACCAAACCAGGTTGGAAGAGACCTTCAAGATCGTCGTGTCCAACCCATCAACCAATCCAACCCACCCAAACAGGTAACCCATGGCACCAAGCACCCCATCAAGTCTCCTCCTGAACACCTCCAGTGACGGCAACTCCACCACCTCCCCAGGCAGCCCATTCCAATGGGCAATCACTCTCTCTGTGTAGAACTTCTTCCTAACATCCAACCTGAACCTCCCCTGGCGCAGCCTGAGACTGTGTCCTCTTGTTCTGGTACTGGCTGTCTGGGAGAAGAGACCAACCTCTGCCTGTCTACAACCTCCCTTCAGGGAGTTGTAGAGAGTGATAAGGTCACCTCTGAGTCTCCTCCTCTCCAGGCTAAGCAGCCCCAGCTCCCTCAGTCTTTCCTCACAGGGCTGTGTTCCAAACCCCTCACCAACTTTGTTGCTCTTCTCTGGACTCGTTCCAGCAAGTCAACCTCCTTCCTAAACTGAGGGGCCCAGAACTGGACACAGGACTCGAGGTGTGGCCTAACCAGTGCAGTGTACAGGGGCAGAATGACCTCCCTGCTCCTGCTGGCCACACTCTTCCTGATGCAGGCCAGGATGCCATTGGCCCTCTTGGCTGCAGGCTCATGTTCAGCCTACCATCAACCAGCACCCCCAGGTCCCTCTCTGCCTGGCTGCTCTCAGCCACTCTGACCCCAGCCTGTAGCACTGCATGGGGTTGTTGTGGCCAATGTGCAGAACCCGGCACTTGGATCCTCTGACTGGAGCAGTGTGCATGATGCTGGTGTGTAAGATGCTGAGGGGCCTGGAGCATCTCTTTGAGGAGCAAAGGCTGAGAGCCCTGGGGCTGAGAGCCTAGAGAAGAGCAGCCCCAGAGGGGAGCTGAGCACTGCTCAGCAAGAGCTAAAGGAGCTGTGGGGAGGCAAGAGAATGGGGGCAGACTCTTCTCAGTGGTGCAGCATGACAGGAGAAGGGGCAAAGGGCACAAACTAGAACCCAGGAGATTCCATCTGAAGATGAGGAGAAACCTCTTTAGTGTGAGGGTGCTGGATCTCTGGAGCAGGCTGCCCAGAGAGGCTGTGGAGCCTCCTTCTCTGGAGAGATTCCAAACCCACCTGGACATTCTGCTCCTGGGCAACCTTGCTGTGGATGAGCCTCTTTTAGCAGAAGGTTTGGAGTAGATGATCTCCACCCTTCCAATCTTCCTCATACTGGGATTCTGGGAGATGAGCTGTGCACAGAAAATCAAAGCCCTCTCTCCAAGTTGATGAGCTTTCAGCTCCAGCCCAAGGATTTTGTCTCCCCTCAGCCCCTTTGACTTTAAGGGAAGGGAAGGTTGCATTTGCTGGAGGATGTTTAGTAGGAAACATGAAGTGTTTGAGGGCAGGCAGAGCTCTGTAGTCACCTTGTCAGGACACCCAGGAGGAAAACAACAGCCTGAGATACCTCCAGCTGCATTCTTACACCAAACCAAGCTCCACCTTGCCTCTCTCCTGATCCCACATAGGATCTACCATCTGCAGTGGTTTGCTCAGGCTGGATGTGCTGGACAGAGACATAGCAGTAGATCACCCTTAAACCATGCAGGACCTGGAAGAGGAGAGAGGGATTGGGCTGAGCTGAGCTGCTAAATCTTTGCATCTCAGGGAGCAGCAGCCTGTGTGGGGGCTCTTGCAAACTCTGCTGCCAGAGCTCTTCTGCTTTGAAGAAATAATTAAATGCTTGGAAGAGCAGCAGTGTGAACCCTCCTCGCCCTCCATCCCATGGGAGAGCCCCAACCCTCAGCCTCCTGTCAGCTGCTGCCTGTCCAAATGTCTCCCATTGGAGCAGCTCCCTTGGAGGACATAATTAAATATTCATTGGGCTGAAGAGAGACAGAATGGAAGAGGGGGGAAACAAAGAGAGAGGGGGGAATACGTGCATGGATTGCATCGCCCTGCTCAAGGGCAGAACAGGGACTTACACCTGGGCTTCAGATTCCTCTGCAGTAGAATCATAGAATGGTTTGGCCTGGAAGGAATCTCTAGAGGTCACCCAGACCAGTCCCCCTGCAGTCAGCAGGGACATCCCCAACTAGGTCAGGTTGCTCAGCACTCCATCAAGCTTGACCTTGAATGTCTCCAGGGATGGGGCCTCTACCACCTTCCCTGGGCAACCTCTTCCAGGTTTCCACCACCTTCATAATCTGGATAATCCAGCCTGATTGCTTCCCACATCAGCCTTTTCCCTGGCCAGTCTCAGGATAAGCAGGTTCTCCTTCCTCCTTAAAGCCTGCTTGCTTGTCATGGCACTAAATGGAGGCACACCTTTGAAGAGAGATGAGGATCTGCTGTGTGTAGACTGATAAGTATTCACACTTCCACTGTTTTTTTTCCCCTTGGAGTTTGACCTCCAGAGTGCAGCTAGGTGATATATTTAAAGTTAATGAGCTAGTCTTTTGCAGCTTGGGTCCCAGGCACACACAACACTCCTGTTTATTTTTATGCTCTTAATAGCTAGCTGCAGTGACTCTCTGCCCCACTCTGTGTCATTGCTGGTGCCCATAAAGTCACCTGTGCAGTCCCAATGCAGTCTGGGGAAGGCTCTTGCTGCTGTGCCTTGAAATGGTGCAGAGGATGTGCACAGAACAGCTCCAGCCAGGGGATGTCTCCCAGGCTAGGATTTTGATCTCAGAGAGTTGAAGGTCAGGGGAGAGCAGTCGGACTGCCAGCCTGACCCTTCCCCCAGCAGGACCCAGGCATTTTCTGCCTAATTACAGCCTCAATCCAGAACTTCAATGAGAGCTTAGGGAGAAGTCTCTCATAGAACTTTTGACTTTGAAAACAGTTTTAATCATAGCCTCCCAGGACATCTAATGATACAAAGAGACAAAGCTCCACCACGGTGCTGGCACAGCTATTTCACAGTGGGGAAACTGAGGCATGGAGCATCACCTCCCCAGATAGTACCAGATTAGAGGCTGCCAGCAGAGTCAGGTACTAGACCTCCCTTGGCATGGGACATGCAACCAGGCCCCAGGATGGAGAAAGACAACAACAAAGCCTCTCCTGTTTCCAAAGAGTTCTCTTTGCACTCCCTTGGCGTTTTGTGCCCCAGAGCCCCCTGCAGAGGGTCTCTGATGTCCCCTAACAAACCATACATGTAAAATACACAATCTCACTGAGACATACACTAGCTTGGAAGAGACCTTTAGAGGCCATCTGGCCCAGCCCCCCTCCAGCAATCAGGGCCACCCCCAACCAGAGCAGGTTGCTCCAAGCCCCATCGAGCCTGACCCTGAATGTCTTCAATTTCTCCTTCCTCCTGCTCCTTGGGAACAGCCAGAGCATACCCACCAGCCACTATCTTCCTGTCCACCAGCTCTGCCACACATCCCACTGCCTTAGTGACTTTTGTGAGGAAGAACTTCAGTGGAGCTGAAGGAAAGAGTGAAACATCTCCACCGAAGCCCAGCTGCCCCTTGAGGGCACCTCCAGGTCCTGAGGTTTTAGGAGCAGCAGTGCAGAGCTCTGCTTCAACAACAGCCACCCAGAAAAGGTTAGCAACTTGTGCAGACATATTGCTGGGGGAGGGCAAATTCCATGGAGCCTGAAAAGCTCAGAGAGCCCAGAAAGATGGAGCTGGGGGTGCATCCACCTAACCCTGAGAAAAAGACCTTGAAAGATGCTCTTGTTGACAGGCAGTTGGCTCGTCTTGCAAGGAAGAAGAAATGGCTGCAGAGGGCTTGTTTGCTTCCCCATTAAAAACAAAGATCTATTAACTCCCCATGTTTGCCCAGGAGGAGCCTGTCTGGCAGCTGCCCTGAGAGACAGTGATGGAAGAGGAGTGAGGGCTTTGCCTCTGTGGTGCCACATGTGAAATGCCCTGAGCTCCACCATGAGCACTAAACCAAGCAGGATGCTGCTAATGCCTGGCAAGAAGAAAAGGCCAAGAAAGCTGCAGTAAAAAAAAACCAATCCACCAGACAGCTGCCCAGCAGCATGCCAGCTTCATGCCAGCCCTAGGAAGCCACAGGATGCCCTCATTACTGGCCCTGTAACCAAGCATCTGCAGGAAAGGCACTGCAGAGACCACAGAGCGCGGCAGCCTCCAGCGTGGCCACTGCTAGCCCTTGTCTCTTCCAACCCCAGGGGCCTGGATCTTCTCCCCTGTGCAAAGGCAGACAACAAGCAAGACAGAGAGGGCTCATTTGGCAGGTCTGTGCTGAACTGCTACCAGAGAAGCCTGCAATGCACTGGCTTGGAAAGGATCTCTAAAGATCATAGAATCATACAATCAACCAGGTTGGAAAAGACCTCAGAGATCACCAAGCCCAACCTATTACCTAACACCTCCTGACAACTCAACCATGGCTCCAAGTGCCACATCCAATCCCCTCTTGAACACCTCCAGAGACAGGGACTCTACCACCTCCCTGGGCAGCACATCCCAATGGCCAATCTCTCTTGCTGGGAAGAACTTTCTCCTCACCTCCAGCCTAAAATTCCCCCTGCACAGCTTGAGACTGTGTCCTCTTGTTCTGGTGCTGGCTGTCTGGCAGAAGAGACCAACCCCCACCTGGCTACAACCTCCCTGCAGGGAGTTGGAGAGAGCAATGAGGTCTCCCCTGAGCCTCCTCTTCTCCAGGCTAAGCAACCCCAGCTCCCTCAGCCTCTCCTCACAGGGTTGTGCTCCAGACCCCTCCCCAGCCTTGTTGCCCTTCTCTGGACACCTTCAAGTGTCTCAGTGTTTTTCTTAAACTGCGGAGCCCAGAACTGGACACAGGACTCAAGGTGTGGCCTAAGCAGTGCTGAGCACAGGGCACAAGGACTTCCCTGACCCTGCTGGCCACACTCTTCCTGATGCAGGCCAGGATGCCCTTGGCCTTCTTGACCCCCTGGGCACACTGCTGGCTCATCTTGTCCAACCCCCTTGCAGTAAGCAGGTTGCTCAGAGCACCTTCAACCTTGAATGACTCCAGTGATGGGGCTTTCACCACCTGTTCCAGCATCTCACCACCATCACAGCAAAGAGCTTCTTCCGTATCACAGAATCACCAAGGTTGGAAGAGAGCTCAAAGATCATCTAGTCCAACCTGTCACCACAGACCTCATGACTAGACCATGGCACCAGTCCAGTCTAGTCCAGTCTAAATCTACCCTGCTCTACTTTCAAACCATTGCCCCTCATCCTGGCACCACCTGCCCTTGTAAAGAGGCAAGTTCCACCTCTGCAAGTTGTAACAAGTCATTGCCTTTGTCAAAGGGGTCAGGAGGAGCAAAATCACATCCTTACTACCCAGGACTTTAATTATTTTTGCTTCCCATGCTCAGAGAATATCAGGAGAGCTCTGTGTGCATCACAGCAGCTATCAGACAGCTTGACACAGCTCTGAGACAACCAGCAAGGCACAGATTCATTAAAAAAGAGGAAGATGTGCTCCCTGTGGCACACACTCTGACACCAAAAGCATAACACCAGGATATTGCATTGGAAGGAATAAGTAAAATCAAACTAGGACACAAAGAAAGAACATGGCTGAGTTAGTCATGAGGAGTTGGGTGACAGGTTGGCCAATCTCTTCTCCCAAACAACAAGTTATAGGAGAAGAGGAAGTCATAGAATCATAGAATCAATAAGGTTGGAAGAGATCTCAAAGATCATCAAGTCCAACCTGTCACCCAACACCTCCTGACTACGAAACCATGGCTCCAAGTGCCACATCCAATCCCCTCTTGAACACCTCCAGGGATGGGGACTCCACCACCTCCCTGGGCAGCACATCCCAATGGCTAACAACTCTCTCTGGAAAGAACTTTCTCCTCACCCCCAGCCTAAACTTCCCCTGCCACAGCTTGAGACTGTGTCCTCTTGTTCTGGTGCTGCTTGCCTGGGAGAAGAGACCAACCCCCTCCTGGCTACAACCTCCCTTCAGGAAGTTGTGGAGAGCAAGAAGGTCTCCCCTGAGCCTCCTCTTCTCCAGGCTAAACAAGCCCAGCTCCCTCAGCCTCTCCTCACAGGGTTTGTGCTTGAGGGCTCTCACCCCTGTGACTCTATGAACCAACCTACAGACCCCCTGGCTCTGCAGAGGACTCTGCCCTGCTGGGAGTACAGGGGGGACACGCTTCAGGGAGGGAATTGCTATTCAGTGTTTGCTCTTGTCCTCTTTATTCACAGTGGCTGCACCCAGGCACTGCATCCCAGACAGGATTTGACATTACTTATGAACCTCTTCCCATTTAGTGAGCTGCAAATCTGAGTAGCTTCAGCAGCCACAGTAATTACTCTTCATTCTTCACAGCCAGGAGACAATAATATGATAATCTGCCTCTTACAAATCAGAGCAGGCAGGAGGAAAGTGGCCTCTGTAAATAAAGGCAAGTCTCATCCAATCCATCTCCCCCACCAAACTTCTCAGCCCAGCAACACACTGCAAAGGACAGCCACGCTGAAATGCTGCTAGATCACTTCTCACATAGCAGAAGCTGAGTGCAGAGGGCAAGCCCAAAGTCTGCAACGACCTGGCCATGCTTCCTCCCCCCCACCCCCTGTTAACTTTGCACTTTAAACACACAAACTGCTCCTGGTCTCCTTCCAGCATTAAACACACAAGGAATTATCCAGGGCAGTAAAGTGGAGGGGGGAAAAAAAGCCCAACAAACCAAAACCGAAGGGCAAAAAAAGAGAAGAGATATAGAGAGAGACAGAAGGAAGATGAAATGTTTTCAACCTGTCAATGTCACCATTGTTTCCTCTCCCCAATTCCCTGCTCCATATATCACAAAGTCATTTAGATTGGAAAAGACCTTCAAGATCACCGAGTCTGGGCTCTGGGTAACCTGATCTAGTCGAGGGTGCTCCTGCTTACAGCGGAGGGGCTTGGACTAGGTGACCTTTGGAGGTCCCTTCCAACCCAGACCAGTCTGTGATTGTGAGTCCAACCAGCAACACTACTCTACCAAGTCCACCCTTAAGCCAACAGCCCCAAGCACCACACCTGCACAGCTTTTAAACACCTCCAGGGATGGTGACTCCACAACCTCCCTGGGCAGTCTGTTCCATTCTTGCAGTGAGGAAAGGTTTCCTGATGCCCAGCCTCAACCTCCTCTGGTGTAGATTGAAGCCATTCATAGGATCATTGGATCACAGGATCATCAGATCATCAGATCACTACAAATTGTTTATTACAGTACAAACAGGGAATACTTTGATCAAGCTAAAGATCAAGGCAACGAGGCTGGGGAGGGGTCTGGAGCACAGCTCTGTGAGGAGAGGCTGAGGGAGCTGGGGTTTCTTAGCCTGGAGAAGAGGAGGCTCAGGGGAGACCTTCTTGCTCTCTCCAGCTCCCTGAAGGGAGGTTGTAGCCAGGTGGGGGTTGGTCTCTTCTCCCAGGCAAGCAGCAGCAGAACAAGAGGACACAGTCTCAAGCTGCACCAGGGGAATTTTAGGCTGGAGGTGAGGAGAAAGTTCCTCCCAGAAAGAGTAATTTGCCATTGGAATGTGCTGCCCAGGGAGGTGGTGGAGTCCCTGTCCCTGATGGTGTTCCAAAAAAGCTTGGATGTGGCACTTTGAGCCATGGTTTAGTTGTCAGGAGGTGTTAGGTATTAGATAATAGGTTGGACTTGATGATCTCTGAGGTCTTTTCCAACCTGGTTGATTCTATGATGCTATGAGCCTGAGGGGCACCTTGTGTGTCATGGTATGGCAGGGAAGGAGTGCTGCTGTGGGAAAGTGCTGACTCTGTGGTGCACTGGGTGATGTCTCCAGTGCCAGAGGCCTGAAACTGCCTGAGGTCTTTTCCAACCTGGTTGATTCTATGATTCTTTGATCATAAGATCATAGAATCATAGAATAGTTTGGGTTGGAAGGGACCACCAAAGGTCATCTAGTCCAACCCCCTGGCACTGAGCAGGGCCATTCCCCATTGGATCAGGTTGCCCTCTTGTCCTATCACTTGCTGCTTGAGAGAAGAGACCCACCCCCACTGCAACCAAGAGCCAGTGGCAAGCAGCTTGGGGCTTTACACCATTTGCAACTGGGCTTTCTCTCCCCTGTGTGCTTCAGTGCTCAGGAGGATGCCTCAGCTGCCTTTTCCCTACGCCTGCTGACACATCACCTAATGTGATAAAAGGTAACAGCTCGCCTGTGGGCTGCTGGAACCAGCTCGTCTTTAGCTTGATCAAAGTATTCCCTAGTTGTACTATAATAAACAACCTGACACACACTGGGGTGGGTTGGGTTTGGTGTGGTTGGGGGGTTTTTTTCCCCCTCCCCTCCCTTCCTCTTGAAGTTAGCCTGAAGTTATTTTTCTAGGGGCCTGCAAACCAGCTGCTCCTCTAATTAGTAGCCTGAGTGCTTATTTTATTCCTCAGATAAAAGTGTCTTCTGTTGTAAGGAAACACTCTGACACTTCACTCACACATTCATCTATTTTATTGCTTAAGGAGCAGGCAGCCCAGATAAAGCAACACATTTAATGTGCCATTTCCCTGCAGTTTTTGTTAACATTACTGCCAATTGGAAGAATTTACAAATAATTTGATGTGCTTTCTCCCCCCCCTCCACCCTCCTCCCTCTTCCCTTCCTCTCCATCACATCAATATATAAGATGCTTTGCTTCCTGCATGCTGGCAGAACGTTTCAGGTCACTCTCCAGACTGCAGACAGAAATGGAGGCACCTCTCAGCATCTGCAGTGTTTGCATCCATGCAATACCTAATTGTGGCTAAGAATAAAGCAAATCAAGGGTACCACAAACCAAGGCAAGAGTTTGACCTCTATTTCCACACCAAAAGCACTGTGTCCCTATAAGGCACAGGACACTGGAGAGATGCCCAGCTACAGTGAAGGACCTACTGCTGGCACATGCTCATGGAATCAGAGAATTGTCAGGGTTGGAAGGACCTCAAGGATCAGCCAGCTCCAACCCCCCTGCCATGGGCAGGGACACCTCACACCACAGCAGGTTGCTCACAGCCACGTCCAGCCTGGCTGCAAACACCTCCAGGGATGAGGCTTCCACCACCTCCCTGGGCAACCTGTGCCAGGCTCTCACCACCCTCATGGGCAACAACTTCTTCCTCACATCCAATCTCAATCTCCCCATTTCTAGTTTTGCTCCATTCCCCCCAGTCCTATCACTCCCTGGCACCCTCAAAAGTCCCTCCCCAGCTTTCTTGGAGCCCCCTTCAGATACTGGAAGGCCACAATTAGGTCAGTTTGGAGCCTTCTCTTCTCCAGACTGAACAGCCCCATCTCCCTCAGTCTGTGTCCATAGCAGAACAGCTCCAGCCCTCTGCTCATCCTGGTGGCCCTTCTCTGGACACCTTCCAGCACCTCCAGATCCTTCCTGTAACAGAGACTCCAGAACTGGCTGCAGTGCTCTCACCAGAGTGGAGTAGAGTGGTCATGCACCACTTCCACCAAGATGTAAGCAAAGCTTTGGCTTAATGTGAATCTCATGCTTTGACATGTGTTGGAACCCCCATTCCTTACATCCCTTCATAGAATCAGAGAACTGTTTCTGCTGGAAAAGCCATCAAGTCCATCAGCCCCACACCACCATGGCCATCAAACCACGGCCACAGGTGCCATGCCCACAGGTTTCTTGAACACCTCCAGGGATGGTGACTCCACCACACCTCCCTGGGCAGCCTGCCCCAATGCCTGAGCACTCCTGTAGCAAAGACATTTTTCCTAATGGCCAATCTAACTAGAATGAGGATGGCTCCAGGCTGGCAAGCAGAGCAAGACCTATTTCCCTGTGTACAAGCAAATGCAAGCTGAAGGGAGGCTGATGGTAGCACTCAAGAGCCACAGAGCAATACAAGACCTGGGAAGAGTTCCTGGGCAAATTCCAAGCTGTGCAATTGCCACTTTTCACTGAAGTTCAGGCAGCATTTCCCAACTACCTTTTGCCTTCAATGAATTATGAACTGTGCCTTCACTTCTGCTGTGCCTTGGGAGGCTCTCTGCGTGTTACTGAGCAGCTGCACGCTACGGTCCCAGCAGCAGCTCTCCTTGGGTGCCCCTGGAGTTCATCTCTACCTCATCCACAGAGCCTGGTGAGATCCTCTGTGGCAGAAGGTGGCACACAGGTGTGAAATGCTCCTGTCACATCGGGTTATGCTCAGCCACAAAGCCATGCCAGCATACACCGAGTCTGCTCCTCTTAAAAACATGTTTTGTCCAACCTAGCAGCCCTGCTCACTCAGCATGAACCTCTCCTCAGCCTGACCTGGACAGGGCTGAGCTTCCCTCCATATTCCTGCAGCAAACAGCATTTGGAATGAACCCCAGATTCAGACCAGCTCTGGTTGCTCACTGCTTGAAGCCCATCAGTTAAATAAGCCATGGCAGATGCAGCCACTCTGCCATGCTGCAAGGTGAAGGCACTCCCAAGGTAGTTTCTGATGCAAACCATCTGTCTGCACTAGGTCTGCTCAGGCTGGTTCAGATTAAGTATAAGCCACTGCCAATTGTATTACCTCATTATTAGCAGACACTGGCAGCAGCCTTGCAGGGGGAAACGGACGTCTGGCTGCGCTTCCCGGCACACCATAACTCATGTCAGGTGCTGGGAGATGCTCAGGAGGATCACCATCTCCTCCACGGCTTTCCTGACCACAGGAGACTCCTCCCTGAATGTGACCTTTCATCCAGCCCGGGCTTCCCACCCACCTGATGCCGAGCCAAAGCCTTGGGAAAACTCAGCAGCCCTGAAGAGGAGCAGGCAGGAAGGAGGGAAAGGCTGTGCCTGGGAGCGCAGGGCATGGATGATATCCCTGGGAGCTTGCTGGGTTGGAGCCCTGCTACTGAATGATGCTCACACAGAGAGGGAGAGGAAGGAGGAAGCTGCTGCTGGTTCTCTCACTACACATTTCAAGTTACAAAACCATAGAATCATTTTGCTTGGAAAAGGCCTTTAAAGGTCACTGAGTCCAACAAAGTCCAAGTTAAACCTCAGGGAAAAAATGAAGACAATCCATGGGAGAAAAAGTAGCCATAGGCCATGGAATATAGATTCAAGCCATAGAGGTATATATAATGCAAGCCTTAATTCAATCTGCAGGCAAAGTAAATCTTTCACATACTATTCCACTCTTTACTCAGCGCCTGAGGAATTTCCCATTACTCTGCCTCTTTGTTTAATGTATGGCCCATTTGACCTGCCCGCGGCAGCTCAGGCTTGTCTGCAGCCTCCAAACCCTCTCCTCCAAACTCTCCAACAACAGGCAGCTGAGACGGGAGGACAACAGAAAAAAAACATCCACCCAGCACAAGCAGGCTGTCTCCTCGGAGCTGCTGGAAGCGGTGAGCTGGAAGAGGTGGAGGCTCAGCTCCCATCGCTGCCGCAGAAAGCGCACCGAGCTCCCGGCAAAGCCTCCATCAGGAATTTGACACCTCCCATCTGCAGCCCATTACTCTTAACGTTTTGAACTCCACCTCTCCGATTACAGCTCCCTGCGCACCAGGAGCGTATCCCAAGCCGTGCCAAAGTCTCGAGTCTGCGAGACTGAGAGGCAGGGAACAACTGGAGGCGAATCAAAACTGGAAGCCAAGTCCCCAGCACTCTTTTTTTTCCTCTTCCCCCCGCCCCAAGCAGGGATTTGCAGTACAATCCCTCAGGAACTGGCATGGTGCTGAGTCTGGCCCTTGCAAAAGCTAAAGGGAAATCACTTGGTGTGCTTGGGCAGGGCCAGCAGAACAGAACAAGGTGCAGACAATAATTTTTTTGGAGGAAACAACAATAAAATAAAGCCTTTTAAAAGTGATGGATTTTCTTTTTCTTTCCTTCTTTTCTTTCTTTTAGGAATGAGATCATTTCCACAAACCATCTTCTCTATCTGCCAGCTTCTGCACTGCTTTGGCTGCCTGTCTAGGGGAGATGCTGAACACCTCAGAATCACCAAGGATAGAAGAGACCTCAAAGATCATCGAGTCCAACCTGTCACCCAACACCTCATGACTAAACTGTGGCACCAAGTGCCACATCCAATCCCCTCTGAACACCTCCAGGAATGGGGACTGCACCACCTCCCTGGGCAGCACATCCCAATGGCTAACAACTCTCTCTGGGAAGAACTTTCTCCTCACCTCCAGCCTAAACCTCCCCTGGCACAGCTTGAGACTGTGTCCTCTTGTTCTGCTGCTGGTTGCCTGGGAGAAGAGACCAACCCCCACCTGGCTACAACCTCCCTTCAGGGAGTTGGAGAGAGCAAGAAAGTCTCCTCTGGGCCTCCTCTTCTCCAGGCTAAGCAACCCCAGCTCCCTCAGCCTCTCCTCACAGGGCTGTGCTCCAGACCCCTCCCCAGCTTTCTTGCCCTTCTCTGGACACCTTCCAGCATCTCAACATCTTTCCTAAACTGAGGAGCCCAGAACTGGACAAAGGACTCAAGGTGTGACCTAAGCAGTGCTGAGCACAGGGCACAATGATTTCCCTGCTCCTGCTGGCCACACTCTTCCTGATGCAGGTCAGGATGTCATTGATGGTCTTGGCCACATCAGCTTGCCAAGGATCCCACTTCAGACCAGGGCTGCATCCAGCACCCTGGTTTGCTGTGATGCCTTGTACACAGCATCTCCACCTCACCATGGCCACCTGCAGAAGGGTGGGAGAAGGTTGGATCTTCACCTCAGCTTCCCTGCACTTTTCAGGCATCAGGAAAGTCTCCTTTCCTGCTCTGACCAAGGACATTTTAAAGGCAGGCTGCTCACTGTGATCAGCCCTGATTGTAGCCTTGCAGCAGTTAAAAAGTCCCCCCTGGCTCCAGCATCCTGATGCTGCCTTTCTCTTCCCGTTAATGGTGGGTTCTGTTTCTTTTATTACCTCTCAGTAATCGTTTGACGAGCTCTCACAGCAGGACTTTGCTCAAAATTATTCCACCCTGCTAAACTTCTCCTTCCCAACCCATAAACACTCCCTTGCAACACAGCACAGCTCCCATCCACGGCATCTTTTCCTTGCAAGGACTGGTGAGGCCACAGGACTGGGCACCTCTGGCAGGATGAGGTGCTCAGGTCATCTCCCAGCATCACAGGGCCAGATGCTGCTCAGGAAAGCAATGAGAGAGGCTTCAATAGCCTTGCAAAAGACCAGGTGCATGTTTGCAGAGCAGGCTTCCAAAAGCTGCTCTGCCTTCACCCAGCTGTAGCAGTCACAGAATCATAGAATCAATAAGGTTGGAAAAGACCTCAGAGATCATCAAGTCCAACCTCTCACCCAACACCTCCTGACTAACTAAACCACGGCACCAAGTGCCACATCCAATCCCCTCTTGAACACCTCCAGGGACAGGGACTCCACCACCTCCCTGGGCAGCACATTCCAGTGGCAAATAACTCTCTCTGGGAAGAACTTTCTCCTCACCTCCAGCCTAAACTTCCCCTGACACAGCTTGAGACTGTGTCCTCTTGTTCTGGTGCTGCTTGCCTGGGAGAAGAGACCAACCCCCACCTGGCTACAACCTCCCTGCAGGGAGTTGGAGAGAGCAAGAAGGTCTCCCCTGAGCCTCCTCTTCTGCAGGCTAAGCAACCCCAGCTCCCTCAGCCTCTCCTCACAGGGCTGTGCTCCAGACCCCTCCCCAGCCTTGTTGCCCTTCTCTGGACACCTTCAAGTCTCTCAATGTCCTTCTTAAACTGAGGAGCCCAGAACTGGCCACAGGACTCAAGGTGTGGGTCACCTAAGAATTGCTCAGGCTACCCCCTGCATGGGTTGGGTTTATCTGTGGGAGGCTGATGGCTGACAGTCACAGAATCACAGAAGGTGAGGGTTGCAAGGGACCCTAGCACCTAGTGGGGGTCATCATCTAGTCCAACCCCTCCTGCCAGAGCACAATCACCCAGAGCAGGCTGCACCAGGACAGGCAGGCTTTGATTGACTCCAGAGATGGAGACTGCCCTTTCCTTGCTGCGGGGAGAGGCAAAAGTTCACAGCTTCCTCTCCAGACCTTCCTTGGTGGCCGTAAAGGATTTGAGCCAAAACCAGGGGGTGCAACGCGCTGGGAAAGCCCCTCCTCCACCAGCAAGAGAGAAGCAGCAGCAGGGAGGACTCACCATCCATGTCAAGGCGTTGCATGATGATGGCCAGCTCCACCTCACTGGGCATGTATCCCAAGGAGCGCATGGCCATGCCCAGCTCCTGCTTGGATATGAAGCCATTGCCGTCCCTGTCCAGCACACGGAAAGCTTCACGGATCTCTGCAAAGAACAAGGGAGAAAAGAGAAGCTGTCTGTGGTGGGCTGGGACTGCTTAGGGTGTGCAGGTGTGACAGTTTAGGCTGTGCCTTTAATCAAAGGATAGCTGCAGAGCTCTCTAGCTAAATGTTTGGGGGTAAAAAAGGAAAACAAAGACTAATCCTGAACGAATTTCAGTGGTAGATGCCTGGGATGCAGGGTTATGAATTTCACATTCTGTCCCAGCCTGTCTTTTGTTGCTTGGCCAGAATGCATGCTGCTGACCCTGGACTGAAACTGAGAGGAGAAACAGCTAACTTTTCTTACCAACTGCTTTGAGCTAACAGATTTCCCTTAATGTCCTTTTGTCACAGAATCAGTCAGGGTTGGAAGGGACCACAAGGCTCAGCCAGTTCCAACCCCCCTGCCATGGGCAGGGACACCCCACACTACAGCAGGTTGCTCACAGCCACATCCAGCCTGGGCTTAAACACCTCCAGGGCTGGGGCCTCAACCACCTCCCTGCACAACCCATTCCAGGGCTTCACCACTCTCATGGGGAAGAACTTCCTCCTCACCTCCAGCCTCAATCTCCCCACCTCCAGCTTCATTCCATTCCCCCTAGTCCTATCACTCCCTGAGATCCTGAGCAGTCCCTCCCCAGCCTTCTTGTAGCCCCCTTCAGATACTGGAAGGCCACAATTAGGTCACCTCATAATTAGTCACCTGAGCAGCTGCAACTCCTTCAGTCTATCCTCACAGGAGAGGTGCTCCAGCCCTCTGCTCATCCTCGTGGCCCTTTCTCTGGACACCTTCCAGCACCTCCAGATCCCTCTTGTAATAGGGGCTCCAGAGCTGGATGCAGTACTCCAGGTGGGGTCTCATCAGAGCTGAGTAGAGGGGGAGAATCACCTCACTTGACCTGCTGGCCACACTTCTCTTCACAGTATCACAGTATCACAGTAAGGTTGGAAGAGACCTCGAGGCTCATCGAGTCCAACCTGTAACCTATGCAGCCCAGGATCTGATTGGCTTTCTGGGCTGCAAGTGCACACTGAGAGCTCATTTTCTCTCTCTCTCTCCTTTTTCATCTAATTAACTGGACAGAAAGGGAAGGGGAAGAGAGTTTGGGGGGGAACCTGAGGTGGGATTCTCCTCAGGAGGATTTCTGTGTGGTGTTCTTTCCTGTAGATTCCTCTATGATGCTGTAAATGCAGTGTGCTTTGTACCTATTCATCGCATTGCAAACACAGCTTCGCATTCACTTCTCTGGCTGAGTTTAGCTGGGCTTCATGTGGGTGTGGGTGGATTAAACCATCTCAACCACTACAGCAGGTAATGATAGGACTAAGGGGAATGGGAAAAAACAATAGAAATGGGTAGATTCGGGTTGGTTGTTAGGAAGAAGTTCTTCCCCCTGTGGGCTGGAGCTGCTCTGCTCTGAGGACAGGCAGAGTTGGGGTTGTTCAGTCTGGAGAAGAGAAGGCTCCGAGAAGACCTAATTGTGGTCTTCCAGGATCTGCAGGGGGCTCCAAGAAAGCTGGGGAGGGACTTTTGAGGGTGTCAGGGAGGGATAGGACTGGGGGGGATGGAGCAAAACTAGAAATGGGTAGATTCAGGTTGGATGTTAGGAAGAAGTTGTTCCCCATGAGGGTGGTGAGAGCCTGGCACAGTTTGCCCAGGCAAGTGGTGGCAGCCTCCTGCCTGGAAGTGTTTGCAGCCAGGCTGGAGGTGGCTGTGAGCAACCTGCTGTAGTGTGAGGTGTCCCTGGCCATGGCAGGGGGGTTGGAACTGGTTGATCCTTGAGGTCCCTTCCAACCCTACCAATTCTATGATTCTAAAAGTCCCTGCATCTGAACCCCTGGGCTGCAGAAGCAGCATGTATTGTATTGCATTTGGCAGGGGGCTTGGGCCAGAGGATCTCCAGAGGTCCCTTCCAACCCTTACCATGCTATGATTTTTTTCTGCTATTCATGACACCTAAATGCTCAATTCATGGCAGGGTCATCATGATGTGCTCATACACATGTATACACATCTCTGTGCAGTCACACCTCCACAGCTCCATGGAGACAGACAAATTCACCAGCATCCACACTCCTGCTGCCTCTTTTCTCTGCTAAATATCGTTGGAAAAGGATTCAGAGTCACAGACTTGTTCTGGTTTAAGATGATGCAGTCCAACCATTCTCCTACTCTATCCAAGGCTGGGGCTAAACCATGACACTCAGCACAGCATCTCTGCCTCTTTGAAACACCTCTAAGGAGGGGCATCCAATCATTTCCCTGGGGAGCCTGCTCCAGTGTTTGAGAACCCTTTCAGTGAAGAAGTTTCCTCTAACAAAGTCACTGCACAAGGAACTCTGGTTTTGTTCTGCAGCATCTGACCTGGACTGCTGTAGGGGAACCATCCTGATCTACAGTAAAGTCTTGCAGACCTTAACCTCCTTCTCTAGAAGCATTTCCCCAAGCCTTTCAGACTGTCCACAAGGCAGATCTAATTCCACATCACACAGGCAGACCAAGCTCTAATGTTCTGCAAACAAGTTCTAAGTTTCTTCTTCTCTGTCCAGAGCAGGACCATGAGAATGATCACAGGAGTGGAAGCCCTGCCATATGAATAAAAATGCCCCTGTGCTCAGCACTGGTTAGGCCACGCCTGGAGTACTGCCTCCAGTTCTGGGCCCCCCAATTTAATAAGGCCATTGAGACACTTCAACATGTCCAGAGAAGGGCAAGAAAGCTGGGGAGGGGTCTGGAGCACAGCCCTGTGAGGAGAGGCTGAGGGAGCTGGGATTGCTTAGCCTGGAGGAGGCTCAGGAGAGACCTTCTTGCTCTTTCCAACTCCCTGAAGGGAGGTTGTAGCCAGGTGGGGGTTGGTCTCTTCTCCCAGGCAAGCAGCACCTGAACAAGAGGACACGGTCTCAAGCTGTGCCAGGAGAAGGTTAGGCTGGAGGTGAGGAGAAAGTTCTTCCCAGAAAGAGAGACTGGCCATTGGGATGTGCTGCCCAGGTTGGTGGTGGAGTCACAGCCCCTGGAGATGTTCAACAAAAGCTTGGGTGTGGCCCTTGGAGCCATGGTTTAGTTGTCAGGAGGTGTTAGGTATTAGGTAATAGGTTGGACTTGATGATCTCTGAAGTCTTTCCCAACCTGCTTGATTCTATGAGAACTGAGTCTTCTCATCCTTGAGAAGAGAAGGCTTAGGGGAGACCTTATTACCATGTGCCAGTACATAAAGGGTGGCTAGCAAGAAGATGGAGATTTCATTTCTACAAGGAATCCTAAGGAAAAGAGAAGGGGCAATGGCTTCAAGATACTCTTAGGGAGATTCCCATTGATTTCCAGAAGAAATATTTTCCCCAGAAGAACAGTTGGACATTGGAACCATCTCCCAGGAGAAGCAGTGGCTTCCCCTACTCTGGGCAGCTCTAAGACTCGGCTTCACTGAGTGCTGAGGCATCTCAGCTACACTATCGCTGCTGGGGTCCCTTCCAACCTGGCATGCAGCTCTGTGAAGGGCAATGGTGGGGTGCTGAACGCCTGCTCTGCAGGGCACAGAACTCTGCAGCCCAAAGCTGGCTGTGCAGGCTCTCCCTTGTCTGACAAATGTGGATGGACACCTTTGAAACCATCCCCGGGCAGCCTCCATCTCTCACTCCTCCTCGCAGCTCTGCTCTAATTTATGACTGGGTTACAGCAATAAACAGCCTCAGATCAATAAAAACGCTGACACCATCAAAGGAATCACTTCCATCATTCTTCCTCAGCCTGCCTCAGCTGCTCACATCTGACTTTGTTTTGCATCTTAGCTCTGGCACGTTCCCCCCCCCCTCCCCAGCCTTTGAGAGCCGCACGTGCGGCACACCGCAGGACCCCCCACACGTCCACCGCCTCCACAGCACCTCTGCACCTCCCTGCTCCTCACAGACTTCTCAACTTGAAACCCCACCACCAGATCTGGCTGTTGCAAATGTCAAACTGAGAAATGTTGATATTTCAAGCCACCTGGGAGAGCCTTGACAGGGTTTGGTTGGAGGAGGCAGGGGGATGCAAAAGAGGTGCTGGTTTCTTAGTCCTCAGTAACTGGTCTTGGCACCATGCTGTGGAGAGGGAAACACAGGATGCTCTGCCCATCTCTCATTGCAAATGGGGATACAGGAAAACCCACTGCAGCTTTGCTTAGGGGAGAATAGAATAGAATAGAATAGAATAGAATAGAATAGAATAGAATAGAATAGAATAGAATAGAATAGAATAGAATAGAATAGAATAGAATAGAATAGAATAGACCAGACCAGACCAGACCAGGTTGGAAGAGACCTTTGAGATCAAGTCCAACCTATCACCCAACACCATCTGATCAACTAAACCATGGCACCAAGTGCCTCAGCCAGGCTCTTCCTACACACCTCCAGGGATGGGGACTCCACCACATCCCAGGGCAGCACATCCCAATGGCCAATCTCTCTTTTTATGAAGAACTTCTTCCTAACATCCAGCCTAAACCTCCCCTGGTGCAGCTTGAGACTGTGTCCTCTTGTTCTGGTGCTGCTTGCCTGCCTGGGAGAAGAGACCAACCCCCACCTGGCTACAACCTCCCTTCAGGGAGTTGGAGAGAGCAAGAAGGTCTCCCTTGAGCCTCCTCTTCTCCAGGCTAAGTAACCCCAGCTCCCTCAGCCTCTCCTCACAGGGCTGTGCTCCAGACCCCTCCCCAGCTTTGTTGCCCTTCTCTGGACACCTTCCAGCAGCTCAACCTCTTTCCTAACCTGAGGAGCCCAGAGCTGGACACAGGACTCAAGGTGTGGCCTAAGCAGTGCTGAGAACAGGGCACAAGGACTTCCCTGCTCCTACTGGCCACACTCTTCCTGATGCAGGCCAGGATGTCCTTGGCCTTCTTGGCCACCTGGGCACACTGCTGGCTCATGTTCAGCCTACTAGCAACCATTCCCCCCAGGTCCATTTCTGCCTGGCTGCTCTCCAGCCACTCTGTCCCCAGCCTGTAGCTGGGGTTGTTGTTGCCAAAGTGCAGCACCAGGCACTTGGACTTGTTGAATGCCATCACAACCCACCAGGAGCTGGCTTCAGTGACGTCTTGGCTAATAGGTTATTAAAAGCTTTGCAATCCAAAAGCTGCTTCTAAATCAGCTCACATCAAAGTTCACCACCTCCCTTGGCACCACCAGTGTGTGAGCAAAGTCTGCTCCAATTTCCATGTGCTGCTTTCTGCCAGGTGTGATACCCTGCTGACGTGCCTGGGCACCTCCACGACCTCCTGCTTAATTCTTCCCCACTGCTCTTGGTGATCACAATGAGATATGATCCATTTTTAATCCAGCCCAGAGAGCCCACAGATGCAAAAAGTGGAAAAGCCTCTTAACACCCAGAAATGTTGGAGCAGGTCTGCAGTAGCTACACTTTGAGTTCAGGTATGCAGCAACTGTGGCTTCTTCAAATTGAAATGCTTCACCTTGACTCCCTGCCAGCCCAAGCTGGTGTTAAGACCTGAGAGGGCTGTTGAGCAGCCTGCTGAACATGAGCCAGCAGTGTGCCCAGCCGGCCAACAGGGCCAATGGCATCCTGGTTTAGATCAGCAATGGTGTGGCCACCAGAACCAGGGCAGGGATTGTTCCCCTGAGCTCAGCGCTGCTGAGGCCACACCTCAAATCCTGGGTTCAGTTTTGGGGCCCTCACTCCAAGAAGGACATTGAGGGGCTGCAGCAGGACCAGAGAAGGGCAGCAAAGCTAGTGAAGGATGCATAGAAAAGGTCTGGGGAGGGGCAGCTGAGGGAACTGGGATTCAGCCTGGAGGAAAGGAAGGTGAGAGGAGACCGTCTGGTGCTCTACAACTCCCTGGAAAGAGGTTGGAGCCAGGTGGAGGTAGGAATCTTCTCCCTACTATCAAGTGACAGGACAAAAGGAAACGGCCTCAAATTGAACCAGGGGTGGTTTAGGTTGGTGATTAGAAGAAACTTCTTCACTGAAGAGGTTCTTAAAGACTGGAACAGGCTGCCCAGGAAGATGGTCCAGTTTAAGAAGGACTTTGAGACACTTGAAGGTGTCCAGAGAAGGACAACGAGGCTGGGGAGGGGTCTGGAGCACAGCCCTGTGAGGAGAGGCTGAGGGAGCTGGGGTTGCTTAGCCTGGAGAAGAGGAGGCTCAGGGGAGACCTTCTTGCTCTCTGCAACTCCCTGAAGGGAGGTTGTAGCCAGGTGGGGGTTGGTCTCTTCTCCCAGGCAACCAACACCAGGACAAGAGGACACAGTCTCAAGCTGTGCCAGGGGAGGTTTAGGCTGGAGGTTAGGAAGAAATTGTTCCCAGCAAGAGAGATTGGCCATTGGGATGTGCTGCCCAGGGAGGTGGTGGAGTCCCCATCCCTGGAGGTGTTCAAGAGGGGATTGGATGTGGCACTTGGTGCCATGGTTTAGTCATGAGGTCTGTGGTGACAGGTTGGACTCGATGATCTCGGAGGTCTCTTCCAACCTTGGTGATTCTGCGATTCCATTCCAGAAGGTGTTTCAAAGCTGCAGGGATATGGTGCTGAGTGCCATGGTTTAGCACCAGCCTTGGCAGCTTTAGGGAATGGTTGGACTGGCTGAGCTTAAAGGTCTTTTCCCAGCTGAAACCACTCTGTGCTTCTATGGCTCTGTAAGCTCCGTGGTAAGAAGGAGTGGCGAGGCTGCTCAAAGCAAGCCCGGCTGGAGGTATCAGCACATAATGCAGAGAGCCTTTGGAGCAGGAACAAATCCCATTAGACACTGCCAACTGTAGTGAAGTTTATTTTCATATGCTGTGCTGAAAGCTCAAGTGCAGTAAACATTACACTGAGATCAATTAATGTTAAAATAAACTTTTGACAGCTGAAGACGAAAGAACTAAAAATATTGCAGGGAGAGGAGAGAGAGGTTCAGGAAGGAAAACGTGAGTGTAGCTTCAGAGAGCTTCACACAGGAGGTACACTGATCTGGTTTGCTGCTGTTAATGTGGGGTCTGTGTCAGGGTTCTGCTGCAGGATATCCTATCCAGTGAGCATCCCAGAAGAAGCTCTGAGGGTGGTGAAAGACTGAAGACTGAAGGAGTTGGGGCTGTTCAGTCTGCAGAAGAGAAGGCTCCCAGGTGACCTCATTGTGGCCTTCCAGTATCTGAAGGGGGCTACAGGAAGGCTGGGGAGGGACTGCTCAGGATCTCAGGTAGTGATAGGACTAGGGGGAATGGAATGAAGCTGGAGGTGGGGAGATTCAGGCTGGAGGTGAGGAGGAGGTTCTTCACCATGAGAGTGGTGAAACCCTGGAATGGGTTGTGCAGGGAGGTGGTTGAGGCCCCATCCCTGGGGGTGTTTAAAAGCAGGCTGGATGAGGCTCTGGCCAGGCTGATCTAGTGTGGGGTGTCCCTGCCCCTGGCAGGGGGGTTGGAACTAGCTGATCCTTGTGGTCCCTTCCAACCCTGACTGATACTATGATACTATGATTTGAGGAGAAAAATGGGATGGGTGGGGTGGAAAAGGGGCAGATAGGGTGGGAAAGGGGAGGGGGTGGTGAAAGGAGGGGGTTTTACAACAACTTCATTTTCCACCAATCTTTCATAATGCACAACTGCAGTTCATGGTTTGCTTTGCCTCTGTGCAACAAGAATAAACCCATCAATACTTCCTAAAATAAAACATGGCAGGGGGGTTGGAACTAGCTGATCCTTGTGGTCCCTTCCAACCCTGACTGGTTCTATGAAACTATGAAAGCCTGAATACAGAGTTAACCAGGTTGGATAAGGCCTTAGAGGTCACCAAGTCCAACCTATCACCCAAGAAATCAATTAAACTATGGCAGTAAGTGCCCCATCCACTCTCTTCTTAAACACTTCCAGTGATGGTGACTCCACCACCTCCCTGGGCAGCACATCCCAATGGCCAATCTCTCTTTCTATGAAGAATTTCTTCCGAACATCCAGCCTGAACCTCCCCTGGCACAGCTTGAGACTGTGTCCTCTTGTTCTGGGGCTGCTTGCCTACCTGGGAGAAGAGCCCAACCCCCACCTGGCTACAACCTCCCTTCAGGGAGTTGGAGAGAGCAAGAAGGTCTCCCCTGAGCCTCCTCTTCTCCAGGCTAAGCAACCCCAGCTCCCTCAGCCTCTCCTCACAGGGCTGTGCTCCAGACCCTTCCCCAGCTTTCTTGCCCTTCTCTGGACACCTTCCAGCAACTCAACATCTTTCTGGAACAGGCTGCCCAAGGAGGTGGTGGAGGCACCATGCCTGGAGACATTCAGGGTCATGCTTGAGAAGGCCCTGAGCAGCCTGATCTAGTTGAGAGTGGTGGGCTGGGTGACCTCTAGAGATCCTTTCCAACCCGAAGTGTTCAATGATTCTTCTCCAGAGACACTGATTCCAGAAGGCACCTTTAACAGAGCTGCAACCTTGGAGCCATGATCAGAGGAGGACACCCCACACATTTGGGTCCCAGCTCTTCCCCACACCTGTCAGAAGCCTGAACTCTTGGCCAAGCCTGAAACACCCTTCACACCTCAACTGCTGACACCCAGTGGAGCTTTTTTTCACTCCTCACTCTATAAATACCTCTTGTGCAGAGGTATATTTGAGGAGCTATTAATAGGTTGAACACACTGTACATGAAGCAGCTATGACCTCAGTCAGTGCCTCCTCTTTATCTTTACATGTAACACCACCTCCCTATCAGCTTTTCCTTACAGTGATCCTTTCTCCTCCCATCCACTCACCAGTGCTGTCCTGCACAGCACCCAGACCACGAGCATCCTTCCTACCTGCTGCTCCCCCAGCTCTCCTCAGCAGCACTGACAAAGAGCTGCTCCCAAATAGTGGTCCATGAACCTGTGGCAGCCTGGCTGCTCTCACCTTTATTTCCAGCTGTTCAGTTTCATTATCCAAAGCTAAAAATACAGCCAGCACTTTCCCCATATGACTTTCCCCAAGAAGTCTCCATGGCAACTGATGCTCCTGGCTCAGAACCGGGAGCGGATGTGGTCCACGGAGTAAATCTCTCAATAAAGACATTGCCAGGGCTTGGGAGAAACTTTGAGACCTCTTTGATTTTTGGCTGCAGGCTGCTCTGCAAAGGGATGCAAGAAAAGCAGAGCCCTGCTTTGGCTATAAAAAGAGGAGCAAAGATAATGGGGCCAGGGAGGAGGAAGGGGGTTGCAAAACACTGCTGCCCCTGCAGCTGTCTTTCCCCTGGCCCAGTCTGGCTGGCAGCAGAGCCTCTAGACCCAACCAAGCACGTACACTCAGCTTACACCTCCCCTGGGGTGTCAGTAAATACTGACATTTATTCCCCTTTGCACTCTGTAACACCTTCTGTTGCTTCTGAATGCAGGCGGCTGACACAAAGCTATATTGGAAGATAAAAGGGAAAATAAGAGGAGAAGACAAAGATTTGGAGAGGGATGGGATGGGATAGAACCAGGTTGGAAGAGATCTTTGAGATCATCAAGTCCAACCTATCACCCAACAACATCTCATCAACTAAACCATGGCACCAAGTGCCTCATCCAGGCTCTTCCTAAACACCTCCAGGGATGGTGACTCCACCACCTCCCTGGGCAGCACATCCCAATGGCCAATCTCTCTGTCTGGGAAGAATTTCTTCCTCACCTCCAGCCTAAACTTCTTCTGGCACAGCTTGAGACTGTGTCCTCTTGTTCTGGTGCTACTTAGCCTGGGAGAAGAGACCAACCCCCACCTGGCTACAACCTCCCTTCAGGGAGTTGCAGAGAGCAAGAAGGTCTCCCCTGAGCCTCCTCTTCTCCAGGTTAAGCAACCCCAGCTCCCTCAGCCTCTCCTCACAGGGCTGTGCTCCAGACCCCTCCCCAGCTCTCTTGCCCTTCTCTGGACACCTTCCAGCATCTCAACATCTTTCCTTACCTGAAGTGCCCAGAACTGGACACAGGACTCAAGGTGTGGCCTAAGCAGTGCTGAGCACAGGGCACAAGGACTTCCCTGCTCCTGCTGGCCACACTCTTCCTGATGCAGACCAGGATGCCCTTGGCCTTCTTGGCCACCTGGGCACACTGCTGCCTCTTGTTCAGCCTACTGTCAATCAGCATCCCCAGGTTCCTTTCTGCCTGGCTGCTCTCCAGCCACACTGACCCCAGCCTATAACACTGCCTGGGGTTGTGGTCAATGTGTAGTACCCAGCACTTAGATGTGTTAAATCTCTTTGCTCATGGTGGCACTAGCCTGAGTCTTAGGAAACACCAGTTCTTCTCAAGGTGCCCAGGCTAGGACCTGAATGCTTTTCTCCAGGTCTCAGCCTCTCCTGCCTTGAAAGCAGTGACACTGCTCCTCTGTGCAAGGTGATTTTGAGCTGAATCTGCTCACCTGACTGCCAGTGACTAGCAGCAACACAAATCCATCTCACTCCCAGAATTAACTCAACCAGCATCAGCAAGCTATGCTACTGCAGGGACAAAGACCTTCTCAGATGGGCCTTACATGATGCTGAACATCACACAAGGGAACATGGGGAGAGAAGGGATAAGCATCTGGCCCTATCCTAACTGGCATCTTTGCTAGTGATCTCAAAGAAGGAGCAACCACTACACCTCCCTAAGGTGAACTGGGTCCAAGGTTGGACTGCATGAACATGGAGCTCTCTTCCAACCAAATACATCCTGTGATTAATTAAATTCCTAAATGACACAAGGCTGGAAAGAGTGCTTGGGACAAAAAGTCCAGGAAGGAGGAGACAGAGCTGTGCAAATCAGCCAAAATTTGGGAGCAGAAGTTGGCCCTTGCCCAGGTTTGGAGAGCTGGATGGGAAGGCACATTTCTGAGGAATATTCAGCCCAATGCTTTTGCCAGGTGAGGACTGAAGTTCCATGGGAAGTGAGAGCACAGCCCTCACAGAGTTATCTCATCAGTCACATACTCCGGGTTGTTGGGTTTGGGGTGGGGAGGGGGGGGGGTTTGCTTTTGATTCATTCTCCCCTCACATTTAGCAGCTGCACCTTCCAGATTCCCTGTTACAGAGCACATCCTATTACCCTGAGCTCCTCTGGGAAGGAAGAGGGGAAGAAGCAGGGCACAGGATGACTTGCTTTCACTGCTTTGCCAAAGGGCACAAACAAGACCCAATGGAGAGAGTCATTAGCCATTGGAATGTGCTGCTCAGGGAGGTGGTGGAGTCCCCGTCCCTGGAGGTGTTCAAGAGGGGATTGGATGTGGCACTTGGAGCCATGGTTTAGTCATGAGGTCTGTGGTGACAGGTTGGACTGGATGATCTTTGAGGTCTCTTCCAACTTCGGGTGATTCTGTGACCACTGTCAGAGCTGGAACTGCCACACAGCCTAGCAAGATATTAACTCTCTCCTTCTGCATCCAGAAGAGATCATAGAATCATTAAGCCTGGAAAAGGCCTCCATGAGCATTGAGTCCAACTGTGAACCCAACTCCACCATGCCCATCAAGGTGTCTACAGCATTTTTTAACACCTCCAGGGATGGTGACTCCATCATGGAATCAACAAGGTTGGAAAAGACCTTTAAGATCATCAAGTCCAACACCTCATGTCACCCAACACCTCATGACTACTAAACCATGGCACCAAGTGCCACATCCAATCCCCTCTTGAACACCTCCAGGGATGGGGACTCCACCACCTCCCTGGGCAGCACATCCCAATGGCCAATTACTCTTGCTGGGAAGAACTTTCTCCTCACCTCCAGCCTAAACCTCCACTGGTGCAGCTTGAGACTGTGTCCTCTTGTTCTGGTGCTGGTTGCCTGGGAGAAGAGACCAACCCCCTCTTGGCTACAACCTCCCTTCAGGTAGTTGTAGACCCTGGGCAGCCTGTTCCAATGCCTGACCACTCTTCCACTGAAGAAATTCTTCCCTAAACCTGCCCTGGTGTAACCTGAGGTCGTTTAATCTCACCCTCTAAAACGTCCTCACCCACCTGCTCCCATTGCACCCGCTCCAGCCCTTCCCTTCCAAGCTCTTCTCTGCACTCCCAGCCGCCTGGGGCAAGCAGGAGCCTGACCTTGCGCTCCCTTCCCCGGCTCATCCCTTCTCCCCATTCGGCAGCAGCTTTATTTACAGATGATTTCCCTCAGCCTGGTTACTAGAGGCAAAAAGCCATCGTTATTTTGGTTGGGTTTTTGTTTTGCTTCCTGCATGAGAATGAATCACGATCCTCTGGGAAATAAATTCAGCTCAAGCCATTGGTGTCCACCAGCTCCCCTCGGGCACTGCAGATGCTCTCAGGTTATTTCAGCCGGGTTTAAACACCACCATCAGCGCCGTAATTGCCCTGTAACTGCCGTACCCTGAGAGCACAGGGGTTGCCCTCCCAGTCCTAGAGTGGCTATTTGCATCAGTGCGAGCAGAGGCAGACAATAGCACTGCCCCCAAATCCTGCAAGTCATCTCCTTCCCTTTCATTTGGGGCACCAAAGTACAAAGTGAAGGCTCTCAAAGTTGCAGGCAGCGCGTCCTTGAGTGAACTGTTGAGCGAATCTCATAACTACTATGTCTCTGGTGAAAAAAAAAGGAGAAACATGGAAATTTCCAACCCTCCATCTGCTAGCCTTACACTTTTTTTTTTCTGCCTTTTTTTTTTTCCCTCCTCCCCTTCCCCGCAAATTGCTACAAAATTAATGGAAATGATCCTCAGTTTCTCCCCCCTCCCCCCCCCTCCAAGAAGGGTTTGTAGTGATAGGATGAAAGGGAATGGATTGAAGGCTGAGCAGGGCAGATTTAGACAGGAGATCAGGAAGAAATGCTTCCCAGTGAAGGTGGTGAAGCTCTGGCACAGGTTGTCCAGGGAGGTTTTGTGGGTGACCCTACTCCTCAGCATGCTGAGGAAAGGCTTACTTCAGCACACACTGCAGCACTCAATACAACGTTGAGGTGCTGGAAGGTGTCCAGAGAAGGGCAACGAGGCTGGGGAGGGGTCTGGAGCACAGCCCTGTGAGGAGAGGCTGAGGGAGCTGGGGTTGCTTAGCCTGGAGAAGAGGAGGCTCAGGGGAGACCTTATTGCCATCTACAACTCCCTGAAGGGAGGTTGTAGCCAGGAGGGGGTTGGGCTCTTCTCCCAGGCAACCAGCACCAGGACAAGAGGACACAGTCTCAAGCTGCACCAGGAGAAGTTTAGGCTGGATGTTAGGGAGCAGTTCTTCCCAGCAAGAGAGATTGGCCATTGGAATGTGCTGCTCAGGGAGGTGGTGGAGTACCCACAACTGGAGACGTTTAAGAAGAGTCTGGCTGAGGCACTTGGTGCCATGGTTTAGTTGATCAGATGGTGCTGGGTGATAGGTTGGACTCGATGATCTCAAAGGTCTTTTCCAACCTGATTAATTCTATTCTAATCCAGAGTGTTTACAGCAGGGTAAAAAATTCACTACCCTCTCTAGCTGTAAAGGGAAAAGAACAGGGAAAAGAAAAATGGGGGAGTGGAGAGGGGGACCCAACAAAACACTCCTGCCAATGAAAGAAGAGCACCACTCCACAACCAGATAAATGTCAGATGCCTCCTACTTCCTGTACTCAGCTCTGGTGAGGCCACACCTCGAGTATTGTGTCCAGTTTTGGGCACCTGAATACAAGAGAGATTTGGAGGTGCTGGAGCCAGGGCAGAGGAGGGCAAGGAAGTTGTGAAGGGCCTGGAGAAGTAATCTGATGAAGAGCAACTGAAGGAGCTGGGGATGGTTAGTCTGGAGAAGAGGAGGCTGAGGGGAGAGTTCATTGCTGTCTACAGCTCCCTGAAAGGAGGTTGTGGAGAGGTTGGTGCTGGTCTCTTCTCACAGGTAGTTAGCAACAGAACAAGAGGGAATGGCCTCAGGCTGTGACTGGGTAGGTTTAGACTGGGCATTAGGGAAAAATTGGAATCATAGGTTGGACTTGATGATCTCTGAGGTCTTTTCCTACCTGGCTGATTCTATGAATGTGCTGCCCAGGGAGATGTTTGAGTCACCACCCCTGGATGTGTTTAAAGACAGTTTGGATGTGGTGCTTGGGGCTATGGTTTAGAGGTGAACCTTGCAGAGCAGGGTTCTCAGTTGGACTTGGTGATCCTGAGGCTCTTTTCCAACCTGATTATTTCTGTGATTCTCTTTACCACTGGAGCACCTGCTGCTAAAAAGGTGAATAAGCAGAGAGCAGACCTCCAGTGTTTGCCCAGAGACACCTCTGGTTCTCTTTCCTAAGAAACGATCTTTATCCTTCCCTTGCCCTTCACATACAGCAGGCACAAAACATTTTTTCCCCCTTCCATGATCTAACTTCAGAGAAAGCTCATGAACAGCATGGATTCTCCAGGGAACAGTTGAGCCATGTACAGAACTTGCTTAACTCCACTACAGTTGTTGTCTTTTTGAAGCTGCTCAGACATAACCCTCTAACATCTGAGAGCTGCTGACTTAGTTTACTGACACCAAGGCTCAGTTCATCATCACAAGTGCAACATTTGCTGGGCATCAATAGGCAAGGAGCTCAGGACTCCACCCTGCAACAGCATGGAGAATGAGAGTGATTGGATTCAAGATTGCTTGGGGATGGACTCACATTCATGGTGAGGAGATAATGGTTGCCCATTATGCCTTTTTTTTCCCCCCCTCCTTTGTTTTTAATATATATAATTTGCATCCTGTAGTGATTTACTGCCAGACCAGCCTTCACACATCTCTTCCCAGTCTGCAGGCTTGCCTGGCAATAGCTGCATGCAAAATAGAGCCTCTCCCATCAGCCTCGAGACTCAGGCAGAGCGCAGCCTCATGAAGTTCAGCCAGGGCAAGTGTAGAGTCTTGCACCCGGGGAGGAACCACCAATCTCCTACACCAGTGCAGGTGAGGGACCAGGGAGTGCTGGTGGACAAGCAGCTGCTGAGGAGCCAGCACCACACCCTCATGGCCAGGAATGCCAGTGGCCTCTTGTGGTGGATTGAGGAGAGTGTGGGCAGCAGGTCAAGGGAGGTTCTCCTCCCCCTCTACTCTGCCCTGCTTACACCACATATGGAGAGCTGGGTCCAGTTCCGGACTTCCCTGTTCAAGAGAGACAGGGAAGTGCTGGAGAGAGTCCAACAGAAGCTAGGAGGATGATGAAGGGACTGGAGCATCTCTGTGAAGAAGAAAGGCTGAGAGACTGGGAGCTGTGTAGCCAGGGGAAGAGCAACCTGAGAGGGAAGGGTGGAAATCATGAGGATGGGGCTGGGCTCTTTCCAGTGGTGGCCAGTGACAGCACAAGGGGCAGTGGATACAAACTAGAACACAAAAGGTTTCACTTGAACATAAGGGAAAACTTAGTTACTTGGAGGGTGCTGGAGCCCTGGAGCAGGCTGCCCAGAGAAATTGTGGAGTCTCCTTCTCTGGAAACTTTCCAAACCAGCCTGGACGTGCTCCTGCCTAACCTGATCTAGATGATCCTGCCTTCAGTGGAAGGATGGACAAGGTGATCTCCATAGGTCCCTTCCAACCATTCTCTGGTTGTATAACTTGCAGCCCTTTCCCCAGACAGAATCACAGAATCACCAAGGTTGGAAGAGACCTCAAAGATCATCAAGTCCAACCTGTCACCACAGACCCCATGACTAAACCATGGCTTCAAGTGCCACATCCAATCCCCTCTTGAACACCTCCAGGGATGGGGACTCCACCACCTCCCTGGGCAGCACATCCCAATGGCTAACAACTCTCTCTGGGAAGAACTTTCTCCTCACCTCCAGCCTAAACCTCCCCTGGCACAGCTTGAGACTGTGTCCTCTTGTTCTGGTGCTGGTTGCCTGGGAGAAGAGACCAACCCCCACCTGGCTACAGCCTCCCTTCAGGGAGCTGGAGAGAGCAAGAAGGTCTCCCCTGAGCCTCCTCTTCTCCAGGCTAAGCAACCCCAACTTCCTCAGCCTCTCCTCACAGGGCTGTGCTCCAGACCCCTCCCCAGCTTTCTTGCCCTTCTCCGGACACCTTCAAGTCTCTCAATGTCCTTCTTAAACTGAGGAGCCCAGAACTGGACACAGGACTCAAGGTGTGGCCTAAGCAGTGCTGAGTACAGGGCACAATGACTTCCCTGCAAGAGACTTTGCAAGAGAGGCTTACTCAGACTTTGAACAATCTCTGTGGGAGATTTACTGCCCAATATTGCAGCATAAGTACCTGCCATTTAGGATAATGTCCTTGAAACAGCTGCGCAGAGACCCATTTGTTACCAGCGTCTCAAGCAGCCGGAGCCTTGTGATAAGTTGACATTCTTCTTCCCGTTGCAAAATGACCCTCCAGGCAGGACAGGCAGTACCTGCAGCAAGTTTTACTGGCGTCCAACTGCTTCCCCAGACCCTCTGCCTTTGATTTGCTCCTACGTGGTTGCTCAGAGGCACATTAAACCAAATTTAATATGTCCTTACTACGGTTATACTAAAGACCAGAGAAACGTCTTGGGTCTTGGCAGCGCCTGCTCAGGACTTAGGAGATGAACCCTCACACCCCTAAGCCCAGACGAGATCCAAGGGCTGGAGCATCTCTGCTGAGAGGATAGGCTGAGGGAGCTGGGCTTGTTCAGCCTGGAGAAGACCCTGGGGGGACCACAGAGCTGCCTTCCAATACCTGAAGGGATCCTACAGGAAGGCTGCAGAGGAACTTTTCATGAGGGTGTCTAGAGACAGGAAAAGGAGGAATGGTTTGAAGCTAAGGGAGAGTAGGTTTAGACTGGATCTTAGAAAGAAGTCTTTTCAGTATGAGGGTGGTGAGACTCTGGAACAGGTTGCCTGGGAAGGTTGGGGATTCCTCCTCCTGGGGGTGCTGAAGGCCAGGTTGGCTGAGGCCTTGAGAAGCTGAGTCTAGTTGAGAGACATCTCTGCCTGTGGTGGGGAGGTTGGAGCAGATCTCTGAGGTCCCTTCCAACCTAAGCCAGTCTATAAGATATTGCTCATTGTTCTTCCACTGACTCCTGCAGGTGGGATGGGAGCAGCACCCTCAGTAGCCCCCTAGTCCTTTTCTACTCCACACATTTATTCCCTGGCACTTGGGTTCAATCTTCCCACTTGCTTCTCCAGTGCCACCACCCAAGGTGACAACCTGCCCCTTGGAAGTACAATGGAATGAAGCTGGAGGTGGGGAGATTCAGGCTGGAGGTGAGGAGGAAGTTCTTCCCCATGAGAGTGGTGAAGCCCTGGAATGGGTTGTTCAGGGAGGTGGTTGAGGCCCCAGCCCTGGAGGTGTTTAAGCCCAGGCTGGACGAGGCTCTGGCCAGGCTGATCTAGTGTGGGGTGTCCCAGCCCATGGCAGGGGGGTTGGAACTAGTTGATCCTTGTGGTCCCTTCCAACCCTGACTGATTCTGTGATTCTACCACACTACACCTAGCATTTAATGGGTTTCAGCTCAGAGTTTCATGATCTCATGGGTTTCAGCTCAGAGTTTCATGATCTCATGCGTTTGCTGTTCCCCAAGTCCCAGAATCTGCTCCATTCTGGGGAAAAGAATTAAACAATACTTTTTCCCTCCTTAAAAGCCAAAGTGATTGTAACACAAATTGCTTCACTGAGAGTGAGTCTTGTGAACAGGAGCTCAGCACAACAAATCTGCCTGTAATGCAGCCTCTCATTTCCTCCCTCTTCACCATTTTGAAGCTCAGGAACACGAGTTTCATCCTGCAAACACCAATCCTGCCTCAAAAGGAGGAAAAATGCCAAGCTGGCTCTGGTTTGAAATGAAACTTTCTGGGAAGCACTCAGCAATGCCAGAAATGCTGTCTTGGTCTGAGTGCCAGAGGCAAACTGTCATCTCTGCTTTTTATGCACAGAAACTCAAACTCTAATGCAGTGAATTCAAATCCTATTTCCCCACACCCCCCTTGCTTTAGGCCATTTTTCCCCCCCCCCCTTCTTTTCACTTCCAGTTGCACAGCAAAAACTGGTACCTCTTCATCTCCTTTGGCTGACAACCACCTCAGTCTCTGAACTCTGCTGAGTGCTTTATCTCAGGGATTGGTGGGCATATGAAGATCACTTTGAGGTGATCAAAGTGGTCTTTTTCTGTCCTCAAATCCCAGAGAAACTATTAACAGCCTGACAGAAGAGCTGAGCTTTGCCTTGCCCCTCAGTACCTGAACCCCACAGCACCAGTGCTTCACCACTTCCATTGAAAGCTGCTAATTCCACTGGGAACTCCCTTAGTTATCCAAACAGACTCAGAATTGCCACCAGATAAAGAAGCTTGCTTTGAAGAGCAGACAGAACAGGAGGTTGCAAGCTCTGGGTGATGCAGACAGAGGTGAGAGCTCATTGCAAGGGAAGAGAACAGTGATGGGAGCGAGCCTGGATGCAGGCAAGAGGGGAATGCAACAGAGACACTGCCTGGAGTGTGAGCTCTGCCAGGTGATAAATTACAATCCTGTGCTTGCTTGGCTTTTGGGCAGCTTGGCTGCTCACTGCCACTTCCTCAGCCTTGTGGTAGCCATAGTCAGGAGACAATGGAGCAAAGGGGTTGATTCCAAATATTCATACAATCAATAAGGTTGGAAAAGACCTCAGAGATCAAGTCCAGCCTGTCACCACAGACCTCATGACTACTTAACCATGGCACCAAGTGCCACATCCAGTCCCCTCTTCAACACCTACGGGGATGGAGACTCCACCACCTCCCTGGGCAGCACATCCCAATGGCTAACAACTCTCTCTGGGAAGAACTTTCTCCTCACCTCAAGCCTAAACCTCCCCTGGCACAGCTTGAGACTGTGTCCTCTTGTTCTGGTGCTGCTTGCCTGGGAGAAGAGACCAGCCCCCACCTGGCTACAACCTCCCTTCAGGGAGTTGGAGAGAGCAAGATCTCCCCTGAGCCTCCTCTTCTGCAGGCTAAGCAACCCCAGCTCCCTCAGCCTCTCCTCACAGGGCTGTGCTCCAGACCCCTCCCCAGCTTTCTTGCCTTTCTCTGGACACCTTCAAGTCTCTCAGTGTTCTTCTTAAATTGAGGAGCCCAGAAGTGGACACAGGACTCAAGGTGTGGCCTAACCAGTGCTGAGCACAGGGTACAGTGACTTCCCTGCTCCTGCTGGCCACACTCTTCCTGATGCAGGCCAGGATGCCCTTGGCCTTCTTGGCCACCTGGGCACACTGCTGGCTCATATTCAGCCAGCTGTCACCCATTACCCCCAGATCCCTTTCTGTTTGGCAGCTCCCCACCACTCTGACCCCAGCCTGTAGCTCTGCCTGGGGTTGTTGTGGCCCAAGTGCAGCCCCTGGCACTTGGACTTGTTGAATGCCATCCTGTTGGCCTCTGCCCATCTGTCCAGCCGGTCAAGGTCCCTCTTCAGAGCCCTTCTACCCTCTAACTGATCAACATCTGCTCCCAGCTTGGTATCATCCGCAAATTCACTGATGGCTGACTCAACCTCCTCATCCAGATCATCAATGAAGAGATTAAACAGGATGGAGCCAGCAGAAAGAAAGACTTGGTGGGGGAGGAGAGGAAAACTGAATCCTGAAACAATCTGCCCTTTGCTTTTCTGGTGGTGGCTTTGCAGTGCCACCACTCTGTTGAGGAATAGCTCCCAGCAAGGGCTACACCACAGTGAAGTCCCTGATATTTTATGGCTCCATTACTTAATTTGTTTGGCTTTCTTTCCCCTTTTTTTTCAGTGAAATCAAAAATTCACAATGCAATATTGCAGCCTTGCTGGAATGAGGCTTTTTCTGTTATTTTCCTGTTGAAAGGGCCATTGTCAACAGGGAGTGTAATCAAATCTGCATTTTTCTGATGGAAAAAAATGTTTCCACAGCAAGAATTACAATCAGCTCTTGCTGCTCCCCAGCTCCCTCCATGCTTTGTGGGCCCAAGTGTATTGCTTTAGAGAGTAGAAAGCAATTGGAGAAAGCTTTTCCCCTCCCCACTCCACCCTGACTGCAAAGCATCAGTGGAACATCGTCCTTTAGGGATGGGGAGTGTTGAAATGCACCACAGCAGCATCTTCAGCCTGTGTGAAACTCTGACACAGCTTCAGCAATTCCAAAGCATTTCCTTAGGCAGAGAGCAGAAAATTCATTGCAAGTCCCTAAGAATTCCACATTAAAATCTGAGTTTTGCCATGAAGCTGCAGCCTCTGAGACTTTCCTTCTCTCTGCCTGAAGGTTCACCCATAACAGAAGCACAGAAGCCCTGCATGGTGGGGGTTGGACAAGACCTCTGGAGATCACCCAGTCCAACCCCTCTGCTAAAGCAGGGCACCCACAGCAGCTTGCCCAGGATCACAATGCTCAGGGAGGGGGTTTGGAATCCCTTGCAGAGAGCTCCACAGCCTCTCTGGGCAGCCTGCTCCAGTGCTCCAGCACCCTCACACCAAAGAAATCTCTCCTCCTGTTCAGATGGAACCTCCTGGGTTCCAGTTTGTGCCCTTTGCTGCCCCTTGTCCTGTCACTGGGCACCACTCCGCAGAGTCTGGCCCCAGCCTCTTGTGCCCCACAGCCACTTCAGCTCTTCCTGAGCATTGAGCAGATCCCCTCTGGGGCTACTCTTCTGGCTCAACAGCCTCAGGGCTCTCAGCCTTTCCTCCTCACAGTGATGCTCCAGTCCCTGAAGGCGTTCAAGAAGTGTGTGGCCATGGCACTGAGGACAAGGTTTAATGTCCATAGTGCTGCTGGACCTGATAATCCTGCAGGTTTTTCCAACCAAAACAATGTCTCTTCTCCCAGGCAAGCATCACCAGAACAAGAGGACACAGTCTCAAACTGTGCCAGGGGAGATTTGGGCTGGATGTTAGGAAGAAATTCTTCCCAGAGTGATTGGCCATTGGGATGTGCTGCCCAGGGAGGTGGTGGAGTCACCATCACTGGAAGTGTTTGAGAAGAGAGTGGATGGGGCACTTACTGAAGGTGATTAGGAAGAGCCTGGATGAGGCACTTGGTGCCATGGTTCAGTTGATCAGATGATGTTGGGTGAGAGGTTGGACTCGATGATCTCAAAGGTCTTTTCCAACCTGGTTAATTTTTCATATGGAAACAATTCTGTGTATGTAAATTCAATGATTCTCCCTTCCATCACCTGTGGTGGAAATGAAGCTGGTTTACAGCAGCCAAACAAGAGGAGGATTTGATCAGGGCTCACACTTCCCATGGGCTGGTTCCCATCCAAACTCATGCCAATGTGGGCACTGCGCTCCAGAGCTGCCTTCCAGGCTTTCTTCTTACTATTTCTTTTTTGTTCTTGAGAAGGCAGCAGCCAAAGCTGAAAGCACAGAAAGTCCCTTTCAGAGAGGATGGTTTAATTAGCTGGTGTGATATCAAACCTGAACGACTTCTGACACACAATTACAGTGCATTGTCTGAGCTTGAAAGCCCACGCAGCCTCGCCTCGAGCCCCGCTCCGCTCTGAGTTTCGCTTGCTGCTTCCAAAATGCTTTCCCATGTCCACCTTCCAGGGGCCACTGCCTGTCTCCTGCTCCTTGGAACAAGTGAACACCTCTTAAAAAAAACCCATTATATATAATAGGAAAGCTCATCACCTGAGCACACAACCCAGTGCACAGGCTGCAGCTGCCTTTCTGAGCCCAGATTAAAATTCAGAGGTGTTCCTTCCCACCTCTGAAGAAGTCCAGCTTCAGCCTGGGAGGAAAGAATTTATGCTTGCCCATCCATCTCTGTCTGGGAAAGCAGAATGCCTGAAGTTGGGGGAACAGCCTTCTTCAGCATTGCAAGCCAGAGGGAAAGGATGACAGAGACAGCTACACCTGGAGAAGAGGAGGCTCAGGGGTGACCTCATTGCCCTCTACAACTACCTGAAAGGTTGTTGTAGCCAGGAAGGGGTTGGTCTCTTCTCCCAGGCAACCAGCACCAGAACAAGAGGACACAGTCTCAAGCTGTGCCAGGGGAGGTTTAGACTCGAGGTGAGGAGGAAATTCTTCACCGAGCGAGTCGTTCGTCATTGGAATGTGCTGCCCAGGGAGGTGGTGGAGTCATTGTCCCTGGAGGCATTCAAGAGGAGATTGGACGTGGCACTTGGTGCCATGGTCTAGTTATGGGGTCTGTGTTGATAGGTTGGACTTGATGATCCTCGAGGTCCTTTCCAACTTAAGTTATACTGTGATATGTGACTTCGGGTGCTGGCACCTAGGAAAGATGCTACCTGAAGCCTCTGGCAGATGTTTGAGCCTCTTCTTGCTGATCCTCCACGAGACCGCTCTCGTTGCTTGCACCCTGGCTGCCCTATCTGCACGGTGCTGCATCACTCCCCTCCTCTCCTGCTCCTTGCACCCACTAAGCAAGCATAATCCTTCTCCCCTGACAATCTGGTGCCATCTCACAGGATCACCAAGGTTGGAAGTGACCTCAAAGATCATCAAGTCCTACCTGTCACCACAGACCTCATGACTAGACCATGGCACCAAGTGCCACATCCAGTCCCCTCTTGAACACCTCCAGGGGTGGGGACTCCACCACCTCCCTGGGCAGCACATTCTCAATGCCTAACAACTTTCTCCTCACCTCCAGCCTAAACCTTCCCTGGCGCAGCTTAAGACTGTGTCCTCTTGATCTGGTGCTGGGTGCTTGAGAGAAGAGACCAGCCCCCTCCTAGCTACAACCACCCTCCATCTTTGACACATCCATCTTTGACTCATTTCTAATGTGTTTGTTTTCTCTTGTGTCAGCCTCATGCTGCCCATTTCAGTTCTTCCTGCAGTTCTCTCATTTCTTCTCCCCTGCCTTTCATGTACCACCTGAGACATTCCCTAGCTGCCTTCCAGCTGTCACTCAAAGCTTCCTTGCCATTCAGAAGCACTTCTCAAGACCAAAATACATTAAGGATGATAAAGCATGATTAAGCCCAGACACACCTTGCCTCTCTCTCTGCTCCCATCAATTCAGGGTGGGGAATTAGGATGAGAGATGCAATCCATTAGCAAGGTGACAATCAAGTCTGCAGCCATACTATCCTGAGGACCCACTGCCAGGGTATTTACATGGAACACAGGATGTTAGGGGTTGGAAGGGACCTGTGAAGGTCATCAAGTCGAACCCCCCTGCCAGAGAAGGACCACAGGTCACACAGGAATGCATCCAGATGGGGCTTGAAAGTCTCCAGAGAAGGAGACTCCACAACCTCTCTGGGGACCCTGTTCCAGTGCTCTGTGACCCTCACAATGAAGAAGTTCCTCTTCATGTTGAGGTGGAACCTCCTGTGCTGGAGTTTATAGACATTGCCCTTTGTCCTATCCCAGGGAGCAACTGAACAGAGCCTGTCCCTTCCCTCCTGACCCCCAGCCCTCAGGTACTTACAGACATTTATTAAATCCCCTCTCAGTCTTCTGTCCTCCAGACTGAGCAGCCCCAGGGCTCTCAGCCTCTCCTCACAGGGCAGTGCTCCAGGATGAGGAGTAGATTTACTAAGGAGATAACTCAGTGACCATCCTCTGTGGAGCCTGATGGATCTTTCTGGGCACTAGGAGCCTGTGCTTCACGCAGGGCACAAAGCTGAGGCCCTCCTGAGATAAGCAGGGTGGGCAGGCACTGTCTGTTGTAAACACACAGGGCCAATTTCATTCAAATGCACCTGGCTAACTAGCTTACACCTGGAGTGAGTTCAGTGATTGCTGAGACTCAGCTGCAGCCACAAGCTGGAGCTGACACTAGGTGCAGGAGCCATCAGGCTCACGTTTCTAGCAAAGGACACCAGATGCCTTTGACGTCAGCCACATTATCTCTATTTTTACAAGTTACTCTTTTCTCCTCTTTGCTGCCAGCTCCCCGAGCCCAATTTTTGCCAAGACAATCTCTCCAGTGTGGCTGAAGAGTTCCAAACTGGAGGTAGCGGTCTCTTAGCAACCGTAGTACTCTTTGTGTTTCGAAGCCAGCGCGGTGGAACCGCCGTCTCCCGCAGCCCTTTGTGCACCTCAGCAGCAGGTTGTCATGAAAGGCACGGCAGTGGGAAAGTGGTGGTTGGGATTCTAGATGTGTACAGAGTGTACATACACACAGCTGACTCCATATCCTCTCTCCACAGAGCATTTAGGCACGTGAGGGAAACGTGTGGCGTATCTGCTTCATGCGAGGAACGAGATAAGAGAGGAGAAGCTGAATGTAACCAAAGGAGTAGCAAGAACTGATAAGATAAGAAAGTGTTGGGGGAGGAATAATGGAAAGAACTGTTTTCTTCCATCTGGATCTGATTTGGGTGGCAGCCTTTAAGCAGTGGGCAGGGGTGAGCTAAAGGAAAGCTTCACTTTTCTTGCCTGCTGTGTTTTCAGCCCAGTGCTGGAAGAGCCATTCGATGCCTTCCTTCCTCCAACAGGAGTTCTGGAAAGGGCTGCTGACTCCCACGGTCACATCTGCTCCTTCCAGCCCAGCACAGAAGTGCACACTTCTGGTAAGCTTTCCTTAGGTAAATAACACTTCAAGGTCCTCTGCAGGAAGGCAGAGTGTCCACATAGTCCCAGAATGCCTGAGGACCTCTGGAGATCACCCAGTCCAACCACCCTGCCAAAGCAGGGCCACCTAGGGCAGGTCACACAGGAAGGCATCCAGGTGGGTTTTGAAAGTCTCCACAACCTCTCTGGGCAGCTCCAGCACCCTCACACTACAGAGGTTTCTCCTCATGTTCAGATGGAACCTCCTGGGTTCCAGTTTGTGTGCAATGCTCCAGATCCCGCCACAGGACACCACAGGAAAGAGGGTGCTGCAGAAGTGCATGAAAGCATTTTGAACATGGAAGGGATCACACCCAGCAACTTCATCGACTGGGTCTCCTGTCCTCATGGAGCTCACATGCTGTCCACCCACCAGTTCTGACTATTTTCTTTCACAAACACAGAGCAAACTTCTGAGCACAGAACAGGAACGTGTCTCAGGAGACAGTACTTCAATAAGCTAGTCTAAAGTTGGAGTCTTATTTCCCAGCAGGGCTCCAGTTCCATCTGACAAATCAACTCATAACTTCTCCCTCTGTCCCCCAGGACTCAGCTTGAAGTTGGCTTGATTTGGCTGAAATCCCATCCTCTCTGGCCAGCATGAGTGGGGCTAGAACCACAGGGTCTGCATGTGTGAGACCCAGGAGACAGGATCACCTTGGGAGTGTAGGCACCAGGAACATTCCTCTGCCATGGGCAGCTCCTTGAGAGGGCTACTGAGATGAGGACCCCAGTGGCTAAATGCCACAGTTTCATCCACCAGCCTGTGCAGTGGATCAAACTCACCTTGCTGGCTGGTGGTGACCAGCCAAGACTGAGAATAAGGAGCATATTAGTCATGGGGTCTGTGGTGACAGGTTGGACTTGATGATCTTTGAGGTCTCTTCCAACCTTGGTGATTCTGTGATATTTCCTTGCCCTGACTCTTTGAATTGAAACTCTGGACTGAAAGGAGAGGAGCAGCTCCCTTGGCTTTGCTGTGCTCCCTCCTGCTGCCTTGCAGCCACATCTCACACTGCAGTCCCATCCCACATCTCAGGTACTGCCAAGTGCTGACTACCACAGATCAATCAGACCTCCAGACCAGCAGCTTATGCCTCACCCAGCACCACAGCTGCCTTGGGAGGGGATGGAACCAAAAGCTCAGAAGCAGCCACAGGTGGATGTCTACTGCTCCACCACCTTGCAGAGGCAAATCCTTGAATCTTTCACAAACATCCTGGGACTCGTATCACAGTATCACTAAGGTTGGAAGAGACCTCAAAGATCATCAAATCCAACCTGTAACCAACTTGCTTCCTTTTCCTTCTCTCCTGACATATGAAAATAAAAGGAAATCAATTCAGTCCTTGCTCTCATCTCAGCTCCTTCAAGCACTGCTGACCTTATTGATGTGTACTTGCAACCCAAAAGGACAGCCACATCCAGGGCTGTATCAAAAGCAGCATGGCCAGCAGATGGAGAGAAATGATTGTGCCCCTCTGGGCTGGTGAGACCTCACTTGCAGTGCTGCATCCAGCTCTGGAGTCCTCAACACAAGAAGGAAATGGACCTGATGGAGAGGGGGCAGAGGAGCCCACAACAATTATCAGAGGGCTGAAGCATCTCTTGTCTGAGGACAGGTGTGGTGGTTTCAGCACACACAAGAGGCTAAGGGAGCTGGAGAAGAGAAGTCTCTGGAGAGACCTAGTTGTGGCCTTCCAGTACCTGAAGAGAGCCTACAAGAAAGCTGGGGACGGACTGATTACAAAGGCCTGTGGCACCAGGAGAAGGGGCAGTGGTTTGAAACTAGACTGGACATTAGGAAGGAGTTCTTTACTCTGAGGGTGGTAGAACACTGGCACAGGTTGCCCAGGGAGTTAGTGGATGCCCCATCCTTGGAGACTTTGAAGGGCAGCTTCAATGGGGCTTCTAGCAGCCTGCTCTACTTGGGGATATCCCTGCTGACTGCAGGAGGGTTGGACTGGATGACCTTTAGAGATCCTTTCCAACCCAATGCCTTCTATGTTTCCCACAGCACTCCCCAGAGCAGCCCTTGTACAACTCCATGAGATCTCTGCAGTAGGTTTTGGCATCACCAGGACTGTGCCGAGCTCAAGGGCAGAGGGAAGAGCCAGTGAGGTCCATTTAGATTTACAAGACAGAGCAGCTTCCCCATTTTCAACTGGCTGCATTATTCACCCTGGGTTTACTTACTGGCAGATGAAAAATGATTGTGAAATGATCTAGAGCTGCCTGTGCAGCACTGTATTTCGGATGCACTCGAAGTAATCAATCTGACAGCAGGCTCTGAGGGCTGCCACGCAGGGCTGCCACGTGCAGCCTTCATTTGCTGTCTCAGGTTGCTGAGTGGGTAGCAGCTTGCTGTTCAAACACACACTGGGGCTAAAGTTTTAGTCAAGGAGGGGCTGATGTGGCTGCAGCTTTCAGGCAGCCTCTCAGCAGCTGCTGGTGCACTGCTTGCCTCGCTTGTTATACTGCGACACAGAGGATCAGAGAGATGCTTTGGATGGAGAAGACCTCTGAGATCCAGTCCAACCATCAAGGCCCCTAAACCATATCCTGAAGTGCCATGTCAGAGTGCTTTTTGAACACCTTCAGGGATAGGGAATCCACCACCTCCCTGGGCAGCCTGATCCAATGCCTGACCACTCTTGCAGGAAAGAAATTCATAGCATCAGGAAGGTTGGAAAAGACCTCAGAGGTCATCAAGTCCAACCTCTCACCCAACACCTCATGACTACTAATCCATGGCTCCAAGTGCCACATCAAATCCCCTCCTGAACACCTCCAGGGATGGGGACTCCACCACCTCTCCAAGCAGCACATCCCAATGGCTAACAACTCTCTCTGGGAAGAGCTTTCTCCTCACCTCCAGCCTAAATTGTTCCCAATATCCAACCTACACTTCTCCTGGTGCGGCTTGAGGCCATCCCCTTTTGTTCTATCACTTGCACTAGGGAGGAGAGGTCAACCCCCACCTGGTTGCAACCTTCTTTCAGGGAGTTTTAGAGAGTAATGAGGTCTCCTCTCAGCCTCCTCTTCTCCACACTAAACAACCCCCAGTTCCTTCAGCTGCTCCTCCCCAGCCCTGTTCTCCAGACCCTTCATCAGCTTCTTCTTGCCATTCTCTGGACCTGCTCCAGCAACTCCATGTCCTTCTCAGAGTGAGGGGTCCAAAACTGAACCCATTCCTCAAGGTGAGTACAAGGGGCACAAGCACTCCCCCAGTCCTGCTGGTCACATTATGGCCGATACAAGCCAGGATGCTGTTGGCTTTCTTGGCCACCTGGACATCACAGTATAGCCAAGGTTGGAAGAGACCTCAAGGATCATCAAGTCCAACCTGTCACCACAGACCCATGACTAGACCATGGCACCAAGTGCCACATCCAATCCCCTCTTCAACACCTCCAGGGATGGGGACTCCACCACCTCCCTGGGCAGCACATTCCAATGACTAATGACTCCCTCAGTGAAGAACTTTCTCCTCACCTCCAGCCTAAACGTCCTCTGGCACAGCTTGAGACTGTGTCCTCTTGTTCTGGTGCTGCTTAGCCTGGGAGAAGAGACCAACCCCCACCTGGCTACAGCCACCCTTCAGGGAGGAATAGAATAGAATAGAATAGACCAGGTTGGAAGAGACCTTCAAGATCATCATGTCCAACCTATCATCCAACACCACCTAATCAACTAACCTATGCAACCAAGCACCCTGTCAAGTCTCCTCCTGAACACCTCCAGTGATGGCGATTCCACCACCTCCCCAGGCAGCCCATTCCAATGGGCAATCTCTCTCTCTGCATAAAACTTCCTCCTAACCTCCAGCCTGAACCTCCCCTGGTGCAGCTTGAGACTGTGTCCTAGAGGGCAATGAGGTCACCCCTGAGCCTCCTCTTCTAAACATGTGCTGGTTTATGTTCAGCTGGCTGCCAGCCAGCATCCCCAAAGCACAGCAAGGAGACAGAGTGAAAAAAAGGAACCTGCAAGGAGGGGACTGCATTCATTGTCAACTATTAACTGGTCACCTGCACAGACTTCAGCACAGGCACCTAGGCAGGCCGTGCAGAGCAGCACCAGCAGGCTCAGTTTATCACCATGACGTGCATGTCCAGCACACACCATGGATGCAGCACTCGCACAGTGCCTGCCTCTGAAGCTCATCATCGAGCCAGACTGCAAAGTGGAACTGCTCCCAGATTAAAATTGCATCGAATTCCCCTTGGCAGTAGGGAAGCTGTTTGATAAAATGACTCTGGAAGCTTTTCTTGCAAATATTAATCTATTGAGACACATTAAAAAACATAATGAAGAAAATAAGAACAGGAAAGAAAGGGGGGGGGGAAAAAGCCAGCTCCCACCTCACAGCTCTTGGCAGCTTTGCCATTAGATGCATAATTAAATTCAAAGTAAACCTAGTCCCTAGTCTAGATTCTCAGCACAGAGAAACCAACTGCAAGAAGGCTAAAGGCTGCAGCACTAATCCCTTTCCTAGAGCAACCAACACACAACTCCCTAAAGTGAGCAAGAGGCTCCAGGGCCCTTCCAGAGGTGCACAACTGCAGTCCCTGAGGAGGGGACAGCTCAAGGACCCTGTTCCAACATCTGCACAGCTGCACTCAGAAGTTTGCTACGAATACATAGAATAAACCAGGTTGGAAGAGACCTTCAAGATCATCGCATCCTACCCATCAACCAATCCAAAACCACCTAAACAACTAACCCATGGCACCAAGCACCCCAGCAAGTCTCCTCCTGAACACCTCCAATGATGGTGACTCCACCACCTCCCCGGGCAGCCCATTCCAATGGGCAATCACTCTCTCTGTATAGAACTTCTTCCTAATCTCCAGCCTAAACATCCCCTGCCACAGCCTGAGACTGTGTCCTCTTGTTCTGGTGCTGGCTGCCCGGCAGAAGAGACCAACCTCTGCCTGTCTACAACCTCCCTTCAGGGAGTTGTGGAGAGTAATAAGGTCACTCCTGAGTCTCCTCTTCTCCAGGCTAAGCAACCCCAGCTCCCTCAGCCTCTCCTCACAGGGCTGTGTTCCAAACCCCTCCCCAACTTTGTTGCCCTTCTCTGGACACCTTCCAGCAAGTCAATCTCCTTCTGAAACTGAGGGGCCCAGAACTGAACACAGGACTCAAGGTGTGGCCTAACCAGTGCAGTGTACAGGGGCAGAATGACCTCCCTGCTCCTGCTGGCCACACTGTTCCTGATGCAGGCCAAGATGCCATTGACCTTCTTGGCGGCCTAGGCACACTGCTGGCTTATGTTCAGCCTACCATCAACCAGTAACCCCAGGTCGCCCTTTGCCTGGCTGCTCTCAGCCACTCTGACCCCACCCTGTAGCTCTGCCTGGGGGTGTTGTGGCCAATGTGCAGCACCTGGCACTTGGATGTGCTCAATCTCCTGCCCTTGGCCTCTGCCCATCTGTCCAGCCTGGCAAGGTCCCTCTGCAGAGCCTCTCTACCCTCCAGCAGATCAACTCCTGCCCCCAGCTTGGTGTCGTCAGCAAATTTACTGATGATGGACTCAATGCCCTCCTCCAGATCATCAATAAAGATGTTAAGGAGCACAGGGCCCAGCACTGATCCTTGGGGCACACCACTGGTGCCTGGCTGCGGCACCATTCACCACCACTCTCTGGGCTCGGCCAGAGAAACACCTTAGGACAGAGAGGGAGAGAGAGAGAGGACCAGGGAAGCATCTTGCTCAGAAAACAGGGACAAGGAAGCAATGTTTCTAATCCTAGAATCCCTGACTGGTTTGGTGGTTAGGGATTTTTAAACCCCATCCAGTCCAACACCCTTGCAGTCAGCAGGGACATCTGCAGCAGGTGGCTCAGAGCCACAACCAACCTGACCTGCAATGGTTCCAGCCCTGGGGCAGCTCCCACCTCTCTGGGCAACCTAGGACACCGCCTTCAGCATCAAAACCCTCTTCCTTCTCTCCAGGCTGAATCTCCCTCTTTCAGTTCAAACCATCACCCCAGTCCCACGCTGTTGGGGATCAGCCCAGGACACAGATGGGGCTTGGCTGGCAGGGCTAGGTGCCAGCTCTTGTTTAGTTCTTCACTTACCAATACCTCCATGTCCTCCTTCAGAAAGCTGCTCTCCAGCTCTTCCTCCAGTTTGTGGTGATTTGGGAACTATCCCAACCCAGGTGCAGGACCTTATACTTAACTTCATTTAACCTGATGAGATTCACATGGGCCCAATCCTACAGCTTGTCCAGGTACCCCTGGCAGGTCAACCACACCCCACCCATAAGCTTTCTGAGGATGACTTCAGTGCTGCTGTGGCATTGATGATTAGAGGATGATCTGAGGGCTGGAGCACTTCTCCTTTGAGGGCAGACTGAGAGGTTTGGGATTATTCACTCTAGAGAAGAGAAGGCTCCAAGGTGACCTTATTGTGGCCATCCAGGATCTGAAGTGGGCTACAGGAAGCTGGGGAGGGACTTTTGAGGGTGTCAGGGAGTGATAGGACTGGGGGGGATGGAGCAAAACTAGAAATGGGGAGATTGAGATTGGCTGTCAGGAAGAAGTTGTTCCCCAGGAGGGTGGTGAGAGCCTGGCACAGGTTGCCCAGGGAAGTGGTGGAAGCCTCCTGCCTGGAGGTGTTTGCAGCCAGGCTGGATGTGGCTGTGAGCAACCTGCTGCAGTGTGAGGTGTTCCTGGCCATGGCAGGGGGTGGAACTGGCTGATCCTTGAGGTCCCTTCCAACCCTAACAATTCCATGAGGCTAACCAGCACTGGTCCCACTACAGACCCCTGAGGGACACCAGGATGGACCCCTGAGGGACACTTTCTAAATTAGCTCAGAGAAGATGATGTTTTTTAGAAGCTGGGGGAAATTTTCTCTTATTTCCACCCCCCTGTCCCACAAAAGGACCTTTCCTCCCAAAACAGAAGCCCTGCTGCTGGTTGGTGTCCCGAGCTGCGTGTAGCTCCTTCTCACAGAGATTCCCTGCTTCCCTTTCCAGCTAAGCCTGCTGGGCTGGACAAAACCTCCCTGCTGTCTTGGAGAGGTTGCTACACTAAAGCAACATCACCAGAGCCATTAGGAAAGCTGCTGCAAGTTATGCAGGTTGCCAATAGCTCCAGGGGATTTCACGATGGCCAAGGAAAACAAGGAGGAGGGAAATCCCAGCTGTGCTCCTTCCACAGGCTCCATCCCGTGTGCCAGCTGCCTGCAGAGCAGGCCTGCGCCCCAGCAAGAGCACACTGGAATGTCCTGGACACAAGACCACTGCTTTACAACCATGCAACATGAGCCAGGAGATGAGGGAAGGATAAAGACAGCTATTTGCTCTCCATCTCCACCTGAGATTCCCTTCTGGTGTATCCAGGCTGAACACCCCCAGCTCCCTCAGCCTGTCCTCGTAGCAGAGGTGCTCCAGCCCTGCTGAGGTTGTGGCTGTGAGGCTGCAGGGCTGAGTTTGCTGCCTGCTCTTAGTTTGCATTGATTTGATTCAATTTCTGATGGTAGGAAACACTTTATCCCAGCGAGAGTGGTCAGGGATTGGGATGTGCTGCCCAGGGAGGTGGTGCCTGGATGTGTTTAAAGGTGGTTTGGGTGTGGTGCTTGGGGCTATGGTTTAGGGGTGAACCTGGCAGAGCAGGGGTCTGGGTTGGACTTGGTGATGCTGAGGGTCTGTTCCAACCTGAATGTTTCTGTGATTCTGTAAGCAACAGTGCAGGAGGGCATTAAAAGGAGGAGAAGTCCCAAGCAGGTCAGTTAGTTTAGGGCTGTAGCACATCAGCTGCTTTGCCTCCTCTACTCCCTCCCATCACTTATGCAGTTCTACATAAATCCCAGCTCTGTTCAAGGTGGAGATCCCTCACTGCAGTCATCAGCAGTACTGGAAGCAGCTCCCATAGGAGCAGGAGCTCCTCTAAGCTCACCAGGGCTAGGAGCTTGCTCACAGTCCCATAGCCACCACTCATGAAAAGGACAGGCTAGGGAGCTCTACTGGGAAGGACTGGGACCTCCTATCTATAGGAGCCCATAGCAATCTTTAGTGTATTCATATGCCCTATTACCTTATCATCTGAATACCACCATGCTACATGCATTTGTGCATCCAAGATGTCACAGAATCATAGAGTCAATAAGGTTGGAAAAGACCTCAGAGATCACCAAGCCCAACCTGTCCCCCAACACCTCCTGACAACTAAACCATAGCTTCAAGTAACACATCCAAGCCTTTTTTGATCACCTCCAGGGATGGGGACTCCACCACCTCCCTGGGCAGCACATTCCAGTGGCCAATGACTCTTGCTGGGAAGAACTTTCTCCTCACCCCCAGCCTAAATCTCCCCTGGCATACTAAAGACTGTGTCCTCATGTGATGGGGAATGGCTGTTATCTCCACTCCATGACCAGCCAAGGCTGAGGGAGTGACAGAGAGCAACACCTGGACTTCTAAACTAGACACCCACAATGGGCCAGCAGCAGCCATGCATCTTGGCCATGTCCAGTGGGAACCCAAGAAATCATTTCCACCAACTTCCTGGGGAGGTGGAAGCAGCAGCAGCTTGCCCAGCAGTGCCTCTGGTCATAGAAGCACAGAACCATTAAGGCTGGAAAAGACCTCTAAGGTCACAGAGTCCAACCATCCACCCAATACCACCATAGACATGAGGCTGTGTCTGGGAGTGCCATATCCATACAGGTCATTGTGCCCTGTGCTCAGCACTGCTTAGGCCACACCTTCAGTCCTGTGTCCAGTTCTGGGCTCCTCAGGTTAGAAAAGATGTTGAGATGCTGGAAGGTGTCCGGAGAAGGGCAACAAAGCTGGGGAGGGGTCTGGAGCACAGCCCTGTGAGGAGAGGCTGAGGGAGCTGGGGTTGCTTAGCCTGGAGAAGAGGAGGCTCAGGGGAGACCTTCTTGCTCTCTCCAACTCCCTGAAGGGAGGTTGTAGCCAGGTGGGGGTTGGTCTCTTCTCCCAGGCAAGCAGCAGCAGAACAAGAGGACACAGTCTCAAGCTGTGCCAGGAGAGGTTTAGGCTGGAGGTGAGGAGAAAGCTCTTCCCAGCAAGAGAGATTGGCCACTGGGATGTGCTGCCCAGGGAGGTGGTGGAGTCCCCATCCCTGGAGGTGTTCAAGAGGGGATTGGATGTGGCACTTGAAGCCATGGTTTAGTAGTCATGAGGTGTTGGGTGACAGGTTGGACTTGACATCTCTGAGGTCTTTTCCAACCTCATTGCTTCTATGACATCTTGGGTGCACAAATGCCTGTAGCATGGTGGCATTCAGGTAATAGGGCATATGAATGCATTAAAGATTGCTGTGAACTCCTAGAGATTGGAGAGCCCAGTCCTTCTATGATTCTATTGAACCTCTTCAAGGATGGTGACTCCACCACCTCCCTGAGCAGCCTGTTCCAATGCCTGACCACTCTTCCAGGAAAGAAATGTCTCTGGTGCTGCTCAAATCAGCTGCTAATGGCCAGAGTCACACTTTGCAGAGTGGTCACATTACAGAAACGAGGAGAGGCCAGAGAGCAGCTGATAATTGGCAGGGTCTGTCTCCTGCCTGCCTGGCTCTCCTTATTTTAATGGAAAAGCAGCAGAAACCATTCACACTTAATTACACCAAAGGCTGCACAGGGCCAAGCCAAGGTGGATCACTTGGGGAAGTCAGCCTCGTGTAATTTCTGTCGAGTAATTAGGGTGCTCCAGAGCACACCAAGCTGCGAGTTTTACTCGCACCGAACAAGCTTAGCAGATTTGTAAACAGCTTGCCGTGGAGTAATGTGCTTCTGCTGGTATCAGCTAAAAATATCTTGGGAGAATTTGCTCCAGTGCAAATGGCTCTGCTTGAAAGGGTTTAAAACAACAACAACAGCAGCAGCAAAGCAACAAAAACCAACCCCGAAGATAATTCAGAGCAGATTTGGGGTTTGTTCGCCTGCCCGTCACTTGCTTCTTGATTCCTGGTGTCAAACAGTTGCACAGCCCGGAGCTTGGCTTTACTAAAGCCCCCAGTTGCACCAGAAAGGAGCTAAAAGCTCTGTTAACCCCTAGCTCCATCCCTCCCCCTCTCTTCCTACATTGAATCTTTTAGATTGGATAAGACCTTAAAGGTCAAATCCAACTGTTCCATAACTCTGCCAAGGCTGGGGCTAAGCCACGTCCCTCAGCACCACATCTCTGTCTCTCTGAAACACCTCCAGAGATGGGCATTCAACCACCTCCCTGGGCAGCCTGTGCCAGTCTTTGAGAGCCCTTTCAGTGCCAGGGAAAATTATGGAGCAGATCACCTTGGGGGCAGTCACTGCACACCTGAAGGATGGCCAAGGGATCAGGTCCAGCCAACAGGGATTTAGGAAGGGAAGGTCCTGCCTCACCAACCTGATCTCCTTCTATACCCAGGTTAGGTCACACCTTGAGTCCTGTACCCTCAATTTAAGAAGGACATTAAGACACTTGAACCTGTCCAGAGAAGGGCAATGAGGCTGGGGAGGGGTCTGGAGCACAGCCCTGTGAGGAGAGGCTGAGGGAGCTGGGGTTGCTTAGCCTGGAGAAGAGGAGGCTCAGGGGAGACCTTCTTGCTCTCTGCAACTCCCTGAAGGGAGGCTGTAGCCAGGTGGGGGTTGGTCTTTTCTCCCAGGCAAGCAGCCCCAGAACAAGAGGACACAGTCTCAAGCTGTGCCAGGGGAGGAGGTAAGGAGAAAGTTCATCCCAGAAAGAGAAATTGGCCATTGGGATGTGCTGCCCAGGGAGGTGGTGGAGTCCCCATCCCTGGAGGTGCTCAAGAGGGGATTGGATGTGGCACTTGGAGCCATGGTTTAATAGTCATGAGGTGTTGGGTGACTTGATGATCTCTGAGGTCTTTTCCAACCTTATTGATCCTATAAGAAGTTTCTTCTAATGTCCAACCTAAACCTTCCCTGGTGCAACCTGAGGCCATTTCTGCTCATCCTGTCACTTGTTATCAGGGAGAAGAGACCAAACCCCATCTGCCTCCAACCTCCTTTCAAGGCACTGTAGAGAGCCACAAGGTCTCCCCTCAGCTCCCTGAGGTCCCTCTTGAATTGAAGGCCCCAGAACTGCACACAATATTCCCGATGTGGCCTCACCAGAGCAGAGCAGAGGGTGAGGAGCCCAACAAGTGCAGTTTGAGTACTTGCAAGACACAGCTCTTGTCCCTTGTGCTTGTGCCAGTTTGACCACGCCAGCAGTTAGCAGACCATGGGGAGAGGTTTGTTGTTCCATCCACACTGATCATCAGGAGGCTGTTAATGAAACCACAGAGACCTCCAGATGCCCAGGAGTGGCAGCAAGAGGAGTACAAAGTGGCACACTTTTTACACTTCATTGGGAAGCTTTATAAATTAATTGGAGTACAAAGTCAGGTCTAATTGATGTTTGTATTGATTGAACTGCTCCAAGTCTTAATTTCAGTTGTAAAACTCACTTTAAAATGGAGCCATTTATAATTAAGACAGGATCTGTAATTAATTGAGTTTTAGACTCATAAAACTGCCTCTCTCATCAGTCTAAATTAAACTCCACATGAAAGTTTGTGCAAATTAAACACAGTAGATGCCAAAAAAAAACCCTATTTTCTCCAAACTCTTTGCTATTCTTGGTAATGTCAAAACAAAAGTGACTTGAAGATGTGGTGACAGTTTGTACTGGCAGAGGTGACAACAACAGCCTATGGGGAGCAGGGAGCCCTGCAAGGGTGCAGGCAGCCATCCCCACCCCATCCAATGCAAGCACAAATCACAGAGATGCCAGGGTTGGAAGGGACCTCAAGGTTCAGCCAGTTCCAACCCCCCTGCCATGGGCAGGGACACCTCACACTGCAGCAGGTTGCTCACAGCCACACTGTAGCCATGTTCAGAGCATGACACCAGGAGACACTTCCCACATCCCAGTTAGGAAACTGATCCTAGAACTGTTTCATTTGGGAGAGGTTGATTAGGTGGTGTTGGATGATAGGTTGGACATGATGATCTCAAAGGTCTCTTCCAACCTGGTCTGGACTATTCTATTCTATTCTAGTCTAGTCTAGTCTAGTCTAGTCTAGTCTAGTCTAGTCTAGTCTATTCCATTCCATTCCATTCCATTCCATTCCATTCCATTCCATTCTATTGATTAGGCCTCCGAGATCATCAAGTCCAGCTGTCAAATTAAGACCACCATGGCCATTAAACCCTGTCCCCAAGTGCCATGGCCACAGGTTTCTTGAACACCTCCAGGCATAGGGACTCCATCACCTCCCTGGGCAGCCTGTGCCAATCCCTGACCACTCTTGCAGAAAGAAATTTTTCCTAATCTCCAACCTAACCCTCTCCTGCCACAATTTCAGGCCATTTCCTCTCATTCCATCACCTGATACTAAGGAGAAGAGACCAGCCCCCACCTCAATGCAATCTCCTTTCAGGGAGTTGTGGAGAGCAATAAGGTCTCCCCTCAGTCTCTTCTCCAGACTCAACACCCCCAGTTCCCTCAGCTGCTCCTCCCCAGCCCTGTTCTCCAGACCCTTCCCCAGCTTTGTTACCCTTCTCTAGACCCACTCCAGCTCCTCAGTGTCCTTCTTGGAGTGAGGGGCCCAGAGCTGACCCCAGCATTCAAGGTGCAGCCTCACCAATGCTGGGTGCAAGGGCACATGATCATACATGGTCTCTCTTAGTATCATAGTATCAGTCAGGGTTGGAAGGGACCACAAGGATCAGCCAGTTCCAATCCCCCTGCCATGGGCAGGGACACCCCACACTAGATCAGGCTGCCCAGAGCCTCATCCAGCCTGGGCTTAAACACCTCCAGGGCTGGGGCCTCAACCACCTCCCTGCACAACCCATTCCAGGGCTTCACCACTCTCATGGGGAAGAACTTCCTCCTCACCTCCAGCCTGAATCTCCCCACCTCCAGCTTCATTCCATTCCCAATTCCTCTTGCACAGTTGTGTCAGGTTGTAACACAAACCTGCTGTTAAATATGTTTTGCCCCACCAAAGTCATACCAGGCCACCAAGATCATAGCATCACAGAACCAATAAGGTTGGAAAAAACCTCAGAGATCATCAAGTCCAAGCTGTCACCCAACACCTCATGACAACTAAACCATGGCTCCACATGCCACATCCAATCCCTTTTTGAACAACTCTAAAACTACCTGCTGGGAGGTTGTAGCCAGGAGGGGGTTGGTCTCTTCTCCCACGCAAGCAGCACCAGAACAAGAGGACACAGTCTCAAGCTGTGCCAGGGAAGGTTCAGGCTGGATGCTAGGAAGAAATTCTTCCCAGAGAGAGACGCTGGCCATTGGGATGTGCTGCCCAGGGAGGTGGTGGAGTCCCCATCCCTGGAGGTGTTTAGGAAGAGTCTTGGTGAGGTGCTTGGTGCCATGGTTTAGTTGATGAGATGGTGCTGGGTGATAGGGTGGACTCAGTGATCTCAAAGGTCTCTTCCAACCTGGTCTATTCTATTCTATTCTATTCTATTCTATTCTATTCTATTCTATTCTATTCTATTCTATTCTATTCTATTCTATTCTCATCACCCTCTACAGCTACCTCCAGGGTCAGGGACTCCACCACCTCCCTGGGCAGCACATTCCAATGGCCAATCTCTCTTGCTGGGAAGAACTTTCTCCTCACCTCCAGCCTAAACCTCCCCTGCCACAGCTTGAGACTGTGTCCTCTTGTTCTGGTGCTGCTTGCCTGGGAGAAGAGACCAACCCCCACCTGGCTACAACCTCCCTTCATCACAGAATCACAGAATCACCAAGATTGGAAGAGACCTCAGAGATCATCAAGTCCAACCTGTCACCACAGACCTCATGACTAGACCATGGCACCAAGTGCCACATCCAATCCCCTCTTGAACACCTCCAGCGATGGGGACTCCACCACCTCCCACTGGATGCTTACAGGGCAGGCCCTGCCTTGCCTTCATGTGCCAGTGGTACTTTAGAGGAAGGGTTGTGTTGGGCTTGGCCTTGCCCCCAAGCCTTGCTCAGCTGCTGCAGCCCATAATGAGCTTCCCCAGGGCTGGTGCCTGTGGCTGCCCCTCTGACTCTTCCCAACTTGCCCTCATCGGAAATCTTCACAGCCACCCACCACAATATTTACAAAGCAGAGACCAACTCTGGGCCTTGTGGCCAGAAAATAAATCATCTGGGACATATGCACAGAGATAAAAAGTGCCCCAATAAATCTGGCTTCCATGTGTGAGACTCTGCCTCCTCCTCAGCTAGGTAATTAGCTCCCTGCTTCCTTACAGGCTCCCATTTAATTGGGGTTGCTGTTCTTAGGGGAATGCCATTTCCTCTTCCCAAAAGGGCTACTACTATTTCTGTGGCTCCTTCTCATTTGTTTTTTTTTTGTTTCCCTCCCCCTGGCTGCCACATTTTGGTTTTCCCAGGGAGGTTTTTAAAAGTCACTGCAGCACTCCCCAAGTATTTATGGCTTGAAGATTCCTACACATGTCCTCCGAGCTGACACCCAGAAAAGCTTGTCACAGTTGTCCAGCGTTTTCCCCCAGCAGAGTGATGCTGAAGCTCAGGGTGCCTCACCAGCTAAAGAGCTGCAGAGGTTGCCTTGCTCCCTGGTAAACTCCCAAGGGAGTTGCCCATCTGTCCCCATGGACAGCAGAAGAGCAGGGTGTGGGGAATTCTCCAGCAGAGGGAATAAAGTGTTGCCCATGCCCACAGCTGAGAACCACACCAGGGTTTCCCCCTTGCTCTTGCCTGAGGTCTGTGTTAGTCCTTTGGATGGCAGTCCTGATTCTAGCAAAGTCATGGGGAAACCACCACCAGCCAAAGCAGGGCTGAGGCCATGATGGGAGCACCTAAAGTGCCTCTCCACATGGGCAGGAAGAAAATGTCAGCTGGCATCAGACCAATTTGTTTAGTGTCTTTCAGGGTTAAACCAGAGAGGTCCTCCTGCCTCAGAGTTCCTCTCTTTACAGTATCACAGTCTCACAGTATAACTTAGGTTGGAAAGGACCTCGAGGATCATTGAGTCCAACCTATCAACACAGACCCCATGACTAGACCATGGCACCAAGTGCCACATCCAATCTCCTCTTGAACACCTCCAGGGATGGGGACTCCACCACCTCCCTGGGCAGCACATCCCAATGACGAATGACTCGCTCGGTAAAGAACTTCCTCCTCACCTCGAGTCTAAACCTTCCCTGGCACAGCTTGAGACTGTGTCCTCTTGTTCTGGGGCTGGTTGCCTGGGAGAAGAGACCAACCCCTTCCCGGCCACAACCACCCCTCAGGTAGTTGTAGAGGGCAATGAGGTCACCCCTGAGCCTCCTCTTCTGCAGGCTAAGCAACCCCAGCTCTCTCAGCCTCTCCTCATAGGGCTGTGCTCAAGGCCTCTCCCCAGCCTTGTTGCCCTTTAGTCTATGTTTTTAATTTGCCCCTTTTTTCCCCCATCCCATCAAAACCTCAGAGGCCTCTTGAACTCAGGTGTTGGAAGAGGTAAGTGGGAAAGGAGGAAGCTGATTCCTGATGCACCACATAATGACCACAGTGGTAATTACCCAAAGGACTGAGGCTCAACAGAGCTTCTCTCATTTCAGACATCAGTCCTCAGTCTGAGCACCCACAGCAGCCCTGGGCTGCCCAGGTCACACAGGCAGCCTTGCTCAGGTGCATCACAAGCTGGGGTGGGACTGGGGTTCACAGAAGCACAGCACACTGGGAGCTAGAATAGAACTCTGCAGATCATCTTGTCCAGCCCCACTGCTAAAGCAGGGCACCCACAGCAGCCTGCCCAGACCACATCCACCAGGTGGGGTTGGAATCTCTGCAGAGAAGACTCCACAACCTCTCTGGGCAGCCAGCTCCAGGGCTCCAGCACTCTCACAAGCAAAGATTTTTCTCCTCCTGGGCTCCAGTTTGTGCCCAGTGCCCCTTGTCCTATCACTGGGCACCATGGACTGGCCCCATCCTCCTGACCCCCACCTGAATCTCCTCTCAGGCTGCTCTACTGCAGGGTAAACAGCCCCAGGGCTCTCAGCTTTCCCTTCTCAGAGATGCTCCAGGCCCTTCAACATCCTTGCAGCCCTCTGTTGGACTCCCACCAGTAGTTTTCTGTCCCTCTTGAGCTAGGGAGCCCAGAACTGATGACCCAGGATGCCAGATGTAGCATCACCAGGCAGAGCAGAGGGGGAGGAGACCCTCCCTCGACCTGCTGACCATACAGTTCCTCATGCACCCCAGGAGACCACTGAGCTTCTTGGCCAATGGGGCATATTGCTGGCACATGTTGAACTAGTTGCACCCCAGCATTCCCAAGACCTTCTCTGGCAAGCTGCTTTCCAGCAGGTCCTGGTGCAGGGAGTTATTTCTCCCAGGTGCAGGACCCTACACTTGCTCTTGTTGCACTTCATGAGGTTCACCTCTGCCCAGCTCTCCAGCCTGTCCAGTTCTGGCTGAATGACAGCACAGCCTGATGGAGTGCCAGCCACTCCTGCTTTGGTATCACCATAGAATCAATAAGGTTGGAAAAGAGCTCAGAGATCATCAAGTCCAACCCCTCACCCAACACCTCCTGACAACTAAACCATGGCTCCAAGTGCCACATCCAAGCCTTTTTTGAACACCTCCAGGGATGGGGACTCCACCACCTCCCTGGGCAGCACAGCCCAATGGTCAATCTCTCTCTCTGGGAAGAACTTTCTCCTCACCTCCAGCCTAAACTTCCCCTGGCACAGCTTGAGACTGTGTCCTCTTGTTCTGGTGCTGCTTGCCTGGGAGAAGAGACCAACCCCCACCTGCCTACAACCTCCCTTCAGGGAGTTGGAGAGAGCAAGAAGGTCTCCCCTGAGCCTCCTCTTCTCCAGGCTAAGCAACCCCAGCTCCCTCAGCCTCTCCTCACAGGGCTGTGCTCCAGACCCCTCCCCAGCTTTCTTGCCCTTCTCTGGACACCTTCAGGTGTCTCAATGTCCTTCTTAAATTGAGGGGCCCAGAACTGGACTCAAGGTGTTCAGGCCATCCAGAACTGGCATATCCAGATAAGAGGTAAGCACAGAGACACACAGGCAGCTCCAGCCCAGAAGCACCCCGTGGTGAGACCTGATGTCCAATCTGTTAGCACTAAGCTTGGGAAGCTGGGAGAACAAAAACTTTCTCCAGGAATCAGTAGTAAAAAGCTTTCCCTGAGAAACAGGAGTAGACACTGAGGAGATTAACCACTTAGCCAGCTTGCTCAGCTGCTGAGAGTGCAAGCCCAGCTCTGCCAAGGGGCATTTTGCTCCTTTCACTACTGGGATCAGCATTCACATTGGCAAAATAAGCAAGCTGAAAGCAGCTCCTCTGTTGGCTAGGCGAGGAGGAGGAGGAGGAGATCAACCCTCTTGCCTCACAAGAAACACTTCATGGGCAGCTTCTCCATGAAGCCAAGCAATTAGGGGATTCAGAGGTGTGCTGTGTTCAGCTATAAACATGGTTCTGATGGAGAGACACAGGCTGCCAAGGTCAACAAGCCAGCAGGAAAGCTTTTTATTTGCTGGAGCTTCACACTGTGATTCCGACCCTGAATTTACTGTGTGCTGCAAAGCACTCTGGAAGCCTCAGAAGGCACAAGAACTGCACAAAATACCTGGGAAAAAAGCAGTTCCAGGCCTCTGGCACTGCAAATAAACACCACTGGAGGCATCCCCCAGTGCACCACTGAGTCAGCACTTTCCCACAGCAGAGCTCCTTCCACAGTATACCAATAAACAGAAGGTGCCCCTCAGGCTCATAGCATCAATCAACCAGGTTGGGAAAGACCTCAGAGATCAACAAGTTCAACCTACTACCTAATACCTAACACCTCCTGACAACTAAACCATGGCTCCAAGTGCCACATCCAAGCCTTCTTTGAACACCTCCAGGGATGGGGACTCCACCACCTCCCTGGGCAGCACATTCCAATGGCCAATTCCTCTTTCTGGGATGAACTTTCTCCTCACTTCCAGCCTAAACCTCCCCTGGCACAGCTTGAGACTGTGTCCTCTTGTTCTGGTGCTGCTTGCCTGGCAGAAGAGACCAAACCCCACCTGGCTACAACCTCCCTTCAGGGAGTTGCAGAGAGCAAGAAGGTCTCCCCTGAGCCTCCTCTTCTCCAGGCTAAGCAACCCCAGCTCCCTCAGCCTCTCCTCACAGGGCTGTGCTCCAGACCCCTCCCCAGCCTCATTGCCCTTCTCTGGACACCTTCCAGCATCTCAATGTCTTTTTTAAACTGAGGAGCCCAGAACTGAACAAAGGACTCAAGCTGTGGCCTAACCAGTGCTGAGCACAGGGGCATGCAGCCAAACGCCTTGACTGGCTGCACCATCACACAGGACACAATGAACTTCACCTAGAGAGACATTCCTCCAATCCCTTTCTAAAAACAAACAAAAAAATCACTGAAACACTAAAAACACTAAAAAAAAATCAACCCTCCAAACCCCCAGAACAGCTAATGCTAAACAGCTTTGTAAGTGAGAGGCTGCTTGCCTAATCCAATGTCCTTCTGCCTGTTGATTATCACAATCACTGCATTGCCCAGATTGGAAAAGACCTTTAAGATCACTGAGTCCAATCAGGAGCCTAACACTGACAAACCCTTGACTAAACCACATCCCTAAGCACCGCATCCACACCACTCTTAAATCCCTCCAGGGGTGGGGACATCACTGCTGCTCTGGACAAGCCATGCCAAGGATGTGACCTTCTCCCCCTACAAGGACAACTAAATCTTAGCCTGTTAGTAGTCAGAGAAACCAATGCACATCTCCTGTTTGCTATTATCAGAGGGGGGGAAAAAAAAAGGCAGGTATAAAATGCTGGACCTCAGCATGGAACAGGAAAAAACCTGAGGCCAGCCAGAACCTCCCCCCAGAGCTCTCTGTTTAACCAGCTCCTTTATTTGCTTTGCTTCCACTTCCTCAGCTTGTGTCTTCCTCTCTTTGTGGTGAAAAGGGAAAGAGAGAGAGAGGAAAAAGGATGATGGGGAATGCAGCAGAATAAAGCTATTGAGAAGGGAGCCTGGAAAGCATCTGCAATGAGCTCTGAAGGATTCATTGGCTACCTAACCCCTTCAGCAGCCCCTAAATGGAGGGTGGGGGGAGTGTGCTTTCTCTTTGCATCTCAAGCCAAAGCAAACTCTTGTATAATTTTACTGTTCAGAAACACCCAGCCCTTGTGGGATCACCAGCAGACCAGGCTCAGCTCACAGAAGCCCTGCAAAGAAGCAATTCAAGCTCTTGAGAGACCATTTGATGGGCAGCTGCATGAAGGGAGTGAGGTCCTGCAGACACAAAGTCTCCAGGTGACTCCATGATGCCACCAGGTTTGGGGATCCTCCTCCAGAGGGCCAAGATGGCCAAGAAGTGAGGCAGCAGTGTGCCCAGCTGGCCAAGAAGGCCAAGGGCATCCTGGCCTGCATCAGGAAGAGTGTGGCCAGCAGGAGCAGGGAGGTCATTGTGCCCTGTGCTCAGCACTGCTGAGGCCACACCTTGAGTCCTGTGTCCAGTTCTGGGCCCCTCAGTGCCATGTCTCTGCCTCTTTGAAACACCTCCAGAGTTGGAGATTGAACCACCTTGCTGGGCAGCCTGTCCCAGTCTTTCAGAACCCTTTCAATAAGAAGTTTCTTCTAATATCCAAATTAAACCTTCCCTGGTGCAACTTGAGCACATTTCCTCTTGTTCTATCACTTGTTACTAGGGAGAAGAGACCAACCCCCACCTGGCTCCAATCTCCTTTCAGGTAGCTGTAGAGAGCAATGAGGTCTCCCCTCAGCCTCCTCTTCTCCAGGCTAAGCAACCCCAGCTCCCTCAGCCTCTCCTCACCAGCCCTGCCCTCCAGACCCTTCCCCATCCTCACTGTCTGTTTCTGGACCTGCTGCAGCCCCTCAGTGTCCCTCTTGTAGCGAGGTCCCAGTCTCCAGCTCCATCTCTATTTCCCCATTTTCACTTCTGCAAGGCTGAAATCAACTTCACAAGGCAGTGACAAGCTACACTTCAGTCCTGGTGATGGGCATTTCATCCATCAGCCCCACTGGCAGCCACAGGTTCACATTTTCCAGGCAGAAATGACTGTGTCACTGCAAAGCACAATTTGCTGCTTCTGGGCAAACATGAAGGATTACTGGAGGGGACAAAAAAAGGCAATGACTTTACATCTTGGTTACCTTTGGGAAGTGCCAGCAATTACAATCACTTACACAGCAATATGTCTTCCCCACCTCCCCCTCTCCCCCCATCTCCCTTACCCAGCCCTATTCACAAAGCCTCCTGCCCTGGATTAGATTGAGTTGAAAGAAAACTAATGAGATGTGTGTTGCCTAGCAAGTGAAATCGAAATTACCTGAAAGAATAATCCTAAACCACAAACTACAGCCTCATCCCAGGTGCTGCTCATAAGCTGGGGTCCTAATGGCTTACAGCAGGGCTTTGCTCAGGTGACATCCTAATGATGATGAGGGGAGAGAGGCCATCAGCAGTAAATTTGCAGAGGACACCAAGCTGGGGGCAGGAGTTGAGTGTTAGAGGGTAGAAGGGCTCTGCAGAGGGACCTTGCCAGGCTGGACAGATGGGCAGAGGCCAGGGGCATGAGACTGAACACATCCAAGTGCTGGGTGCTGCATTTTGGCCACAGCAACCCCAGGCAGTGCTACAGGCTGGGGGCAGAGTGGCTGAGAGCAGCCAGGCAGAAAGGGAGATGGGGGTAATGGGTGACAGCAGCTGAACATGAGCCAGCAGTGTGCCCAGCTGGCCAAGAAGGCCAAGGGCATCCTGGCCTGCATCAGGAAGAGTGTGGCCAGCAGGAGCAGAGAAGTCATTGTGCCCTGTGCTCAGCACTGCTGAGGCCACAGCTTGAGTCCTGTGTCCAGTTCTGGGCTCAGGTTAGGAAAGATGTTGAGCTGCTGGAAGGTGTCCAGAGAAGGGCAAGAAAGCTGGGGAGGGGTCTGGAGCACAGCCCTGTGAGGAGAGGCTGAGGGAGCTGGGGTTGCTTAGCCTGGAGAAGAGGAGGCTCAGGGGAGACCTTCTTGCTCTCTACAACTCCCTGAAGGGAGGTTGTAGCCAGGTGGGGGTTGGTCTCTTCTCCCAGGCAAGCAGCACCAGAACAAGAGGACACAGTCTCAAGCTGTGCCAGGGGAGGTTTAGGCTGGAGGTGAGGAGAAAGTTCTTCCCAGCAAGAGAGATTGGCCATTGGGATGTGCTGCCCAGGGAGGTGGTGGAGTCTCCATCCCTGGAGGTGTTTAGGAAGAGGGGATTGGATGTGGCACTTGGAGCCATGGTTTAGTTGTCAGGAGGTGTTGGGTGACAGCTTGGACTTGATGATCTCTGAGGTCTTTTCCAGCCTGGTTGATTCTCTGCCATCCTAATGCTGTGCATTCCAGAGCACAAGGCATAAATAAATGTCTGTCACTCCTCAAAGGCTTTGCAGTCTTCCATATTTTGCTTTACAGAATTCTTCTCAAAATAAAGGAAATGTTTTTGGGGCCACAATGGAACAGGCTCCCCAGAGCTGGCTGAATCCCCCATCCCTGGAGGTGTTTCAAAGAGGTGGTGCTGAGGGCCATGGTTTACATCAGCCATGGTAGAGATAGAGAGTGGTTGGACTGGAGGAGCTTAAAGGAATCTTCCAACCCAAATGGTGATGCCATGAGATGCTGAGGGGCCTGGAGCACCTCTGTGTGGTGGAAAGGCTGAGAGCCCTGGGGCTGTTGAGCCTGGAGAAGAATAGCCTGAGAGGGGATCTGATCAATGATCAGCAAAGAGCTAATGGGTGAAGAAGATGCCCAGTGACAGCACAAGGGGCAGCAGGCACAGCCTGGAACCCAGGAGGTTCCATCTGAAGATGAGGAGAAACCTCTTTGGTGTGAGGGTGCTGGAGGCCTGGAGCAGGCTGCCCAGAGAGGTTGTGGAGGTTCCTCCTCTGTGGAGGTTCCTCCTCTGCAGAGGTTCCAAAGCCACCTGGCCATTGTGATCCTGGGCAAGCTGCTGGGTGGTGCCCCTGCTCTGGGAGGGGGGTTGGCCTGGATGATCTCCAGAGGTGTCTTCCAACTCCTCACCCTGCTGGGATTCTGGGATTTTTGAAAGGCTTTGTACTGCTCTTCAGGGCTCAGGTTAGAAATGTTGCCACTTCTGGAAGTTCCCTTTCTTGCTCTCACTCTCTCATGGCTGCTGCTGCAAAGGGTTGCAGCTCTGGCCCCAGCACCTCAGCTCTGGGCAGGACATGGTTTGGGACTGAGCAGCCCACTACCTGCCAAACCCATTCACATTCCAGGCAGATGTTTGGCCCTCTCTGCTTTCCCCCTCCTGAATGGTGCCAGGACTTTGCATCCTGGTTCCCCAAGGACACCAAGGTCTACAATCTGTGTCAAGACTCATTTTGAATTGCTTCATGTGATGCTCACACAAGGTCCTGCTGCTGGTCCCAGAAGCACTGCTGCAATCCTCCTCTTCCAGTCCTCCCAGCTGGACCCAGGCCACCACAGTCATTCAGTGGGGAGACAAATTAGAGACCAAGGCAGACAGCAAGGTCCTGGCTCAGCTCATCCTCCACAAACCCAGAGAGCCCCTGGCTCAGCCCTCTCTGCTGCACTGGGAACATAGCCCTGGAAGAAGCAGCATCACCCAGTGACACAGGAGATGGAGGACCTTGGGCTGACCTTAGTCTGCACCAACCCAGGGTAGTTTTAACTCATTTCATTTGGAGAGTGAACAAGCTGAGCCAGGCTGGCATCAGCCTGAGGAACTGCAGTGGTTTCAGCCCATCCACCCTCCCTGCAGTGGCTGCTCTGGCACTGAAGGCTCCTAAAGCACTTTGAGAACTGCCAGCCCCTGCCTGGCTCTCCTGAGTTTTGCTGCATGCCCTGTGCCCCTGGACACTTCCATGACATCCAGTGTCAGAGCAGAGATGCAAAGGGGGCTGAGCTGCTGCTGTGCCTTGCCCCAGTGTGCCCAGGAGCAGTGCTGCACCTGCATGGCTTCTGCTACTGAAGCAGCATCCTCCTCCTCCTTCTCCACCTTCTCCTTCTCCTCCTCAGCACCCTCCTCCTCCTCCTCAGAGCATCGTGGGCACCCGGAGAGATTTGCACCCCTTTGTTTTCTGAGGCAGGCTGCAGCTAAGTCTGACTTCAAAGGGGTTGTGCTGATCCCCTTTGATGTTACCAAAGCCAGTCAAGCTGGGAAAGCAGCACCTCCCCACGGGGCTCCTTCTCCATCCCCTGTACCCATCTGGCTGGTGGCTGTAGCCAGAGGGTCCTGTGAAAGCTGACAACTGCTGCACACAGCTCTGGCTGCCAGCTTGGTCAGTTCCAGGAACAGCAAATCCAGCCCTGGATGCAGCTGCACATCCTCTCACCTCCTCTCCAGCTCTAAACTCTGCCCTCTGGCCCCTCCACTCCCTCCCACCCAGAACCCATCCTGCTGTGGGTGCAGCCAGCCCCCAGGCTTTCACAGAATCACAGAGCAGTAGGGGTTGGAAGGGACCTCCAGAGACCATGGAGTCCAACCTCTTGCCAAAGCAGGATCACCTAGGGCAGGCTGCACAGGAACCAGGCAGGTTGTGAAAGCCTCCAGAGAAGAAGACCCCACAACCTCTCTGGGCAGCCTTCTCCAGGGCTCCAGCACCATCACAGCAGAGATGTTGAGGTGGAACCTTCTGCACTCCAGCTTGTACACACTGTTCCTTGTCCTGGGCACCAGGCACAACAGGTTGGAACACAGGCACCCAGCTAGGGCTGGGGTGGTCTCAGGACCCACAACTTGGCAAGGCAAACTGGGAAGCTAAGATTTCCAGACAGAGGGAAAGGCCTCCATGGTTTAGTAGTCAGGAGGTGTTGGGTGACAGGTTGGACTTGATGATCTCTGAGGTCTTTTCCAACCTCATTGATTCGATGATTCTATGACCCTGAGGTCTGTTTGTTTCATTCCCAGAGCATCGGAAGGGTAGAGGCCAGGAGGGTAGGGCTGGGCTCTTTTCAGTCCTGTCCAACAACAGGACCAGGAGCAATGGGTACAAAGTGGAGCCCAGGAGGTTTTTGTTTGAATTTAAGGAGAAAATTCTTTGCTGTGAAGCTGCTGGAGCCCTGGAGCAGGCTGCCCAGAGAGGCTTGGGAGTCTCCTTCTCTGAAGGCTTTCCAAACCTGCCTGGATGTTGTGATCCTGGGCTACTTGATCCAGGGCCACCTGACCCAGGAGCACCAGTGTTATCAGGGCTGCTGGACCAGATGATCTCCAGAGGTCCCTTCCAGCCCTTACCATTCCATGACTACTATCATCCACCTCCCTCATCTGGACTTTCACCCTGCTAAGTGACTTTTCCCATTGCCAAGGGAGATAAATGCACTTTCTCATGAGCAGTGCCAAGGGGACCTGGACCACAAAGGCCATCAGCAGAGCTCAGCAGAACCAGCTCACAAAGAGCAGCTGCAGGTGATGGCTGCTGCCCAGGAGCACAGCAGGGCTGGGATGATCTGTGGTGCCGCTGAGCAGATGCCCCAACAGCCAAACGAGGCCAGGAGCACTAACCTTGACATGGCAGAGCTTGGAATGGCATTTGGAAAACACTCTGTGCAAGAGAGCCAGGTGAAACCATCTCTGGATCACTGAGTTTTGTTCCCTGACATTGTTGCAGCAGTGTTGTGCCAAGACATCATCTTTCTGTGCCAGCCTTCCCCCTGCTCATATCACCACCAGCTCATTAGTGAGCACAGGCACTGTGGAGTCAAGGCTGAGCCATTGCTCATGGGGATCCACAGATGAAGCTTGACCCAGAGGTCTTACAGCCCCCCCAAGCACTGGTGGATGTTGCTTCCCTCTCCCATCACAAGGCACAGAAACATCAGTGATGGCCAAAACATCCCAGGGAAGAGCTACAAACAATGATCCCAGAGTCACAGGATGGAATTCCAGACTGGTTTGGCTGGGAAAGGACCTTAAAAGCTCATCTCATCCAATCCCCCTGCAGGCAGCTGGGACACCACAGGCTCACAGGATGTTAGGGGTTGGGAGGGACCTCCAGAGATCATCAAGTCCAACCCCCCTGCCAGAGCAGGTTGCTCAGAGCCACAAGCAACCTGACCTGGAATGGTTCCAGCAAGTGAGCTTCTACCTCCTCTCTGGGCAACCTGGGCCAAGGTCTCACCACCTTCAGCATCAAAAATCTCTCCCTTCTCCCCAGTCTGAATCTCCCTCTTGCAGTTCAAACCATCACCTCTTGTCCTGTCACAACAGGCCCTGCTCAAAACTCTGTCCCCAACCTTCTGAACAGCCCTTTTGAGTCCTGGAAAGCCACAACCTGGACTTCTCCTTCCCCCTCTGCACCTCTAACTCCTAAACACCCTGATTTAGGGGGCAACAGGTGTTCCTCTCTGTGCAGACATGGTGCAGAGCAGAGGCTCTTTGCAGATGTTTGTGCTTTGGTGAGGTGTCTGCTCTGCTGGAGGCAAGGGAACAGGTTCAGGTTTGCCCATGGCTTGCTCATGGTTTGCCATCACTTGATTAAAGCTGAGGTGCTGAAACCCACTGCCAGCCAACACAGCCTGGCTAAACTATCTGCCAGGAGAGCTCAGAGGGACAACCCCACAGCACCACAACCAACAAAAGGCACAGCACCTCCAGATCAGATCGAGAGAGGTGGCTCTGTCCTTCTACTCTGCTCTGCTGAGACCTCACCTGGAGTGCTGTGTCCTGCTTTGGGACCTTCAGCACAAGAAAGGCAGGGACCTGCTGGAGAGGGACCAGAGAAGGGACACAAAGATAATCAGAGGGCTGCAGCACCTCAAGAGAGACTTGGACCTGCTTCAGAGGGTCCAGAAAAGGACCTCAAAACCAAGCAGAGGGCTGCAGCACCTCGAGAGAGACTTGGACCTGCTTCAGAGGGTCCAGAGAAGGGCCACAAAACCAAGCAGAGGGCTGCAGCACCTCAAGAGAGACTTGGACCTGCTTCAGAGGGTCCAGAGAAGGGCCACAAAACCAAGCAGAGGGCTGCAGCACCTCAAGAGAGACTTGGACCTGCTTCAGAGGGTCCAGAGAAGGGCCACAAAACAAAGCAGAGGGCTGCAGCACCTCGAGAGAGACATGGACCTGCTGGAGAGGGTCCAGAGAAGGGACACAAAACCAAGCAGAGGGCTGCAGCACCTCAAGAGAGGCTTGGACCTGCTTCAGAGGGACCAGAGAAGGGCCACAAAACCAAGCAGAGGGCTGCAGCACCTCTGCTACAAGGGAAAGCAGAAAGAGCTGGGCTTGCTCAGCCTGCAGAAGAGAAGGAACTTGTAAAATTAATGATCCAGACTACAAGCTTGCATAAAAAATTAAAAATCCTTATTAAAGCTTGTATAAATGTGTCACAGCAAGATTGAAACCCCCTTTAAAGCATATTTAGCTCTTGATCTGAACTTGCTCCCTCTCCCATGGCCTGAGGCAAGGCAGGCAAATGAGCTATCCACCTGCTCCACCAAAAGCCCACCTCACAAGGGTGGGCAGTGACTGAACCAGCACCATGCACAGCCCCTCAGGAAGCACCCACACTGGTTAGGCCACACCTTGAGTCCTGTCTCCAGTTCTGGGCCCCTCAGTTTAAGAAGGACATTGAGAGACTTGAAGGTGTCCAGAGAAGGGCAACAAAGGTGGGGAGGGGTCTGGAGCACAGCCCTGTGAGGAGAGGCTGAGGGAGCTGGGGTTGCTTAGCCTGGAGAAGAGGAGGCTCAGGGGAGACCTTCTTGCTCTCTCCAACTCCCTGAAGGGAGGTTGTAGCCAGGAGGGAGTAGGTCTCTGCTCTCAAGCAACCAGCACCAGAACAAGAGAACACAGTCTCAAGCTGTGCCAGGGGAGGTTTAGGCTGGAGGTGAGGAGAAAGTTCTTCACTGAGAGAGTTGTTAGCCATTGGGATGTGCTGCCCAGGGAGGTGGTGGAGTCCCCATCCCTGGAGGTATTCAAGAGGGGATTGGATGTGGTACTTGGAGCCATGGTTTAGTTAGTCATGAGGTCTGTGGTGACAGGTTGGACTTGATGATCTTTGAGGTCTCTTCCAACCTTGGTGATTCTGTGATCAGCAGCGCCTCAGCAGCCAGAGAAAGCCAGCTGCTTTGGAAGGAGCTGGGTGAGGACACAAATCTGCACCCCTCTCCCTAAAACCACCTTCTTCCAGCTCCAAGGCTGGATGTTAGGAAGAAGTTGTTCATAGAGAGATTGGCCATTGGGATGTGTTGCCCAGGGCGGTGGTGGAGTCCCCATCCCTGGAGATGTTTAGGAAGAGCCTGGATGAGGCACTTGGTGCCATGGTTTAGTTGATCAGATGGTGTTGGGTGAGAGGTTGGACTTGATGATCTCAAAGGTCTTTTCCAACCTGGTCAATTCAATTCAATTCAATTCAATTCAATTCAATTCAATTCAATTCAATTCAACTCCACTCCACTCCATTCCATTCTATTCCACTCCATTCCATTCTATTCCACTCCATTCCATTCTATTCCACTCCATTCCATTCCATTCCATTCTATTCTATTCCATTCCATTCCATCCCATTCCATTCTATTCCACTCCATTCCATTCTATTCTATTCCATTCCACTCCATTCTATTCTATTCCATTCCGCTCCATTCTATTCCACTTCATTCCATTCCATTCCATTCCACTCCATTCCATTCCACTCCATTCCATTCCATTCTATTCCACTCCATTCCACTCTATTCTATTCCATTCCATTCCATCCCATTCCATTCTATTCTATTCCATTCCACTCCATTCTATTCCTCTCCATTCCATTCCACTCCATTCCATTCTATTCCACTCCATTCTATTCTATTCAAGAGGCTCTTTCTCCACTGCAATATGGCAGAAGCCCTCAAACCTCTGACCAAGGATGCCTGAGTACCCAGCACTAGCAGCTCTCCTGCCAGCCAGTTCCTATAACTATGTCAGCATAGCTGGAGTTCAGACAGTCTCTTTAATTGTTGTCCAGATGGCATCTCTGTAACTCTAATTTGTTGGCAGCCACTCTCATTTTATTTATACTCTCTTGCCACAAGGACTCTTTCCTTGGAGATGCTGCTGCTGCTTGTTCTTGTGCTTTGGGGGCAGGGTGACACATTGTCCTTTGGCACAAGGGGAACAGAAAGCCCTACCCCAAGGCTACCTGTCCCACTGGGTAACTGGCCTGCCACTGGGTGCCTTCTGTAGGGCTTGGGTTGGAGGGTGGAAACCTTTGCCTGTTCTGGAGTTTTCCCCCAGTCCATAGCTCTCTGCCACTCTCCTGATGGGGATCTCTAGTTCTGGAGAAAACTCAGTGCTGATCTTCACCTCCAGTTGTCCCTAAGACAATGCAGCAGCTAAAACTCTCTACACATGGACTCCTTCTCTGATGAATCATAGAATTGTCAGGGTTGGAAGGGACCTCAAGGCTCAGCCAGTGCCAACCCCCCTGCCATGGGCAGGGACACCTCACACTACAGCAGGTTGCTCACAGCCACATCCAGCCTGGCTGCAAACACCTCCAGGCAGGAGGCTTCCACCACCTCCCTGGGCAGCAGCCTGTACCAGGCTCTCACCACCCTCATGGGGAACAACTTCCTCACATCCAACCTGAATCTCCCCATTTCTAGTTTTGCTCCATTCCCCCCAGTCCTATCACTCCCTAACATCCTAAAAAGTCCCTCCCCAGCCTTCTTGTAGCCACCTTCAGATCCTGGAAGGCCACAAGAAGTTCTCCTCAGAGACTTCTCCAGACTGCACAACCCCAACTCCCTCAGTCTGTCCTCATAGCAGAGCAGCTCCAGCCCTCTGCTCATCCTTGTGGCCCTTCTCTGGACACCTTCCAGCACCTCCAGAGCCTGCCTGGATCAGAGGCACAGTACTCCAAGTGTGGTCTCAGCAGAGTGGAGCAGAGGGGCAGAATCCCCTCCCTGGCCCTGCTGGCTCTGCTTCTCTTGCTGCAGCCCAGGCTCTGCTTGGCTGTCTGGGCTGCAAGTGCTCACTGCTGGCTTCTGTTGAGCTTCTCATCCACCAGCATCCCCAAGTCCTTTTCTTCAGGGCTGCTCTCAAGCCACCCCCTGCCCAGCCAGCTGCAGGACCCTGCACTTGGTCTTGTTGAACCTCATGAGGTTGGCTTGTGCCCACCTCTCCAGCCTGTCCAGGTCCCTCTGGATGGCCTCCCTTCCCTCCAGCTGTCAGCTGCACCACACAGCTTGGTGTCATCAGCAAACCTGCTGAGGGTGCACTCAATGCCACTGCCTATGTTGCATGAAACCCAGAGGAGCCAGACCTCCCTGTGCTCAGCCACTCTGGGGGTCCAAACATTAGCACTGCCTGTTTGGGGTGGGGGGATGATAATGATGAGGGGATGGAAGGATGGAAGGGTGCATGCATGGATGGATGGAGGGATGGATGGATGGAAGGGTGGATGGAAGGAAGGGTGGATGGATGGGTGGAAGGGTAGATGGATGGATGGAAGGGTGGATGGATGGATGGACGAATGGATGGAAGGGTGGGTGGATGGAAGGGTGGATGGATGGATGGAAGGGTGGGTGGATGGATGGAAGGGTGGATGGATGGAAGGGTGGATGGGTGTTTGTGGTAAACAGGACCTCTTTGCTGCTCTGTGCAAGGCAGGGAAAAGCTTCCCCAAGTCGGTATGGCCTAATGGAGTCCTTCCAGGTGCACTGCAGCAATTATCTGACTGAATGAGGCTGGGGCAGACCACAGTGAATTCTAACTACAAATCTCTCCCTGGATGAACCCCCTTGAGCCTCCCCAGGGCTAAGCCAGCACACAGCCTGGCCAAGGAGCCACAGTTTCTCCATCAGCATCTCCCCTCTCCACTGGACATGGACTGTCAGGAGCAACAGAAGAACACTCTGCAGAGGGTTAATATTGTGCCAGGGGGTTTTAAATGGAAGCTGCTTCATGCTTGAAGCTATCAAGTCCCAAGGAAAGCCACAGCACAATTAAAATATGGAACTGGCAAATGAGCAGAAGGAGCTGAGCAGAGGTGGGAGCTCCAGCTGCTTCTGGCCACAGAAGAATCTGCATAGTGATGCCCCAGTTTTACATTCAGGGGCACAAAACACTGTTCAAGGCCAATCTAAGACATGAGTTATTCCACTCCCAGCCAGGAGCACTCACAGTGGAGGCACTGGGGATAAACCTCTCCTTAAAGAGAGCTCCTCAAAAGAGCAAATGAGCTTTACACAGCTTCATCCACTTAATGAACAGGCTGCTTACAGCACTGACACTGAAGACTTACAGATCCATGCACAAATGGGTCAAGGGAGATTCTGCCCCTCTGCTCTGCTTTGGTGAGACACAGCCTGGAGTGCTGCGCCCTGCTCTGAAGCTCCCAACACAAGGAGGACGTGCAGCTGATGGAGAGGGTCCAGAGGAGGGCCACAAAGATGATCAGAGGGCTGGGGCACCTCTCCTGTGAAGACAGGCTGAAAGGGTTAGAGTTGTTCAGCCTGGAGAAGAGAAGCCTTCAGGGAGGCCTTCCAGTACCTGAAGGGGAGGGTATTTTTCCAAGGCCTCATCCAGTCTCTTCCTAAACACCTCCAGGGATTTGGACTCCACCACCTCCCTGGGCAGCACATCCAAATGGCCAATCTCTCTTGCTGGGAAGAATTTCTTCCTCACTTCCAGCCTAAACCTCCCCTGGCACAGCTTGAGACTGTGTCCTCTTGTTCTGGTGCTGCTTGCCAGGGAGAAGAGACCAACCCCCACCTGGCTACAACCTCCCTGCAGGGAGTTGGAGAGAGCAAGAAGGTCTCCCCTGAACCTCCTCTTCTCCAGGCTAAGCAACCCCAGCTCCCTCAGCCTCTCCTCACAGGGCTGTGCTCCAGACCCCTCCCCAGCTTTCTTGCCCTTCTCTGGAAACCTTCCAGCATCTCAACAACTTTCCTAACCTGAGGAGCCCAGAACTGGACACAGGACTCAAGGTGTGGCCTCAGCAGTGCTGAGCACAGGGCACAAGGACTTCCCTGCTCCTGCTGGCCACACTCTTCCTGGTGCAGGCCAGGATGCCCTTGGCCTTCTTGGCCTCCTGGGCACACTGCAGGCTCATGTTCAGCTGCTGTCAACCAGTCCCCCCAGGTCCCTTTCTGCCTGGCTGCTCTCAGCCACTCTGCCCCCAGCCTGTAGCACTGCCTGGGGTTGCTGTGGCCAATGTGCAGCACCTGGCACTTAGTTGTGTGGTTTCTTGGTGGGGGTGGGGTGGTTGTGATGTGGTTTTTACTTCCCCACAGACAAAAACATTGAGCAGAGCAGACTCAGCCTGTTGCTGCTACATGAGTCAGTGAAGTGACTAATGCCTCTCCCTGCTGGGTTTCCCTCCTGGAGCTCATTGCTTCTCCAGAACACCGTTTGATCTCACCTGGGGCACCGCAAACAAGCAGCCTCAGCCACTGCCACAGCGCAGGGAACCTGCCTGCCCCTTCCCCTCCTGTGCTCATCAACAGGATTAAATCTCTGCTAGCAAACAAGCAGAGCCCGAGGGAAATGGACACCTGGAGAGAGGGATGAGGATCTGCACAGCAGCCCCAACTCGTCAGCAAGCCAGGGACACTTTACCAAACCTGCCTGACAACACAGAACCCTTTCTGGACCAGGCACAGCCCTGCTGGCCTCTGGGGCTCCTGTTGAATTACAGCCCCCAAAGGAGACTGCATGGGGACAGTGCTCTGCAGGGGACAGTGCTCTGCAGGGGACAGTGCTCTGCATGGGACAGTGCTCTGCATGGGACAGTGCTCTGCAGGGGGACAGTGCTCTGCAGGGGACAGTGCTCTGCAGGGGACAGTGCTCTGCATGGGGACAGTGCTCTGCAGGGGACAGTGCTCTGCAGGGGGACAGTGCTCTGCAGGGGACAGTGCTCTGAGTGGGGACAGTGTTCTGCAGGGGACAGTGCTCTGCATGGGACAGTGTTCTGCAGGGGACAGTGCTCTGCAGGGGACAGTGCTCTGCAGGGGACAGTGCTCTGAGTGGGGACAGTGTTCTGCAGGGGACAGTGCTCTGCATGGGACAGTGTTCTGCAGGGGACAGTGCTCTGCAGGGGACAGTGCTCTGCATGGGGACAGTGCTCTGCAGGGGACAGTGCTCTGCAGGGGACAGTGCTCTGCATGGGGACAGTGCTCTGCAGGGGGACAGTGCTCTGCAGGGGACAGTGCTCTGCATGGGGACAGTGCTCTGCAGGGGACAGTGCTCTGCAGGGGGACAGTGCTCTGCATGGGGACAGTGCTCTGCACTTTCCACTAGCAGAAAGCTGGGGACAGACTTTTGAGCAGGGCCTGATGTGGCAGGACAGAGGGTGATGGTTTGAACTAAGAGGGAGATTGAGACTGGAGAGAAGGAAAATATCTTACAGTGGTTGTGGGCAGACTCTAGCCCAGGCTACCCAGAGAGGTGGGAGATGCCCCATCCCTGGAACCACTGCAGGTCAGAGTGTTTGTGGCTCTGAGCAACCTCCTGTAGTTGCAGATGTCCCTGCAGACTGCAGGGGGGTTTGGACTGGATGACCTTAAGTGTTTCTTCCATCCCAAACCATTCTATGATTCTATGGTTCCCAGGGCTAATAGCAACCAAGGACCTTCATATCAGACAGGCACAGGAGGACAAATCCCCCTGATCTTGGCCTGGTGTTCAGAGGCAGCACTAAGATGGTAAGACTGTGTTTGCAGGGTGGGACTATTCCACCCAGTGCCACCCCCCCAGCAGAGACCCAGCATACCACCAGCCCTACAGCTGACCACCTCACTCTGCTCCTTAATCAGCTTTAGCCCCAACACACCTTCACTGCCTGTATTTCTGGCATGCAGCAGACAACTGTTGGTTTCAAATCCATTTGGGGAATCATGAAACCATGGCCTTTAACTGATTTCCAGAGCTGTTCCATGCTGAAGCTGCTCATGGGTGACTTGTATGCAGGAACTCAGGGAAGTGCCACCCAGTTAAGAGCTTCTTCAGGTAACAGAAGGGAGGCTGCTGGCAAGAAGCAGAAACCAGGTAAAGCAAGTCCTGCAAAGTGGTGTTTAATATATAAAGACAGAAAAGCCTCCTGGTGAGGAAAGCCTCCAGAATTCTGCCTTGAAGTCTACTGCACCCCAAACTCCTGCAGCCAGCAGCTTTCCCCCATTCCTCTGTTGCTCTGCTGCAGATCAAGGAGGCACAGCCGCTGGCATTTGCACTCTGCATCTCAGAGAATCACAGAGTCAACCAGGTTGGAAAAGACCTCAGAGATCATCAAGCCCAACCTGTTACCTAATCCCTAACACCTCCTGACAACTAAACCATGGCTCCAAGTGCTCAAGAGGGGATTGGATGTGGCACCTCCAGGGATGGGGACTCCACCACCTCCCTGGGCAGCACATCCCAATGACCAATTAACTCTTTCTGGGAAGAACTTTCTCCTCACCTCAAGCCTAAACCTTTCCCTGGCACAGATTGAGACTGTGTCCTCTTGTTCTGGTTGTCTGGGAGAAGAGACCAACCCCCACCTGGCTACAACCTCCCTTCAGGGAGTTGGAGAGAGCAAGAAGGTCTCCCCTGAGCCTCCTCTTCTCCAGGCTAAGCAACCCCAGCTCCCTCAGCCTCTCCTCACAGGGCTGTGCTCCAGACCCCTCCCCAGCTTTCTTCCCCCCTCTGGACACCTTCCAGTGTCTCAATGTCCTTCTTAAATTGAGGAGCCCAGAACTGGACACAGGACTCAAGGTGTGGCCTAACCAGTGCTGAGCACAGGGGCATGCAGCCAAACGCCTTGACTGGCTGCACCATCACACAGGATACAATAAACTTCACCTAGAGAAACATTCCTCCAATCCCTGGGAACAGCATTGGGACCCACAATGCCAGACACCAAAGACTGTGTCCTCTTGTTCTGGGGCTGCTTGCCTGGGAGAAGAGACCAACCCCCTCCTGAATACAACCTCCCTTCAGGGAGTTGGAGAGAGCAAGAAGGTCTCCCCTGAGCCTCCTCCTCTCCAGGCTAAGCAACCCCAGCTCCCTCCACCTTAAGGACTGCATCAAGCTCTCCAACTTGATGTTTACAACCACAAAGAAACCCAACAACATCAAATACCTCCCAGCCTAGAAAGAGCCTTGTAGACACCAGGCATTGTAGATCCCAGACCTTGCAGGCACCAGACCCCAGTGGGGACAGAGGCTACATGGTCTAAAGCAGCAGATGTCAGCAGCTGTCCTGTTGCCATGCAGCAATGCTTCCTCCTGCACAGGCACTGCTGGTTTCAAAGGAATCTGGGCCAGGTAAGGGTTTATCACCACATCTTTCTGGACGAATAGCTGCTGCTGTGGTCCACATTTGGGTTCTCCCTGCATGCATTTCACAAACACCATTTGCAAAGCCTGCTTACAATGCATGTGCCTCCCTTCAGGTGGTTATTTGTCAGATTCCTGCCATGGAAATGTTTTTACCTCCTGACAATACCCTTTAGATAGTGCCTATGGAGGAGGATGACTCAAGCCTGGCAGGATGATTTCCATCCACCATTTTTCATTAAAAATACTCTTAGCAGCTCCTAATGTGAAGGCAGAAGCTGGCTTCAGAAGGGATGTGGAAATGAGCAGGACATCAAAGTGTTGGATTGGGTCCAGAGGAGGTCATGAAGATGATCAGAGGCTGCAGTCTCCTCTGGAGCCTTTTGAAACCCACCTGGGCATGTGGGCAATGGACCTGCTGGAGCAGGTGCAGAGGAGGGCCACAAAGGTGAGCAGAGGGCTGGAATACCTCTCCTGCAAAGACAGGCTGGAGAAGAGAAGGCTCCAGGGAGACCTTAGAGCAGACTTCCAGTACCTGAAGGGTGCTACAGGAGAGATGGGGAGGGACTTTTGACAAGAGCTGGCAGTGACAGGATGAGAGGCAGTGGATTGCAGCTTGAGGAGGGCAGATTTAGACTGGAGATGAGGAAGAAATTCTTCACAGTGAGGGTGGGGAGACAATGGCACAGGTTGCCCAGGGAGGTTGTGGATGTCCCCTCCCTGGAGCTGCTCAAGGCCAGGAGGGATAAGCCTTTGAGCAACCTGGGCTAATGGCAGGTGTCCCTAACCATGACAGAGGGGTTGGAACCAGAGAATCTTTAAGCTCCCTTCCAACCCAAACCATTCTGTGACTCTGAATTCCAAACTGTGCCCTAATTTCAGATCAGCCAACGACAACCAGAACTCCTAGATGCAAACCAGTTCCTCCCAGCCTGAATTTATGATCTCCCACAGGGAGACCACTGAGCATGCAGCAGTAAGAGCCATCCAAGGCTCCACTGAAATTCACAGGCCCTAGGAGACAGGTTATGGATGGGCTGTCACTTCCAGCTTGGTCATTTGCTTGATGGTACAAAGTTAAGCATCACAGAATCACCAAGGTTGGAAGAGACCTCAAAGGTCATCAAGTCCAACCTGTCACCATAGACCTCATGACTACACTATGGCACCAAGTGCCACGTCCCAGCCTTCTTTGAACACCTCCAGGGATGGGGACTCCACCACCTCCCTGGGCAGCACATTCCAGTGGCCAATTACCCTTTCTGGGAAGAACTTTCTCCTCAACTTGAGTCTAAACCTCCCCTGGTGCAGCTTGAGACTGTGTCCTCTTGTTCTGGTGCTGCTTGTGTGGGAGAAGAGACCAACCCCCACCTGGCTGCAACCTCCTTGCAGGGAGTTGGAGAGAGCAAGAAGGTCTCCCCTGAGCCTCCTCTTCTCCAGGCTAAGCAATCCCATCTCCCTCAGCCTCTCCTCGTAGGGCTTGTGCTGGAGGCCTCTCACCTAATATAGCTCCCTGCAAGCCAGCTCCCTGTGTGAGGGTGACAGCTTCTAGACACCCTCACGTTCCTCCAGAACTGCAAATAGCAAACACCACTGCTAGGAATAGAAAAGCCATCATCAGAGTGACCTGCTGTCTCTCCATCCTCTTTCCTTGCTGCCAGCCTGGTATTTAAAGCAGGATGGGGGGGGGGTAGAAAAACGCACCCAGAGCAGAGTGGAAATCGACAGATGGCTGAGCCGAGGGGGAAAAGGTTTCCTAGTAGAAAACTTTGGAGTTGATTAGTCTGCAGAAAAGGAGTTTGAAGAGCAGAATAGACTAGACTAGACTAGACTAGAATAGAATAGAATCAACCAGGTTGGAAAAGACCTTTGAGATCATCAAGTCCAACCTATCACCCAACACCATCTGATCAACTAAACCATGGCACCAAGTGCCTCATCCAGGCTCCTCTTAAACACCTCACATCCCAATGGCCAATCTCTCTTGCTGGGAAGAATTTCTTTCTAACATCCAACCTAAACCTCCCCTGGCTCATCTTGAGACTGTGTCCTCTTGTTCTGGTGCTGGTTGCTTTAGAGAAGAGACCAACCCCCACCTGGCTACAACCTCCCTGCAGGGAGTTGGAGAGAGCAAGAAGGTCTCCCCTGAGCCTCCTCCTCTCCAGGCTAAGCAACCCCAGCTCCCTCAGCCTCTCCTCACAGGGCTGTGCTCCAGACCCCTCCCCAGCTTTCTTGCCCTTCTCTGGACACCTTCAAGTCTCTCAATGTCCTTCTTAAACTGAGGAGCCCAGAACTGGACGCAGGACTCAAGGTGTGGCCTAACCAGTGCTGAGTGCAGGGGCATGCAGCCAAACGCCTTGACTGGCTGCACCATTCACCCAGCACACAATAAACATCCCCTAGAGAAACATTCCTCCAATCCCTGGGCACAGCATTGAGACACACAATGCTAGACACCACAGAAAGAAAAAGGAAGGAAACCCCAGAAAGTCTGGTGGAAAAAGGAACCCCTGAGAGATCAGGCACTTGTTGGAGCCTCGAGCGCAGAGGAGCGGAGTGGAAACTTCCCACTGACTTCCCCAGCTTCCACCCTGTGATAACTGAATATGTGTGCCTGGAGTTTCTCAGTGGGCTGGAACTCCCTCAGGATCAAACTCTCACTGGGAAAAAAAAAAAGAAAGAAGAGAAGAAGAAGAAACCAAGGAGAATTTGGCATCTCTTTGCCAGCCTGTAAGGTTGAATGCAAATATGTTGCTGGCATCGGGCTCTCACAGATTGATGGATCCACCAAGCTCTCCCCTACGCTGACATTAGCTTCTCAAGAAAGAACATTTTGTTACTCACCCTCAGAGGCAGTTTTGTGCTGAAAGGCAGAAAGACTATTTCTGGTTTGGGTTTGGGCAGTGCACAGTGGTGTCTTCCCCAGCTACCAGCACATGTGGTGTTAGTGGCAAGGCACAGTAAGACAGCGACTGCTGAGCTGACATGGGATCAGAGAATTGTCAGGGCTGGAAGGGACCTCAAGGATCAGCCAGTGCCAACCCCCCTGCCATGGCCAGGGACACCTCACACTACAGCAGGTTGCTCACAGCCACCTCCAGCCTGGCTGCAAACACCTTCAGGCAGGAGGCTTCCACCACCTCCCTGGGCAACCTGTGCCAGGCTCTCACCACCCTCCTGGGGAACAACTTCTTCCTCACAGCCAATCTGGATCTCCCCATTTCTAGTTTTGTTCCTTTCCCCCCAGTCCTATCACTCCCTGACACCCTCAAAAGTCCCTCCCCAGCTTTCTTGGTGTCCAGAGAAGGGCCATGAGGATGAGGAGAGGGCTGGAGCTGCTCTGCTATGAGGACAGACTGAAGGAGTTGGGGCTGTTCAGTCTGCAGAAGAGAAGACTCTGAGGTGACCTCATTGTGGCCTTCCAGTATCTGAAGGGGGCTCCAAGAAGGCTGGGGAGGGACTGCTCAGGATCTCAGGCAGTGATAGGACTAGGGGGAATGGAATGAAGCTGGAGGTGGGGAGATTCAGGCTGGAGGTGAGGAGGAAGTTCTTCCCCATGAGAGTGGTGAAGCCCTGGAATGGGTTGTCCAGGGAGGTGATTGAGGCCCCAGCCCTGGAGATGTTTAAGCCCAGGCTGGATGAGGCTCTGGGCAGCCTGATCTAGTGTGGGGTGTCCCTGCCCATGGCAGGGGGGTTGGAACTAGTTGATCCTTGTGGTCCCTTCCAACCCTGACTGATACCATGATGCATTCCTGTGTGAGCTGCACCTATATGATCCTGCTTTGGCAAGGGGCCTGGATTCAATCTCTAGAGTTCTCCTTCAACCCCTAGCATTCTCTGGTTGTGTGATTCTATGCCCACACATGATTTACAGTGCCTAGGCTGTGCTCTGGCACCTGGCATGGGGAAAACTATTACCAGCTTCTTATGCTGCTCTGGCTTTAGCAGACATGAATCAATTCAGCACCACTTCTGTCTTTGCAGGTGGAAGAGAAAAAAACAAAGGATCCTGAGGCTGAGTTCTTCTCTGCTAAGCTAAGGAGCGGGGCATCTCTTCAAGGCAGAGACACAAAGCCCTCCGAAATAGGTGTTTGGAAAGCAAAAGGCTGTCAGGGGAACGAAAACAAAATGATCACCGCTGAATTCTAACAAGAAGCCTGTGCTTAACAGCTAGAGAATAAATGGGTGATTAGTTAAAGAGCTGTAACCATCCTCCCGAGGAAGGAGGGGGACACTCTTTGTCACCAGTGATGAATGAACTCCGCTGCTCTCCAGTTCAATAGCAACACTACAATGGGCGCCCACCACCTTCAATGGATTCGCCACTCGCATTAGCAGCCACTCGCCTGCTGCTTTCTCAAAGGACAGCCTCCTCGACACCTAATTCCCTTCCTTTTGCCGTTAATTAATGGGAGATGATCCACAGCCCCTGGAGCGCTGGTTTCTCCTCGGTGAAGGCAGGTCTGGCACCGGGGAGCAGCTCTGCCGCCTCCCGCAGCCGCTGCTCCCACCCCGGAGCAGCTAGTGAGGAGGATGCTGAGAAGGCTCACCGAGCGTGCAGACCACCTGAGGAGGCATGGGCTGACAGCAGGGAGACATGGGAAGGCTGAATGAGCCTGAGCTTCCTTGCCACGTACAGCCAAAGCCCATTTCCATGCAAACAGCAGGGGAACGAACCAAGGACGAGTCTCCCTTGTGCAGCGGAATGGCCCTGGCCGTGGCTTGCAGCCTCGAGGCCTCTTGAATCAGCTCTTGACAACTGTTTGCAAATCTCAAAGGCAACTACAGCAGATGTGCTCTAATCAGGGTAGGCAGAGCAGAAACCCCCTTGTCTCTGCATTTGAAACCTCGTCCAACATCCTCCTGTCTGCTCAGCCAACCCCTGCCATCGCAAGAGGGACACCAGATAAGCTTTACCTTGCAACATGTAACCTCAAAGATGCAGAGAGGCCAAGCCAGTTCACCAACTCAAATCTTCAAGTAAAGCTGCTGTAACCCAGGGGAAGCAGCCAGAAGGTGCTCCTGCAGCTCTTGTGCTCCTGGGGTCTCAGCTAAGCTGCACTGAAAGCAGTTTCTCACGTTGCATCTCTCACCCAAACTGCGTTCAGCACATGTTGTAAAGAGGAGAAGCAGTTACAGATACCCAGAGGACACTGTCTGTGCTTTAAAGAAGTTAATGTCAAGCTCACAAAACCAAATCCTAAGGCTCTGAGTTGAAAAGGTTTCGAAACTAAGGTCTGATTCACCAAAACACAGGGGGAAAGGAGGAGGGTGAGCAGAAATATTGGGCTTCTGCTCTGCCAAAATACTTCCAGCCTGTCCTAGAAGGATAGTTTCCCTTTTACACCATTCCCTTGCTCATTTCCTATCAAGTTCTCTGTTGAAACCACTGATATGATCATGAGCTCCTCCACTGAGAAGAGCACCAAGAGCTTCAATTCGTTCCACAACCCTCGATGTCCAGCTGTCAACAAGATTAACTCTTCCTTAGAAATGACCCTGGTAAGCCAACAAAGTGCCTGCAAAAGAGATCACCCCACCACAAACCACGCTGGGACTCTAACTGGTTTCACATCCCACCTGTGGTGCAGAAGAAATCAGCAACAACCAGCTTCTAGGAAGAAAATTAAGGGATCCTACAGGCAGCAACCGTGGACAACCATCCTGAGAGCCTTTGCTGGCCTGAGCCTGGTCTGTGCTCCCAATCACTGGCCTGGAAAAGGGAATTTTAAAGCTCTTTCCAGCTCCTTAAGCCACAAGCCACCTCTGACCATCTGCTTATACTGAGAGACAGAGAGAAACCTCCCTTCTGAAAAGCCCCAAACCAAATGAGAAGCCTTGCTAGGAAGAGAGATTCTGCTCTGCAGGGTCCCAGGAAAGGCTGGAGACAGCTTTATAAAAAGGTCTCAGCCCAACCTTTTCTCTTGCAAAGTTTTGCCCACCAAAAGCAGCCTCCCTCTTTCAAAAAGCCACTTCTTTGTCCAGGCAGAAGGACAAACTCTGAGGCTAAAATCACTCTGCAGCTCTCAACACAGCTTTGGTCAGGAGACCTTTTCTTTGACCCTGACCTTCTCAGCCATCTCGCTTCTGACCTGCCTTTTGCTTCCCGGCACGAATACCTTCAGTTACTGCATGACAACGCTCCAGAGGAGGTGGAAAATGAGAAGTGAGCCTTTCCCCATGCTCAGCCCCCACTTTGGAAAGCCGCAAGGATGTTACTCACCATCCAGTTCCTCCACGGAGATGTTCGCTAGCTGCTCGCTGTCGCTGCCGGCGGAGAGTGAGCGGTTCAGGTAGTTGCCTTTGTACAACAAGCCAGCTGTTACATGGTGGAATGGCATCTTCTCCCTGGGCACAAGGGAAGAGGAGGCTTGCTTTTAATTAGTTGCCTTTGAATAGTACAATAAAGCTGCCTGGAGAGAGGAGCTGGAGCGAGGCATCCTACACCAGGGGCCGGCCCTGCGCCGAGGGTGGGTGCGTGAGCGATGGGTTGCAGATTTGATTTAGTGCCTAAGCCAGGAGCTAAACAAAGTGGGGGGGGGGAAGCAGCAGCTCCTTCTTTAGGCTTGAATTAGCAAAGACAGAACAGCAGTGCCTTAGGAAAACAGGAGGCACCAGGCAGCTTTCAGCCTGGAGATTTCCTGTTTGATAATAACTACAAAGTGCACAGAGGTCTACACTGCCCTGCAATTAAAAAGTCATGGGATCCAGCTTCCAATGCCATGCAAGTGTCTTGACACCAGCTCTTAGATCCCACTCTAGGGCATCTAGACCCCCCCCCAAAGATGGTTCAACAGCCTCCTCACCCAGAGGCCCACCAGTGAGGTGGAGGTTGGGCTCTACTCCCTAGAATAAGAAGTGATAGGACAAGCGGCAATCATCTCAAGTTGCACCAGGGGAGGCTTAGGTTGGGTATTAGGAAGAATTTCTTTCCTGAAAGAGTGGTCAGGCATTGGAAGAGGCTGCCCAGGGAGGTGGTGGAGTCACTGTGCCTGGAGGGGTTCAGAAACCACGTAGACATTGCCCTTTGGGACATGGGGATCGGACGTGGCACTTGGCGCCATGGTTTAGTCATGAGGTCTGTGGTGAAGGGTTGGACTTGATGATCTTTGAGGTCTCTTCCAACCTTGGTGATTCTGTGATTCTATGGTTTAGTGTGCCTGGTGGTGTTGGGGTGATAGTTGGGCTTGAGGATCTCAGAGATCAATTCCAGCTTCAACGACTTTACGCTCTGTGCCGGGCAAGACGCCCATCACAGCAGTACCCCAACTCCAGGCTTCAGCAGCCCTGACTGAGAGAAGAAAATTCACATTTCAGCAGGGGCCCAACAAAGAACATTTTCATCTTGCAGATATGACAGGGAAAGGGGGGGAGGTGGGGGGGGGGGAATGCTGCTCGATGGGAGGCTGGAGCTGAGAAGTGTTTGCAAACTTAGCAGGTATAAACACCGCAGCCTGGTGAAGGGCAGCCATCTGCACAGACAAAAGTGGAAATTACTGTCAGCAGCACTTACACATTGATTTAAGATCCACAAGGAAAGAGGCAAGTTTGCCAAAGTCAATTGAAATATTAAGAGGCATTTCTGTCATCCCCTTGGCTGGTTTCAATCAGAGCAGCCCCATCATGGGCCTAGAGCCTTCTCGCCTGCGCGTTTCCAGCAGATATAAATCAGCAGAGTCAATAAAGCCACCCAAACATCAACCAAGGATCTGGCCCAGGGGCTCCACAGGGGCTGGAAGGTGGCCAGGACGTGCTGGGCAGTATGGTTTGGAGCAGACCATTAATATAAACTCCCATGGCAGCTTAAGCAGTCACACCAGTGGGGAACGCAGCCCCTTGGAAACAAACTCCAAGGGCACCCTCACTATAGCCAGGCTGGGACATCAGTTTCCTTTGCCATGAAGAGATAAAGTGCCACTACAGAATCATTCTCCAGCCAACACTACAATTATAAGGATGATCTGGCTCTTACTCAGCCATATGTTCTTATCACAGTCAATTAAACAAATATATGTATATATATGTGTGTGTGTGTGTCTCTGTCTGTGTGCATTAATTCTCCAACAAATGCCTTCTTGCCTCACTGAGCCACTAAAAGCATTAATAGACTCGCTGAGAACAAACTAGAGGGAAGGGCTGCCATCCAGAGGGACCTGGACAGGCTGGAGAGGTGAGCCCATGAGAACCTCATGAGGTTCAACAAGACCAAGTGCAAAGTCCTGCATCTGTTTCAGGGCAATCCCAAGCACTGATATAGGCTGGGCAAGGACTGGCTTGAGAGCAGCCCTGAAGAAAAGGACTTGGGGATGCTGGTGGATGAGAAGCTCAACAGGAGCCCAGCAGTGAGCACTTGCAGCCCAGAGAGCCAAGCAGAGCCTGGGCTGCAGCAAGAGAAGCATAGCCAGCAGGGCCAGGGAGGGGATTTGTGCTGTCTGCTCTGCTCTAGTGAGAGCAGGGCTGGGCAGGGACTGGCTTGAGAGCAGCCCTGAAGAAAAGGTGCCTCTATTACAGGAAGGATCTGGAGGTGCTGGAAGGTATCCAGAGAAAGGTCATGAGGATGAGCAGTGGGCTGGAGCTGCTCTGCTATGAGGACAGACAGGGATTTGCAGTTGTTCAGTCTAGAGAAGAGAAGGCTCTGAGGAGACCTTCTTGTGGCCTTCCAGTAATTGAAGGGGGCTCCAAGAAAGCTGGGGAGGGACTTTTTATGTCAGGGAGTGATAGGACTGGGGGGAATGGAACAAAACTAGAAGTGGGTAGATTGAGATTGGCTGTGAGGAAGAAGTTGTTCCCCATGAGGGTGGTGAGAGCCTGGCACAGGTTGCCCAGGGAGGTGGTGGAAGCCTCCTGCCTGGAGGTGTTTGCAGCCAGGCTGGAGGTGGCTGTGAGCAACCTGCTGTAGTGTGAGGTGTCCCTGGGCATGGCAGGGGGGTTGGAACTGGCTGAACCTTGAGGTCCCTTCCAAGCCTGACAATTCTCTGATTCTATGAAAGTAACCTCAAGAGCCAGGGAAGGGAGGAGGAAGAGCCAGGAGGCTTCTCTTGCACTGCTCAGCACGTAGGGAGAATTCCTCTCGCGGTAATTATGTAAATAAATCCTAATCGTCATTTTCAAATATTTTTATTTGGGGAGCCAGTTTTCTTCAGCAGCACATTTAGAAGCTGTAAACAAGGTGGGTTTTTTTTTCCCTTCCTTTTTCATTAGGCATATCTGTAATTTCCCAGCCACTTGCCAATTAAGGTCTTTTCCCTCTGACAGGTTGCTCCGCGCACCAATGGGAATTTCACCTACCCGCGGGGAGTCACCCAGGTGATGCCAGCTTGGGTACTGCTCTCGGTTCTGACAAGCAGGGCTGGAGGCACACTTCCAGCTCTTTGGACATTGAGGACATTTAAGGATGCTTTGGTGCTGGAGTGTGTCCAATGAAGGGCAACAAAGCACCAGACCTCGTCTTGAGAATAGGGCTGGTGAGAAGCAGCTGAGGGAGCTGGGGTCGTTCAGCCTGGAGAAAAGGAGGCTGAGGGGGGAGACCTTCTGGCTTTCTGCAGCTCCCTGGAAGGAGGTTGGAGCCAGGTGGGGCTCACATCCTGAGAGCCTTTGCCAGCCTGAACCTGGTCTGTGCTCCCAATCACTGGCCTGGAAAAGGGAATTTTAAAGCTCTTTCCAGCTCCTTAAGCCACAAGCCACCTCTGACCATCTGCTTATACTAAGAGACAGAGAGAAACCTCCCTTCTGAAAAGCCCCAAAGCAAATGAGAAGCCTTGCTAGGAAGAGAGATTCTGCTCTGCAGGGTCCCAGGAAAGGCTGAAGACAGCTTTATAATAAGGTCTCAGCCCAACCTTTTCTCTTGCAAAGTTTTGCCCACCAAAAGCAGCCTCCCTCTTTCAGAAAGCCACTTCTTTGTCTAGGACAAAAAGTGACAAACTCTGAGGTTAAAATCACTCTGCAGCTCTCAACACAGCTTTGGTCAGAGAAGAGGAGGCTGAGGGGGGAGACGTGGCTTCCTGCAGCTCCCTGGAAGGAGGTTGGAGCCAGGTGGGGGTTGGTCAGTTCAACCAAGTGATAGCAACAGGAGGAAACGGCTTCAAGATGCACCAAGGGAAGTTTAGATTAGATATTAGGAAGAATTTCTTCACTGAAAGGGTCTTCAGGCACTGAAATGACTTGCTCTGAGAGGTGGTGGAGTTCCCCATCCCTGCAGGGTTTTAAAGGTCATGGAGATGTGGTGCTTAGGAGTATGATTTACTTAAGAACTTGGCAATATTTGGTTAATGATGGGACTCAAGATTCTCAAAGGTCTTTTCCCATCTAGGCAAGTCTGTGATTTCTGCACCACCTTCACCAGCTTCCAGTCCCACCACAAAGGATTCAGGCAGCCATCAATTCATGCTCACTCTCAACAACCATAGAAACATAGAGTTCTTTGGGTTGGAAAGGACCTTCAGGATCATCAAGTCCAACCACTACCCAGCTCCATCAAGCTCAGTGCCAAGCCACATCCCTCAGCACCACACCCCTGCATCCCCTAAATGCCTCCAGAGATGGAGGGAGCCAGATCCCTCTCTGGGGAGCCTGTTCTGGTGCTACATGCCCAATACAAAATCCATTACACTGCTTTTCCAAACCCTGACCAATTAAAGTCCAAACCCTGAGCAATTAAAGAGATGTAAAGCTCACACCAGCCCAGGTGGAGCTGGGGGGGCAGCAAGCACAGCATGTGATGAGCCCATGGGGCTGGGTGATGCCAGCACCTGCCTCTCCTGGCCCCTGAACAACAAGAGCTCAGCTCCTGGCATTCCCTGAGCTTCACCCACAGCTGGAGTAGCTTCAAACCATGAATTTAGGAGCAATAAAGCATTTCTGAAATCACTTTCTGGGCCTTTCTTCTACAGCCATCAGGAAAAAATGACAATGCATCTCCCCTGAGGGCTGAAGTGCTTAAAATCAGCTCCCACCTGGGACCCTGTAATATGTTTTTCTACTAGGAGGGACCCATCATATTCCAGAGTGAGACATTCCAGATTAAATTCTACCTCCTAAGTATATTTATATATATATTTTTCCCCCAAAATTTGTAATGTTATTCAACAGAAGCCCTGCAGTGTTTCTGGAGTTCAGCAGCTCTCAGCCTGCCTCCAGCGTCATCAATGCTCAAAACTGGACTAGCAGCAGCTCCAGCACCAGCAGTCCAAACAAGGGTGCTCAGCCAAGCCTCAGGAGCTCTCAGCAGCCTGCAGACAGGGCCCTGCTGACAAACCCGAGCCTGCACAAGGGGAGGAAACAGCACTGCAAGGTGTGCATTGTGGGAGAGTTCACAAAGGAAAGCAAAGCAGCCTGTGCTGGAGCACATGAGAAGCTTGATGGAAACGTGTAGGTGTCTGGGAACAAAAGGTTTGGTCTTGGCACAGCCAGGCTGGGCCAAGCTCATTCTGAAGTTAGCCAAAAGGTCTTAGAAACAGGGAGGTCTCAGTGTCATCTGAGATCCTGGGTGAACTGAAACCCTAAGTGAATTGGTGCTGGTGGGATCCATCCCCCAAGAGCGATGCCCTTCCTGGGTGTTTGATCAGCAGCAGATGCTGGCGTGGGGAGCGCAGGGTGCTGACAGCTTCCCAGCTCTTCAGCCTGTTAAATGCAGCACTGAGCACTCACCTCCCCTGGGTGTGAACGGGGAAGGTGCCCTGCCTCTTGCCCCATTTTGCAGAGCTCTACCACAAGCCTGTGAGCAGCAACTAAGCAGTGAGCTCTGCTCTCTGCCTCCCAGCACTCGAGCCAGACGCATTTTCGCACCCAGCGAACCGAGTGCAGTTTTCAAAGGCAGAGTGGGATTCGGGAGCACCGAGACCTCCTCGAACAATAGCATGAAAACACTGACATTTAACCAGAAAAAGAAAGGCAAGCCCTCAAAGAACCCATGAACATGTGTGTGGAAATGTTACCATGGTACCTTGCCAAGGTTTCGGTCTCGAAGCCAGGCTCGCCAGCAGGTTATATCCCCCGCAACGCCCGGCAGCAGCACTGCCAGCAGCGCTCCTTCCTCTCAGCACAACCACGTTTGTGAAAGGCAGGAGATGTTCACAAGCAATTTGCCATCAGGAATAAAAAGAAAGGGGGGGGGGGGGGGGGAAGAAAAAGGCAGCTACCCGATGCTCACATGTCTACACTCGCTCTGGTTTGCGTTCTTCACCACCTCCTGCGCTTTGGGTTTCAAACAGGCTGCCCGGCCCCGACTGCAAACCCGCACGGCTGCGAAGCTGGAAGCTTCAGCTTAAGTATTGCTCAAGGAGATGGAATCAGGATCAATTTGTATTGATACTGGATCTCCCTTGGTGGTTACCCGTTTGGAACAGATTTTTCACTAACTTTTCTGCTCCCTGCAGCACAAAATGAGACCCAGGAGCTGATCCTGGGTTTACAGCCTCGGGCACATCATGCACAGCATCAACTCATAGTTTCCCCAGCTCCCTCAGTCTGTCCTCATAGCAGAGCAGCTCCAGCCCCCTGTTCATCCTCGTGGCCCTTCTCTGGACACCTTCCAGCACCTCCACATCCTTCCTGTAATAGAGGCTCCAGAACTGGACACTACTCCAAGTGAGGTCTCACCAGAGTGGAGAATAGGGGGAAACTCCCCTCCCTGGCCCTGCTGGCTATGCTTCTCTTGATACAGCCCAGGCTCTGCTTGGCTCTCTGGGCTGCAAATGCTCACTGCTGGCTCATATTGAATTTCTCATCCACCAGCACCTCCAAGTCCTTTTCTTCAGGGCTGCTCTCAAGCCAGTCCCTGCCCAGCCTATATCAATGCTTGGGATTGCCCTGACCTAGATGCAGGACCTTGCACTTGGTCTTGTTGAACCTCACGAGGTTGTCGTGGGCTCAGCCCTCCAGCAGGTTGCCCAGAGAGGTGGTGAAAGCCCCATCCCTGGAAGTTTTTAAGGCCAGGCTGGATGTGGCTCTGAGCAATTTGATCTGGTGTGAGGTGTCCCTGCCCATGGCAGGGGAATTGGAACTGGCTGTTCCTTGAGGTCCCTTCCAACCCTAACAATCCCATGATTTCCACTGCCTGGGTGTCAGGCCCAGCCACTTCCATGCATTTGCCTCCTTTAGCCAGATGTAATTTGGTGGACCCTAGCTGCTGCCCACCACATGAGCTCACAGGTCCCCGGGGTCCTGGATGCTGACCAGACCCTCAGTGACAGCCTATGGATGTCAAACATACTGGGCAGAAATTATGCAGGTAGAAAAACAAGGGAAGATGGTAAAATTGAGATTCACAGAGTCACAGAATGCCTTGGGTTGGAAGGGACCTTAAAGATCATCTAGTTCCAACCTCCTGCCAAGGGCAGGGACACCTCCCTCCAGCCCAGGTTGCTCAAGGTCTCATCCAACCTGGCCTTCAACACCTGCAGGGAGGGGGCATCCACAACCTCCCTGGGCAACCTGTGCCTGTGTCTCCCCACCCTCACTGTGAAGAATGTCTTCCTAACCTCCAGTCTAAATCTGCCCTCCTCAAGCTGCAATCCATTCCCTCTCATCCTGTAACCACAAGCCCTTGTCAATAGTACCATCTCTTCCCACAAGTCTGGCTGAGGTTGAGCAGAAGGTTCAAGCTGATAGCATGGGGAAACACACACACATGGGTGGTTGGAAAGGACCTCCAGGATCATCAAGTCCAACCACTACCCAGCTCCATCAAGCCCAGCGCCAAACCACATCCCTCAGCACCACACCCCTGCATCCCCTAAACACCTCCAGGGATGGAGGGATTCAGATCCCTCTCTGGGGAGCCTGTTCTGGTGCTACATGCCCAATACAAAATCCATTACACTGCTTTTCCAAACCCTAACCAGTTGAAGAGATGTAAAGCTCACACCAGCCCAGGTGGAGCTGCTTTGGTACCACAATGCAAGCTTCATTTTCTTAGGTAACCAGGCTCAAACAAATAGAAGAATACACAGCAAATCCACAAGGCAACCAGATGGCAGGGAAAGAGGAGCAGGAGCTGTAAAGTCCCCCAGCTTGCTCTAAAAGCCTTTAAAAATGCATCAAACAACGTGAGGGTGTTAAAGATGCTTCTCCCTGGGCAGAGCAGCGTTTAGAATATCTAAGGCAAAGTAAGAGCAGTGGCTTCTCACAAAAAAAGGCTCTCATTTTCCCCCAAGCTGAACAACTGCCATTATCTTTTCAGGTAGGCTGTGTAACATCTAGCTGGATCCAGAGGGAAGAGCAAAGCAAACACACCCTCTGAGCATCACCTGAGAAATGCCTGGGCAATTTGGTGCTTGATGCTCCAGGCAGGATGCAGCAGGCAGAGGATGAAACCAGCTTTCCAAACAGTTTTCATTGCTATCCTAGTTCAAGATGGGCAAGGGTAGAGTCCTGCATCCAGGGAGGAGTAACTCCTGTGCCAGTACAGGTGAAGGGTTAGGCTGCTGGAAAGCAGCTCTGTAGAGAAGGACCTGGGGGTGCAGATGCTCCCCATGAGCCAGCAATGAACCCTCATGGCCAAGAATGATCTCCTGTGCTGCACTGAGAAGAGTGTGGCCAGCATGCCAAGAAAAGTTCTCCTCCCTCTGTGTTTTGCCCTAGTGAGGCCATGTCTGGAGCCCTGAGTCCAGTCCTAAGGACCCCAGTTCAAGAGGAACAGGGAACTACTGGGAAGAGTCCAACAGAGGCTACAAGGGTGAGCATCACCTGAGAAATGCCTGGGCTATTTGGTGCTTGATGCTCCAGGCAGGATGCAGCAGGCAGAGGATGAAACCAACTTTCCAAACAGTTTTCATTGCTACCCCAGCTCAAGATGGGCAAGGATAGAGTCCTGCATCCAGGGAGGAGTAACTCCTGTGCCAGTACAGGTGAAGGGTTAGGCTGCTGGAAAGCAGCTCTGTGGAGAAGGACCTGGGGGTGCAGAAGCTCCTCATGAGCTAGAAATGAACCCTCATGGCCATGAATGGTTTCCTGTGCTGTACTGAGAATAGTGTGGCCAGCACGCCAAGAAAAGTTCTCCTCCCTCTGTGCTTTGCCCTAGTGAGGCCATGTCTGGAGCCCTGAGTCCAGTCCTGAGGACCCCAGTTCAAGAGGAACAGGGAACTACTGGGAAGAGTCCAACAGAGGCTAGGGACTGGAGCATCTCTGTGAGGAGGAAAGGCTGAGAGACCTGGAGCTACTTTGCCTGGAGATGAAAGGGGACCTTATAAATACATATAAATACCTAAAGAATGGAAGCCATGAGAATGGGGTTGGGCTCTTTTCAGTGGTGCCCAGTGAAAGGGCAAGGGACAATGGGCACAAATTATAACACAGGAGGTTCCACTTGAACTTAAGGAAAAACTTCTTTACTTTGAGAGTGCTAAAGCCCTGGACCACGCTGCCCAGAGGGGTTACACAGAACCACCAAGGTTGGAAGAGACCTCAGAGATCATCAAGTCCGACCTGTCACCACAGACCTCATGACTAAACCATGGCACCAAGTGCCACATCCAATCCCCTCTTGAACACCTCCAGGGATGGGGACTCCACCACCTCCCTGGGCAGCACATTCCAATGGCTAATGACTCTCACTCTCTGACTCTGGAGACTTTCAAAACCCACCTGGGCATTGTGATCCTGTGCAACCAGGTCTAGGTGAACCTGCTTTTGTGGGGAGGGTTGGACTGGATGACCTCCATAGGTCCATCCCAATCCCCACCATTCTCTGATTCTATGACATTTCCCTTACTTTGCTGCCCAGGCACAAAAGCCTTCCTTGGCTCAAGGTGAGGAGAAAGTTCTTCCCAGAGACAGTTGTTAGCCATTGGAATGTGCTGCCCAGGGAGTCACCATCCCTAGAGGTATTCAAGAGGGGACTGGACGTGGCACTTGGTGCCATGGTTTAGCAGTCATGAAGTGTTGCGTGACAGGTTGGACTTGATGATCTCTGAGGTCTCTTCCAAACTTATTGATTCTATCATTCTATCTCCCCAAGGAGACAGAGGGTTGTGGTTAGCCTGTGCTCTGTGGCATGGAGCCACTGAGCTGAGCTAAATCCCCATAGAATTCAGGAAGGATGTTGACCTGCTGAAATGTGTCCAGAGAAGGGCAACAAAGTTGATGAGGAGTTTGGAGCACAGCCCTGTGAGGAAAGGCTGAGGGAGCTGGGGTTGCTTAGCCTGCAGAAGAGGAGGCTCAGGGGAGACCTCATTGCTCTCTACAACTACCTGAAGGGAGGTTTTAGCCAGGATGGTCTCTTCTCCTGGGCAAGCAGCACCAGAACAAGAGGACACAGTCTCAAGCTGTGCCAGGGGAGGTTCAGACTGGATGTTAGGAGGAAATTCTACAGAGAGAGAGAGAGATTGGCCATTGGAATGTGCTGCCAGGGGAGGTGGTGGAGTCACCATCATTGGAGGTGTTTAGGAGGAGACTTGATAGGGTGCTTGGGTGCATGGTTTAGTTGATTAGATGGTGTTGGATGATAGGCTGGACACAATGATCTCGAAGGTCTCTTCCAACTTTGTTCTATTCTATTCTATTCTATTCTATTCTATTCTATTCTATTCTATCCTACTCTTTTCTATCCTATCCTACTCCTATCCTATTCTATCCTATCCTATTCTATTCCATTCCATTTCATTTTGTTCTATTCCATTTTACACTATTCCATTCCATTCTATTCTATTCCATTCTATCTCTGTCTGTGGCCAATACAGTTCTGAGAAGCCAACTCAAGCATCTGTTGCAGACTCTTGGCTTGGGCAAAATCCTTCTGCTAGGAAGAGCACTAAGTCACTCTGTCCTTTATCCCCTGCACTGGCTGCTGCTGACAATAGCTTTCAAGATGACTTTTATTTAATTTCTTTTCTGCAAAAAAAAACCACCCCAACTTGGCACCTCCAATGCAATCTGAGCCCAAGCTACCAGAGGAATGTCTGAAGGGCCCAAAGAGTCTCATTTTGGCACTGGGACAAGCTGTGAGGGTGCAGAGAAGGAGAGCGCGTCAAGAGATCAGCCACGAGGTGTGAGGGTTTAAGCTGCTGCAATAAAATGCAGGAGCCTTGTTTAATCAGCCTCAACTCAGAAGAGACACAGGAATGAAAGCCTGCTCAGGCAGATGGCTTTTGCTGTAGCTACAGAAATCAATTCTGCTAGGTCTTGGAAGGGCCCCTTGGGATTGAGAAGAATAAGGTCTGGTGCATAAGGATCCTTAAAAGAAAGCCTGAAGAGAGATCCCCCCAGGGAGGAAAAATCTTTGAGGATGTTTGTGTTTCCTGACTATTGATACCAAGAAAGCCAAACCCCCCCAAACCACATGGGAAGGCACATTTGGGCTATATATAAACACATCTATTGGCAGGAAGAAGAGAAAGAGAAGAGCCTCCCTGCTCCCAGGGCACGGCTGCAGCCTGCACAGAGCGGTAAACACACTGGGCCGGTCTTGGAAGCCAAATCTCCTCAGACTGTAATGCAAAGTCATCAGGCTGTGAGTGCAAAAGTGAGCCCTTAAGCATCCTCTGAAGGGGTTCTTCTCTCATTCTGAGAACAAGAGTGCCTCCAATTTCTGAAAGCAGGGCTGCTTAGCACAAGCAGGGAACGGTAGGGGTTGGAAGGGACCTCTAGAGATCATCGAGTCCAACCCACACCCCTGGCAAAGCAGAAGCTCAACCCAGCATCTCCACAGATGATATCTTCAGCAAATTAATCTATCCAAGATTGATTGCCTACCTTTTACAAGGATGTATAGACTGCAAACATGAGACTCAAACCCACAGTGCATACACACCACACCCTCCCAGTAAGATTCACAATGCATTTGCTGGTGGTGAGGGACAAACTAAAACTGGCTCCTGGAGATCACTTTCAGCTCTAACTCTCCACACCCATCTGTCCTCACCCTCATCACACCACACATGGCATTGATGCTCTGTGATCATTTCGTGGCATAAACCTGAGGAAATATTCCCCTGTTTCAGACAATGACCAAGAAAATGGAGGTCTCCTTGCTGGTAGATACTGGGTTAAGATCCAAGCAATCAAGTTCCCCGTGGTGATCAATGGCTCAAAGTACTTCAGAAACCTTAGGCCATTCCCTCCCCCCTCCCCCAGCATTTAAGGATGAAATAGGCTGGGGTTGGAGTGGCTGAGAGCTGTCAAACAGAAAGGGACCTGGGGGTGCTTAGTGTCAGCTGCCTAAACATGAGCCAGCAGTGTGCCCAGGTGGCCAAGAAGGCCAATGGCATCCTGGCCTGCATCAGGAAGAGTGTGGCCAGCAGGAGCAGGGAAGTCCTTGTGCCCTGAGCACAGCCCTGTGAGGAGAGGCTGAGGGAGCTGGGGTTGCTTAGCCTGGAGAAGAGGAGGCTCAGGGGAGACCTTCTTGCTCTCTCCAACTCCCTGAAGGGAGGTTGTAGCCAGGTGGGGGTTGGTCTCTTCTCCCAGGCAAGCAGCACCAGAACAAGAGGACACAGTCTCAAGCTGTGCCAGGGGAGATTTAGACTCGAGGTGAGGAGAAAGCTCTTCACTGAGAGAGTCATTCACCATTGGAATGTGCTGCCCAGGGGGGTGGTGGAGTCACCATCCCTGGAGGTGTTCAAGAGGGGCTTGGATGTGGCACTTGGTGCCATGGTTTAGTCATGAGGTCTCTGGTGACAGGTTAGACTTGATGATCTTCGAGCTCTCTTCCAACCTTGGTGATTCTGTGATTCTGTGAACTGGGAAAAAACCAACCCTCTGAAATGCAGCAAACAAGGGGTGAGTGACAAGCCTAACAGATGTAGTGCCACAGAGGAGCTGCGTGAGCAACAGACTTCCCGGCTTGAGGACTACAAAGTGACAGGAGCTTCAGATGGTTTGGGGCTGGCATTTTCCCCACCTTCTCCAGAACATTTGAAATGAAAGAAGAGAAGAGAAGAGAAGAGGAAGGTCACTTCAAAAGGTATCACACTGCTAAACAACTGCTGCTTCACGGCTGCCTTTGAATCCTGCATGGCCGAAAGGAAGAGCTGCAGATGCCAGGTCAGGCAGAAAAAAACACCACCCCACAAATCCACATTCCCTTCTGCAAGCTGAATGTGTCAGAACACAGTGGGACAGTTCTGAACCATGGCTGGGGTTTGTTAATTTTTAACTCTGGCCTAGGCTGATCCTCAGCTTAAAGTGCCAGGAGGAGAGGGCTGCAATCCTCTGAGAGCTCTGTACAGAATCCCAGAGACATTCAACTTGGAAAAGAGCCTCGGGATCACCAAGTCCAACCCAGAACCCTGCTCTGGGAGGTTCACCTCTGAACCATATCCTCAAGAACCTCACCCAAACAACCTTTAAACACATCCAGAGCTGGTACCACCAAGGCAAGCACATCACACACTAAAGGGCTAAAGACCTCTTCCCATTCCCAAACAGGCTTAAAGCTCCAGAAGTGAAGACCTATCATAATCAACTCACCAGCATTCCATCCATTCACCTCAAATAGACTAGACTAGAATGGAATAGACTAGACTAGGATGGAATAGAATAGAATAGAATAGAATAGAATAGAATAGAATAGAATAGAATAGAATAGAATAGAATAGAATAGAATAGAATAGAATAGAATAGAATAGAATAGAATAGACCAGACCAGGTTGGAAGAGACCTTCAAGATCATTGTGTCCAACCTATCATCCAACACCACCTAATCAACTAACCCATGGCACCAAGCACCCTATCAAGTCTCCTCCTGAACACCTCCAGTGATGGTGACTCCACCACCTCCTCAGGCAGCCCTTCTCCTCTTGGCCCTCAGGCTTTAGCAGCCAGTAATCCCATGGTTTTTCCCTGCCCTCCCTCCCCCACTTTCCGCCACCAGAACCACTTTTTGTCACTGTTGCTTCCAGCCTCTGGCTGCAGGAGAGGAATTTCACCAGGGTTAGTCAAAATTTCCATCTTCACATAAAGCAGATGGCTTCGAAAGCTTCTGAGCTGATATTAAGGAGTAAAAGAAAAAGCAACACAACAAAACCAACCAACCAACCAACCAACCATAACCCAAACCCCACAGAACAAAAAAATCTCTGACCCTTTCTGACCTCCCTGCTCTAATAATGCACCTGGAAACAATAACAATTTAAGTTTGGAAAGGGAGCTTCTACCCAGTGTGAATGCACCAGACTCCTGTTCACAGATTGCATTGGGTTGGAAGGGACCTTCAAAGGTCACCTTGTCCAGATCCCACCCCCTGCAGCCAGCAGGGTCACCTCCAACTAGATCAGGCTGCCCAGGGCCCACATCAAGTCTGATCCTGAGTATCTCCAGGGCCAGATCCTCAACCACAGCCCTGGGCAACCTGTTCCAACATTTTTACCACCTTCATCGTGAAGAACCTCCTCCAACTGTCAACTTATTTCTCCCCTGCTCCAGTGTCAAACTCTTGCCCCTTGTCCTATCACTACAAGTCCTTCTCAACAGAACCAACAGCATGGGGCTGCCAAGAAGTGTCTGAGGACAAGGTAGGAGTTTATGAGAGGAAAAAAAACCTCAGGCTGTTCAAAAGCTCTAAAATCTCAAGGCTCAGGGCTCCTGTGGTGGGAAGCTGAAGGCTATAAACATGCAAATTGGAAATTAAAGAAGAGTTTTTAACAGCAAAGGTTATTAAGTGTTGGAACAAACTACCAGAACAAGTGACACATTGCTGCCTCCCAGACAAGAGCAGATGCCTTGCTGCAAGACACGCTTTAGCCAAGTGTGAGCTGCTGAGCTTAGTGCTGGAGCTAATGAGGTGAAATCCAATGGTTTGTGATGTTTTCTTATCCAGATTAGAGGCTGTGACACTCCTCCCGGGCTGTAAAACCCAGGAGTCTGTGAACACACCCTGCAGGGCTGAGCAGCATCAGTGCTGAGATGAGAACGTGTGGAGCTGTTCTCATCTCAGCCCTGCCAGATCCCTCAGCACTGCTCTGGGCACCTTCCACCTCACCCCTGTTTCATTTTGCCCCTTCCAAAACTGTCCAGCTACCACTACCAAGGGGAGAAATTACCATCCTGTGCCTACCCCAGGGACTTCCTGCACCCCACATAGGAATCAGCTACAGGCTGGGGTTGGAGTGGCTGGAAGGCTGCCAAACAGAAAGGGACCTGGGAGTGCTGATTGATAGCTGCCTAAACATGAGCCAGCAGTGTGCCCAGGTGGCCAAGAAGGCCAATGGCATCCTGGCCTGCATCAGGAACAGTGTGGCCAGCAGGAGCAGGGAAGTCATTCTGCCCCTGTACTCAGCACTGGTTAGGCCACACCTTGAGTCCTGTGTCCAGTTCTGGGACCCTCAGTTTGAGGACATTTAGACACTTGAAGATGTCCAGAGAAGGGCAACAAGACTGGGGAAGGGTCTGGAGCACAGCCCTGTGAGGAGAGGCTGAGGGAGCTGGGGTTGCTTAGCCTGCAGAAGAGGAGGCTCAGGGGAGACCTTCTTGCTCTCCCCAACTCCCTGAAGGGAGGTTGTAGCCAGGAGGGAGTTGGTCTCTGCTCTCAAGCAACCAGCACCAGAACAAGAGGACACAGTCTCAGGCTGTGCCAGGGGAATTTTAGGCTGGAGGTGAGGAGAAAGTTCTTCACTGAGAGTTGTTGGCCATTGGGATGTGCTGCCCAGGGAGGTGGTGGAGTCCCCATCCCTGGAGGTGTTCAAGAGGGGACTGGATGTGGCACTTGGTGCCATAGTTTAGTAATCATGAGGTGTTGGGTGACAGGTTGGACTTGATGATCTCTGAGGTCTCTTCCAACCTTGGTGATTCTGTATGGGAAACGTCAGCACCGAGGACATTCAGCTGAGCACACATCGCAGGTCAGTGATGCACGAGAGGCTCTGTACCATCACCACACCACACCTGCTCACACCATCACAACAATCCCCTGGACAGCCCTGACTGTTCAAATAAAAACTTAGCAGGTTTCTCTCTCTATTTTTTTCCCCCTGCAATACTTAGCTCATTTTTCTTTCCAAGTGGAAGGGCACAGGGAGATAAAGCAGAACTAACCGACGGCGCAGGGTGACGAGGTCCTTGTTGGCAGTAAGTGGAGAAAAAATATCACAGAGCTTTCAGCTGAGGTGAAGAGAATGTCAGAGCAGGGAGGAAATGTCACTTGTGCATCCTTACCCTTTGGCAATGCACTTCTAACAAACATGGAATAGCAGAATGGTTTAGGTTGGAAGGGACCTTCACAATCACGTCGTTCCAACCCTGCTGCCGTGGGCAGAGACACTTCCCAGCAGCCCAGGTTGCTCAAAGCCTCAACCAGAGTGGTCTTAAACACTTCCAGGGATGAGTTACCCACAGCTTCTCAGGGCAACACATTCCAGTGTCTCAGCACCCTCAGAGAAAAGAGCTTCTCCCTAATGTCCAATCTAAATCTACCCTACTCTAGTTTCCGACTATTGCCACCTCTCCTATCCCCACAGGCCCTTATAAAGGTCCCTCCCCAGCTCTCCTGCAGCCCCCTGCAGGTATCAGAAGGCTGCTCTAAGGTCTCCCCACAGCCTTATCTTCTCCAGACCAAACAGCCCCAATCCTCTCAGCCTGTCCTCACAGCGAAGGTGCTCCAGCCCTCTGATCATCCTTGTAGCCCTTCTCCAGACATGTTCCCCTGCTCTGGTTAACTGCCTGCTCCTTCACTCACAACTGCCAAGGGTTGGCTTATGAAGGACAGTTTTCTGAGCATGCTTCTGTTCATAGAATCAGTCAAGGCTGGAAGGGACCACAAGGATCAGCCAGTTCCAACCCCCCTGCCATGGGCAGGGACACCCCACACTAGATCAGGCTGGACAGAGCCTCATCCAGCCTGGGCTTAAACACCTCCAGGGATGGGGCCTCAACCACCTCCCTGCACAACCCATTCCAGGGCTTCACCACTCTCCTGGGGAAGAACTTCCTCCTCACCTCCAGCCTGAATCTCCCCACCTCCAGCTTCATTCCATTCCCCCTAGTCCTATCACTACCTGAGATCCTGAGCAGTCCCTCCCCAGCCTTCTTGTAGGCCCCCTTCAGATCCTGGAAGGCCACAATGAGGTCACCTTGGAGCTTTCTCTTCTCCAGACAACAGCCCCAACTCCTTCAGTCTGTCCTCACAGGAGAGCAGCTCCAGCCCTCTGCTCATCCTCCTGGCCCTTCTCTGGACACCTTCCAGCACCTCCACATCCCTCTTGGAATAGGGGCTCCAGAACTGGAGGCAGTACTCCTGGTGGGGTCTCACCAGAGCTGAGCAGAGGGGGAGAATCACCTCCCTTGCCTGCTGGCCACACTTCTCCTGCTGCAGCCCAGGATCTGATTGGCTTTCTGGGCTGCAAGTGCACCTTGAGAGCTCATGTTGAGCTTTTTGTCCACCAGCACCCCCAAGTCTCTCTCCTCAGGGCTGTCATTGCCCAGCCTGGATTTGTGCCTGGGATTGCCTCGACCCAGCTGCAGGACCCTGCCCTTGGTCTTGTTGAACCTCATGAGTTTGGCTTGTGCCCACCTCTCCAGCCTGTCCAGGTCCCTCTGGATGGCCTCCCTTCCCTCCAGCTGTCTGCTGCACCACACAGCTTGGTGTCATCAGCAAACTCGCTGAGGGTGCACTCCATTTAACTCATTTAACTCACGTCCTGTTGCCTTCACTCCACAGGCATAAATCAGACACGAAGACACCGCTAGCAGCCATTCCTGGCACCCCCCAGCACGCTGAGCACATCCTCATTGAAGGAAACAATATACAATGGATTATTCACCACAGACCCAGTGCGTCACAGATGAGTAATTACCAACACGAAACCTATCAATAATGACTTCCCCCCCCCAAGCAGATTTCACAAAGCAATCCACCACAAATAGCCCATTCTGTGTTATTAAGGAAATGCCAAAACATTCAAGGGCTGGGGGTTGGTTGTTTGTTTGCTTGTTTGATCATTAGCAGGACAATTAATTCCCCCCAATAAACGCGGCTCGTGCCAGGCCTCGTCTTGAAGGGAGGCTTTTGGACATCTGCTGAGGGTTAGTTTGGAAAAGCAGCAGCTGATGGCTTCCACAGAGCCATCAACATATCCTAATGAGCCAGAAGGTAATTACACCTTGAGTCCTGTGTCCAGGTCTGGGCACATCAGTTTAGGAAAGATGTTGAGATGCTGGAAGGTGTCCAGAGAAGGACAATGAGGCTGGGGAGGGGTTTGGAGCACAGCCCTGTGAGGAGAGGCTGAGGGAGCTGGGGTTGCTTAGCCTGCAGAAGAGGAGGCTCAGGGGAGACCTTCTTGCTCTCTCCAACTCCCTGCAGGGAGGTTGTAGCCAGGTGGGGGTTGGTCTCTTCTCCCAGGCACCCAGCACAATAAGAGGACACAGTCTCAAGCTGTGCCAGGGGAGGTTTAGGCTGGAGGTGAGGAAGAAATTCTTCCCAGCAAGAGAGATTGGCCATTGGGATGTGCTGCCCAGGGTGGTGGTGGAGTCCACATCCCTGGAGGTGTTTAGGAAGAGCCTGGATGAGGCACTTGGTGCCATGGTTTAGTTGATCAGATGGTGTTGGGTGATAGGTTGGACTTGATGGTCTCAAAGGTCTTTTCCAACCTGGTTAATTCTATCCTATCCTATCCTATCCTATCCTATCCTATCCTATCCTATCCTATCCTATCCTATCCTATCCTATCCTATCCTATCCCATCCTATCCTATCCCATCCTATCCCTATCCTAAAGAGGTGAGGGTAACCATAGCACTGTAGTCATTTTCAGAGGAATTGAGGTGTCTCACAGTGTGAGATTCAAACCAGGCTATGCTCCAAGCATTTCCCCACTGCAGACATTCAGGGCCCTTGGTTTCCTCTTCATGCACACACTACAAGATGGGTGCAGATTTAGGAAAGGACCCTTTAAAAAACAACAACAACAACAACAACAACAACAACAACAACCACCAAGTCTCTTGCTGGGTGAAGGTTAACTGACCCAAATAGAGACCTGCTTCAATAACAAGTTTCCAGAGTCACCAGGCTGGTTATTTACTCTTAAGCTAGGAGCAAGCTATGGTGAGAAAAGGTTCAGAGATTGTTGTGCTCTTGGAACCACTTCATATAGAAAACAGGAAGTATCAGCTGCCTTTGGGTGCTCAGGATGTGTAGCACAACTGCAGAAGGTGGCCAAGGCATCCATGGAACAGGGCATTGTCCACCTCAAGCAGCTGCTTAACACCAACCACTACACCAGGTGGCTGCTGATGTATATACAGATTGCATCAGGTTAGAAGAGACCCTCAAAGGTCACCCTCTCCAACCCCCCTGCAGTCAGCAAGGACACCTCCAACTAGATCAGGCTAAACCTCCAGCAAGATCAAACCTGCAGTGACCTCTCTATAAGCACAGGAATGGCCCCTCTCAAGGGGGAAGCTCTGATGCTGCCAAGTCAGTGGTGCCCAGTGACAGGACAAGGACCGGTGGGCACATAAGGCAAAAGCTCTTCACCTTGAAGGTGGCAGAGCACTGGAACGAGCTGCCCTGTGAAGTTGTGGTCTCCATCTTGGGAGGTATTCAAAACCCACCTTGGACATGTTCCTGTGTGAACCTGTGTTAGCAGGGGGTTGGATTAATATGATCTTCAGAGGACCTAACGTTCTGTGTGTTGATTCTGTGATTCTGTGCCGAAGCACTGCCTGGACTCAGCAGCATCCGAGCATGTGCTGAAGCACCTCATCATCCAAGATCTTATTTCACAAGGAATCAGATCCTGTCAGGGAGAGCTGAGCTGCCTTGAGAAAGTCTGTGCTTCTTCCTTTGCAAGCTACTGGGCTTTGGAAGATTATAGCAAAGCTGTTCCAAGAAACCAAACTGATCCTTTCTTGCTGGAGCACAGCATTTAGCTCTTTGGGGTGGCACAAATTACAGCATCCTTATTTTTGCTTCACTCTTGAGTCGAAGGAAATGCAGAACAGAAATGTGATGCTGGCTGTAGTTTAAACCCACCAGCACTCTGTAAACAAGCTAGACCCAGAGAGGTTTGCATGTTTCTTCTTGAAACATAAGGAGAACCAGCGAGGCTGAATAATTGAAAACAGTTCTGGGGACTTTGTTTGCTTGTTTTTTTCCCCGGGATTTGCTCTTGGGCTGGCTGCTCCCAACCTTAATACCTGGCAGAGACGATCAACTCTTTGGGATCTCATTTGCATAGCACTTGATGTGCTGACAGCTCTCCCTGGGGAAACTATAGCCCTGGCAGAGGTCAGCGAAGTGCAGAAGAAAAGAGGGGAGCAAAGGCATTGTTCTTCTAGTGCCCTTTCTAAAAGGGGTCACAGCAGAGTGTCTAAGATCAAGGATGAATACATAAATACAGCTCAAACACCACATTACTGTGACATCCTTGGTAGCCTCTAGATAAGTCCTCAAACCCTTTGAGAAGCCTGCCAACGAGCAGCACAAACGTCTCTGGTTCTTCAAAGGTGTGGCCGTGGGGCACATTTCCCTCGGGGAGCCACAGCAGTCAGGGGTGGCAATGGCAAAACTCCAGCTCCCTTCGCTGGGACAGGTTGCCAGCATCAGGAGTGCTCACCTAAGCCAAGGGGCTGTTTACTTAGCTGTTTGTCTAAGGCTTTGCAGGATTGAGTAACCCTCGAAAATGGCCATGGTCCCTGTGCAAACAGCTACGGTCCTGCAAACAGGGAGGAATGAAGAGGACCTCGTTAAAGTGGATCAATCCTGGTGCAGGCACAACTGCAATGAACTTCAGTGAGGCTCTGCCCTACTGACCTTTTTGGAGAGTCAGGCCCTGGGCAGCAAGCAGGTGCAAACACCAAGAGAATTTGGCTTAGGAAGGAACTGAGCCAAACTGGAACTGGCCTTCCAGTATCTGAGGGGGGCCTACAGGAAGGCTGGGGAAGGACTTCTCAGGATCTCAGGTAGTGATAGGACTAGGGGGAATGGAATGAAGCTGGAGGTGGGGAGATTCAGGCTGGATGTGAGGAGGAGGTTCTTCACCATGAGAGTGGTGAGACCCTGGAATGGGTTGTCCAGGGAGGTGGTCGAGGCCCCGTCCCTGGAGGTGTTTAAGGCCAGGCCGGATGAGGCTCTGTCCAGCCTGATCTAGTGTGGGGTGTCCCTGCCCATGGCAGGGGGGTTGGAACTAGCTGATCCTTGTGGTCCCTTCCAACCCTGAATGATACTATGATACTATGAACTGGTGCAGGATATCGGTGGTGGCCATTCCCTTGCTGCCTGAACAAGCTTCCAGCTCCTCAGCCTTGCTCCTGTTACTGTTCAACATGCCAGCACCGAGGATCAAAAGATCCCAAGGAAACTATTTGCCCACAAACACACTCTCCATGCACATGTGCCCACCTTGCTGTCACCTGTGTCACCCTCAGCAAGCTTCCTGCAGGACTTCAAGTGACCACAGGGAAAGCCACTATCTGCTTCTGCCCTGTTTTGAAGGCAAAGCAGCCAGGTTTTGCCCCTTGCTGCTTGTGTCAATACCCAAGCCCCTCCTGCAGGTACCACAGGGAAGAACTTCAATAAACACACACAAAGATGACGGAAATAACAGAGGGGACAGCTCAGAGCGCCCCAACCCAGCACCTCCACCAAGCTCTCCCCAGCACTGCTGGCCACCAGCTCACTGCTGGGTGTTCAGGGACAAATACAGCAGCTGCCATGCCTCAGCACCCCACTTTTCAAGGCCTGAGCACCGGCAGGTCCCCGTGGAAGCTGCTGAGATGCCAGCACAGCGGGGTAGGGCTGCGGGCAGCAAACGGCGCGGCTGCAAAACCTCCATCTGGGTTAGACGCTTTGGGAAGGTATGAAAAGGGGAGGTGTATGCTGCCTGGAAGCTCCAGCTAGGAGCAGACCCGAGGACAGCGTGCAGTGCAGATGTTTCAGGTTTGCTTTTATCATGCTGTAAAAATGTACATCCAATTATGCCCAGTAAGCCTCCACCAGCAGATCTGAAGTTGGAGGAATGAGAGAGCAGTTTTAGAACCACCCACTGAATTTCTATACATTTTCCACGTCCTGCCCAAAGACTTCAGGTTCAACAGACTAAATTTGCACCGGGGCTCCAATTACCACTGCTTCATGGCTTTCTCCTGAGGAACATTTCTGCATTCTAGTGCTTTTTATCAAAGTAGACTGCATCTAATTAAAAGCAGACCTAACCCCCACTCTGTTTCTCTTGCCCTCTGCTCACGATGGCCCAAGTGCCGTTGCATAATAGCCAGGATTTGCTTTAGTTTCCTGCTCAACACTTTTAACACTAACCACAGTCCCAGGTTAAAAAGGCAATTAAATCCTCCCTGGTCCTGCACAGCTCCTCCAGGCTCCCTTCTCGCAGTTAAGAGCCAAGCTGACAGAGATATCTTCAGCAGGGTATAAAACTGTACAAAACTGACTTGCTATTGTTTACAGGACTCATGAAAGAAAAAGAGAGAGAGAATCATTTCAGCTTACCTTAGCTAAGCCACCCAGCTAAAATGAACGCTCTCAGACCCATCTGACACTCCCGACGCATCCTGACAGGGCTCTGCCTGCTTCGGTTTACATCTCCTGATAGATTGCCTGCCATCTTTCATGCCAAATCAATAAAGTTCTATGTGCAGAGATGGACTGAAATGATGCTTGCTGGTATTTCCTTAACACCAAGTAGTTTCCTCAGTGGGCATTTTGCTCAGTCTGTGATAACTCCGGGAGATAAAGCCACGCACGGCGCTATCGGCTCGCTGCCGGCCAAGCCCTGATTTCTGCTCTGAAATGAGGTCTTGTCAAGGGAAAAAAAAAATACATAAATAAAACCAAACCCAACAAAATGAAACGAGAAGGCTTGCATTGCAATTGTTAACTTACAGGCAGAGGTTTTCTGGAGGCTGTGTGAGAGGCACGGGACCAGCCATTTAAAACGTACCGAGCCTGGGCTGAGATTGGGGCCGGGGAAGGAAAGCCCCCGGGCCAAGTGGCCACCCGAAGGCTGTTTGTGCCTCTCCATCTAGGGTGACACAGGTAGCCATATGTCATGATGTGGTGGGAACAAGCTGCATCAGCATAACACTCGAGCAGGTTATGACTGGACAAAAACTGCATGATAATGAAAGTCAGAGAGAGTGTGAGTCTTGGAGGGAGGAGGTACGACCCTGGCTCCCCATGCAGCTCAGCCAGGAAAGGATGAAGATTTTGGTTCAATTAGCATTTGTGCAAAGTATTTCTCTTTAAGTGAAATACTGGGATGTTGTGGGGTTTGGTTGGGTTGGTTTTTTTTTCCCCTTTGGCAAGACAAGTTCTGCCCTGGCGTTCAGTAGCAGAGAGCTGCTTGCAAAGTGCTTTTGGTCGCCGATGAAACAAATCAGCTTGCAGGATCAAGCCCCGGCCCGACCCTGCCCCACCGAAAAGTTCAAGGAAGGTGCTGCAGGAAGCAGATGGAATCTACAAGCTCCCAAAGAGCACAGGAGGAGAAGTCAGCTCCTGCAGGACCGAGCCCTCCCCCACAGCAGACCCCTGCGATCCTTACACTACCTGGAAGTTTCACCTGGTGCAGGGTTTGGCACGGGTCCACCAAACCTCTCCATCCCTCACCACCCGACCGGGATTCTGCCCGGAGATACGGAAACTGCCTCGCTGGAGCCAGAGCGGAGGATTTATCTATCTACAGGTGCAGTGCAGAGAGGCTTTATCTACAGGTACGGTGCATACTCTGAGCAAACAGTTAAGCATCCAACAAAGACTCCCGAAACTGAAAGGATGAAGCTTCCCCTACCAGACCCCTTCCCAGGCAATCAACAGCCGGGCAGCCGCTCATGCATGCTGGTGGGGAAAGGAGTCGTGCAAAGACCTTCCCCCTCCCCAGAAGAAGCCAGCTGGAATATTCCTTGTTAAAATAGAACATTAACATAAAATAAGAATAAATAAATATATATATATATATATGGCATTGGGAGCTCTTACCTGGTAAAATTTGCTTTCCCAGCTACCAGCACACCTACAGCACCAGGCTCTCATGGGGCATCGTGCGAGGGTGCAACGGCAGATTGGTGCAGGTCATGGAAGTTTACAGCCAGAAGCGAAAAAAAAAACAACCCCAAAACCGAAAAAAAGAACCAAACCACCGACCCAAACCAAACCCCCCAAATCCCCCAAAAGCCACAACATGACCCAAATGAGATCCCTGCAACGGTTGTCTCGTTACAAACAAGATGAGATGAAGGAGGGGTTTTTTTACTTGCTCTGAGGCATCATATGGAGCTTAATCACAGGCAGTTACGTATATGGTTCTTTTGGCCTTCAATCAAGTGTGTCATTTCGGTGGCAGCTGCCTACGTGATGCAAGCAACCTGGGTGATCCAGTCCGCTGGCAATCACAGCCTGGTGCAGCTATTTTACAGCTGAACAATGGGGACCTTCGATTTCCCAGGCAATGAGGAGCTCCTCTTGTAGTCCAGCAAGCACATCGGGGGAGACAGGATCACACACACACACCTCCTCTCTCCAGCGGAGTTCCAGGCAGCCACAGCCCGGCCAGACCTCAGCGAGTCGCTCCCGCAGCTGATCTCATCCCGCTATTATTTCCCAGCGGAGCCCATCTGTATCCCGACGACTTCCAACACGCTCCAGAAGGCACCGAGAGCCAAGGGAAGCTCGCAAGGCGCCCGGTGAAGGAGCGCGGCACGGCGCGGCGTGCGCTAAGGGGGATGCAGCTTGCTAGATGGGAAACAGGGAAAACTTGGTGGGTGGAAAAGGTCTGAGCTGCTGGTGAGTAACAGGAGGAGCAGCTCCCAGTCAGGACACCAGCAAGGCAGGGCAGCTCAGCCTTCCTTAGCGCATCCCTTCTGCTAGTTCCGTGGGTAAAGCAGGAGGCAACCACTGCAAATGGTGAGTTAAATGTGGTGGCTGAAACGGTATCTGAGACAAATCAAGGCTGGGCTCGACACGTTAAAGCTCTCAGCAGGCATCTGGGCGACAGGCAGGACTCTCTTCGAGAGTCTTTTGGGTGCCCGACAGTGGCATCAGGGCGTTGTTTGGGGCCAGATTCCTCCGTTGTGTACACTGGCTGGTTTGGAGAGGCTGATTAAGACCCATCTGTTCAAACGGATGGGGGTTGCTTCCTCTGCTCTGGGATCTTCATCCTTATCTAACTCCAGGAGAGCAGGACACCGCATAGACACCGAGCACTTATTACATCATCCGTGAGGAGAGGGCCCCGAAATTAAGAAAAAGACTTTTGGGGCAGGGAAAGTGATGTTCCACCGCTCCATGGCAACTTGATGCCCCTTTCCACACACACTCATGGAGCCAAACTGCACACAGCCAAAAAAGGAAGGGGAGAAACCGCCTCACTCACGAACAAAGCACACCTGCAGGGGTCAGGGGGATCAAGCAATGGGGATGAGCATCCCCAACCTGCATATATTAACACACACACGCCCTCCCAGCCACCATCTCTGGACCTCGCTGCACCCCACGGGGGACCACTCCATCTAAGCAAGGTGTAAGGGCTGGACCAGCTCCTTCTCCGGTCAACAGGTCGGTTCCCCGTGGAGCACCAGCTGCTCCCTACCCGGGGATGGAGAAGGCGGGGGACAGACCTGCGATCGTGTAGCCAGCTCCCTGTAATCCCCCTCCCCTCCTCCCCCCCTCCCCTCTTCCCAGGGTGGGGAGCAGGCAGTGCTCCCCATCCTTCTCCAGGCTCTCGCCCCCTCCCCCCCCCCCCCCCCTCCCGCCCGCCCCCCTGAACTCACCTCTCCACCAGCCGGCTTCTCCGCTACAGGTTTGTTCAGCTCCTCTTCCTCACCCCCCCACCCCCCACCCCAAACCCTCCCCCCCTCCCCCCTCCAGATCTCTCCTGGCTGAGTTATTCAAAGGAGGATGGAGGGAGGAGGCAGAGAGCGAGATCTGGGCGGTGAGGATGGCGGAGGGGTGGGGGGGAGGGAGAGAAAATAAAAGAAACAAATGATGCCACTAAACACAATTAACGCCCCCCCTCCCGCCCCCCTCCAAAGCAGCGCCGGAGGGGCAGGCTGAGCGCGGGGCTGCGCTGCCGCTCAGAGCCCCATGGCCCCGGCAGCCCCCGGGCAGGGCGGGGGGAGCAGCGCAAAGCGCCCGCCCGGGGACCGGCCTCCGCCGCAGCCCACCCTGCGGCAAGGCCCCCGCTAACCCCTTCCTCGCCGGCACCTCGCTGCCAGCCACCCCCTCGGCCCTCCCTTCCCTAAATCCCAACGCCCCGCCGAGAGATGCTAAACGCGAGAGGAGAGGGGCTCCATCCTCCGGCAGATCCCACCAGCCCACCTCCCCACCCCTCTTTTGCCTCCCTCCCGGAGGCTGGGAATCAGAGAACCGTGGAAGTGCTGAGGTTTGAGGAGACCTTGGAGATCATCAAGTCCAACTGCTTGCCTGGAGCTCGCAGCCCCACGGCTATTGCTAAGCCACCACCTCTAAAGCATGTTCCAAAGAAGGGACACGACCCCCAGAGAAGTCCATGTCCTGAAAGGAATGAGTAATGGGGGGCTGAGCCCCTTCCAAGGTTATCTCCCTGACTGTTCTCTAGATCTCTTTTTAACATGGAGTGGAGTGGGGAGTATAAGCTTCTGGGTCTGAGCAAGTCCAGAGAAGGAGAATTAATGCAGTGAAGGGTCTAGAGCACAAGAGTGGCTGAGGGAACAGGGATTGTTCAGTCTGGAGAAGAGGAGGCTGAGGGGAGAGCTTCTCACTCTCTGCCCTTCTCTAATGCTGGCGGCTCCAAGGGGGTGGTAACTTCACCAGAGTGAAAGAGCAAGTGTTTGAAGTCCTCCCAGCTTGGGAAGCAGAGAATCAGAGAATTGTTTTCATTGGATGAGGTCTGGTTTGGTTGAAAGTCAGAGAGTCAAACCATTAACTCAGCACTGACAGGTCACCACTGAACCATGTCCCTCAGCACCACAGCTACCACAGCCTTTCAATCATTCCAGGGATGGTGACTCCAACACTGCTTGGGGCAGCCTGTTCCAGGGCTTGACAAGCCCTCTAGAGAGGAAATTGTTCTTCAGGTCCAACATAAACCTCCCCTGAGGCAACTTGTGGCTATTTCCCCTTGTCCTATCATTACTAAGGGGAAAAGACCAACACCCACCTCATTACAACTTCCTTCCAAGGAGTTGTAGAGAGCAATAAAGTCTCTCCTCAGCCTCCTTTTCTCCAGGATGAACAACCCCAGGTCCCTCAGAGTTGTCTTAGGCTTCTCAGCTGCCCTAAAACTACCACTGCAGATCAGGCAGGAGATACAGGATCACAGGGTGTTAGGGGTTGGAAGTGATCTCTGGAGATCTTCCAGTCCAGCCCCCCTGCCAGAGCAGGCCCAGAGAATCCAGCACAGGTCACACAGGAACGCATCCAGACAGGGTTTCAAAGTCTCCAGAGAAGGAGACTCCACAACCTCTCTGGGCAGCCTGCTGCAGGGCTCTGTGACCCTTACAGTAAAGAAGTTCCTCCTCATGCTGAGGTGAAACTTCCTGTGCTGTAGCTTATATCCATTGCCCCTTGTCCTGTCACAAGGTGCAAGTGAGCAGAGGTTGTCCTTGCCCCTTCCTTCCTGACCCCCAGCCCTCAGATATTTATAGACATTCATTTGATTCCCCTCTCAGTCTTCTCCTTGGCTGCCAGAGTTTGGCTGAGCTTGCTCATCTTCCCAGTTCCCTGTCTGAATGCTCCAGAGGCACACACCCTTTGCATCACTCACTGCCCAGTATCAGCAACCCAGTGAAAAAGTCATACCTGGGGAAAGCTGGACCCTGGCACCTCCAGTGGGGTGCAACATCACAGAGCTGCCAGGGTTGGAAGGAACCTCAGAGATCATCCAGTTCCAACCCCTCTGCCATGGGCAGGGACACCTCACACTACAATCAGCTTAAGGTCAGGTTAATTTGAGACAATGTAGGCTAAACACATGGAGAGAAGTGGGTGGCTGCAGAAGAGTCTCTAATGGAAACCCAGCACTCAACTAAAACCACCTTGGCTGGCTCCAGAAAGCAGCCTGGAGAGCCACCAGGCAGTGCTCCCGTGATGGGAAGCACCAAATGAGGCCTTCAGAGCAAGTGTGGATTTCATGTGTTTAATTCACATCCTGCCTGCCTTGTACTGTGCTGATGTAAAATCCTTCCTGTCTCCTTCCCTCCAGCCTCAGGGGTCATGCTGGGATTTTACCATCAGAAGGAACATGATCACCAGCTCAAGAACCACGAGCAGAGGGATTTTTGCTGCCTCTGGTCACTGTGCAAGCTAGAAATTTCATTGTCATTGATACTAAACTATCTTGGCTTCATCAGCTCAGCTCTTCTGCCCAAAGCTGGGCTTTCTGCACCCTGCTGCCCCTCACCCAGTGCCTGCATGCTGCTTGCTCAGCACCTCTGGGCCTAGATGGAGAATATAGGATAGGGATAAGGATAGGGATAGGATAGGGATAGGGATGGGATAGGGATGGGATAGGGATGGGATAGGATAGGATAGTGATAGGAATAAGATAGGGATAGAATGGGAATAGAAATAGACTGGAATAGGAATGGAATAGGAATAGAATGGAATAGGAATAGAATGGAATAGAATAGGATAGGAATATAGAATAGGGATAGAATAGGAATGGGGATAGAATTGGAATGGGGATAGAATAGGAATAGAAAAGGAATAGGAATAGAATAGGAATAGGAATAGACCAAACCAGGTTGGAAAAGACCTTTGAGATCATCAAGTCCAACCTATCACCCAACACCATCTAATCACAGCCCAAGTCCCTTCTAAACCATCAGGGCTGTGCAGGCCCAGGTACCTCCTGCAATTTTAGCATGTTCATTAATTCATTGCCACTCCTATGTCTAGTAAGAAAATAAGTCTCCTACCCCAGCAATGTGGCCCTCAGCACCTCCAGTGAGAGGTGAAGGATGGGGCCAAACACTATTTCATCAAGGTGACACTCAGGTTGACCTCTTCAAGTCCTTCTAATTTCATTCCTTTCCCACAGAACCATAGAATCATTAAGGCTGGAAAACACCTCTAAGATAAGTCCAACCATCAACCCAATACCACCATGCCCACTAAACCACCTTCCCAACTGCCATATCCACATGAACACCTCTGAGGATGGTGACTCCACCACCTCCCTGAGAAGCCTGTTCCAACACTTGACCACTCTTGAAGTGAAGAAATTGTCCGTGATGTCCAACCTAAACCTCCCCTGAGGGAGCTTAAGGCCATTTCCTCTCATCTTATCACCAGTTACCTGAAGGGAGGTTGTAGCCAGGTGGGGGTTGGTCTCTTCTCCCAGGCAACCAGCACCATAAGAGGACACAGTCTCAAGGTTCAACAAGACCAAGGGCAGGGTCCTGCATCTGGGTCAAAGCAATCCCAGGCACAAATCCAGGCTGGGCAGGGACTGGCTGGAAAGCAGCCCTGAGGAGAGAGACTTGGGGGCTCTGGGGGAGGAGAAGCTCACCAGGAGCTCTCAAGGTGCACTTGCAGCCCAGAAAGCCAACCAGATCCTGGGCTGCATCAGAAGTGTGGCCAGCAGGGCAAGGGAGGTGATCCTCCCCCTCTGCTCAGCTCTGGTGAGACCCCACCTGGAGTACTGCCTCCAGTTCTGGAGCCCCTATTACAAGAGGGATCTGGAGGTGCTGGAAGGTGTCCAGAGAAGGGCCACAAGGATGCTCAGAGGGCTGGAGCACCTCTCCTATGAGGACAGACTGAAGGAGTTGGGGCTGTTCAGTCTGCAGAAGAGAAGGCTCCCAGGTGACCTCATTGTGGCCTTCCAGGACCTGAAGGGGGCTCCAGGAAGGCTGGGGAGGGACTGCTCAGGATCTCAGGTAGTGATAGGACTACGGGGAATGGAATGAAGCTGGAGGTGGGGAGATTCAGGCTGGAGCTGAGGAGGAAGTTCTTCCCCATGAGAGTGGTGAAGCCCTGGAATGGGTTGTCCAGGGAGGTGGTTGGGGCCCTGTCCCTGGAGGTGTTTAAGCCCAGGCTGGATGAGGCCCTGGGCAGGCTGATCTAGTGTGGGGTGTCCCTGCCCATGGCAGGGGGCTTGGAACTAGCTGATCCTTGTGGTCCCTTCCAACCCTGACTGATACTATGATACTATGATAAGCTGCACTAGGAGAAGTTTTGGCTGGAGGTGAGGAGAAAGTTCTTCACTGAAAGAATTGTTAGCCATTGGGATGTGCTGCCCAGGGAGGTGGTGGAGTCCCCATCCCTGAAGGTGTTCAAGAGGGGATTGGATGTGGCACTTGGTGCCATGGTTTAGTAGTCATGAGGTCTGTGGTGACAGGTTGGACTTGATGATCTTTGAGGTCTCCTCCAACCTTGGTGATTCTGTTACTTGGAAGAAGTGACCAAGCCTCACCTGGCTCCAACCTCCTTCCAGGGAGTTGTAAAGAGCTACCTGTTTTTCTTGCTCCATCAGGGAACATTCACCTGTGACTCCCTCAGCTTCATCTGGGCTGCTTAAGTGAGTACAGGGAGGGCAAAGCCCCTCATTTGCAGAACATTATTCCTGCCTTCAGCTAATTTCCTTTCCTCCAGCTCTGGAAGGCATTAGTTAGAAAGGTCCCAACCTCATGGCTGAAAACAGTAGCTGGAAAATCCATTAGGCTTATCCATTCATAATTAAATATTGTTAAAGGACCAAGTCCTCATTAGTATTCAGTATCACTAAGGTTGGAAGAGACCTCAAAGATCACTGAATCCAACCTGTCACCACAGACCTCATGACTAGAGTAGAGAGGACACTACTGCCCACTGCAGGCTTGAGCTCACGACCTTCCCATTAAGGGTCTTATGTGCTACTAATTGAGCCACATCCCTAAACACACCCAGAATGTCTCCAAACTGTGCCCAGCTCTGGAGCTCCAAACTCAAGAAGGACTTGGAACTGTTGGAGAAGGTCCAGGAGAAGTCACAAAGATGATTATGTGGCTGAAGCACCTCTCCTAGAGGGACAGGCTGAGAGAGCTGGGGCTGTTCAGCCTGGAGAAGGCTCCAGGGAGAGCTTAGAGCAGCCTTCCAGCGCCTGAAGGAGGCTACAGGAGAGCTGGGAGGGACTTTTGACAAAGGCATGGAGTGACAGGATGAGGGGGGAAGGCTTCAAGCTGGAAGAAGCTGGATTTGGATAAGATATTAAGAAGAAATTCTTCCCCATGAGGGTGTTGAGGCACTAGAGCAGGTTGTCCAGAGAAGCTGTGGAGGCTCCAAGCCCAGAAGTGTTCAAAGCCAGGTTGGATGGGGCCTTGAGCAACCTAGTCAGCTAAGAGGTATCATAGTGTCAGTCAGGGTTGGAAGGGACCACAACCCCCCTGCCATGGGCAGGGACACCCCACACTAGATCAGGCTGGACAGAGCCTCGTCCAGCCTGGGCTTAAACACCTCCAGGGACGGGGCCTCAACCACCTCCCTGGACAACCCATTCCAGGGCTTCACCACTCTCATGGTGAAGAACTTCCTCCTCACATCCAGTCTGAATCTCCCCATGGCAGGGGAGCTGGAACTAGATGATCTTTAAGGTCCCTTCCAACCCAAACTCTACCATGATTCTGCTCCTGTGAAATTGTCTCCACATGAACAAGCCCAGTCAATGGCTCTTTTCCTTTCCTTGCTTACTCCACAGGGCTGACAGTGTCCAAATCCTTGTTTGCAAGAAGGTCCCAGCAGCCTGGCAGCTCCCAGGGCTGTGGGGTGGCAGGAGGAGGAGGACACCCTCTGCAGCACAAGAAGGCTACACCATGACACTCACATCTCCCCTCCTGAAAATGACACAGCGAGAGACAATATAATATTCATGTGACAAAGCCAGGGGCTGAGACGTTCTGCAGGGCAGGGCAGGTTGCTGTCAGAGACCTGCCCAGCTGCCTGCTGGGGAGCAGTGATAGTTGTCACTCTCAGTGCAGAGCTGTCACTCCAATAACAAGTGGATTATGGCTTGATGCAATTTGCTATCAAGCTGTTAAACAGCAGTCAGGCTGATGAGTTTTGGGTACCACCCAGCTCACAGGGAGATGCTCAGCAAGCCCACAGCTACCTAGGCAGGGTGAGGCCTTGGTTTCATTTTGGGTTCCTGTTTTGAGGCAAAGGAAAGAGGTGGCTGAAAGCAGCAGGTGAGCATGGGATAAATAGGGCAGTGGTAAATGTGGCACCCACAGGGAGGCAGGGCAAGGCAGAGCATGATTGCCAGCTCTACAATGGGGTCACAACGACTCAGAATCACAGAATCAACCAGGGTGGAAAAGACCTCAGAGATCATCAAGTCCAACCTATTAACTAATACCTAACACCTCCTGACAACTAAACCATGGCTCCAAGTGCCACATCCAAGCCTTTTTTGAACACCTCCAGGGGTGGAGACTCCACCACCTCCTTGGGCAGCACATTCCAGTGGCCAATTACCCTTTCTGGGAAGAACTTTCTCCTCACCTCCAGCCTAAACCTCCCCTGGTGCAGCTTGAGAGTGTGTCCTCTTGTTCTGGTGCTGCTTGCCTGGAAGAGACCAACCCCCGCCTGGCTACAACCTCCCTTAAGTTAGTTGTAAAGAGCAAGAAGGTCTCCCCTGAGCCTCCTCTTCTCCAGGCTAAGCAACCCCAGCTCCCTCAGCCTCCTCACGTCTTGAGACATTCACACTCAGCCTCTTTGGAGGGAAGCTGCAGGGACATTTCCCACTCTGATGGCCCCCAAGAGCAGGAGAAGGTTTTTCATCTCACAGCCTACTATTTTCCTAGTGCTTCATTTCCCCCCCCATTACTCCTGATGAGACACTGGGTGGCAGGCTGTACAATTGCTCCCTAGGCTGGATTTTCCCTGTTTTTATGAGGGTTAATTATTCCAGGTGAAACTTTCAGTTGGACCTTTTCATTCTCCTGGCTTTCGAGCGGGATGCTTTATCCTGCAGTTTAATTAGCGCATTTCAGAACTGAATATCTAGATTAAAATCACTGCCTAGCCAGCTCTGCTCCAGGATTTATGGTCACTCTGCACAGCTTCCATTCTACCTGCCAGCTCAGGGAACTGATTTATTGATCAATGGCTTATTTGGGCCAGGAATGAGGCAGCCCCGGAACCAGGACAGGCTCAGGGAAGGGCTTTGCACGGCCTGGTGTGGTGCTGCTGTCCTTCCTCAACCCACCACAGCTAGGAAGAGGATGGATGAAGGAAGAAAAGGAACTTCTTTACTGTGAGGGTCACAGAGCCCTGGAATAGGCTGCCCAGAGACATTGTGGAGTCTCCTTCTCTGGAGACTTTCAAAGCCAAGCTGGATGGGTTCCTGTGAGGCCTGCCCGAGGTGGCCCTGCTGTGGCTGGGGGGGTGGACTGGGTAATCTCTGCAGGTCCCTTCCAACCCTGAACATTCTATGATTCCATGGAGGAAGTCTTAAGGATGTGGCTGGGCTCTTTCCAGCGATGCTCAGTGACAGGACAAGGGGCAACAGGCACAAACCAGAACCCAGGAAGAATTAGAATAGAATAGAATAGAATAGAATAGAATAGAATAGAATAGAATAGAATAGAATAGAATAGAATAGACCAGACCAGGTTGGAAGAGACCTTCAAGATCATCGTGTCCAACCTATCATCCAACACCATCTAATCAACTAACCCATGGCACCAAGCACACCATCAAGGCTCCTCCTGAACAGCTCCAGGGATGGTGACTCCACCACCTCCCCAGGCAGCCCATTCCAATGGGCAATCACTCTCTCTGTGTAAAACTTCCTCCTAACTTCCAGCCTAAACCTCCCCTGGTGCAGCCTGAGACTGTGTCCTCTTGTTCTGGTGCTGGCTGCCTGAGAGAAGAGACCAAGAATGCCTCAGGTTGGAGGGGACCCTCAAAGGTCATCTTGTCCAACCCCACTGCAGTCAGCAGGGACACCTCCAACCAGATCAGGTTGTTCAGGGCCCCATCACATTTGAGTTTGAATGTCTCCAGGGATGGGGCCTCCACCACCTCTCTGGGCAAGCTGGCCCAGTGTTCCACCACCCTCATTGTGAAGAACTTTGTCTAAATGTTTCACTTGAATTTAAGGAGAAACTTCTGAGTGTGCCAGAGCCCTGGAGCAGGCTGCCCAGAGAGGCTGTGGAGTCTCCTTCTCTGCAGGCTTTCAAAAGCCACCTGGCTGCATCCCTGTGCAACCTGATCCAGGTGTACCTGCATTAGCAGGGAGTGGACTAGGTGATCTCCAGAGGTCCCTTCACAGAGGCAGGGAATCACAGAATGGTAGGGGTTGGAAGGGACCTCCAGAGATCATCCAGTCCAACCCCCCCTGCCAAAGCAGGATCACCTAGAGCAGGCCACACAGGAACACATCCAGGTGGGTTTCCAAAGGCTCCAGAGAAGGAGACTCCACAACCTCTCTGGGCAGCCTGCTCCAGGGCTCAGTCACCTCCACAGTAAAGTAGTGATGGGCAGAAAGGGGCAGCCTCCAGGTCCTTCAAAGCCTGGTGAGGGGATTGGACACCCAAGCAGCAGGTCTGGGATGAGACAGCTATAGCAGATTCACATCTCCAGCCCTGCCATCTGCTTGGATCCAAGGTTTCATTTCAGCCTATTAGAGAGATTGGGGCTGGCTGCAAACATCAGATGTAGGCATAGGTTTGGCATCAGTCCATCCCCTTTCCTGCTGCCTCAGACGCCAAGATTTTGATTCAGGCTCATCTGCTAGCACTAAAAAAGCTTCAGTTTTGCAAGAGTCCACCCTAGTGGAGCTCATCATGAAATGAGACATTCAAGGAGGAGGAGAAAAACAACAAACCAAGCACTCCCTTTAATGACATTACCTCAACAAACTCAATCTAGGGGCAAACACAATTACACCCCCAAAAATCTGCTTGCCCTCAACAGAGACTTGTGGCTTCACCAGGGCCAGAAGAAGAGGAGGCTGAAGGGAGGCCCCATTGATCTCTATAACTATCTCAAAAGGGGTTGCAATGAGGTTGGGCTCAGCCTCTTCTCCCTAGTGTCAAGTGATAGGACAAAAGGAAATGGCCTCAAGCTGCACCAGGGGAGGCTTTGGTTGAATGTTAGGAAGAATTTCTTTCCTGCAAGGCTGGTCAGGCACTGGAACAGGCTGCCCAGGGAGGTGGTGGAGTCCCCATCCCTGGAGGTGTTCAGGAAACCTGTGGCCATGGCACTCTGGGCCATGGCTTAGTGAGCACCGTGGTGTTGAGTTGAAGGTTGGACCTGCTGATCTTCAAAGCCTTCTCCAACCAAAACAACCCTATGATTCCAAGATGCTCCTGAGATGAATGCATGCTCACATCCTCCCTGCTTAGACAGCTCCACATCCAGCAAGCTCTGGCAAGGAGGATTATCTCCCAACCCAAATATCTATCAATCAATCAATCAATCAATCAACCAACAGAACTTCCCATGTGTGAGAGCAAAGCACCTCCTCTTCGTGCTGCTGAGCACAGTGGGTTTGCTCTCCTTTTATTTTACCTTTATTTTTATTTAGAATAAACCAAACCAGGTTGGAAGAGACCTTCAAGATCATGGTGTCCAACCCATCAACCAATCCATCCCACCCAAACAGCTAACCCATGGCACCAAGCACCCCAGCAAGTCTCCTCCTGAACACCTCCAATGATGGCGACTCCACCACCTCCCCAGGCAGCCCATCCCAATGGGCAATCACTCTCTCTGTAGAACTTCTTCCTAACATCCAACCTGAACCTCCCCTGGCGCAGCCAGAGACTGTGTCCTCTTGTTCTGGTGCTGGCTGCCTGGGAGAAGAGACCAACATCCACCTGTCTACAACCTCCCTTCAGGTAATTGTAGAGAGTGATAAGGTCACCCCTGAGCCTCCTCTTCTCCAGGCTGAGCAACCCCAGCTCCCTCAGCCTCTCCTCACAGGGCTGTGTTCCAATCCCCTCACCAACTTCGTTGCAAGTCAACCTCCTTCCTAAACTGAGGGGCCCAGAACTGGACACAGGACTCGAGGTGTGGCCTAACCAGTGCAGTGTACAGGGGCAGAATGACCTCCCTGCTCCTGCTGGCCACACTCTTCCTGATGCAGGCCAGGATGCCATTGGCCCTCTTGGCTGCCTGGGCACACTGCAGGCTCATGTTCAGCCTACCATCGACCAGTACCCCCAGGTCCCTCTCTGCCTGGCTGCTCTCCAGCCACTCTGACCCCAGCCTGTAGCTCTGCATTATTCATACCCAGCTGCTCTGGCACACTGTGGAAGGAAACCAGGGAAGGCTTCAGCCCTCCTCTAGCCCCCAAAAATCAGATGAGTGCCTGCTCAGGCACCAACAGCCCCAAACCAGCCCCAGAGCACTCACAATGGATTTCAGCAGGGAGGGTTGGGGAGAGAGGGAGGGAGGGAAGGGTGGGTTTTTTCCCTCTTGTGTGTGTGTTTTGTTTTGCTCTTAGAAAGATAGCCCTGTAATTTAATGACTCATACGTTCTACAGCCTTTGTTGCTTTTCCTTTTCAACATCTTTAAGCTGTTTGTGGAGAGGGAGCTTATTTTTAGACTTCCCATCAGGGAGAGAGGCATTTCAGCTGGGTCAGAGGGGAAGAGCTCCATTGAGACTTTTGTGCCTGGGGTGTTAAAAGGCAAAATTTCCCCATGGGGAGGTCATCTCTTCCTTTGCCTTGCTTCTACATCTCTCTCTCTCTCAGCATGTGGGCAGGGATTTTCAGGGCTGTAGCCTATGCCACAAGTGGGGGTGTCTTGGGGATGAACTGAGGTTTGGCCTGATGCAGCAAGGAGGAGGAGGATGGTTGCAAGCAAAAGAAGATGCACAGTGGGGCATGAAGAGCAAGTGGGGGCTACAGGATAACTAATTACCTTCCTCCCTCCTATCCACAGAATGGTTTGGGTTGGAAGGGACCATATTGCTCTCTCCAACTGCCTGAAGGGAGGCTGTAGCCAGGTGGGGGTTGGGCTCTTCTCCCAGGCAATCAGCACCAGAACAAGAGGACACAGTCTCAAGCTGTGCCAGGGGAGGTTTAGGCTGGAGGTGAGGAGAAAGTTCTTCCCAGAGAGAGTTGTTAGCCATTGGAATGTGCTGCCCAGGGAGGTGGTGGAGTCCCCATCCCTGGAGGTGTTGGAAGAAGGCTTGGATGTGGCACTTGGAGCCAGGTTCAGTTAGTCCTGAGGTGCTGGGTGGCAGGTTGGGCTTGATGATCTCTGAGGTCTCTTCCAACCTTATTGATTCTATGATTCTAAGAGGGGAGAGCAGCCCAGAATCAAGGAACCAAACCACATTTCACAGATTCATGGCTTGGTGGGGCTAGAAAGGACCTCTGGAGACCCTCTAGTCCAGGCCCACCGCCAAAGCAGTTTCACTTAGATCAGGTGTTTGCATCCAGGCAGGTTTTGAAAGTCCCCTAGGAAAAGAAGACTCCAAGATTTCTCCTTACTGGGGGCACAAAAAGAAACCCTTGAGGGGTACATTAGGTACCTTGGTGACTTGAGAGAAGTTATAAAAAGCAATGAATATATCTGGAAAAGAAATGAAATATTTCTTTTCTTCTTCTTTTCTCTCTCCCCCTCCCCCCCCCCCCTCCCCTTCCTTTCTCAGAGAATTAACTTTGCAAAACAGAAAAATGGTTTTTGAGTGAGTCAGTGGAGCTGGGCTGGGGTTTGCTGTGCAGAGTCTGACGCCTCCTTTTCAGTTTGCAGCTCAGGATCTTCTTGGGGAGCTTTAAAAATAAAAAGCCAAGGCAATTTCAGAATGAGAATTGGGCTCTGCAGCCCTCAGAACCAGGCAACAACAACAAGGAGACAAAAAAACAGGCTCAGTCCTGCCTGCCTCTCTCTTTTTGCCCTTTTTCTGTTGCTTGGTTGGTTTGGTTTTTCTTCCTCAATCAACAAGGGCAAGCAGCGTTTCCTTGCCACCAGGGTGCTTTGGCTGATCTTGCTACGAGAGGACAGGCTGAGGGAGCTGGGGTGGTTCAACCTGGAGAAGAGGAGGCTGTGGGGAGACCTAATAGCAGCCTGCCAGGACCTGAAGGGGGCTACAAGAAGGATGGAAAGGACATGGAAAGGGCACAGTCTCAAGCTGTGCCAGGGGAGGTTTAGGCTGGAGGTGAGGAGAAAGCTCTTCCCAGCAAGAGAGATTGGCCATTGGGATGTGCTGCCCAGGGAGGTGGTGGAGTCCCCATCCCTGGAGGTGTTTAAGAGGGGATTGGATGTGGCACTTGGTGCCATAGTCTAGTACTCATGAAGTCTCGGGTGACAGGTTGGACTTGATGATCTCTGAGATCTTTTCCAACCTTGTTGATTCTATGGTTCCATGGGATGTGCTGCCCAGGGAGGTGGTGGAGTCACCATCCTTGGGGGTGTTGAAAGAAGGCTTGGATGTGGCACTTGGACTCATGGTTTAGTTAGTCATGAAGTGTTAGGTATTAGGTGATGGGTTGGACTTGATCTCTGAGTTCTTTTCCAACCTGGTTGATTCTGTGATTCTGATTCTAAGGTGTCCCAAATGAAAACCACACAGGCACCAAACAGCTCCCATCCCAACCCATCCCATCCCATGGACTGGGGCTTTTTAGTCTGGAGAAGAGAAGACTGAGAGGGGATTCAATAAATGTTTATAAATATCTCAGGGCCTGGGGTCAAGAGGGAGGGGCCAGGCTCTGCTCAAAATAGAATGGAATAGAATTAACCAGGTTGGAAAAGACCTCTGAGATCATCAAGTTCAACCTATCACCCAGCACCATCTGATCAACTGAACCAGGACACCAAGTGCCTCATCCAGGCTCTTCCTAAACACCTCCACCACCTCCCTGGGCAGCACATCCCAATGGCCAATCTCTCTTGCTGGGAAGAACTTCTTCCTCAGTTGCACCACTGGATTTGACAAGGAGCAATGGATATGAACTCCAGCACAGGAGGTTCCACCTCAACATGAGGAGGAACTTCTTCCTTGTGAGGCTCGCAGTGCACTGGAAGAGGCTGCCCAGAGAGGTTGTGGAGTCTCCTTCTCTGGAGACTTTCCAAACCCACCTGGATGCATTCCTGTGTGACCTGTACTGGATTCTCTGGTCCTGCTGTATCAGGGGGGCTGGACTCAATGATCTCTTGATCATTGACACCTTGAGTCCTGTGTCCAGTTCTGGGCTCCTCAGGTTAGGAAAGATGTTGAGATGCTGGAAGGTGTCCAGAGAAGGGCAAGAAAGCTGGGGAGGGGTCTGGAGCACAGCCCTGTGAGGAGAGGCTGAGGGAGCTGGGGTTGCTTAGCCTGGAGAAGAGGAGGCTCAGGGGAGACCTTCTTGCTCTCTGCAACTCCCTGAAGGGAGGTTGTAGCCACGTGGGGGTTGGTCTCTTCTCCCAGGCAAGCAGCAGCAGAACAAGAGGACACAGTCTCAAGCTGTGCCAGGGGAGGTTTAGGCTGGATGTTAGGAAAAATTTCTTCATAGACAGAGAGATTGGCCATTGGAATGTGCTGCCCAGGGAGGTGGTGGAGTCCCCATCACTGGAGGTGTGTAGGGAGAGCCTGGATGAGGCACTTGGTGCCATGGTTTAGTTGATTGGTGTTGGGTGAGAGGTTGGACTTGATGATCTCAAAGGTCTCTTCCAACCTGGTCTGGTCTATTCTATTCTATTCCTATTCTAGAGGTCCCTTCCAACCCCTGACATCCTGTGAGCCTGTGACTCTGCTGTGCACTACAGACACATCTTGGCTTCCCCAGCTTGGGCCACCCTGAAGCAAGCAGCAGGACAGGGAAGCCACCAGCCCCGTGGTGGTGTCCCTGGGTGCCGGCTGGCTCCGCAGAGGCACACGCTGGGCTTGGCTGCAGCACAGCCCCATGGTGGCTGCCAAGAGCAGAACCAGCTCCCACGCCCAGAGATGCTAACAGCTCCCTGGCCAGCTCAGAGGAGCATTTTCCAGGACACATTTGTCATCCTGCTGAAAGCCGCAGTCCTAATGGCCGCTTGGAAATGCTCCATGGCTCTCTGGCTGCCACTCCAGCCAGGTGTCACAGGCAGGGCTGAGGTGCTCTCTGCTCTGCAGTCTCCCACCAGCACAAGACTCAGGAGCAGGTCTGAAGCTTCACAGCTCACATTTTATATCCTGTCCACATCTCTCCCTTTCAGGAATCCATGACCCAAACCAGCACAAAGCAGGAGCCCAGTGCAGAGCTCTCTGCTGTGCCCACAGCTTCACGTTTAAACAAAGCCAGGGGGATGCATCCTTTGGAGGAGCTGGCAACATCTCCACAGCACATATTCCCATGCAAGACACAGTACCCTCCCTCCTGCTACCAGCCTTTGTCATTCCCCAGTGTTAGAGATGACTACTACCCTTTAAACTCAAGGAAGTGGTTTGGGTTTGGTTTTCTGCTGCATCTCAAACTCTACACAGCCAACAGAGAAACCACCACTGGAGCTCTTGGCCCTGCTGTCCACAGCCAACAAGGAAACACCACTGGAGCTCTTGGTCCTGCTTTCCACAGCCAACAAGGAAACACCACTGGAGCTCTTGGTCCTGCTTTCCACAGCCAACAAGGAAACACCACTGGAGCTCTTGGCCCTGCTTTCCACAGCCAACAAGGAAACACCACTGGAGCTCTTGGCCCAACTTTCCACAGCCAACAAGGAAACACCACTGGAGCTCTTGGCCCTGCTTTCCACAGCCAACAAGGAAACACCACTGGAGCTCTTGGCCCTGCTTTCCACAGCCAACAAGGAAACACCACTGGAGCTCTTGGTCCTGCTTTCCACAGCCAACAAGGAAACACCACTGGAGCTCTTGGTCCTGCTTTCCACAGCCAACAAGGAAACATCACTGGAGCTCTTGGCCCTGCTTTCCACAGCCAACAAGGAAACACCACTGGAGCTCTTGGCCCTGCTTTACATAGGAATAGGAGCTCTTGGTCCTGCTTTCCACAGCCAACAAGGAAACACCACTGGAGCTCTTGGCCCTGCTTTCCACAGCCAACAAGGAAACACCACTGGAGCTCTTGGCCCAACCCCAGCATGATACCCCAGGGAGGTGGAGGAGTCACTGTCCCTGGAGATGTAGACAAGGCACTTTGGGACATGGTTTAGTGGCCATGGTGGTGTTAGGTTGTTGGTTGGACTCAATGAAGTCTTTTCCAAGCAAAACAGCTCTCTGATTCTCTGGTGTGTCATCACAAGCAGCAGCTGAACAAACTCCTATTAGAAGCAGGCCACCAGCAAGCCCATAGTGGACATCTGCCCATCTTGCTGAGCTGAGGTCCCTGCTAAAGCAGCTCTACATCACTTTGTTCAAATGTTGATGAGCCAAACTCTTTGGTCAGTGGCTTGGGAGCAGCACCTCCAAGAGGAGCTGGCTCAGGAGCAGGCTGTCAGACATCAAGAGCAAGGCAGGAGGATAAATGTGAGCAGGCTGGAGGGTGGACAGTGTCAATAGGATTAGTTTGCTCTATTATTTATCGTGCCATATGCCCCAGCACTCCATCCACAAATCTGAGCCATCAGCTGTGAACACCTGTCAAGGAGCTGAGTAATTTTCCAGTTTCTGGGTAGAATAAGTGGAGACAATAAGGTTGATTTAATCAGTCAGTGCTTAGCTCCAGAAACACAGAGGCTTAAAAGCAAATCTCACTCCATTTTTTCTTATTAAGTGAAAAGAAAACCTTTCTGCAGTACAGTTAACCCAGGGTAAAAAACAAACCCCACCACACAAACCCAAACCAACCACCAAACAACCCCTTTAGTAGATGGATTGCAGAGCAGCAGCAAGGCAGGTATCAGCCAAATGCATGGGGGGAAAGCAGATAAACACCACACCATGAACTCCTGCCTGTCAACAGGAGACAAATGAGAAAGGCTCAATAAAAAGGCAATGCTTCTGTGACAACAGCAGCCACTGCCTACTGCTTCTCTGAGAGGAGGAAAAGCAAGCAGCTCTGAAGTCCACCAATGCCACCAAGGCCACTATTATTTTTTTTCCCCCTCCTCCCAAAGTATCTCAGAAGTAGCAATAAATATGGGGGGAAAAAAACCTCCCAACAAACACCAAAACACACCAAACCAACAACCAAAAAGAAACCAATTAATGAGTGCTACCAGCTGAAGCAGATGGTCTGCTGTGAATCCCCACAGCCTCAGGCAGCTGTGAGTCAAGCCACTTGGAGGAAAAGTGGTGGAGGGGGAAAAAAGGGGGAAGGGGAAAAACAAAAGGTGATAGGGAGGGGAAAAACGAAAGGTGATAGGGAGGGGAAAAACGAAAGGTGATAGGGAGGGGAAAAACGAAAGGTGATAGGGAGGGGAAAAACAAAAGGTGATAGGGAGGGGAAAAACAAAAGGTGATAGGGAGGGGAAAAACAAAAGGTGATAGGGAGGGGAAAAACAAAAGGTGATAGGGAGGGGAAAAACAAAAGGTGATAGGGAGGGGAAAAACAAAAGGTGATAGGGAGGGGAAAAACAAAAGGTGATAGGGAGGGGAAAAACAAAAGGTGATAGGGAGGGGAAAAACAAAAGGTGATAGGGAGGGGAAAAACAAAAGGTGATAGGGAGGGGAAAAACAAAAGGTGATAGGGAGGGGAAAAACAAAAGGTGATAGGGAGGGGAAAAACAAAGGTGAGGGAGGGGAAAACCAAAGGTGAGGGAGGGGAAAACCAAAAAGTGAGGGAGGGGAAAACCAAAAAGTGAGGGAGGGGAAAACCAAAAAGTGAGGGAGGGGAAAACCAAAGGTGAGGGAGGGGAGAAACAAAGGTGAGGGAGGGGAGAAACAAAGGTGAGGGAGGGGAGAAACAAAGGTGAGGGAGGGGAGAAACAAAGGTGAGGGAGGGGAGAAACAAAGGTGAGGGAGGGGAAAAACAAAGGTGAGGGAGGGGAAAAACAAAAGGTGAGGGAGGGGAAAAAACAGGTGAGGGAGGGGAAAAACAAAAGGTGAGGGAGGGGAAAAACAAAGGTGAGGGAGGGGAAAAACAAAAGGTGAGGGAGGGGGGAAAAGAAAGGTGAGGGAGGGGAAAAACAAAGGTGAGGGAGGGGGGAAAAGAAAGGTGAGGGAGGGGGGAAAAGAAAGGTGAGGGAGGGGGGAAAAGAAAGGTGAGGGAGGGGGGAAAAGAAAGGTGAGGGAGGAGGAAAAATAGACTTTAAAAAACAAATCCAAATAAAATTCAAAAATTGATTTCCAAGACTAGCAGGCTTCCAAAAGAAATTAAAATCAAAAATCCATTCAGACTTCCCAGCTGGCAACCAACAAAACCCAGGAGGGGTTTGGCCCCCACAGTGGGCTCACCCCCAGCACACCATGTGTGTGACCTGGAGACATCTGCATTCAGCACAGACCCACGAGATGGATAGGATAGGATAGGATAGGATAGGATAGGATAGGATAGGATAGGATAGGATAGGATAGGATAGGATAGGATAGGATAGGATAGGATAGGATAGGATAGGATAGGGAGAGAGAGAGGGATAGGGAGAGGGAGAGGGAGAGGGAGATAGGGAGAGGGAGAGGGAGAGAGAGATAGGGAGAGAGAGATAGGGAGAGAGAGATAGGGAGAGAGAGATAGGGAGAGAGAGATAGGGAGAGAGAGATAGGGAGAGAGAGATAGGGAGAGAGAGATAGGGAGAGAGAGATAGGGAGAGAGAGATAGGGAGAGAGAGATAGGGAGAGAGAGATAGGGAGAGAGAGATAGGGAGAGAGAGATAGGGAGAGAGAGATAGGGAGAGAGAGATAGGGAGAGAGAGATAGGGAGAGAGAGATAGGGAGAGAGAGATAGGGAGAGAGAGATAGGGAGAGAGAGATAGGGAGAGAGAGATAGGGAGAGAGAGATAGGGAGAGGGAGAAGGAGGGAGAGAGAGATAGGGATAGGGAGGGAGAGAGAGATAGGGAGAGGGATAGGGAGAGGGATAGGGAGGGAGAGATAGGAAGGGAGAGATAGGAAGGGAGAGATAGGAAGGGAGAGATAGGAAGGGAGAGATAGGGACAGGAATAGAATAGGATGGGATAGAATAAGCATAGAAATAGGATAGAATTAGGATAGGATAGGATAGAATTAACCAGGTTGAAAAAGACCTTTGAGATCATCCAGTCCAACCTCTCACCCAACACCATCTCATCAACTCAACCATGGCACCAAGCTCCCCATCCAGTCCCTGGGATGAGGGTTTTTTTCTCATCCCCCAGGATTTTAACTGAAGTTCCCTGACACTGAAAAGAAATGCCCCCAGCTCAGCCCCAGCGCTGTGCCCACTCCCACCTCTGGCAGCTGGCAGCATCCCTCCCTGCCCCACCGACCGCCCCGGGCCGAGCAGCTGTCCCTCCGCCCCCCTCCCCCCGTGCCAGAAGCCTTTGGAGAGGAGAAGGGCACTTGCCAGGAGGGGAACTCCGGTTGCCTGCTTCCGTGCTGCGGCTCCTCCTTCTCCCCAGGAGACTCTTCCCCTTGGCCACCTTCATGCTTGGGCTGCCCCTCTCCACGCTCTTCGATCAGCCCCATCAGGCAGATGAGACGGCAGGCTGCGGGAGACGTGCGAGCTCATCATGGGGACATCAAAGCCGGGAGTGTGACTCTGGAAGGAGTGGACAGAAACTTCACTGCACACACAGCACCACTTTATCATTTATTTAAGCTCCATCTCTCAATAATTCATGCCAGCCTTTCGCTGGGGAGCAGGACAACAATGGCAGGAGCGCGGCGAGGCAGGCAGGGAATAAACCACATCTGGAACAGATGTTCAGTTCCAGCTAAAAAAGCTGGGCTCTGCAGAGAATGGTTAAATGCCCTGGGGATAGTGTGCTCTGGGACACAGCCCTGCTGCTCCTTCCAGGGGGCAACGTTTGTTTTGCAAGGCAGAGTTGGCACACATCAAACGAAACACCCAGGGCTGGCTTCAGCTGCAGCCCAGCACTGGTGAGGGAGCAGTCCTGCAGCAGCTGCAGGCATCTCCTCAGGAGCTGGGGAGGTGCTGGCATGACACCTCTGAGCGTGGACACACCGTGCCAGGAGTCCTCCCAACAACCTGTTGTGCTCTATGTCCATTGCCACCAGTGCCAACCTGGAGCACAGGGTCCCTGCACCCAGTTGAGAACGTGTCCACCTCCCTCCCATGGAGGACTGGTGCTGGGAGTGAGCTGGGTCCAGCTGCTGCTCCCATGCTATAGGGATGCAGGTGCAGGTACACCCAAGCCCTCAGGCAGGATAGCCTCTACCAGAGAACATCTCTTCTCCAGGTGTGACACACTAGACCTCCAAGTCTGACCAGCACCACCTGCATCATCATATCCACTTCTGGGCCCCTCAATTTAAGAAGGACTTTGAGACTCTTGAAGGTGTCCAGAGAAGGGCAAGAAAGCTGGGGAGGGGTCTGGAGCACAGCCCTGTGAGGAGAGGCTGAGGGAGCTGGGGTTGCTTAGCCTGGAGAAGAGGAAGCTCAGGGGAGACCTTCTTGCTCTCTCCAACTCCCTGCAGGGAGGTTGTAGCCAGGTGGGGGTTGGGCTCTTCTCTCAGGCACCCAGCACCAGAACAAGAGGACACAGTCTGAAGGTGTGCCAGGGGAGGCTTAGGCTGGAGGTGAGGAGGAAGTTCTTCCCAGCAAGAGAGATTGGCCATTGGGATGTGCTGCCTAGGGAGGTGGTGGAGTCCCCATCCCTGGAGGTGTTTAAGAGGAGATTGGATGTGGCACTTGGTGCCATGGTTTAGTTGTTCAGATGGTGTTGGGTGACAGGTTGGACTTGATGATCTCAAAGGTCTTTTCCAACCTTACTGATTCTATGATCCTATACTAAACTCCCCTCCATCTCCACATGCCCCTTGCTGTAGCATTGCCCTTCAAAAGACACCTGCAATATTCATTCCCCACCACTGTGGGTGTACCTCTCCACACTCCCCTTTCTCTTCTGCATCCAAGCAAGCCAGTGCCTCCACTGCCAGGACCCTTCATGGCTTGTACCTGTTGCCCAGGATGTGTGTCAGGTAGTCTGCTCTTCCAATTAGATCATAGAACTGCCTGGCTGAAAAAGACCTTGAGATCATCGAGCACAACCATGACCTGGTATCTCCCTGTACTCAACTGTCAGACTATGGCCCTGGACTCCTTATCTAAATGTCTTTTAGACACCTCCAGGGATGGTGACTCCACCACCTCCCTGGGCAGCCTGTTTCAATCCCTGACCACTCTTCCAGGGAAGAAATTTTGACCAGTCTCCAATCTAAACCTTCTCTGACACAATTTCAGGCCATTTCCTGATGGGTTGGACTTGATGATCTTGAAGGTCTTTTCCACTCTACTCTACTCTACCCTACCCTACCCTATTCTCTCATCCTATCAATTGTTGCCTGAGGAAGAGACCAACCCCCAGCTGCCTCCATCCTCCTTTCAGGGAGTTGCAGAGAGCCAGAAGGTCTCTCCTCAGCCTCCTCTTCTCCAGGCTGAACAACCCCAGTTTCCTCAGCTGCTCCTCATAGGGCCTCATTGCCCTTCTCTGGACACACTCCAGACTCATGACTTGAGAGGTCTCTATTACATTCACAGTCCTTCCTTAGCAGGAACTCACCCTCTGCAGTTTCTTCCATTCCCTGGTACAGACCACACACAAAAAAAATAAGAGGGAAGAATCCATGAGGGCTCCTCCCTACAATCCCATTAATGACAGGGGTGGTGGTAGGACACAGCTCACACCTCCAGCAGGACTTTCTCCCCCTGTAAGCTTGTTCTGACTGGAGCTATGCATCCCCAGAAGCATCCCCAGGAGGCAAGGGCACGTTGTGTTGGAACAAGCTCCTGCAGTTGTCATGCCAGCGGGAGTGTAGCAGGGGATGCTTAAAGCAGAGCTCAGCAATAAGTGCCGGAGCAAAGTCACCCCTCAGAGAGCAGCCAGCAGGGTCAGAGACAAGAGCTCAGCCATCTCCATTAGTGCAGAGGCTGATTTACCAGGCAGAGAAAATGTGGCACCCTTGGGGCCCAATGTCTTCAATCTGCATTTCTAAACACCTCTCCCAAGGGGCTGCTCAGCTGCGGTGCCGGCAGCCGACGGCAGCTCCTCTCCAGCTCTGTGCAAGGCATGAGACAACCAGGATGGCTCTTTTCCTTGGAGCCTTAAGTGCCATATAATGGTGGGGGTTGGAAGTGACCTCTGGTGATCACCTAGTCCAATCTCTCTACTGAAGCAGATTTGCCTACCCAGTGTCCAAGTGGGTTTGGAATCTCTCCAGGGCAGCAGACTCCACAGCCTCTCTGGGCAGCCTGCTCCAGGGCTCTGTCACACTCGAGTTTTTCCTTATCATAGAATCAGTCAGGGTTGGAAGGGACCACAAGGATCAGCTAGTTCCAACCCCCCTGCCATGGGCAGGGACACCTCACACTAGATCAGCCTGGACAGAGCCTCATCCAGCCTGGCCTTAAACACCTCCAGGGACAGGGCCCCAACCACCTCCCTGCACAACCCATTCCAGGGCTTCACCACTCTCATGGGGAAGAACTTCCTCCTCACCGCCAGCCTGAATCTCCCCACCTCCAGCTTCATTCCATTCCCCCTAGTCCTATCACTACCTGAGATCCTGAGCAGTCCCTTCCCAGCCTTCCTGTAGCCCCCTTCAGATACTGGAAGGCCACAATGAGGTCTCCTCAGAGCCTTCTCTTCTCCAGACTGAGCAGCCCCAACTCCTTCAGTCTGTCCTCAGAGGACATATGTTCAAGCGAAGCCTCATGTGTTCTATTCTGTCCCTGTTGCCCCTTGTTTTATCACTGGGCACCACTGAGAAGAGCCCAGCCCCATCCTTGTGACCTCCACCATCCATCTCCACCTATATCCATGCACTTCCTCACTGTGGAGGGGTGAGGAGAGACAGCAGCCCCAGGCCTGGCTGTGTGAAGCCCTTCATCAAAATCCAGGTTTCTCCCGAAGTTCAGGTGAAACCTCATCCCCTGTGTTCTGGCTTGTACCCACTGCCCCCAAGCTGCTGAGGATCTTTGCTCATGTCGAGTCACCAGTGCACACTCTGAGACAGAGCTGCATCAGGGAGAAGACAAATTAGAGATGGTTAGCAGAAAGGAGGCAGAAATTAGACCCTTTTTGATCCTCTGCCCCTTAGGACACCTCCTCTGTATTTGCCTTCAGCACTTCTCCCTCTACTCAAGGCTGCAAACACAGAATCACAGAATGTTAGAGGTTGGAAGGGGTCTCAAGAGATCATCCAATCCACCCCCCCTGCCAGAAGCAAGGTCACCCAGGGTAGTCCACACAGGAATGCATCCAGGTGGGTTTTGAAAGTCTCCAGAGAAGGAGACTCCACAACCCCTCTGAGCAGCCTGCTCCAGGGCTCTGTCACCCTCGCTGTAAAGTTTCTCCTCACAGTGAGCTGAAACCTTCTGTTCAAGTTTGTATCCACTGCTCCCTGACTGATTGCTGTGCACCACCCAAAAGAGCTTGGCCCCCTCCACTTGACCCCCACCCCTCTGACACTGATCAGAGCCCTCTCAGCCTTCTCTTCTCCAGACTAAACAGCCCCAGGGCTCTCAGTCTCTCACACAATCACCAAGGTTGGAAGGGACCTCAAAGATCATCAAGTCCAACCTGTCATCACAGACCCCATGACTAAACCATGGCTCCAAGGGCCACATCCAATCCCCTCTTGAACACCTCCAGGGATGGGGACTCCACCACCTCCCTGGGGAGCACATCCCAATGGCTAACAACTCTCTCAGTGAAGAACTTTCTCCTCACCTCCAGCCTAAACCTCCCCTGGCACAGCCTGAGACTCTGTCCTCTTGTTCTGGTGCTGGTCTCTTCACAGGGGAGATGCTCAAGCCCCCTGATCATCCTCGTGGCTCTCTGTTGGACTCTCTCCAGCAGGTCTCTGCCTCTCTCGCACTGGGGAGCCCAGAACTGGACACAGCACTGCAGCTGCGGTCCCAAGCAGGGCAAAGCAAGAGGGAGAGAAGAACCTCGCTGGAGCTGCCTTGGTGGCAGCTGCATCACTGCAAGGGTTAAGTGGGAAAGCATTTCCAGCCCAGCCCCTTGGCTGGCCGAGCTGCTGGCCGCGAGTTCACTTTCCTCTTTCGCTTCTCGCTCTCCGGTGCCAAGCGTAAGGCTCTGGCCCGCTCCCCAGCCTGCTCTGCCAGCACCAGCGCCGTGACTCATTCAACAGCTCTTCATCACAACACATTCTTTCAATGGGACTTTGTTTTGGATGGCACTTGTCTTCAAAACCTGATGCTGGAGCCAGCCAGGAGATGCATAAACATGGGAGCAAAGGGAAGAGGTGAGGCACAGTTGGGTTGGGTCAAGCTGGGGGAGGGAGGGGTTGGGGGGGGGTGATGTTATTGCTCTCCTTTTTTAGCCTCCAACCAGCATCACTAATAAGAGAAGAAACCCAGCTCAGAGGAAAAAAGAGAGCTCCCCAGCCTCGTTGCCCTTCCCTGGACACCTTCAAGTGTCTCAATGTCCTTCTTCAATTGAGGGCCCCAGAACTGGACATGGGAGTGGAGAGGTATGCCCATGGTGGTGCACTCCCATCCCCACCAGGAACAGCAGCAGCCCAACCTACAATCAACCTTCTCACTGCTCCAGGTGCCAAAGTATACTTTTCTTCAGCCTTCCCTCCAACTTTCAAGGCAATGCATGCATTAAGAAAAGAACCTGCATCAAAGCTCCTGGAAGCCACTCTTAGTCATCCTGGGTGTTACTGAGCACCCTGTGAATGGAAGTGGTTTGTGTATGAAAGGGGACAAGGAGGCATTATCCCACTTCTCTTTCTCTCTGCACTCCTCCAGCCCACTCTTTACATCTGGGATCCTCTGCTCTGCCTCCACTGGGGGGAAAACAAAAAGGAGAAAGTGAAAGGAAAAAAAAAGTATTGAGGAAAATCTGGAAATCCAGATGTCTCAGCAGCAGTCCAAGCTAGGCCCTTTATGCCTTGCAATTAGGAGCACTGGAGTGCCTGAAAGCCCTGATGCTCAGCCAGCCATTGTACCTGCTCTCACCTACTTCTCCAAGAGGTGAAGTCTGGAGCAGCTGCCACTTTGCAGCTCAGATCTTTGGGTCTGAGCTATTAATAAGCCTGGAAAACAACCAGCTGTTCTCTGAGTTATGTAACAGATGTTGAATTCCCCAGGATGAAGAGGTGTTGGCCTGATGGAAGAAGTGATGGGAGGAATTTACGAAGGACATTGAGACTCTTGAAGGTGTCCAGAGAAGGGCAACGAGACTGGGGAGGGGTCTGGAGCACAGCCCTGTGAGGAGAGGCTGAGGGGGCTGGGGTTGCTTAGCCTGGAGAAGAGGAGGCTCAGGGGAGACCTTCTTGCCCTCTCCAACTCCCTGAAGGGAGGTTGTAGCCAGGTGGGGGTTGGTCTCTTCTCCCAGGCAGGCAAGCATCCCCAGAACAAGAGGACACAGTCTCAAGCTGTGCCAAGGGAGGTTTAGGCTGGAGGTGAGGAGAAAGTTCTTCCCAGAAAGAGTAATTGGCCACAGGAATGTGCTGCCCAGGGAGGTGGTGTTCAAAGTAGCCCTAGAGGTGTTCAAAGAAGGCTTGGATGTGGCACTTGGAGCCATGGTTTAGTCATGGGATCACAGAATCACCAAGGTTGGAAGAGAACTCAAAGATCATCAAGCCCAATCTGTCACCACAGACCTCATGGCACCAAGTGCCACATCCAATCCCCTCTTGAGCACCTCCAGGGATGGGCACTCCACCACCTCCCTGGGCAGCACATCCCAATGGCCAATCTCTCTCTCTGGGAAGAACTTTCTCCTCACCTCGAGCCCAAACTTCCCCTGGTGCAGCCTGAGACTGTGTCCTCCTGCTCTGGCGCTGGCTGCCTGGCAGAAGAGACCAATCCCCTCCTGGCTACAACCACCCCCCACTGGTTTCAAACACTCAAAGTGAGAGGCAGATGACCCAAGCCCAAGAGCTCAGTTGGCCAGATGCAAGCCAAAGTCCAACTTCAGGCTGTCAGAAATGAGGAGCTGGTTTGGCCCCAGTTATAAGAAGACAGAGATCAGAGCTCACACATCTCATCCTACCATGAAAACCCAGGCAGCAGATTGACATTTACAGTACATTAGAGGTTGGAAGGGACCTCCAGAGATCACAGAGTCCAACATTTCTTCATGCCCAGCAAACAGCCAGTTGTTTATGCAGTGCAGAGCAGCAGCAGGGGAACCCAAAGGCAGGAAACAATCTTGGAGGCAACTTGCACTAGGAGGGCAAAAGTCCTTGGCTCAAGACCTTCTTAAAAACTGAGCAGAGAGATGCCATCAGCCAACACATCCCACCTCCTGACTCACTGCTGGTTCAAAGCCTGGCATGCTTCCCTGACCCTAGAGACTGCAACTCCCAGTCTTCATGTGGTCAGGAACCACAAGGCATCTACCCTGCCCCAGGAGATCTGGGGGAAGTGGGTTACAGACAGGACCCACACTGCAGGCTGGAGCTGGGTTGGGGTTTGTGGCTGATTCAGGCATCTCCAGCAGACCTTGCTGGCTTGTTTGCTCCCAGCCCAGGGGTGGGTTACTCAGCTCTCCACTACACCCCCTGGAGAACTTCCCATGCAAACTAAAACGATCTGCTGAAGGGAAAACAAAGTAAACAATTCCTCTCAATCTCAACACACCCAAGCCAGGAACTGCTTCAGCTGATCCAAAACTACACTTCCAGGCCAAAACCAGAGGGTCTCATTGTGACAGAGGAAAAAGGGCTCTCAGCTTCCTCCTATTGACTTAGAGTCTCCTTTTGCCTCCCTGGAGTTGCCTTTTTCATCCCCAGCCAGGTGAAAGTTCATTCAGTTTTACTTTCATAGGCAGCACTTCTGGCTTTCCTATCCACCCAACCACGCTCATCTGACCACATGGAGCTGCAACAACAATTTCTTACTGCTTCACAAGATCACAGGATGTTAGGGGTTGGAGAGTACCAAGTCCAACCCCCCTGCCAGAGAAGGACCACAGACCCTAGCACAGGTCCCACAGGAATGCATCCAGACAGGGCTGGAAAGCCTCCAGAGAAGGAGACTCCACAACCTCTCTGGGCAGCCTGTTCAAGTGCTCTGTGACCCTCACAGTGAAGAAGATCCTCCTCATGTTGAGATGGAACCTCCTGTGCTGGAGTTTACATCCATTGCCCCTTGTCCTATCCCAGGGTGCAGCTGAGCAGAGGCTGTCCCCTCCCTCCTGACCCCCAGCCCTCAGATATTGATAAACATTTGTTAAATTCCCTCTCAGCCTTCTCCTCTCCAGACTAAACAGCCCCAGGGCTCTCAGCCTCTCCTCACCAGGCAGTGTTCCAGTCCCTTCAGCATCCTGGTTGCCCTCCCTTGGACTGTCTCAAGTAGATCCCTGAGAGATTCCTGTGTCAGCTTTTTGGGGAGAACTTAGGCAAAAATATTATTTCTCTACCAATCTAGACATGAGGGGAATAGAACAGAATAGAATGGAATGGGAATAGAATAGAATTGAATAGGAATAGAAATAGAATTAACCAGGTTGGAAAAGACCTGTGAGATCATCAAGTCCAACCTATCACCCAACACCATCTGGTCAACTAAACCATGGCACCAAGTGCCACATCCAGGCTCTTCCTACACACCTCCAGGGATGGGGACTCCACCACCTCCCTGGGCACCACATCCCAATGGCCAATCTCTCTTGCTGGGAAGAATTTCTTCCTAACATCCAGCCTAAACCTCCCCTGGCACAGCTTGAGACTGTGTCCTCTTGTTCTGGTGCTGCTTGCCTGGGAGAAGAGACCAACCCCCACCTGGCTACAACCTCCCTTCAGGGAGTTGCAGAGAGCAAGAAGGTCTCCCCTGAGCCTCCTCTTCTGCTGGCTAAGCAACCCCAGCTCCCTCAGCCTCTCCTCACAGGGCTGTGCTCCAGACCCCTCCCCAGCTTTCTTGCCCTTCTCTGGACACATTCCTTCCATTCCAACTATCCCTTTTATACCTTCATATACTGCTCCCCAGACCTGCAGGGCAGCAGCTTTGGGGTCAGTTGGACAGAGGGTCACACAGGATGTTAAGGGTTGGCAGGGACCTCAGGAGATCATCAAGTCCCAAGCCTCTACCAGAGCAGGAGCAGAGAATCCAGCCCAGGTCACACAGGAACACATCCACATAGGGTTTGAAAGTCCCCAGAGAAGGAGACTCCACAACCTCTCTGGGCAGCCTGTTCCAGGGCTCTGGGAGCCTCACAGGGAAGAAGTTCCTCCCCATGTTGAGGTGGAACCTCCTGTGCTGGAGTCACTGCTCGTCCTGGCCACTGCACCACGACTTATCCCTGCTCTCCCCAGCATCTATTAGGGTAAATATGGAAGCACAGGATTTTAAGGGAGGGAGTGTGCTGAGCACACTGAGAAAGCTTCTCATGATGACTGCTGCTAAGCAATAACTTTGCCTAGTTCATTGTCCTTAGAAAAAGCAACTAGCAATGAGAGAGAGAAATTCTAAATGAAGGATTTGGAGTAAATGACCTCCTGTTCCTATTATGCATTTGCCATCTAATGCAAGAAAAACAGGAAAGAGTCTTGCCAAGGTATGGGGAGGGGGGGGAAAAAAAACCCTCAACCCACAACAACATCAACAAAAATGAGAGGGATTTTGTTGGCAGGACTTGCAAACCATTCCTGCTCCCTCTCACCCAGCTTCCGTGGCATAATTACTGCGAGCTGCAGCTCAGCTGCCAGAGATGTTTCTGCTGGGAAGGTGCAACCACCACTTTCCCACCTTGTGCAAAACAAGAGGCTCCTGTCCTCAAAGACCCACCCAGGAGTGCAGGCAGCAGCCAGGGAAGCAAAGGGAAATAGGGTTTGGGTCAAAATCTGGCAGGTGCTCAGCAGTTGTTTGAGCACAGGGATGTGCCCTGCTGTCAAGAGGGCAGGGACAGGCTGGGGAGGGAATTTTTAGGGTGTCAGAGAGTGATAGGACTGAAGGGAATGGGGTTGCTTAGCCTGGAGAAGAGGAGACTCAGGGGTCACCTTATTGCTCTCTACAACTACCTGAAGGGAGGTTGTAGACAGGCAGAGGTTGGTCTCTTCTCCCAGGCAAGCAGCAGCAGAACAAGAGGACACAGTCTCAAGCTGTGCCAGGGGAGGTTTAGGCTGGAGGTTAGGAGGAAGTTCTACACAGAGAGAGTGATTGCCCATTGGAATGGGCTGCCCAGGGAGGTGGTGGAGTCACCACCACTGGAGGTGCTCAGGAGGAGACTTGATGGGGTGCTTGGTGCCATGGGTTAGTTGATTAGGTGGTGTTGGATGATAGGCTGGACTTGATGATCTTGAAGTTCTCTTCCAACCTGGTCTATCCTATTCCATTCTATTCTAAAACTAGAAATGGGGAGATTGAGATCGGATGTTAGGAAGAAGTTGTTCCCCATGAGGGTGAAGAGAGCCTGGCACAGGTTGCCCAGGGAGGTGGTGGAAGCCTCCTGCCTGGAGGTGTTTGCAGCCAGGCTGGAGGTGGCTGTGAGCAAGCTGCTGTAGTGTGAGGTGTCCCTGGCCATGGCAGGGGAGTTGGAACTGGCTGAGCCTTGAGCTCCCTTCCAACCCTAACAATTCTATGATTCTATCCAGCTAAGGAGACCTCTAAAATCACTTTCATGTCCTACTCCTGACCTCCTTAGCATTAGCTCCCAGTTAGGCAGGTGACAAAACCAAACTCAACCCCAGCCCTGACAAAGCCAAGCTCAACCCCAGCCCCACCACTACTACTAACACTGACACCTACTCAGCAGAGGATTAAGAATTCAGATTCAGAGATGAAATGTCTGGTCAAGACCAGCTTTATCAGCAGAGAGAGATCTGCTCCATGGTAGGAAAAACAGACCCAGGAGCCAAAGCTGAGCCTAGTGCAAGCAGTACCCTCACCAACAGATCCTACAGGAGCGGAACTTGATGAGCAGAGCTGAGGGTTGGTAACAGGGTCCAGCAACAGGCCCAGACAAGGTGAGAAATTAGGTCCAAGGTCCACCCAAGAAGCTCAGACAGGGGCAGATGGGGCTGAAAACAAAGCTACAGTGTAGGTCTAGCCAGGAGGCTGGGTGGGAGAAAACCTACCTGCAATATAGCTCGGAGATGCTTCCAGACCAGCTGAAAACAGGCACAACCACAGCACAAACTGGGTGTAAGGCCCACAGCTGAACTGAAATGGGCTCCTTAAATGTGCCCTCAGGGCTCTGAGAGCCTTAAGGCTTGATCCCAGCAGTAAGGAACACGGTGGGACCGGGCTTGAGGTGATGAATATCAAAAACCTTGACACTTGCTCCAGCATCTTAATTCATGCTCCTCTCAGGGCTGCTCTGTGCCATGGTGACAGGAAGCTGATGCACTGAATCATAGAAGCAGAATTGTTTTGCTTGGAAGAGGCTTTTAAGATCATCCAAGTCCAACCCTGCCCTAACTCTACCAAGGCTGGTGCTAAACCATGGCCCTCAGCACCACAGCTCTGCCTCGTTGAAACACCTCCAGGGATGGGCATTCCACCACCTCCCTGGGCAGCCTGCTCCAGCCCTTGAGAGCCCTTACAGTGAAGTTTCTTCTAATATCCAACCCAAACTTCCCTTGGTGCAACTTGAGGCCATTTCCTCTTGTCCTATCACTCTTACTATGGAGAAGAGGCCAACCCCCACTTGGCTCCCATCTTGTTTCAGGGAGCTGCAGAGAGCAATGAGGTCTCCTCTCAGCTTCCTCTTCTCCAGGCTAAACCACCTCAGTTCCCTCAGCTGCTCCTCCCCAGCTCTGTTCTCCAGACCCTTCCCCAGCTTTGTTGCCCTTCTCTGTGCTCGCTGCAGCACCTCAGCATCCTTCTTGCAGCACACAGCAGTTGATTTGCTGGTGAAATTGCAAGCAGGGCAGACAACTGTCCTGGGCTGCTTGATCCAGGCATAAGGCTTTGCCCTGGGTCAAGAAAGCAAATGTGAGGATTTATGAGAACCCCTCTGGACTTGCTTCCCCTCAGCATCTGCTCCTGTGCTCTTGATTCTTTTAGCTACCACGTTTGAAGTTCTCTGTTTTCCTAAACCAGCACTTTGCTAGCAGCTCTTGAGTTCCCTCAAACAGCTCTTTCTGTGCTTAGGTTACTTTCCAGCAGCACTTTGATCTATTACATAGCAAAAGCTGCTCTATTTCCCCAGCTTTCAGGTGCTGGATAAACACTCCATCAAGCAGGGGATGCACATTGTAGCCAAACCTTCAAACGTTCAGGGTTGGGTTGTCTTTTTGTTGTGTTAAACACAACCTATTCTGATTTGAAACTCCAAAGTTCTCCCTCACTGTGCTTTTAAGTTCTCATTGGACCTGCATCTTATTAACCACACTCTTGTGTGTCACAGAATCACCAAGGGTGGAAGAGACCTCAAAGATCACCCAGTCCAACCTGTCGCCACAGACCTCATGACTAAACCATGGCACCTCCAGTCCCCTCTTGAACACCTCCAGGGATGGGGACTCCACCACCTCCCTGGGCAGCACATTCCAATGGCTAACAACTCTCTCTGGGAAGAACTTTCTCCTCACCTTCAGCCTAAACCTCCCCTGGCATAGCTTGAGACTGTGTCCTCTTGTTCTGCTGCTGGTTGCTTGAGAGCAGAGACCTACTCCCTCCTAGCTACAGCCTCCCTTCAGGGAGTTGGAGAGAGCAACACCACCAACTCACCCAACACCAATCAACTAAACCATGGCACCAAGTGCCTCATCCAGGCTCTTCCTATACACCTCCAGTGATGGGGACTCCACCACCTCCCTGGGCAGCACATCCCAATGGCCAATCTCTCTTTCTATGAAGAACTTTTTCCTAACATCCAGTCTAAACTTCCCCTGGCACAGCTTGAGACTGTGCCCTCTTGTTCAGGTGCTGGTTGCCTGGGAGAAGAGACCAAACCCCTCCTGGCTACAACCTCCCTTCAGGCAACTGCTCTGGACTGTGCTCTACGCTCCTGCCTGCTTCAGATGGTGCTGATAAAACAGCAGCAACAGGAGGAGCTGGTTTCCACTTCTGAGAATGAAGCAATGCCAGCTGGAGGTTGCCCATAGTGCATCCTCAGCCGTGGGTCAGCAGAAGACAGGGCTGTGGGGGAGGGCCTGGATTCCAGCCCTGTGCACCACTCCTCTGCACCATTCTGACCCAAGGCAAGCCCTGTTGTTTTCCTGCCTTGTTGTTTCCCACCTGAGCCACATCTCCAGGAGACAGGGTAAGTGTGCAGAGGTAGAATCCTCCCTGTTGAATAAATGCATTGCATTAACATCAGTGCTTTGGGAGACCTTCTGGTGGCCTTTCAGTGCTTAACAGAGGCTGATCAGAAAGCTGGGGAGAGGCTCCTGAGCAGGGCCTGTCGTGACAGGACAAGGGGTGATGGTTTGAACTGAAAGAGGAAGATTCAGACTGGAAAGAAGAGAGAAATGTTTGATGCTGAAGGTGGTGAGAGCCTGGCCTAGGTTGCCCAGAGAGGTGGGAGATGCCCCATCCCTGGAACCTTTCCAGGTCAGGTTTTGGGGCTCTGAGCAGCCTGTTCTGGTTGGGGATGTCCATGCTAACTGCAGGGGGGTTGGGCTAGATGACCTCTAAAGGTCCTTCCAACCCAAACCAGTCTGGGACTCTATGGTTTTTCCAGACAATTAAAAACCTCTTTCATCGTGGAGATGCTGCAGTAGGGCTCTGGCAATGGTCACATTAGAGGTGGCAGAACGATCTGAGTGGGCCTAAATGAAGTCATAATTGAAATGTTTGAAGGAAAATGAGGATGGTGGTTGGGGTCAGCCCTAAATATGCTGTGCTAATGTGTTGCAGGGGAAAAATAATGTTGCTAGAATTTGCAGTGCTGTGTGAGATGGTTGGGGTTTGTTTCAAGGCTGGGGAGGGGTCTGGAGCACAGCCCTGTGAGGAGAGGCTGAGGGAGCTGGGGTTGCTTAGCCTGCGGAAGAGGAGGCTCAGGGGAGACCTTCTTGCTCTCTGCAACTACCTGAAGGGAGGTTGTAGCCAGGTGGGGGTTGGTCTCTTCTCCCAGGCAAGCAGCACCAGAACAAGAGGACACAGTCTCAAGCTGTGCCAGGGGAGGTTTAGGCTGGAGGTGAGGAGAAAGTTCTTCCCAGCAAGAGAGATTGGCCATTGGGATGTGCTGCCCAGGGAGGTGGTGGAGTCCCCATCCCTGGAGGTGTGGAGAAAGTTCTTCCCAGCAAGAGAGATTGGCCATTGGGATGTGCTGCCCAGGGAGGTGGTGGAGTCCCCATCCCTGGAGGTGTTTAAGAGGGGATTGGATGTGGTGCTTGGAGCCATGGTTGAGTTAGTCAGGAGGTGTTGGGTGACAGGTTGGACCTGATCTCTGAGTTCTTTTCCACCCTTGTTGATTCTGTGACTCTATTCTCTGGTTCTAAGAAGAACTTTTTGGACATTATAAATAACCCTTGGAGCTAAACCCATCAACTCTGTGAGCAGAAAGGAAAAGAAAAAGCTACTCTCAGCTTGGCTCTGAACTATTCCATGATTCAGGATGTAAGCATTGCTCATATGACCTTAAATATTTATACATACACTATATATACACACACACTACACTATATATATCTATCTGTATATATACACACACTATATATAAAGTATATTAAATATTAAGGAGCTGCTTGAAAAGAGATTGAAAAAAAGAGGAGAAGTTGAGAGAGCAAAATGTTTTAGAACTCTCTTTCATGGCCAGAATAATCTGACACCTCCAAACCACCCAGAGTTTAAAGGGACAAGGTTTGTGCAGCAGAGAACAAGAGTTCAAAGGCATTGCTCTGAAAGCACAAAGGATGCTCAAGGAGAGAGCAGAACCCTGAGCATGATCAATTGTACAGAAAGGAACAAGGAACAATAGCAGCTGGACCAGAGAAGGGCAACAAAGCTGGTGAAGGGTCTGGAGAGTGAGTCTGCTGAGGAGCAGCTGAGGGAACTGTGTATAAGCTGCTGGGTCTGAGCAGCTCCCCAGAAAGGCAAATGGGATTGGACGTGGCACTTGGTGCCATGGTTTAGTCATGAGGTCTGTGGTGACAGGTTGGACTTGATGAGCTTTGAGGTCTCTTCCAACCTTAGTGACACTGTGATACTGTGATCTTGGAGGTCTCTTCCAACCTTGGGGATTCTCTGATTCTATGAAGCTGGTGGAGGGTCGAGAGCACAAGAGTGGCTTGAAGGAACTGGGGTTGTTCAGCCTGGAGAAAAGGAGGCTCAGGGGAGACCTTCTGGCTCTTAACAACATAAAAGAAGGTTTCACTGAGGTGAGTGTTGGTCTCTTAGAATAGAATAGTATAGAGTAGAATTAAGCAGATTGGAAAAGACCTCAGAGGTCATCAAGTCCAACCTATCACCCATCTCCATCTGATCAACTAAACCATGGCACCAAGTGCCTCATCCAGGCTCTTCCTGTGATAGTGACTCCACCACCTCCCTGGGCAGCACATCCCAATGGCCAATCTCTCTTGCTGGGAAGAATTTCTTCCTAACATCCAGCCTAAACCTCCCCTGGCACAGCTTGAGACTGTGTCCTCTTGTTCTGGTTGTCTGGGAGAAGAGACCAACCCCCACCTGGTTACAACCTCCCTTCAGGGAGTTGCAGAGAGCAAGAAGGTCTCCCCTGAGCCTCCTCTTCTCCAGGCTAAGCAACCCCAGCTCCCTCAGCCTCTCCTCACAGGGCTGTGCTCCAGACCCCTCCCCAGCTTTCTTGCCCTTCTCTGGACACTTCTTCTCTGCTCTTCTTCTCTCAAGTAATTAGTGATAGCCAAGAGGAGATGGCCTCAGGTTGCACCAAGGGAGGTTTTGGATATGAAAAGAGATTTCTTCACTGAAAGGGTTGTCAGACGTTGGAACAGGCTCCCCAGGGAGGTGGAGTGGCCCCCATTCCTGGAGGTGTTCAAAAACCACACAGACATGGCTCTTGGGGGCCATGCTTTAGTGAGCATAGTGGTCTTGGGTTGATGGTTGGACTTTGAAGGCCTTTTCCAGCCTTACTGATTCAATCCTTCTATAATGAGGCAGGCCAGAAAGGCTTTGGAACAACAGCTTGAGGAGACACAAGAGGTCACAATAAAAGCACTTCAGAAGCATTAGGGAAATGAAGTTAGCCAGGGAGGTGGTGTGGCCAGTAGGTCTTGGCCAAATAAAGCAGGTACTCAGGAGGGACAGGGCACAGCAGAGAGGTTAAGTGACCTGTGTGCATTGCTCTCCCTCCTGAGGGGGAGGGGGAAAGCAAGCAGGAAGCAAACAATCTTTTCATCATGAAATCAACTTCTTATTGTCATCCCAGAGAGAGACTGGCAAAACAGATCTCTCCTCACTTATTAACAAACCCTCTGGGGACGGGAGGAGAGTGAGGAGAGAGGCAACAACATCTCTTCACGACACACAACTAATCAGGGCAATCAAAACCTGAATCGGCTGCAGCAGCGGCGGAACAAAATGAGTCCCTCAGAAAAGCCAATGCCTGCAGAAGGAAGGCCTGGATTTCAGTGCCAGTCAGTCCCAAATGCATCAGAGCATCACAGAACGGCCTGGGCTGGAAAATACTTCCAAGATCATGCAGTCCAACCAGCAACCCAACACCACCATGGACACTAAACCACATCCCCCGTGCCACGGCCGCGTCTCTTCAGTGCCTCCAGCGATGGGGACTCCACCACCTCCCTGGGCAGCCTGTACCAATCCCTGGCAACTCTTGTAGGGAAGAAATTGTTCCCAATCTCCAACCTAAACCTCCCCTGGCACAATTTCAGGCCATTTTCTCTTAGAATCATAGAATCAATAAGGTTGGAAAAGACCTCAAAGATCATTGAGTCCAACCTGTCACCAAACACCTCCTGACTACTAGACCATGGCACCAAGTGCCACATCCAATCCCCTCTTGAACACCTCCAGGGATGGGGACTCCACCACCTCATCTCCTCACCATCACAGCGGAAAAGAACAGAGAACAGATCCTTGCTGTTTTCTCACAGCACCAGACCTAAGAGGCAGCCAATGAAACCACCAAGAGGAGACTTAAAAAACCTCAAAAAAAAAGCCAGGGAAGTATTTTTGCAAACAGTGCACAGTGATGGTGCTGAGTATTTCCTGGAAGAACTCATGGTGCTTGAAAGCAGAGGAATGAAACAATGCTCTGAAACAGAGACAGACACAACCTCCAGCTCAGGAAGTTTCTGTGAGTGAGGGAAGGTAGGAAGCTGCAAGAGAAGATGGGATGTGGCTCTGAGCAGCCTGCTGTAGTGTGAGGTGTCCCTGCCCACGGCAGGGGGGTTGGAACTGGCTGAGCCTTGAGGTCCCTTCCAGCCCTGACAATTCTATGATTCTAAGAGGAGAGGGGGAGCTGCCAGAGGGGAAGGAGAAGAGGGGGAGCTGCCAGAGGGGATGGAGAAGAGGGGGAGCTGCCAGAGGGGATGGAGAAGAGGGGGAGCTACCAGAGGGGAATGGAGAAGAAGGGGAGCTGCCAGAGGGGATGGAGAAGAGGGGGAGCTGCCAGAGGGGAAGGAGAAGGGGAGCTGCCAGAGGGGATGGAGAAGAGGGGGAGCTACCAGAGGGGATGGAGAAGAGGGGGAGCTGCCAGAGGGGATGGAGAAGAGGGGGAGCTGCCAGAGGAGATGGAGAAGAGGGGGAGCTGCCAGAGGGGAATGGAGAAGAGGGGGAGCTGCCAGAGGGGATGGAGAAGAGGGGGAGCTGCCAGAGGGGATGGAGAAGAGGGGGAGCTGCCAGAGGGGATGGAGAAGGGGGGGAGCTGCCAGAGGGGAAGGAGAAGAGGGGGAGCTGCCAGAGAAGGTGTGTGCTGCACCTGCCCTCCTCTGGGATGTGAAGTGAGATGGGAATTTGTCCTCACTATGTCAAGGCATGGAGCTGCCATACCATTGCCCTGGCTTTGCTGGCAGAGAAGCAAAAGTTTCCTCCTGTAGCTGCTGGACACTGAGAGCTGGGAAGTGTTCTCTGGATGGCTGCAGCAATTTGATGTGGATCACATTTCTGACACAAAGTGTTCAGCTAATGGTCAAGAGAAAGGCCTTAGTGAATCATCAAATGTGACCCCATGCTTCGTGCAGAGCAGGCTCCTTTCATAACTCAGGCTCTTAAACTCAGCTAATCTATGCTGTGACATCCCCTGGGCTGCCTCTGGCTTAGGCACATTAGCACAAAAATAAAGGATCTTTTTGTCAGGGCTCTTCATGAGCTTGTCTTGAAGGAACTGCACAGCAAGGATGCCTTGTCACGGACTTGGATAGCATTGTTCACACTGATCCGTGTTCCCAGCACAACCAACTGCCCCTGGCAGGCCTCAGAAACTATAGAAGGCATTGAGGACCCAGAGAAGGTCCTTGTCACACCAGCTGTCCTCACCAAGTCCTGGCTGCTCCTGAGCTCCTCCTGGCTGCTCTGACCTGCCACAGCCACAGCACACATGTGGGGGTGGTAGGAAGGTGAAGAGGGAAGGCACCAGGGAGGACACTGGTATCCCCAGTCCCAGAAGAAGTCCTGGTGTCCTACTGTTAGACCAAGAATCTGCTGTGTTGTACATGAAGAACTCTGTTCTCAGAATCACAGAAACATTCAGGTTGGAGAAGACCCTCAGGATCACCAAGTCCAAGCCAGACCCCTACTCTGCAAGGTTCACCCCTAAACCATAGCCCCAAACACCACATCCAAACCTCCTTTAAACACATCCAGGCTTGGGGACTCCACCACCTCCCTGGGCAGCACATTCCAATGCCTAACAACTTTCTCCTCACCTCCAGCCTAAACCTCCCCTGGCACAGCTTGAGACTGTGTCCTCTTGTTCTGTGGCTGCTTGCCTGGCAGAAGAGACCAACCCCCACCTGGCTACAACCTCCCTTCAGGGAGTTGCAGAGAGCAAGAAGGTCTCCCCTGAGCCTCCTCTTCTCCAGGCTAAACAACCCCAGCTCCCTCAGCCTCTGTCACTAATTACCTGTGAGAAGAAACCAGCACAAACCTCTGCAATGTCCTTTCAGGTAGTTGTACAGAGCCAGGAGGTCTCCCCTCAGCCTCCTCTTTTCCCAACAAACCATCCCCAGCTCCTTCAGTTGCTCTTCATCAGATTTGGACTTGATGATCTTTGAGGTCTCTTCCAACCTTACTGATTCTATGATTCAGTCTCCAAAAGATCACCAAGCCCAACCAATAGCCCTGCTCTACAAGGTTCACCCCTAAACCGTATCCCCAAGCTCCACCCCTTCTTGGGGACATACCTCAGGTTCAGGGGAATACCAGCAGGTGCCTCCAGCTTTGTGTTCCCTTCACAGCTTCCTCTCAGACATCTTGCCATTATTTTTGGAAACAAACCCTGTTTGCTTCATTTTTTCCCCCCTGTAGCAGCACTTGAGTGGTCCAGGAGCTTCCTCTCTGACCCAGAACTACCTGCAAGGAGGTTGTAGCCAGGTGGGGGTTGGTCTCTTCTCCCAGGCAAGCAGCACCAGAACAAGAGGACACAGTCTCAAGCTCTGCCAGGGGACGTTCAGGCTGGAGGATAGGAAGAAGTTCTTCCCAGCAAGAGAGATTGGCCACTGGGATGTGCTGGAGTCACCATCACTGGAAGTCTTTAAAAAGAGCCTGGATGAGGCACTTGGTGCCATGGTTTAGTTGATCAGATGGTGTTGAATGATAGGTTGGACTTGATGATCTCAAAGCTCTTTTCCAGCCTGGTTAATTCTATTCTATTCTATTCTATTCTATTCTATTCTATTCTATTCTATTCTATTCTATTCTATTCTATTCTATTCTATTCCAGCATCTGCTGGCTTTTTAGCAGCTGACTCAGGGCAAAATCAGGGTCAGTGACACCTCTGGTTGCTCTCAGCCTGTCTAGAGCTGGAATTGTTTTCTCAAGCCTTCAGTGAGACCTGAGGTGGAGCCCCTGTTGTCTTCTGTGCCACAAATGATGTTAAGTCCATATTGCTTCATCATAAAGCTCTTGTTGAAGTCACACAGTTCAGCTGGGTCATAAAGAGCACTGAGAGTATTTTCCCCAGCTCCATCTCCCTCTTGTACCCCAGGGAAGGCTCACAGCTCTCATAAATGACATTTCAGAAAGGGATCAAATATTTAACAAGCTTCCTGATGGCAGCACAGTGTGGTTTATGTTCTTCAATCAGTAGGTCACAGGGCACAAGTCAGACCTTCAGATGTGGTCCTGTGTGATGGAGAAAGGACTCTCTCTGTTTTTCATGGGGAAGGGTTATCTGAAATGCCCAAATCTTCTTTCATCAGAAGCTCAGAAAGCAAGCAGCCATGGAGCTAGGCTCCACCAGCTGGAAGGAGTGGATCTCCTGGCTGTGTCTTACACCCCAGCTGCCCCACCGCAGCCCAGGGAGGAGCTCATGCCCCTCAGTTGCACAGGGGCTTGGCCCAACAGGTTTTCCTCTGAGACCAGCATCACAGAATCATAGAATTGTTAGGGTTGGAAGGGACCTCAAGGAACAGCCAGTTTCAAACCCCCTGCCATGCCCAGGGACACCTCACACTACAGCAGGTTGCTCACAGCCACATCCAGCCTGGCCTCCTCCACCTCCCTGGGCAACCTGTGCCAGGCTCTCACCACCCTCATGGGGAACAACTTCTTCCTCACATCCAATCTCAATGTACCCCTTTCTAGTTTTGCTCCATCCCCCCAATCCTATCACTCCCTGACACCCTCAAAAGTCCCTCCCCAGCTGTCTTGTAGGCCCCCTGTCAGTTAGGATTAATCCTGCTGGTGGGGTTAACATTGCAAGAGACCTGCAGTTGTTGTTCCAGGATGTGGGTTTTGCATGCAAGCTCCTTGAAAGGAACTTAGAAAGAGCACAGCTTTTCATGGGCTGCATGTGTAAGGGGCAGTGCCACCCTAAGAGCTTCTTGGCACCATCACAACTCTCATGCTACAGCATATTAACGTGGGTAACACTTGGGTGACAACAGCACCATCTCCATCACCAGCCTGCTGGCCACAGCAGAACTCAGAGTCACAGAATCCTTTTACTTGGAAAAGCCCTTTAACATCATCCAGCCCCAACCATTCTCTAACTCTACCAAGGCTGGTGCTAAACCATGGCCCTCAGCACCACATCTCTGCCTCTTTGAAACACCTTCTGGGACAAGGGCTCCACCACCTCCCTGGGCAGCCTGTGCCAGTCACTGAGAACCCTTTCAGTGCAGAAGTTCCTTCTGCTATCCAACCTAAACCTCCCCTGCTGCAACTTCAGGCCATTTGCTCTCATCACTTGTTACTGGGGAGAAGAGACCAACACCCACTTGGTTCTCACCTCCTTTCAGGGAGAGCCAGAGGTCTCCCCTCAGCCTCCTTTTCTCCAGGCTGAATAACAGCTGCCTCAGCTGCTCCTCACCAGACCTATTCTCCAGGTCCCTCTACCATCCTCATTGCCCTTCTCTGGACCTGCTCAATGTCCTTCTTGGAGTGAGAGACCTTTCTTAGGAACCACTAGCCAGCAACTGCTCCTTCCTTGTGCCAATGCACTCCTACTTTCTCCTTCTGGGCCTGGCTGCAGATCTGGAGTCAGTCCCTGCTGCACATGGTTACGGACACCAAACGTCCTCAGGCTCAGTATCTCCTCCATGACCATCCCTGCACCACAGCACAGCAGCTCTCTCCTTCATGAACCTTTACTTCTCAAGTTAATCCTTTCCCAGCTTCAGAGGATGTTCCTCCACAGCCCATTTATGAAGGAGCAAGAGGAAAAACCCATTTTCCATGGAGCCCAGTTTCATTTACATCTCTGTGCCTGCCAGACCCTTCCTTCTCTTTATCCTTGCAATAGAACCTCCGAGAGAAGCCTTTGTTAAATCACCTGGGAGCATCCCACCAGCTTCCAGCAAAGCATCTGCAGCTCCCAAGGGATTCTTAATCCACTTTGAAGCTGTGGCCCAGGCTCCTAAATTGCTTGGGCAGTTCTCAAGCTGGAGTCCATGCTTCAGACAGAGCCAGAAGCAATTCAGAGCAACGCAGCTCACGAGCAGACCAGGTCATAGCACAAAAGGATTTAAAGGGTGAAACCTGTGTCAATCTGGACAACATCTGTACAGGAGTTCCTTGAAAACCTGCTTTTAAAGATCCCCAGGGGCTTCTGATATAATTTGGCTTAACTTTATTTAAAACTCAGCCCCTAGCAGACAATTGATTTTTGGCAGCCCCTGGGTGGTCATGGAAAACAAGGTTTCCATTGTCTGTGCGAGCCTCCTACCTCCCTCCATTCAAACTGCAGCTTTTAAATAATACACTGAGAGTAGCTTATGTTCAAAGGGGAAAACCATGTCCTGAAGGAGGGAAAAATCAAAGGAGAAAATAGCTGAGCAGATGGTGGATTAGCCTGCTCTGAAAGGCTACCTGCACGCAGCTACAGCATCCAGATGATCAGCAGAATCGCTCCACTACCTCCCTCTCTCCCCTAGAAAGCCAAAGCATCGACCAAAAGAAGTCAGATATGATCTCTCCAAACCCAAGTGTTCCTCATGCCAGCCAGGGCAAGCCAAGCCAGAGGTGCACCAGAGGTCCAGTGCCTCCAGTACGGGACAACAAACTGAAGCACACAGAGACTAAGGTCTGCAGCCCCACATCTGCATCCCAGTGTCCACTTGTTCCTGGTTAAGCATGGACACAGAGTGGCTGCTCTCATGCCACCCTACCTGGGACATGCCTATTTGGACACTCATTATATGATTCACAGCTTCACAGGGGCTGAGGGAGCTGGGGTTGTTTAGCCTGGAGAAGAGAAGGCTCAGGGAAACCTTATTGCTGTCTGCAACTCCCTGAAGGGAGATTGTAGCCAGGTGGGGGTTGATCTCTTCTCCCAGGCAAGCAGCACAAGAACAAGAGGACACAGTCTCAAGCTATGCCAGGGGAGGTTTAGGCTGGATGTTAGGAAGAAATTCTTCCCAGAGAGATTGGCCATTGGAATGTGCTGCCCTGGGAGGTGGTGGAGTCCCCATCCCTGGAGGTGTTTAGGAAGAGCCTGGATGAGGCACTTGGTGCCATGGTTTAGTTGCTCAGATGGTGTTGGGTGAGAGGTTGGACTTGATGATCTCACAGGTCTTTTCCAACCTGGTTAATTCTCTCTTCCATAACAGATTGCATTGGTTTGAAAGAGAGCCTCAAAGATCATCTTGTCCAACCCCTCTGCGGTGAGCAAGGACACCTCCAGCCATGCAGAGGGCCACATCAAGTCTGATTGCCACAGCTTGGCTACATCAGAGCTTTTGACACCTTGCAGCTGATCCTGGACCACTTTAGAGCCATTCAGGAGGTCCATCTCTGCTCAAAACAACATCTGCTGGGCTTTTGGTAGCTGACACAGGGCAAAATCAGGGTCAGTGTTAACCAAGGGATCAAAAGGATCCACACCTGACTGGTGCCAAGTCCCCTGGAGGTAACTGCTCTCACGCAGCCTAAGCTGAGGTGCCACACCACGGGTTAGATCTCCAGTGGTTGGCTTAATAACTGTGCAGTTTCATTCACCTGATCCCTTTCTGGGAGTTGAGACCTCCACAGCACTCTGTGACTGGGTTCTAATTTATCACAGCAATTCAAGCTGCAGTCCCCTGCCAGAGATGGAGAATGGGCTTGACATCCGTCTTTTGCTCTGAATGGAAGAGCATATTAGCCTCTGGCAGCCAGAAAGAGTAAATTTGGGTTTTATCTCAGTCAGATCCATTTTGGTCCCCCTTCCTGCTCCTGATATCCTGCTATTTCCCTTTTGTTTAAAGGTGGCTGGCAAAGGGGAAAAGCAGAAATGAGAGCTATGCCTTTTGTGTTTGTGCTCTTTCCAGCGCGTGGAGGAAAGGAAGTGGGAAAGGTCCTTACCTACAGTAAAAAGGCAAAGAGAGAATGATTCTTCCATTTGTCCTCAGAAATTCTTCTTGCCCAGGTGGCCAAGAGGGTCAATGGCAACCTGGTCTGCATCAGGAAGAGTGTGGCCAGCAGGAGCAGGGAAGTCATTGTGCCCTGTGCCTGCAATAGTTAGCCACACCTTGAGTCCTGTGTCCAGATCTGGGCTCCTCCATTTAAGAAGGACATTGAAAGAGTGGAAGGTGTCCAGAGAAGGGCAAGAAAGCTGGGGAGGGGTCTGGAGCACAGCCCTGTGAGGAGAGGCTGAGGGAGCTGGGGTTGCTTAGGCTGGAGAAGAGGAGGCTCAGGGGAGACCTTCTTGCTCTCTCCAGCTCCCTGAAGGGAGGTTGTAGCCAGGTGGGGGTTGGTCTCTTCTCCCAGGCAAGCAGCACCAGAACAAGAGGACACAATCTCAAGCTGTGTCAGGGGAGGTTTAGGCTGGAGGTGAGGAGAAAGTTCTTCCCAGAATGAGAGATTGGCCATTGGGATGTGCTGCCCAGGGAGGTGGTGGAGTCCCCATCCCTGGAGGTGTTCAGGAGGGGATTGGATGTGGCACTTGGAGCCATGGTTTAGTTGTCATGAGGTCTTGGGTGACAGGTTGGACTTGATGATCTTTGAGGTCTTTTCCAACCTTATTGATTCTATGAAATTCAGGTCTTGTTTGTGCTAGGAAGATCTTAGATGGTTGGAGACTGAACGAGAAGGGCAAGATGCAGCTAACTCTTCCTGCTTCCATGGAGCTCTGATCTTTGTGTCTGCTCAGGGCCTGGTCTCTCGTGGTGTTACTGAGTGTCCTGGAGGGGAGGAAAGGGCTCCAGGAGTACAGAAAATTTGCTGCCTGGATACCTTTTGCAGGGTGCTGGTGACTGTCTGCCAAAACTACTGAGGGCTGCCTCCTCATTCAGGATTCAAATTCACCCTTTCCACCTCAGCAATCTCCGTGGCCATCACAGGCTCACAGGATATTAGGGGTTGGAAGAGACCTCAGGAGATCATGGAGTTCAACCCCCCTGCCAGAGCAGGGCCAGAGAATCCAGCACAAGATCCACACAGACATGCATCTAGATGGGCTTTGAAAGTCTCCAGAGAAGGAGATTCCACAACCTCTCTGGGCAGCCTGTTCCAGTGCTCCACCACCCTCACAGTGAAGAAATTCCTCCTCACGTTGAGGTGGAACCTCCTGTGCTGTAGTTTATATCCATTAGCCTTTGTCCATCTCAGCCTTTCTGTGCACCTGCCCAGATGGGGAAGAGACAAGCTTCTCATCAGTCATAATTAAACCAAAAAGGTGAAAAACAAGGGGGAAAGGAAACCTTCTGATCACCACAATGCCACAAAGAGGAATCTGAACTCAAATTTTCTCAGTTTAGATAAAGGAAACCTTACACAGGTCCCAGAATCACAGGGTGGGAGGGGTTGGAAGAGACTTTTGGAGATCATGGAGTCCAACCCCGCCCTGCCAAGGCAGTTTCACCTGAAGAAGATCACACAGGAACATGATCAGAAGGGTTTTGAATGCCTCCAGAGAGAAGAGATTCCACCACTACCTCTCTAGGCAGCCTGCTCCAGGGCTCCATCAAGCCTAAATTAATGAAGTTCCTCCTCATGTTTAGATGGAGCTTTTTATGCTCCAGTTTGCACCCACTACCCCTTGTCCTGTCACTGGGCAGCACTGATAAAAAGCCTTGTCCCAGTCCCCTGGCACTCACCCTTTCAGCAGTGATCAGCACTGATGAGATTTCCCCCTCAGCCTTCCCTCTCCCAGGCTAAAGAGCTCCAATTGTCACTCTTTCCTCGTAAGAGAGATGCTCCAGTCCCCTCATCATCTTTGCAGCCCATTGCTGTCCAGCAAGTCCTGGTCCTCCTTGAACCAGGCAGCCCAAACCTGGACCCAGTGTTCCAGAGGTCACCTTCCATCTGAGTGATGCCAGGTGAACAACTCCCTGCCTCCCAATCCCTCTAATTCCTGCTGTCAGCGTGGTTCAGGAGCCGTTTGAAACGCAGAGTGAGGAACTTAATTACTGAGAACAAAGCCCTGAATTACACCAACTGCTGATCTCCAGAATGCTTTCCCCCACCCTGCCCTCCTCTTTTTTTAATCTCACTCTTCACAGAATTAGAATGGAAAAGCCAAACCTGGCCACCCAGCCCTGCTGTCATCATTCAGGTATCCACCAGGAGATCAAGCCAGGCTCGGGCACCAGCGGTGGCTCAGGGGTGGGTGGAAGTCACAGCTGACGTGACTGCAGGTGGGCTCAGCTCCATCCCTTTTTGGTGGGGTCCCACCAAGGGGAGGCTCCGGTGGGTCTCCAGGCTGCATGCTTGGTAGCAGTGGGGATGCAAAGGGTTGGGCCTGGGAAAGATCAGGCGGTGCCAGGACGCGTTCCCTAATAGTCAGCAAAACTTTTCAGCCCTTCATTTCATTCTATTATTTCTGCTGATGGCACTATAAATAATTACTCCCCACCCTCCGTGTGCTGGTGAGGCTTGAGTCACTTTGCTGAGCTGAGATGTACATTTTGTTCATCTTTCCTCACCCCACTTGTATTTGTCAGTGGTTTTTTTAAAGCCTGCTCTGGCTTTTCCAGCTCTGTCGGGATGGAGGGAACAACCCCGGGGGGCTTCACCCCAGAGGAGTTTGCCTGCAGCCCCGCTCAGGAACAGGTTTTTCACTTACAGCCACTTTCAGGTTTCTTTGCCAGGTCATTTGTTCTCCTGCTGCAAGCTGGGAACAAGGCAGCTATTATCCTGCCACTTGGTCACAAGGGCCAAGCTCCTTCCTAACGTCAGCACAAGTCACAAATGGTTAAAGAGCTGCCAAAGAGGCAGGAGCCAGCGATGAAAACAACCCCAACCGGGCAAACCGACCAAGGCAGCACCCCGGGGTACACACACGACACTTCTGGCCCTCCACAGCCCTGCACCCCCAGGAGTTAACCCTGCTGCAGACTTTGCTGTGCTCTGGCATCTTTGCTTTGGCTTGCAGGCACTGTTCCTCCTCCTCCTTTCATTCCTTTGACTGCTCAAGTCCAAACATCTCACTGCCCACAAACCACCTGATAATTCCAGGTGCTCTGGCTCAGCTGCTCCTACACCCCTCTACAGCTCCACTTCCCTTGCTCATTTGGCAAGTTCCCTGTCCCATCACTTTCCCACTTAGAGCAAACATCATCACAATCCCATTTCTCCAAGCCCACAGAGCTGGGGGCGTTCAGCATCCCCTACCCAAGCCCACTGCCCCGTGTCAGGGTGGCAAGGCAGAGGTTGTGCTGGTGGATGAACAGAAGGATGGGATGTTGGGTTGGTGTTTTTTTCCCCCCTCTCCTGTGCTAATGTTTCATCATGCTGTACATAAGCAGCTTGTCTCCTGATTTACTGAGAGCAGTGGCCACCATCTCACACTCCTCAAGGAGATTAGTGGCTGCTTTTCCAGCCCTGTTTCAAGCCTGGAGGAGGTTTGCTATTCGTCAAAAGTGTTATTAACCTCAGATAGGCACCAGGATAAATGTTCTCCTGGCAGAGTCTCTCTTCCCCTCTGGGGATCCGTGCAGGAAGGAGATTCCTCAGAACCCACACTCACCTGGGACCAGTCTGCAAAGAGGAAAACCAGGCTCTTATTAAGGTCAGGGTATCCTGACAATGCACCAGCCCAGGTCAGCTATAGGGGGTGGGGTGGGGGGGAAGAGCAAACCACACTGTAAAGAAACAGCTGTGTTATGAAGAAATACAAATGAGGAGAGCACTCAGTTAGGAGCAGGAGGGGAGAGAAAAATCGATGGGTGAATGGGATAGTTAGCAGCTAAACGCTCTCTGTGCACAACCTTCCTGCTGAAGGGCAATTTATAAGCCCGGCTAAAGGCGCTCTGGGCGACGCTGCTGGAGGAATGCGACTCCAGAGCGGAGAAAGCACCTTCCCTGTTAACCCCGGGATCCTGGCCGTGAGGGAATGCTCTGCATTGAGAGTGCAATGCGCATGGAAGGATATGGCAAAAAACTCTCTTAACCTGGTTGCACTTAGAAGGGGGGAGGCAGAGGGGAGAGGAGCTGTGACGGGAGGCGAGAGCGCGACGGGGACCAACTTCTCCGGTGATTTATGAAGCAGGCATCCCAACTTATCTCCTGCTGCATGGCAGCTCTTGGATTTAAGGAGCGAGGGAAAGAAAAACAACCCTCCCCCCTCCAAAAAAAACCCCACCACAACAACCCCACCATTCTAGGTCATGCACTTAGCTGTTGAAAAGGGAGCAGAGAGAAGAGGGAAGAGAGTGGCGGTGAGCAGGACAGGGAGCCCCTTGTCCCCAGGTAGGCTGCAGGTACCACCATCCCCACGAGCAGCCCAGAGCGATGGAAAGGGAAAGGCAAAAGGAAGAGGCATGGGAGGGGAAAAAAAGGGGGAAAAAAGGAAAACAGGGAGATGTTCCCAGCTAAGAGATAGGAGAGAGGGGGAGAAGCCATGCGAGCAGCCCCATCCCTCCGTGCATTACCTACTGCCGGCGGTCCCAGGTGAGAGGTTCCCCCCGTCCATGCCGCGGTGCCGGCGAGATGTCCTGAGGAAGCAAGAGTGACTGCCACGACTTGGGAAGACAGAATATGCTACAAGCTTTAATTAAAAGAGTCTGAAGGCTCTCTCCTGCTCGCTCGCCCTGTGTTGTGGTTTTTTTTCCTCTCCTTGCAGCACTGGATGGGATTTAAAGGGCTAGAACCCCAATTTGGCGTCGCTGCTCCCCCAGGAGCCACGCTCTCTCCTCCTGGCCTGACAGCTCCGCCAGCGCCTCGCCGCCCGTCGGGGGCATCCTGGCAGCTGGAGCAAGTCCGTAGTAAGCAAGCAACAGTAGCTACTCAGTGGCAGCAGCAGCAACAACAAATTGTGAATCAGTGCTCCGGAGCTCAGGCACAGCAGGCGGCGAGCGGGGATGGTTTTGGCAGCGGGGTGGCCAAGAGGAGCCCAACAACTCCTGCCGGCGCAGGGAGGAAAGTTTGTGCCCTACCAATGCTCCAATGAGTCAGGAGGAGAGCTGTGCCCACGCCGCCCCGGTGCTGCTGCCGCGCTGCGACAGTGCCCAAAGGCATGGCCCTCCCGCTGCCAGCTTGGGCTGGGCAGCACGGGGTGCTCTGGGTGGAGGGGGGCTGTGGGGAAGGGTTGCGTCACCCCAGCTCAGCTCTGCAAGATGAAGCCCTCGGCCTTCTCCTGCCTGCAGCCAGGGAGCAGAGCAGCATTGCCGCTGGGATTTGGTGGCCACTCGCTCATGCCAAGGCAGCAAGGAGAGGACCTGACGCAGACAGGTGTGCAGTTGGTGCTGCTCTCTCCTTTGGTTCCAGGTTTCTCCAACTGTTTTCCAGACAGAGCTCAGGCTCTCAGAGCATCCCAGTCTGCTCAGCATGGCAGGGATGGCCAAAGCACGTCAGCAAGCCCCGCTGGACAGCTTTCCCCATTCCCTTCCCAGCAAAGAGGTGCTGAAGATTGAGTGCAGAGCTTTCCTTGAACACTACTTGGTCTGCACTTCGAGTTGAAATGATCAAAACAAAAAGGGGAACAGAAAAAATAAAGAACAGGAAGAACCTCATCTCCTCTTTCTTTACCTTGGTTTGGCCACAAAACGCAAACCCCTCTGGCCAAGGTTGGTTTCAGAGCATCCTGGCTGCGAGCTGCGGCGCTGGCTGTGGTCGCTCAGTCCCTGCCTCGCACTCCAGGCTGACCCACATGTTCTGGCTTTCTCTTGTCTTATTAATTACGTGAGGTGCTGGGTGCCAAAGCGAAAAGCTGGTTCTAATTCCACGCCGCAAACCAGTTCCAAGTTGCTGAGATAATTAGCCGGGCCCTTAATGAATGAGAAGACTACCAACATGGAGGGAGGAAGGAAGGGCGAGGAGGGAGGGGAAAGAGCGATTTGGGCCTGGTTAAGGAAACCACGTCCAGGTTGGAGGCTCCGTTCCTCAAGCCAAGGCTTCGCACAGCCTTCGGCACCCAAGGAGACGGTGGCGGCCGCGGGGCTGCCGGCCGGCTCCGTGGCGCGGCTGGCCGAGGAGTCTGCTTGGCTGCCGGCCACGCTGGGGAGCAGAGCGGCTCCGGCTCCTCACCGTAGCCTGGTGACATCCATCTGGCTGCAGGCAGCGGAGAGCAAGTGGTTTTGGAGCCTGCTTTTGTCACGAGCCTTGGAAAAGCGGAGCGAAGGGTCACACCGAGCTGGGGCTGTTGGGTTTGCTGGAGCACTTCCGCCCCGGGCAGGGTTTCTGTTGGTGGCTGGAGGGTTTCACCTCCAAAGAGACCTCTTTGAATCTCTGCGAGCACCTCCACCTCTTCCTTCAAAAATCAAGCTGCTAGCAGGCAGAGATCCTGTTTTCCAGGTTAATGCCGAGCTAGCCACAGGCTGCAAGTTGCCAGGTTAGCCATTCCTGGGCAGAGGTGGATGGGGAAAGCACTTCCCTCAGTGATGAGGCAGCCCAGGCAGAGGTGAAGCACCAGCAGAAAGCAGCAGGTCCCCAGAGCCTCCAGCCTGGGGCCCGAGCCGGTTGTTCTCCTGCGCGCACCTCGGAGACGTGCGGTTGTTGTGCCTTTAATTATTAATCCTTGCATTGACGTCTTCAGAGGCTCACAGGCTTCTAAAGGATGCTCCAATGTAGAGAGAAGAAAAAAAAGGTAGGGGGAGAAAAAAAAAGGGAGGAAAGATAAATTTCCTTTTCTCCCTTCAAACTTGTCCGAGTCCCATGATGAATTTGATTGCCGTTCCGCTCTGATTTTAAATCTAACGAGAAACATTAAGGGCTTGCAATTAAAAGATCCCTTCCCAGAGATACTGGAAAGCAGCCTGAAAGGCAGCCCATGACTGAGGATATTTTTCATGGGCCAGGTCTGATCATAGAGTCAATAAGGTTGGAAAAGACCTCGGAGATAAACAAGTCCAACCTCTCACCCAACACCATCTGATCAACTAAACCATGGCACCAAGTGCCTCATCCAGGCTCTTCCTGGTGACTCCACCACATCCCTGGGCAGCACATCCCAAAGGCCAATCTCTCTTGCTGGGAAGAACTTCCTCCTCACCTACAGTCTAAACCTCCCCTGGCACAGCTTGAGACTGTGTCCTCTTGTTGTGGTGCTGCTTGCCTGGGAGAAGAGACCAACCCCCAGCTGGCTACAACCTCCCTTCAGGGAGTTGGAGAGAGCAAGAAGGTCTCCCCTGAGCCTCCTCTTCTCCAGGCTAAGCAACCCCAGCTCCCTCAGCCTCTCCTCACAGGGCTGTGCTCCAGACCCCTCCCCAGCTTCCTTGCCCTTCTCTGGACACCTTCAAGCCTCTCAATGTCCTTCGTAAACTGAGGAGCCCAGAACTGGACACAGGACTCAAGGTGTGGCCTAAGCAGTGCTGAGCACAGGGCACAATGACTTCCCTGCTCCTGCTGGCCACACTCTTCCTGATGCAGGCCAGGATGCCATTGGCTTTCTTGGCCACCTGGACACACTGTTTCAGCTTGGTTGAAGACCCTAAGCCTTAGTTGCATTTCCAGCCACAGATCCCTGCTTCTGAAACAAACCTCCTACCCACTGTGCTCAACCTGGAAGCCTAAGGTGGGGGGCAAATGAACCTCAGCATCATGGCATCCTGGATTCCCAGATTCTTAGAGAGCCATAGAATTGTTTTGGTTGGAAAAGACTTTGAAGCTCATCCAGTCCAACCATTCTCTAACTCTACTAAGGCTGATGTTGAACCATGGCCCTCAGCACCACATCTCTGCCTCTGAGACACCTCCAGGGATAGGGATTCAACCACCTCCCTGAACAGCCAGTGCCAGTCACTGAGAACCCTTTCAGTGAAGAAGTTTCTTCTAATGTCCAACCTAAACCTCCCCTGGGGCAACTCGAGGCCATTTCCTCTTTTCTATTACATGTTCCTAGGGAAAAGAGCCCAAGACCCAACAGGCTTCAGCCTCCTGTCAGGGAGTTGTAGAGAGCAAGAAGGTCTCCCCTGAGCCTCCTCTTCTCCAGGCTAAGCAACCCCAGCTCCCTCTGCTGCTCCTCACTGGCCCTGTTCTCCAAACCCTTGCCCAGCTCAGCTGCCTGTCTGTGGATCTTCTCCAGAACATCTCTGCATCTTCTAAACAGTTCCAGGAATGGGCATCTTGGGCTGATGACTCTGACATACTCATCTCCTCCCTCTTCTCTATAATCATCTGAGTCATGGCCATGACACAGGAGGTCTTTCTTCTGCAATGAGCCTCAAGTCCCTCCTGTGCCATACGTTCAGTGTCGGGTTCATTGAGTGTTGAGAAACAAGAAGTTAAACCAAAGTTCACTGAAGGTTTTTCCTCACTGAAGGTCTTCTTACCTCCAACAGATAGAATAGGATAGAAAAGGAGTAAACCAGGTTGGAAAATACCTTTGAGATCATCAAGTCCAACCTATCACCCAACACCATCTCATCAACTAAACCATGGGACCAAGTGCCTCACCCAGGCTCTTCCTAAACACCTCCAGGGATGGGGACTCCACCACCTCCCAGGGCAGCACATTCCAATGGCCAATCTCTCTTGCTGGGAAGAATTTCTTCCTCACCTCCAGCCTAAACCTCCCCTGGTGCAGCTTGAGACTGTGTCCCCTTGTTCTGGTGCTTCTTGCCTGGGAGAAGAGCCCAACCCCCACCTGGCTACAACCTCCCTGCAGGGAGTTGGAGAAAGCAAGAAGGTCTCCCCTGAGCCTCCTCTTCTCCAGGCTAAGCAACCCCAGCTCCCTCAGCCTCTCCTCACAGGGCTGTGCTCCAAACCCCTCACCAGCTTGGTTGCCCTTCTCTGGACATGTTCCAGCAAGTCAACATCTTCCACTTGACCTCATTTGGTCCTTTCTCTGCAGGGCAATAAGTCTCCTGGAACGCCTGCAGCTAGGTAGATGTTTCATCTCAGGCAGAAATCAGCGCCTGCAGGGGTTTGCATTGCCAAATTGCCACCAGCAGTAGATCCAGAGGAGCCTGTGAGGTTGCAGAACTGCTCAGCCAGCATCATAGCAGCTGACAGCTCCTTCTGCTTCTGCTGGGTGGTTGCTTGCTTAATGGAAGAGGAGTCACTTTGATTTTACTGCCTGCAAGGAAGTCAGAGGACAGCTGCTTGTGAATTATTCTTAGTAAACAGAACAAATAAAGTCCAGAGGGTGACCAGAGGGCTGGAGAACCTCCCACCTGGGGACAAGCTGAGAGAGCTGGGATTGTTCAACCTGGAGAAGAGAAGGCTCTGGGGAGACCTTAGAGCAGCTTTGCAATATTTGAAGAGGGGATACAGAAGACCTGGAGAGGGACTTTGCACAAAGGCATGGAGTGACAGGATGAGGGGGGAAGGCTTCAAGCTGGAAGAAGCTGGATTTGGATTAGACATTAAGAAGAAATTCTTCCCCATGAGGGTGGTGAGGCACTGGAGCAGGCTGCCCAGAGAAGCTGTGGAGGCTCCAAGCCCAGAAGTGTTCAAAGGCAGGTTGGATGGGGCCTTGAGCATCCTGGTCTAGTAAGAGGTGTCCCTGCCCATGGCAGGGGGTTTGGAACTAGGTTGTCTTTAAGATCTCTTCCAACCCAAACTATTCTGTGAGACTGAGAGAAATAGTGGGTTTCTGAGTATGGCATGGAAAGATAGAGCAGCATGTAAAAAGCACCAAGGCAAAGGCACTTCAGGGAGCAGAGCTGCTAGACTGGATCAAATCCTCAGTCCTTTTGCCTCGCCCAGAGCACCCAGACCCTACAGCAAGCAGGGGCACTGCTTGTCCTTGCATGGAGCACCTCTCTTCTTGACACCAGCTCAGCCATCCTCCCCCAGATCCTTGGGTCTGACTGCAGTTAGGCAGGATAGAAAGGACACAGAAGCAACCCAGGTGACACAAAACCCATCAGCCAGGTGCAGAGCTGTGCAGGATCTTGCCCCAGACCCACATCACATTGCTGCTCAATTGCTTTTCCCACACCAAGAGAGAGGATGCCTGCAAAGCCAGGGCTGGTCCAGCACCCAGATGAGCTGACTGTCTGCTCCCAAGCTAAGCAGTGGGTTTGATGCTTCAGGATGGCAAACCATCTTGCACAGGTTTCAGGGCTGGATTTCCCCATTGCTGCTGCTTTCCTTCCCAGCTCACAGAATACTCCAGAGAGAGGCTATTTACAAAGGCAGGAAGCAATAGGACAAAGGACAATGGTTTGAAACCAGAGCAGGGTAGATTCAGGCTGGACATGAGGAGGAAGTTCATTATGGTAAGGGCAGTAAAATACTGAAACAGGTTGCCCAGAAAGGTGGTGGAGGCCTCATAGCTGGAGGTATTCAAGGCCTGGCTTGATGGGGCTCTGAGCAACCTGCTCTAGTTTGTGATGTCCCTGATGACTGCAGGGGAGTTGGACTGGATGACCTTTAGAAGACCCTTCCAAGCAAGTGCATTCCATGATTCCATGACAGAAGCATAGAATCAATAAGGTTGGAAAAGACCTCAAAGATCATCAAGTCCAACCACACCCAACACTTCCTGACTACCAAATTATGGCTCCAAGTGCCACATCCAGTCCCCTCTTGAACACTGCCAGGGATGGGGACTCCACCACCTCCCTGGGCAGCACATCCCAATGGCCAATCTCTCATTCTGGGAAGAACTTTCTCCTCACCTCCAGCTTAAACCTCCCCTGGCACAGCTTGAGACTGTGTCCTCTTGTTCTGGTGCTGTTTGCCTGGGAGAAGAGACCAATCCCCTCCTGGCTGCAACCTCCCCACAGGTATTTGTAGACAGCAAGAAGGTCTCCCCTGAGCCTCCTCTTCTCCAGGGATTGGATGTTTGGTGTTTAGGAAGAAGTTGTTCCCCATGAGGGTGGTGAGAGCCTGGCACAGGTTGCCCAGGGAGGTGGTGGAAGCCTCCTGCCTGGAGGTGTTTGCAGCCAGGCTGGATGTGGCTGTGAGCAACCTGCTGTGCTGTGAGGTGTCCCTGGCCATGGCAGGTGGGCTGGGACTGGCTGAGCCTTGAGGCCCCTTCCAACCCTAACAATTCTGGGAGTCTATGATGTATCTGCTCTGAGCAGACAAGGCAGTCTCCAAGTGCAATACTGTGTCAGGCCAAAGAAAATGGCCATCTGCCTCTGCAATTAATCACTACAAATTACAGCCCTTTAATGAAGGGAGAAAGCAAAGGGAATAAAACATGTTGGAAACCTGCAGGCAGAGTTTTGCTCCCCTGCCTTCCAGCTCAAAGCTTTGAAAGCCTTGTTTGCTCTTCCCAGAGTATCACAGGGGGATTATTTAGAGCATCAAAAGGAATTGGTAAACAAACAACCACCCAACAAAAACTGGTTAAACACAGAGGAGCTGCTGCTTAATCAGCTTTTGTCTATCTGCCCCCAATCTCTCCTTTTGCTGACTTTCCAAATCCCTTGTGGCCACCTAAGCACAAGCTGAGGCCATGGGGAAAGGAATCATCCAGCTCTCAGGATAAAGGGGCATGTAATTAATTTAATCACTAATTAGTTAAGGGTTTGGGGTTTTTTTCTTAATCCAGATTTGAAAATGAAACTCAGCTGATCCCACCTGGGTGCCCATGTGTCCACCTGCCTCAGTGGCTTCTGCATCCCTGGAAGCTGTGCAGCTCCGTTCAGGAGGGACACATCCAGCCAAGAAAAGGCTTCAGCTGACCCTGGGAGGTGCCAGGCTGTCCCCTGGGGAGGCAGTCCTTCAAGAGGTGCCAAACTGGCAACAAAATAGCCTGCACTTGAGCCCCTAAGACAGGAATCTCAGTGGGACACTAGGTTTTACTGAACATGAGCCAGCAGTGTGCCCAGCTGGCCAAGAAGGCCAATGGAACAGTGAGGCCAGCAGGAGCAGGGAAGTCATTGTGCCCTGTGCTCAGCACTGCTTAGGCCACACCTTGAGTCCTGTGTCCAGTTCTGGGCTCCTCAGGTTAGGAAAGATGTTGAGATGCTGCAAGGTGTCCAGAGAAGGAAGACCTCCTGTGTCATGGCCATGACTCAGATGATTATAGAGAAGAGGGAGGAGATGAGTATGTCAGAGTCATCAGCCCAAGATGCCCATTCCTGGAAGTGTTTAGAAGATGCAGAGATGTTCTGGGGATGATCCACAGACAAGCAGCTGAGCTAGGGAAGGGTGTGGAGAGCAGGGCTGGTGAGGAGCAGCAGAGGGAGCTGGGGTTGCTTAGCCTGGAGAAGAGGAGGCTCAGGGGAGACCTTCTTGCTCTCTACTACTCCCTGACAGGAGGCTGAAGCCTGTTGGGTCTTGGGCTCTTTTCCCTAGGAACATGTAATAGAAAAGAGGAAATGGCCTCGAGTTGCCCCAGGGGAGGTTTAGGTTGGACATTAGAAGAAACTTCTTCACTGAAAGGGTTCTCAGTGACTGGCACAGGCTGCCCAGGGAGGTGGTTGAATCTCTATCCCTGGAGGTGTTTCAGAGGCAGAGATGTGGTGCTGAGGGCCATGGTTCAACATCAGCCTTGGTAGAGTTAGAGAATGGTTGGACTGGATGAGCTTCAAAGTCTTTTCCAACCAAAACAATTCTATGGCTCTATAAGAATCTGGGAATCCAGGATGACATGATGCTGAGGTTCATTTGCCCCTCACCTTAGGCTTCCAGGTTGAGCACAGTGGGTAGAAGGTTTGTTTTCAGAAGCAGGGATCTGTGGCTGGAAATGTAACTAAGGCTTAGGGTCTTCAACAAAGCTGAAACAGTGCATCCAGGTGGCCAAGAAGGCCAAGGGCATCCTGGCCTGCATCAGGAGGAGTGTGGCCAGCAGGAGCAGGGAAGTCCTTGTGCCCTGTGCTCAGCACTGCTTAGGCCACACCTTGAGTCCTGTGTCCAGTTCTGGGCTCCTCAGGTTAGATGTTGAGCTGCTGGAAGGTGTCCAGAGAAGGGCAAGAAAGCTGGGGAGGGGTCTGGAGCACAGCCCTGTGAGGAGAGGCTGAGGGAGCTGGGGCTGCTTAGCCTGCAGAAGAGGAGGCTCAGGGGAGACCTTCTTGCTCTCTCCAACTCCCTGAAGGGAGGTTGTAGCCAGGTGGGGGTTGGTCTCTTCTCCCAGACAAGCAGCAGCAGAACAAGAGGACACAGTCTCAAGCTGTGCCAGGGGAGGTTTAGGCTGGATGTTCTACAGAGAGAGAGTGATGTGCTGCCCAGGGAGGTGGTGGAGTCACCATCTTTGGAGGTGTTTAGGCCAGGATGCCATTGGTATTCTTGGCTGCCTGGGCACACTGCTGGCTCATGTTCAGCCTACCACTGAGCCCCAGGTCCCTCTCTGCTTTTCCTCTCTTTCTACTCAGAGACACAGCTGGAAAATTTCAAGTGGCCTTGAATGGGAGAAGCAAATCAACCCAAACCCTCTGAGGCTTGGTCCATCCAATCTGTTCTGCTCCTGAGCATGACCTCCCTGTGCAATACCTGCAGGACTGGAGGGATTTGCAGGGCTCATCCATCACAGCAGTTCCCACCTGCCACCCCATGCCATGGCTATAATGTGATCACCACTCTGTTACCCCTCAAAGCCAGGCTCTGCCTGCTGGAGCGGGGAGACAAGGAGAGCCTCTGCAAAGAGCCCCAAATGTCTTCCCCCCAGGGCATGTTTCATGCCATCAGGTAGGTTTTGTTCTCTTTTGCTCTTTCAGGAGGACACAGAGCAAACTGCATACACACAAAAGGGAGGGAGACAAAGTATCACAGCATCACCAAGGTTGGAAGAGACCTGTCACCAAAGACCTTATGACTAGACCATGGCATGGAGGACACACAGCAGGTCTAAAGGGAGAGAAGGAAAGATCATTGCTGGGTTTGTCACCAGATTCCAACACTCACCTCCTTCACAGCACCACAGTATATTAGAGGTTGGAAGGGACCTCCAGAGATCTTCAAGCCTAACCCCACTGCCACATGTGACAGTTTTAGGCTGTGCCCTTAAGAAAGATAGCTGCAGGGTTCTCAAGCTGAATGTTTATGTGGTGGGAGGATTAAACCTTCACACTGCCACACCAAAGCAGGATCACCCAGGGTAGCCTGCACAGGAATGCATCCAAGTGGGTTTGGAAAGTCTCCAGGGAAGGAGACTCCACAACCTCTCTGGGCAGCCTGCTCCAGACCTCCAGCACCCTCACACTAAAGAAGTTCCTCCTTACTTTGAGGTGAAACCTTCTATGTTCAAGCTTGGACCTGCTGTTTCTTGCCTTATTATTGTGCCACACTGAAAACAGCCTGACCCACTCCACTCAACCCCCACCCCTCAGATATTGATGGACATTGATCAGATCCCCTCTCGGCCTTCTCTTCTCCAGACTAAACAGCCCCAGGGCTCCTCAGTCTCTCTTCACAGGGAAGATGCTCAAGTCCCCTAATCATCCCCATGGCTCTCTGTTGGTTCTGCTTGTTCATGTGGTTTTACCATGTTCTGTCCGACCAGCTCTCCACCAGCTGTGGCCAAATCCAGCTCTCAAGCACTTCCTGCCCAGCTCCACAAATCTTCTCCAGGGCCACAAGCAGGACACAGAGGGCAAAAACAAGCCGAGAAGAAGAGTCAGAGATGACTCCCCTGAGCCTCCTCTTCTCCAGGCTAAGCAACCCCAGCTCCCTCAGCCTCTCCTCACAGGGCTGTGCTCCAGACCCCTCCCCAGCCTCCTTGCCCTTCTCTGGACACCTTTCAGCATCTCAACATCTTTCCTCAACTGAGAGGCCCAGAACTGGACACAGGACTCAAGCACCTCCCGTGCTTGCTTTCTGCTGAGGGTCGGGGTGGCTGCTGGTGTGCAGCGGATGCTGTGCTCGCAGCCTCGCAGCTGCTAACTGGGTTTCCAGGGGCCCCTGGCTTGCTCCCGTGTGAGCAGCTCCAAGAGCTCAGCACAAGAGTCATTAAAGCAACTCTTTGAAGTGCAGCTATTCTTGCCCAAAACGCTGAGCACGAGTTAATGCTACCACATTGTGTAACCTGCACCCTCCCTGTTTGCTCCTGGATGTGCGGCTGGCACGTGAGAGCCCGCAGGAGGAGGAGGAGGAAAAGAAGAAGAAGAAGGGGGGGGGGGGGGAAGGTTTCAACCCCTGCTTGAATATTTCCATCCCATACCGAGCTCAGGCCGTTGCTTAACCCAAAAACACCCAGAGAACGCTCCTGCCAGTGATGCCAACCCCCCCCTGTTGGCACCTGGGGGGGGTGGAGGTGGGGTGCATCTCCCCCACCCTCTCCCCCAAGCAGATGCTGCAGGAGTCAGGGTGAGGTCCCCACTGGCGAGATGCTGCCAGGAGCAGCGTGGCTGCTTCCTTACCTTGGCTTTCTGTCGCCATGGAGATGGTTCTGCGTCATCCTCTCAGCACAGCAACCTCAACCTATGCAAAATCTGGCCTCCTTTCGGGATCCCAGGGTGGAAAGCAGAGCACTGAGCTCTCCTCCCCCTGCCAGGCTGGGTGGAAGGTGCTGTCCTGCCAGCACGGCCACCACGGTGCTCAGCTGCCTGCCCACCTCCAGCACCTGGGCATGGGAGGGATGGATAAACCCCCACTGCTCGAGGGGCTCTGCATTGCCTGGTGGAGGGGCTGCCAAGTCACCTGCAGCAAGAACTTCCTTCCCCCCACAGCCAAGCTGAGAAGGGGGTTTATCACCCTGCCACCAGGCCATCCCTCTGCCTCTCCCTCCCAATGCCTCCAGCAGCCCTTTGGTCCGCAGCATCCTTGCAGATCCTTCCTCCAGGTCCCAGTGCCACCTAAGGACAATCACTCTGGCACTCTGGGACCAGGCTGGAGGAGCTTCATGGTGAAAGTTCTTTCTCCAAGCTCCTCTGCCCAGCCAACCTGCCTGGCTCCACAGCCAGGACTATTCCTGGTGTCTCCTGACTCGCTCCTCCCCCAAAGCCATCAGCCAACATGAGTGTGATGCTTTCCTCTTGCAGAGCCTCTTACACCAGCCAGCCCCCAGGAGCTCCTGGGGGGCTGCAGCAGGGCCAGTAAGGGCTGAGTTGGCTTTTCAGGCTGCTTTTAGGCCTGTGGATCTGAACCCTGCAGAGAGGACCACTCACCAAAGAGACCAGCTGTGACTGGACTTTGCTCTACCACATGCAGAGATTCCCTCAAATGCAAAGGCAAAGCCCCAGGGGCTTGCCCACCACGGAAAGGCCAGAGGCCACTCGATGGGCTGTGCCCTCTGAAGGTCTCTGGGCACCCATCCTGCCCATTCTCCATGTCTCAGCCTGGGGCTGTGGGCAGGGCTTGGTCCCTTCAGCTCCAGCAGCTGCTGGAAGTTGCAGAGAGGCTTCTCAGCATGGCAGTGGCAGGCATGGGATGGAGCTGCTTCCTTCTGTACCCGGTTAGCAGGCAGATGTGGTGCCCACGTTCATCTGCCTTGATTCAGACACTTGTGCAGATCCCAGAGGAGATGTCCTGAGGGGGGAACAGAAAGGGGGGGGGGCAAAAAAAGGGCAAAGCTCAAACCACAAGGCTGGGAGGAAGAGCTTGTCAAGGGGTCTTGGAGGGGAAAGCAGAAAGCAAAGCAGCATCTGGGGTTTCTCCACAGTAACCATCAGTGCCTGCCATGGCTGCTCCAGGTCACATCCCCCACCCCCAGGCTGCTTCCACCCCATTCCTGTACCCTTTCCTAAGCCCAGAAAAATGGAACACATTTGAGATTACAACTCAAGAGCAAGAGATTCTCCCTCCTAAAGCCTTGTCTGGGGTTAATCCTCTATTTATACATGGGAATGAATCAAATAATTGCAGGCCCAGGACATGACGCCAGCCAGTGTCGTCACCCAGAGCTTCCCATTAGCATATGTGGGATTACAGCGACTCAATTCCATCCTGGAGAGCGAGGATTAACCCTTTGGTGGCCCTGGCCTCCTCCTCAGGCTCCTGGGAAAACTCTCTGCTGGCTGCTCCTCACCAACCATCCCCTGTGCTGGAGGACAGGCTGAGTAGAGCAGCCCACAGACCCCCACCCCAGCCTTCCTTTCTGGGGGGGGCAAAAGGTGCTGGTGGGTCCTGAATATGAACAGATGGCCAAGAGGATGGGAATAAACTGAAATGACCTGGAGGAGACAGGCAGGTGACATGGTGCCACCCTTTGCTCAGCCACTGACCTTCTGGCCCTGCTGCAGCCCCTCAGGAGCTCCTTGGGGCTGGCTGGTGTAAGAGGCTCTGCAAGAGGAAATCATCACACTCATGTTGGCTGATGGCTTTGGGGGAGGAGCTAGTCAGGAGACACCAAGCATAGTCCTGGCTGTGGAGCCAGGCAGGTTGGCTGGGCAGAGGAGCTTGGAGAAAGAACTTTCACCATGAAGCTCCTCCAGCCTGGTCCCAGAGTGCCAGAGTGATTGTCCTTAGGTGGCACTGGGACCTGGAGGAGAGATCTGCAAGGATGCTGAGGACCAAAGGGCTGCTGGAGGCATTGGGAGAGAGAGGCAGAGGGATGGCCTGGTGGCAGTGAGGCAGAGCCCACACAATGGGCTCACCCCTGGGTATGTGATCAGCTGCAGCTGGTCCTTGCCAGCCTGATCCCATAGAATCAATAAGGTTGGAAAAGACCTCAGAGATCATCAAGTCCAACCTCTCACCCAACACCTCCTGACTAACTAAACCTTGGTTCCAAGTGCCACATCCAATCCCCTCTTGAACACCTCCAGGGATGGGGACTCCACCACCTCCCTGGGCAGCACATCCCAACGGCCAATCTCTCTTGCTGGGAAGAACTTCTTCCTAACATCCATCTTAAGCCTCCCCTGGCACAACTTGAGACTGTGTCCTCTTGTTCTGCTGCTGGTTGCCTGGGAGAAGAGACTGTAGAGAGCAATAAGGTCTCCCCTGAGCAGGCTGAGCCAAAGCACTCCAGCCAGAATCTCCTGAGCCACATCCACAGGGTCAGCAGGCAGCAGCTGGGGGGTGCTTTTTTTCCAGGTGGATTTACAGGCACATGCATGAGCATCTCCAGTGCATGAGCACATCTTTCCATGCAGGAAATCCCCCAGCCAGGAGAGCACTTAGGGATAATCCCTTGGCCCTCTCCCTGCGCAGGGAAAGGAGGGAGGGTCCTGCTGTGCTCCTCTCCCCAAAGGATTATCTGGGGAGGCATCTGCAAGACAACCCTCACAAACACCTCCTCCTAGCCCCAGAAGCATTTCTCCTCCTGTGGCTGTTCAGTGAGTGACTAAAGGCCTCGGGATTCTGCCCACCAGTAATAGAACCCAGGTGCAGGAGCAGGTTGCCAGCCCCGCGAGGGCTGCCGGCTGTCCCAGGGGCAGCCTGGCGCCGCACGGCGCAGGGCTGGGGCACCTTAAAAAGGCAACCCCGCTCCTGGGGGCTTTGGTGGGATCGAGGGAGTCCTGGAGTTCAAAGGAAAAGAGGCAGCAATCACCTTTGCCAGGTGACCTGGTACCCTGGGGGCAGGGAGAAGAGCATGGCCAGCATGGCCAGGGATGCTCTCCTCCCTCTCTACTCCACCCTGGTGAGGCCACAGCTGGACTACTGTGTCCAGTCGTGGGGTACCCAGGTCAAGAGTGACAGAGAACTACTGGAGAGAGTCCAACAGAGGCTATGAGGATGACTAAGAACATCTCTCTGAGCAGGAGAGCCTCTGGGGCTCTTTAGCCTGGAGAAGAGAAGGCTGAGAGGAGATCTGAGCAGCAGGAGAGCCTCTGGGGCTGTTTAGCCTGGGGAAGAGAAAGCTGAGAGGGATCTGATCAGCAGGAGAGCCTCTGGGGCTCTTTAGCCTGGAGAAGAGAAGGCTGAGAAGGGATCTGATCAGCAGGAGAGCCTCTGGGGCTGTTTAGCCTGGAGAAGAGAAGGCTGAGAGGAGATCTGAGCAGCAGGAGAGCCTCTGGGGCTGTTTAGCCTGGAGAAGAGAAGGCTGAGAGGAGATCTGATCAGCAGGAGAGCCTCTGGGGCTGTTTAGCCTGGAGAAGAGAAGGCTGAGAGGAGATCTGAGCAGCAGGAGAGCCTCTGGGGCTGTTTAGCCTGGAGAAGAGAAGGTTGAGAGGAGATCTGATCAGCAGGAGAGCCTCTGGGGCTGTTTAGCCTGGAGAAGAGAAGGCTGAGAGGGGATCTGATCAGCAGGAGAGCCTCTGGGGCTGTTTAGCCTGGAGAAGAGAAAGCTGAGAGGGGATCTGATCAGCAGGAGAGCCTCTGGGGCTGTTTAGCCTGGAGAAGAGAAGGCTGAGAGGAGATCTGAGCAGCAGGAGAGCCTCTGGGGCTGTTTAGCCTGGAGAAGAGAAGGTTGAGAGGAGATCTGATCAGCAGGAGAGCCTCTGGGGCTGTTTAGCCTGGAGAAGAGAAGGCTGAGAGGAGATCTGATCAGCAGGAGAGCCTCTGGGGCTGTTTAGCCTGGAGAAGAGAAGGCTGAGAGGGGATCTGATCAGTGTTTACCAATATCTAAAGGGTGGGTGTCAAAAAGAAGGGGGCAGGCTCTTTTCAGTGGTGCCCAGTCAAAGGGGGGACAAAGGGCAATAGACACAAATTGGAACCACCTCAACATGAGGTAAAAATTCCTTACTCTGTGAGTTCTGGAGCAGGCTGCCCAGAGAGTTGGAGAGAGCAAGAAGGTCTCCCCTGAGCCTCCTCTTCTCCAGGCTAAGCAACCCCAGCTCCCTCAGCCTCTCCTCACAGGGCTGTGCTCCAGACCCCTCCCCAGCTTTCTTGCCCTTCTCTGGACACCTTCCAGCAGCTCAACATCTTTCCTGAACTGAGGAGCCCAGAACTGGACACAGGACTCAAGGTGTGGCCTAAGCAGTGCTGAGCACAGGGCACAATGACCTCCCTGCTCCTGCTGGCCACACTCTTCCTGATGCAGGCCAGGATGCCCTTGGTCTTCTTGGCCAGCTGGGCACACTGCTGGCTCATGTTCAGTTGTCATGGGTTAGGGGCTGCCCTTTGTGCCCTCCCCCTGGGTCTGCGGCGCCACCAAACGGCTGAGCCGAACCTGCCGTCAGGGCAGCACGGAGCTCATGGGGAGACAAAGCCCTGCAGGCAAAAGGAGAGAGAAAGAGAGAGAGCTCTGCAGGTGTGAGCGCTAAAGCTGCCTGCACACATCAACCCCAGCTCCTGGCTGCTCCGTGCTGGCTGCAAGCTCCCAGCGCATCGTGCAGTGCCCTCTGCTGCACGCTCAGGCCGGGGAGGGCTTGGGTTCGACAGCCTCTCCCACTGCAAGCAGCACTTCAGAGCACCTTCACTTCCTTCCCTTTAATTAACTGCCTCCCCCACCCAAAACCCCCTGTAAATCACATCACACAACCCAACAGACAAAGGAAAACCAACCCAACCAAAGAAAAGCAAACAAAACCCCCAGTTAACAAAGGCAAACAACCCACCCCACCACCTCAACCCAATCAACCCCCCCAAAAGGACAAACCAAACCTGCCTAAAACAAACAAGGGGGGAAAAAAAAATCCCCCAGTAAGCCTCAAAAAGCACAAAACAGCCACAACAAAAAATCCCACCCCAGGAAAAGCCTACAACCCCCTAAACCCCCCAGGTTTCCCCCAAATGTCCATAAACCCCCCACAAAACACCAAAAGAGCCCCCCCCAAAAGACAAGTCACCCAAACATAAACAAATCAGCCCCCAAAAGCAACAGCCAAAAGCAGGCAAAACAAAACACCACACACAGATAAAACCCCAAACACAGAAAGCCCAAAGCAAAGATAGAAACCCCCAAAAGCAGCCCCCAAAAGCCAAAGGCAGACCCCCAAGAAGACCCAAAGGCAACCCCCAAGGACAACCAAAGGCAGCCCCCAAAAAGAACCCAAAGGCAGCCCCCCAAAAAAGAACCCAAAGGCAGCCCCCCAAAAAAGAACCCAAAGGCAGCCCCCCAAAAAAGAACCCAAAGGCAGCCCCTAAAGACCAACCAAAGGCAGCCCCCCAAAGGACAACCCAAAAGGCAGCCCCCAAAAAAGAACCCAAAGGCAGCCCCCAAAGACCACCCAAAGGCAGCCCCCCAAAGGACAACCCAAAGACAGCCCCCAAAGGACAACCCAAAAGGCAGCCCCCCAAAGACCACCAAAGGCAGCCCCCCAAAGGACAACCCAAAAGGCAGCCCCCCAAAGACCACCAAAGGCAGCCCCCCCAAAGGACAACCCAAGGCAGCCCCCCAAAGGACAACCCAAAAGGCAGCCCCCCCAAAGGACAACCCAAAAGGCAGCCCCCCCAAAGGACAACCCAAAAGGCAGCCCCCCCAAAGGACAACCCAAAAGGCAGCCCCCCCAAAGGACAACCCAAGGCAGCCCCCCCAAAGGACAACCCAAAAGGCAGCCCCCCAAAGGACAACCCAAAAGGCAGCCCCCCCAAAGGACAACCCAAAAGGCAGCCCCCCCAAAGGACAACCCAAAGGCAGCCCCCAAAAAAGAACCCAAAGGCAGCCCCCAAAGACGACCCAAAGGCAGCCCCCCAAAGGACAACCCAAAAGGCAGCCCCCCAAAGACCACCCAAAGGCAGCCCCCAAAGGACAACCCAAAGGCAGCCCCCAAAGGACAACCCAAAGGCAGCCCCCAAAGGACAACCCAAAGGCAGCCCCCCAAAGGACAACGCAAAGGCAGCCCCCAAAAAAGAACCCAAAGGCAGCCCCCAAAGACCACCCAAAGGCAGCCCCCCAAAGGACAACCCAAAGACAGCCCCCAAAGGACAACCCAAAGGCAGCCCCCCAAAGACCACCAAAGGCAGCCCCCCAAAGACCACCAAAGGCAGCCCCCCAAAAAAGAACCCAAAGGCAGCCCCCCAAAAAAGAACCCAAAGGCAGCCCCTAAAGACCAACCAAAGGCAGCCCCCCAAAGGACAACCCAAAAGGCAGCCCCCAAAAAAGAACCCAAAGGCAGCCCCCAAAGACCACCCAAAGGCAGCCCCCCAAAGGACAACCCAAAGACAGCCCCCAAAGGACAACCCAAAAGGCAGCCCCCCAAAGACCACCAAAGGCAGCCCCCCAAAGGACAACCCAAAAGGCAGCCCCCCAAAGACCACCAAAGGCAGCCCCCCCAAAGGACAACCCAAGGCAGCCCCCCAAAGGACAACCCAAAAGGCAGCCCCCCCAAAGGACAACCCAAAAGGCAGCCCCCCAAAGGACAACCCAAAAGGCAGCCCCCCCAAAGGACAACCCAAAAGGCAGCCCCCCCAAAGGACAACCCAAGGCAGCCCCCCCAAAGGACAACCCAAAAGGCAGCCCCCCAAAGGACAACCCAAAAGGCAGCCCCCCCAAAGGACAACCCAAAAGGCAGCCCCCCCAAAGGACAACCCAAAGGCAGCCCCCAAAAAAGAACCCAAAGGCAGCCCCCAAAGACGACCCAAAGGCAGCCCCCCAAAGGACAACCCAAAAGGCAGCCCCCCAAAGACCACCCAAAGGCAGCCCCCAAAGGACAACCCAAAGGCAGCCCCCAAAGGACAACCCAAAGGCAGCCCCCAAAGGACAACCCAAAGGCAGCCCCCCAAAGGACAACGCAAAGGCAGCCCCCAAAAAAGAACCCAAAGGCAGCCCCCAAAGACCACCCAAAGGCAGCCCCCCAAAGGACAACCCAAAGACAGCCCCCAAAGGACAACCCAAAGGCAGCCCCCCAAAGACCACCAAAGGCAGCCCCCCAAAGACCACCAAAGGCAGCCCCCCAAAGACCACCAAAGGCAGCCCCCCAAAGGACAACCCAAAAGGCAGCCCCGCAAAGGACAACCCAAAAGGCAGCCCCCAAAGGACAACCCAAAAGGCAGCCCCCAAAGGACAACCCAAAAGGCAGCCCCCAAAGGACAACCCAAAAGGCAGCCCCCAAAGGACAACCCAAAAGGCAGCCCCGCAAAGGACAACCCAAAAGGCAGCCCCCAAAGGACAACCCAAAAGGCAGCCCCCAAAGGACAACCCAAAAGGCAGCCCCCAAAGGACAACCCAAAAGGCAGCCCCCAAAGGACAACCCAAAAGGCAGCCCCCAAAGGACAACCCAAAAGGCAGCCCCGCAAAGGACAACCCAAAAGGCAGCCCCGCAAAGGACAACCCAAAAGGCAGCCCCCAAAGGACAACCCAAAAGGCAGCCCCAAAAAAGAACCCAAAGGCAGCCCCCCAAAAAGAACCCAAAGGCAGCCCCCAAAAAGAACCCAAAGGCAGCCCCCCAAAGACCACCAAAGGCAGCCCCCCAAGACCCATCTCTGACTCTTCCCTGCTTGTTTTTGCCCTCTGTGTCCCTCCTTAGGCTGCACTTCTTCTGTCCCTCAGTGATGGAGACTCCTGAAGGAATTTCTGAACATGAGCCAGCAGTGTGGCGAAGAAGGCCAAGAGCATCCTGGCCTGCATCAGGAAGAGTGTGGCCAGCAGGAGCAGGGAAGTCCTTGTGCCCTGTGCTCAGCACTGCTGAGGCCACACCTTGAGTCCTGTGTCCAGTTCTGGGCTCCTCAGGTTAGGAAAGATGTTGAGCTGCTGGAAGGTGTCCAGAGAAGGGCAAGAAAGCTGGGGAGGGGTCTGGAGCACAGCCCTGTGAGGAGAGGCTGAGGGAGCTGGGGTTGCTTAGCCTGGAGAAGAGGAGGCTCAGGGGAGACCTTCTTGCCCTCTACAGCTACCTGAAGGGAGGTTGTAGCCAGGTGGGGGTTGGTCTCTTCTCCCAGGCAAGCAGCACAAGAACAAGAGGACACAGTCTCAAGCTGTGCCAGGGGAGGTTTAAGCTGGATGTTAGGAAGAAATTCTTCCCAGCAAGAGAGATTGGCCATTGGGATGTGCTGCCCAGGGAGGTGATGGAGTCACCAGGAAGAGCCTGGCTGAGGCACTTGGTGCCACGGTTTAGTTGCTTAGATGGTGTTGGGTTGGACTTGATGACCTAGGGAGAGGGGGACTGACCCCCACCTGGCTCCAGCCTCCTCTCAGGGAGCTGTAGAGAGCAATGAGCTCTCCCCTCAGCCTCCTCTCCTCCACACTAAGCACATCCAGCTCCCTCAGCTGCTCCTCCCCAGCCCTGTTCTCCAGACTCTTCCCCAGCTTTATTGCCCTTCTCTGGACACCCTGCAAGACCTCAATGTCCTTCTTGTAGTGAGGGCAATGAATTCCATTAATGAAACACTTCAATTCCCACAGGCTGCCAGTGAGGTCTGAGCTACAGGGAGCCTGACTTGGAGCATATTGAAACCCTTCAAGTACAGCCCTGAGCTCAGGGCTTGGAAGCTGTTCACTATGAAGCAGCCCATCAGTGTGTCCAGCATCTTTAAAAGCTTCTGGCCAGACTCACACAGCTCAATTCCACTTCTGCCCCAGGAGCCTCAAGACATTTCAGAAATGGGATTTGGGACAGCTTGAAAACTTTGCCCAAACCCCCATCTCTACAAGTCAGCAGCACCAAGAGTTTGGCTCAGCTGCCACCCTGAACACCACTCAGGTGGCTCTGAGCCACTAACCAAAGCTGGGCAGAGGCTGCACTTGCAGCTTGTAAAGAGAGTCCAGGAACAGCAGAGATCCAAGAAGGGTTTAAAGGCAGGGGGCTGCAGACATGGGCCTCTAGGAGGGGAAAAGGCAGAATAAAGCAGTGGCAGAGAGGAGCCAGGTCCTGCCCAGAGGCTGTGTGGGAATAGAACAGAACAGAACTAACCAGGTTGGAAGAGACCTTCAAGATCATCAAGTCCAACCTATCACCCAACACCATCTAAGCAACTAAACCATGCACCCAAGCACCACATCCAGTCTCCTCCTGAACACCTCCAGGGATGGGGACTCCACCACCTTCCTGGACAGCACATCCCAAGGGCCAATCTCTCTTGCTGGAAAGAACTTTCTCCTCACCTCCAGCCTAAACCTCCCCTGGCACAGCTTGAGACTGTGGCCTCTTGTTCTGGTGCTGCTTCCCTGGCAGAAGAGACCAACCCCCACCTGGCTCCAACCTCCCTTCAGGGAGTTGGAGAGAGCAAGAAGGTCTCCCCTGAGCCTCCTCTTCTCCAGGCTAAGCAACCCCAGCTTAAGCTCCCCAAGCCTCACCAGCTTTACCAGAGCAATGCAAGGTCAGAGCCAAGCAGCACCTCAACAACAGCAAGGAAGCTGTTCAGTGAGCACAAAAGGCAGGCAGGGATGGCTGGAGACAGGCACTTTCTCCCTGGGCTTCAGAAAACAGGTACCCAGAGTGTGATCCAAGCACAGCTCCTTGCTTTGGAGGCCCATCTGTTACTTCTCCACCAGTAAGTCAGCCTCACAGGACAGGCTGTCTGATAAAGCTGCCTAATTCCCTGCAAGGAGGTGCAGATAAAACCCTCAGCACCTTCCCCCCCACCCCCTTCTCATTAGTATTCCTGCAGCCAAGGAAGCTTATTCTGATCCATTTGATCTCCTCTTAGTCATCCAGCCCAGGACTCGGGCAGCTCTGGAAGCTCAAGCTCTCCATTCTGCTCACATTTGCATTTCCCTTCCCCCAGACCCTTTCTCCTCCACATGATCCCCTTGGCCCATCAGCTAGCAAAGGCACGGGGCAGCTTCAGGGTGTTCTGTCCAGTGACATCCAGCAGGGCCAATCCCCCTGCACTCTTCTCTTCCAAAGCCACCTGCAGCCAGCTCAGCCCCTCAGCAGCATCCCCAGGAGCTCCACCACAAGCTCCCCCTTCCCTCCAGAAAGCTTCATAGTTCAGGCTGAGGGAGCTGGGATAGGAGAGAACAGAAAGGAGAGAACAGAAAGGAGAGAACAGAAAGGAGAGAACAGAAAGGAGAGAACAGAAAGGAGAGAACAGAAAGGAGAGAACAGAAAGGAGAGAACAGAAAGGAGAGAACAGAAAGGAGAGAACAGAAAGGAGAGAACAGAAAGGAGAGAACAGAAAGGAGAGAACAGAAAGGAGAGAACAGAAAGGAGAGAACAGAAAGGAGAGAACAGAAAGGAGAGAACAGAAAGGAGAGAACAGAAAGGAGAGAACAGAAAGGAGAGAACAGAAAGGAGAGAACAGAAAGGAGAGAACAGAAAGGAGAGAACAGAAAGGAGAGAACAGAAAGGAGAGAACAGAAAGGAGAGAACAGAAAGGAGAGAACAGAAAGGAGAGAACAGAAAGGAGAGAACAGAAAGGAGAGAACAGAAAGGAGAGAACAGAAAGGAGAGAACAGAAAGGAGAGAACAGAAAGGAGAGAACAGAAAGGAGAGAACAGAAAGGAGAGAACAGAAAGGAGAGAACAGAAAGGAGAGAACAGAAAGGAGAGAACAGAAAGGAGAGAACAGAAAGGAGAGAACAGAAAGGAGAGAACAGAAAGGAGAGAACAGAAAGGAGAGAACAGAAAGGAGAGAACAGAAAGGAGAGAACAGAAAGGAGAGAACAGAAAGGAGAGAACAGAAAGGAGAGAACAGAAAGGAGAGAACAGAAAGGAGAGAACAGAAAGGAGAGAACAGAAGAGACCTTCAAGATCATCAAGTCCAACCTCTCACCCAACACCATCTGATCAACTAAACCATGGCACCAAGCACCCCATCCAGTCTCTTCCTAAACACCTCCAGTGATGGTGACTCCACCACCTCCCTGGGCAGCACATTCCAATGGCCAATCTCTCACTCTTATGAAGAGCTTCTTCCTAACCTCCAGCCTACCCCCCGCCCTGGTGCAGCAGCAGCCACCCCAGCCCCAAGCACCGCTCAACCTGGAGAAAAGAAGACTCCAGAGGGATCTTAGAGCTGCCTTCCATACCTGAAGGGATCCTAAAGGAAGGCTGCAGAGGGACTTTTCATCAGGGTGTCTAGAGACAGGCCAAGGGGGAAAGGTTTGAAGCTGAGGCAGAGCAGGGTTAGACTGAAGCTGAGGAAGTTCTTCAGTAGGAGGGGGGTGAGACTCTGGAATAGGCTGCCCAGGGAGGTTGTGGCTGCCTCCTCCCTGGGAGTGTTCAAGGTCAGGCTGGATGAGGCCTTGAGCAGCTGAGTTGAGAGGTGTCCCTGCCCATGGTGGGGAGGTTGGAGGAGATGATCCTTAAGGTCCCTTCAAACCTAAGCCACTCTATACTCTCTGAGGTCACTTCCAACCTAAGCCCTTCCATGCCCCCTGGCAACTCTCCCTGAGGGCTCAAAGGCAAATGGCACACCACCTCCTCTGCCCCTGCCTGGCTCTGTTATTAGGGACACAAAGCAAGCAGCCAGATGCACACAGGTGGCACCAGCAAGACTTCCATCATCACTCCTGCAATCATTACCCCAGCTGAACAAGCTCTCCAGGCCCAGGCCAGAGCATTACAGAACACAACATGAAAGTAAATTGCAGAGGGAGGCAAACCAATGGAAGCAATAAGTGAAAAGACATAATGCAGAGGGAACTATTGTAACCCAGCCATGACTTCTTCCAGGGCTGCAAGCCTGGAAGGCTTCCAGAAGAGGAAAACCAAGGAGCATCTGTTTGGGAGAGCTCCCATAACGTTGAAGTGGTCCTGGGAGCCTTAAAGCAGGCAGCAGAAAGTGATCCTGCCTGCAGAGCTGATTTCCTTGGGGCAAGAGCTGGGAGGGAAATGTTGAGCTGGGGGCTCACAAGTGAGGAGGCATGGCCTCTGGAGACAAGAACCTGGGCTGGAAGTGCCCAGCTTTGAGCTGAATCTCCCTCAGCCTAAGGGCAGGGCCAGGAGTAAACCTCCCCCTCCCACCTGCCCCAAATGCAGGGGTCCCACTGGGGTCCCAGTTACAGCTGCCTGGGGGGGGAGCCCTTATTTCAAAGGCTGCAATGAAAATGCCTCCCTGTGTCTTACCTCTGCTTTCTGCTCTCCAAGCCTGCCAGGCTCCTGCCCAGGGACTGTGGTGATCTTCCCCACCTTGCATCCAGGATTTCCTGATTAACCAGAGTGGTTGTGGCTCGAGGGAAGTTCTCCCACCAGAGCCTCCCAAAGCAGCAGCTCAGCCTGGGTCATCACTGGGATCAGTTCTGAGCCCCTCACACCAAGAAGAACAGCGAGGGACTAGAGTGTGCCTAGAGAAGGGCACGAAAGCTGGTGCAGGGGCTGGAGAACAGGGCTGGGGAGGGGCTAGGGAGGGGCAGCTGAGGTCGTTTAGCCTTCAGAAGAGAAAGCTGAGAGCAGACCTCATTGCTCTCTCCAACTCCCTAATTGGAGCCAGGTGGGGGATTGATCTCTTCTCCCTAGTAACAGCTGATAGGAGGAGAGAAAATAGCCTCAAGCTGCAGCAGGTGAGGTTTAGGGTGGTCATTAGTAGGAACTGAAAGGGTTCTCAAAGCCTGGCACAGGCTGCCCAGGGAGGTGGTTGAATTCCCCTCCCCTGGAGGTGTTTCAAAGAGGCAGAGAGGTGGTGCTGAGAGCCATGGTTCAGCATCAGCCTTGGTAGAAAGGGTTCTGAAAAGTTGAGCATCAGGAGAAACTTCTTCCCTGGAAGGGTTCTCAGTGGTTGAGCATCAGGAGAAACTTCTTCCCTGGAAGGGTTCTCAGTGGTTGAGCATCAGGAGGAACTTCTTCCCTGGAAGGGTTCTGAAAGGTTGAGCATCAGGAGAAACTTCTTCCCTGGAAGGGTTCTCAGTGGTTGAGCATCAGGAGAAACTTCTTCCCTGGAAGGGTTCTGAAAGGTTGAGCATCAGGAGAAACTTCTTCCCTGGAAGGGTTCTCAGTGGTTGAGCATCAGGAGGAACTTCTTCCCTGGAAGGGTTCTCAGTGGTTGAGCATCAGGAGAAACTTCTTCCCTGGAAGGGTTCTCAGTGGTTGAGCATCAGGAGAAACTTCTTCCCTGGAAGGGTTCTGAAAGGTTGAGCATCAGGAGAAACTTCTTCCCTGGAAGGGTTCTCAGTGGTTGAGCATCAGGAGGAACTTCTTCCCTGGAAGGGTTCTGAAAGGTTGAGCATCTGGAGAAACTTCTTCCCTGGAAGGGTTCTCAGTGGTTGAGCATCAGAGAAACTTCTTCCCTGGAAGGGTTCTCAGTGGTTGAGCATCAGGAGAAACTTCTTCCCTGGAAGGGTTCTGAAAGGTTGAGCATCAGGAGAAACTTCTTCCCTGGAAGGGTTCTCAGTGGTTGAGCATCAGGAGAAACTTCTTCCCTGGAAGGGTTCTCAATGGTTGAGCATCAGGAGGAACTTCTTCCCTGGAAGGGTTCTCAATGGTTGAGCATCAGGAGAAACTTCTTCCCTGGAAGGGTTCTCAGTGGTTGAGCATCAAGAGAAACTTCTTCCCTGGAAGGGTTCTCAGTGGTTGAGCATCAGGAGGAACTTCTTCCCTGGAAGGGTTCTCAATGGTTGAGCATCAGGAGAAACTTCTTCCCTGGAAGGGTTCTCAGTGGTTGAGCATCAAGAGAAACTTCTTCCCTGGAAGGGTTCTCAGTGGTTGAGCATCAGGAGGAACTTCTTCCCTGGAAGGGTTCTCAATGGTTGAGCATCAGGAGAAACTTCTTCCCTGGAAGGGTTCTCAGTGGTTGAGGATCAGGAGAAACTTCTTCCCTGGAAGGGTTCTGTAAGGTTGAGCATCAGGAGAAACTTCTTCCCTGGAAGGGTTCTGAAAGGTTGAGCATCAGGAGAAACTTCTTCCCTGGAAGGGTTCTCAGTGGTTGAGCATCAGGAGGAACTTCTTCCCTGGAAGGGTTCTCAGTGGTTGAGGATCAGGAGAAACTTCTTCCCTGGAAGGGTTCTGAAAGGTTGAGCATCAGGAGGAACTTCTTCCCTGGAAGGGTTCTGAAAGGTTGAGCATCAGGAGAAACTTCTTCCCTGGAAGGGTTCTCAGTGGTTGAGCATCAGGAGGAACTTCTTCCCTGGGAGGGTTCTCAAGGACTGGCAGAGGCTGCCCAGGCAGGTGGCTGAATCCCCATCTCTGGAGGTTCTTCTTCCTGGGGTTCAGGTGAGGGTCTTGGACCTCTGAGGATGAGGCCCAGCCACCCTACCTGGTTATATCTGGAAGAGCAAACTTTGCTTTAGTCCCAGCTTCTGCAGCAGAGGCTTGAGTCTGCTGAGTTCAGAGCAACAGGAGTTGCCCTGCTAGCTGAGCCCAGCAAGCAGGACCTGGAGCACCTCTTCCAAAGCAGCCAAGACTCTCAGTTGCTTTTGCACACTGCAGGAGGACTGTGCTTGGTAGGAGATGAAGCTCACACCAAGCAGACCTCACATCCTCCTCTGAGCTCAGAACTGCCTCCCCAGGTGCTGCTGTGGAGGTCCAGCTGCCCAGTGCAAGGTGTTCACAGCAGTTTCTTTGCTGGGAGGATGATTCCTCCCTTCCCTTCCACCTCCCAGAAAGACTTTTCTCCTGAACTCTTGGAGTCCATCAGAGCTTTTCCTCCCTTCTGTGGTTCTGTGGGTTGGCTTCCAGGGAGCTGGGCAGTGTGAGGTTATCAGCAAAGCTTTGCTGAGCCTGTTGATAGGATGCTGAGGGACAGGCCGGTGTGAGGTTATCACTGCAGCCCTTCCACACTGGCTGATCTCCCAGCAAGGCAGAGGGCTCCACAAAGTTGCTTTCTGGACCTTGGGACCCCTGGGTTTGTTGGCTCAGTCACTGCTGCTGTCTGCACATCAAAGCCCAGGCTTGGGTGGATTATAGGCTCAGCTGCATTAGTCCCCAGGAGAGGAGGTCATCTCTGAAACCACTCTGCACTCCTCAGGTGCTGCAGGGAGTCTCTGCACACAAGGCTGCAGGAATTTTGCCTTCTGGTACAGTGCAGATGGCAGCAAGCACACATGGGCAGGGCTCCTGCAGACCTCAGCTCTCCCCCAGGCACCAAAATAAGCCTCAAGTACTTCAAACAATGGCCTCCAGCCTCTGATGGGAAGCTCACAGCCAGTTTGATGTGCAATGAGTGCAGCACAGCTGCTGAACGTTTGACCTGTCTGGGCTTAATGAGTGGCTCACAAAGGGATGAGGCAGAGGGATGGCAGAACATGGCCTTGCTTCAAGCAAAGACCCAGAAATATGTGAACAGTCCCCTGGGGGGCATGGAGAAGAGTGGGGCCAGCAGGTGAGGAAGGGTCTCCTCCTCCTCTGCTCTGCCCTGTGAGGTTGCACCTGCAGTTGTGTCCAGTTCTGGGCTCCTCAGTTTAGGAAGGACATTGAGAGACTTGAAGGAGTCCAGAGAAGGGCAAGAAAGCTGGGGAGGGGTCTGGAGCACAGCCCTGTGAGGAGAGGCTGAGGGAGCTGGGGTTGCTTAGCCTGGAGAAGAGGAGGCTCAGGGGAGACCTCATTGCCCTCTACAACTGCCTGAAGGGAGGTTGTAGCCAGGTGGGGGTTGGTCTCTTCTCCCAGGTAGGCAAGCAGCACCAGAACAAGAGGACACAGTCTCAAGCTGTGCCAGGGGAGGTTTAGGCTGCAGGTGAGGAGAAAGTTCTTCTCAGAAAGAGTTGTTAGCCATTGGGATGTGCTGCCCATGGAGGTGGTGGAGTCCCCATCCCTGGAGGTGTTCAAGAAAGGCTTGGATGTGGCACTTGGAGCCATGGGTTAGTTGTCATGAGGTGTTGGGTGACAGGTTGGGCTTGATGATCTCTGAGATCTTTTCCAACCTTATTGATTCCATGATCTTGCTGGTCTTGTCCTGTGACTTCAACACACAGCTTCCCAAACTCTGTCATGTGAAGCATTGAGAGCACTGAGAGCCCTGTCTGAGGAGCACTGAGGGTTATCCCTGGGAGCTCTGCATTTCTGCTCAAGGAGCAGAGCCCAGACTGAAGGAGAAGCTCTGGCCAAGCCAGGAGTGCAGCCTGCCTGCCCTTGAGCTCTGGGTGAGCTTAATGTTCATCCTCATCATCATCATCATCATTGTTTTCTGCAGGACACCCTGCACCTGCTGCTCTGGGGTGGTGGAGCTGGTGCCTCAACCTCACAGCCAGCAAAAGCAAAGGCCACAAAGAACCAACCTGGTGCTGCTGGGCTGCTCAGGGCACTCATTCTGCACAATGAAGGTAAAGCTCTGCTGTGCCACAGTATTTTCCTAGAGGAAATAAAAAAGGCTGCAGAGGAACAACTTAATTATTGATGTGCTCTCTTAACTCCACTTAACTTCTACTGTTAATATTTACAGCCAGGAGAAGATAGGTCATGGAGCAGAGCCATGCAGACAGCAGACAGTCTGGACCAGGAATGCTTTCCTGGCACCACACTGGGATGCATGGACTGGGAGATGAGAGCTCAGCAAACATCAGCCATGGTCAGCCCACCACCACCCCCCAGACCTGTGTGTGGAGGTCCTGGAGGGAGCAAGCCCCACAGGTCCCAGAGGCCATGCCCCAAAGGACATCCTCTAGATCAGAGGGGTGCTGGGCACCAGCCCTTGGCAAAGGGGCTCCATAGAATCATGGGATAGGGATGGGATAGGGATGGGATAGGGATGGGATAGGGATGGGATAGGGATGGGATAGAATAGCCTCACCAGGGGCACAATCCCTGCCCTGCTCCTGCTGCCCACACTACTGCTGATCCAAGCCAGGATGCTGGTGGCCTTCTTGGCCACTGAGCACACTGCTGCCTCATCTTCAGCTGCTGTTCACCAGCACCCTCAAGTCCTGGGGGCAATGAAGCCTGCTCTCCCCCACCCCAGGGCTCTGCTTTTCATTCCTCAGCAGCAGCAGCTGCTTTCTGTGTCACACTTAGAGGATTGCTGCCAGCTACCTGATGGGGCAGAGCAGGGCTAGTGCAGCACCAAAAATGTTTAATGGTCTTTAATCTGCTCTTGCAAGCAATCCTGGCAGCCTTCTTTTGGTTGTTCTGGTGGGGATGGCATTGTCCCCTTGATGGAATGGAATGGAATAGAATAGAATTAACCAGGTTGCAAAATGCCTTTGAGATCCCCAGTCCAACCCTCACCCAGCACCATCTGATCAACTAAACCATGGCACCAAGTGCCTCATCCAGGCTCTTCCTAAACCCCTCCAGGGATGGGGACTCCACCACCTCCCTGGGCAGCACATCCCAATGGCAAATCTCTCTTTCTATGAAGGACTTCTTATGTAAGGGTTTGGGAAGGACCTCTTGAGATCATTGAGTCCAGCTCCTCTACTTTGGTAGGGGATCACCTAGGGCAGGCTGCCCAGGAATGCATTCAAACAGGTTTGGAAAGCCTCCAGAGAAGGAGACTCCACAACCTCTCTGGGCAGCCTGCTCCAGGCCTCCAGCACCCTCACAGCAGAGAAGCTTCTCCTCATGTTGAGGTGGAGCCTCCTGGGTTCCAGCTTGTACCTGCTGTTCTTTGTCCTATCAGTGGGCACCACCCCAAGATACCTGGCACTTTCATCCTGCCCCCCACCCCTCAGATAGTGATAGACATTGGGCACATCCCCTCTCAGCCTTCTCTTCTCCACACCAAACCAGCCCAGGACTCTCAGCCTTGCAGTATCAGAGGGGTTTGGAGAAGGCTCTCAGGGCAGTCAGGAAGGGAGAAGACAGCAGACAGAGTCCTTGCAGCTCACTACCCAGCTCACACATTGTCCTGGGCAGCACAGAGCCTCCTCCCAGAGCCTGCTCTCAGTGTTAAAGGTTTAACACTAGCAGAATAAATCAATGGCTGTTAGATTCCTGCAGAGTGCTCAGGTCAGCTGAATTCAGCCAGTCCCAGGGGCTTCAAATTTCATAGCAAGGCTTTTTTTTGGATCCATTCCCTCAGGTGTAGCACACCAGGGGCTTGACTCCCTTTGCAGATCACAGAGGAGTGACCCAGCCACACACAGCCCCTACGGAGGTCACAGCTGGAGTCCTGGGTCCAGGTCTGGGCTCCCCAGTTCAAGAGAGACAGAGAGCTGATGGAGAGAGTCCAGGGGAGGCTCTGAAGATGCTGAGGGGCCTGGAGCAGCTCTGTGAGGAGCAAAGGCTGAGAGCCTGCAGAAGAGCAGCCCCAGAGGGGATCTGAGCAATGCTCAGCAAGAGCTAAAGGACTTTAGTAGGGCAAGAGGCTGGGGCCAGACTCTGCTGAGTGGTGCCCAGGGACAGGACAAGGGGCAAAGAGCACAAAGTGGAACCCAGGAGGTTTTATCTGAACAGGAGGAGAAAATTCTTTGTTGTGAGGGTGCTGGAGGCCTGGAGCAGGCTGCCCAGAGAGGTTGTGGAGCTCTCTGCAAGGGATTCCAACCTCCCCCTGAGCACTGTGATCCTGGGCAAGCTGCTGTGGGTGCCCTGCTTTAGCAGAGTGGTTGGACTGGATGATCTCCAGAGGTCCTTTCCACCATGCAGGGATTCTGTGAGACTCTGTGTCTTAGGGGGCAGGAGTCCAAGCTGGGAGGCTGCAGATAAAACACCTCCCCTCCAACCCCTGCACAGGGGCAGACAGCCCTGCAGGGGCAGCTGCTTTGGAGGCAGTTGACATCAGGATCTGAGGTGTGTGAAACAGCTGACAGCCTGGAGCCACAGTGACACAGGTTTGTGATGGCAGAGAAGCTGTAGCCCCATGGCAAAGGATGTGAGGAGCATCCTGCAGCTACTCCTGCTGACAGTGCACAGCAGATTTACAGCCTCCTCTCCAGACATCCCTCCCAAGGACACCAGCTGTGTCCTACAAGAGGACACTGCCTCTCCTTCAGCTCAGCCCTGAGCACCCAGATCACCTTAGCACACATCCCAAGCTCTTATCCCACCTGCCCCTCAGCCCAGCTTTCCTTAGCCCACAGCTCCAGCCACAGCAGCAGGGGACCACCAGCACATGGGCTCCCCCAGCTCCTCCTCCCCTCTTCTAGCTCCTCAGCTGTGCACCTCTCACTCCCTGAGACACCAGCACCTTGCTGCTGTCTGTGCCCACAGCAGTCCATCTGCATCCTCCTTGGGCATGGCCTTCAAGGAGAGGTGACTTTGGCAGCCCTCCCTTGAACCCCCCCTGCACTGCACACACACAGACACACACACACATTATATTTAGACCATTCTTACAGATTAAGCACTTTTAAATTAGCAACACTGAAGAGCTTGAGGGCTCTCAGTTCCCTTCAGCTCTGCTCTCCCTTCCCACCCTCACAGCCCAGAGGAGCTGGTTTAAAGGAGGTCCAAGCATTGCTGGCCTGGCTGGGTGGACCTGGCAGGTGTTCCCTGGAGGTCATAGAATCAATAAGGTTGGAGAAGACCTCAGGGACCATCAAGTCCAACCTGTCACCCAACACCTCCTGACAACTAAACCATGGCTACAAGTGCCACATCCAATCCCCTCTTGAACACCTCCAGGGATGGGGACTCCACCACCTCCCTGGGCAGCACATCCCAATGGCCAATCTCTCTTGCTGGGAAGAACTTCCTCCTCACCTCCAGCCTAAACCTCTCCTGGCACAGCTTGAGACTGTGTGCTCTTGTTCTGCTGCTGCTTGCCTGGGAGAAGAGACCAACCCCCTCCTGGCTACAACCTCCCTTCAGGGAGTTGGAGAGAGCAAGAAGGTCTCCCCTGAGCCTCCTCTTCTGCAGGCTAAGCAACCCCAGCTCCCTCAGCCTCTCCTCCCAGGGCTGTGCTCCAGACCCCTCCCCAGCTTTCTTGCCCTTCTCTGGACACCTTCAAGCTCTCCTTGCAACTGAGGTCTTTTCCAACCTTATTGATTCTCTGATTACCAGCTCCTGCCTCCCTTGTTCAGCATTTGCCAAGTGCAGCTCACTTCTGGGAGGATTTCAGAGTAAGCCCTTTAAGTCCCAAAGCAAGATGCCTCTCTAAAGTCTCTCTTTAATGACATAATCTCGAGGGAAGACCTCTCCCCTCCCCCCTCCCTTGGAGAAAGCAGGAGAAGCAGGTTTGCTGAGGGAGCCACAATTCCTTTATCCCCACATAACTGGATGACATTGGCTGCTCAAATGCAGGAAGCCTTGGGCAGCTTTGAGGTTTGAGAGCAATTTAAGGATCTTTAAGGAAAATAAAACAAACCAACCAACCAAAACCAACCAGACAGCCCCAGCCCAGAAGAAAAGTCTTCTTCTGGTGGCTCTGTGGTGCAGGCAGTAGGGGACGTTCTACCTTCACTGCAGGAGGACACAGGAAGGACTCCTGATGACTCCAATGAGGTGGCAAGGAGGTAAACTACCTCCAAACCCAGGCTGGGTGCTGGGGTGGAAACCAGAGGGGCTCAGCACCAAGAGGACTCTCTCTTTGCATGACCCATGGCAAAACTCTGAGCCTGATGATCTCAGGAGTCTTTTCCAGCCTGAATGAGTCTCTGATTCCATGAAAGATGGTTTAGGTTAGGGATCTCTGGAGGTCCCCAGCTCAATCTTCACTCATGTGTTTAGCTTGCTCAGGAGTTTATCCAGGGGGGTTATAAAACCCCCTCATGATGACTCCCATTATGTGGCAAGGAGCTAAACTACCTCCAAGCCTAGGCTGGGTTCTGTGGTGGAAACCAGAGGGGCTCAGCACCAAGGGGACTCTCTCTTTGCATGACCCATGGCAAAACTCTGACCCTGATGGTCTCAGGAGTCTTTTCCAGCCTGAATGAGTCTCTGATTCTATGAAAGTTGGTTTGGGTTAGGGATCTCTGGAGGTCCCCAGCTCAACCTTCTCTACCATGCTTAGCTATGGGGTCCTGCCTGCTTGCTTAAGACATTATCCAGGGGGGCTATAAAACTCCCTCATGATCATAGAATCAGTCAGGTTGGAAGAGAGCTCAAAGATCATCAAGTCCAACCTGTCACCCAAGACCTCATGACTCCCATTATGTGGCAAGGAAGCAAATGACTTCCAAACCCAGGCTGACCTCAGCAGCAAGGAGACTCATTTTGGATGACCCATAGCAAAACTCTGAGCCTGATGGTCTCAGGAGTCTTTTCCAACCTGAATGAGTCTCTGATTCTCTGAAAGCTGTTTTGGGTTAGGGATCTCTGGAGGTCCCCAGCTCAACCTTCTCTACCATGCTTAGCTATGGGGTCCTGCCTGCTTGCTCAGTGCTTTATTCAGGGGGGCTATAAAAGCCTCCAAGGATGGAGGCAGCACAGGGGCATGGAGAGCTTCATCTCCACCCAAGCACAGGAGGCTGCAGCACTGCCATCACCCACGTTTGCCAGTGCCAGGGCTGCTGGGGGGTGGAGCAGCTGTGACTACTCTCCATGTCTGTGTGAAGCCTGGTGCTTGAGGAGGCTTTGATCTCCAGGCCCAGAGAAGCATGGAGAACAAGGACCACACAGTCCACCCAGCACAGCTAGTGCAAGCTTGGGTTTTTCCCCCCACTGGAACTATTGGTTGAGGTTGGCCAGGAGGAATAATTTCTTCCCCAGAAGGGTTGTCAAGCCCTGGCCCAGGCTGCCCAGGGCAGTGGTGGAGTCCTCATCCCTGCAGGGCTTTCAAAGGTGTGGAGGTGTGGAGCTGAGGGCCATGGTTTAGTGGAGAGCTGGCAGTGCTGGGTTAATGCTTGGACTCAGAAGGTCTTTCCCAACCAAAACGAGTCTGTAAGTCTCCTGCCAGTGCTGACATGTTGCCAGAGTCAGAATTTGGGCAAGCAGGCAGTCTGACAGAGCTCAGCTTTCCTGGGTCAGGTCTGAGGTGGGGGGAGTCCTTCAACCTGCTGCTGATCCCTTGGGTTGGACATGGAAGTGCAGGCAGGGAGCCCCAGGCTGAGAGCCCTGCCTGCTGCCTGGCACACAGTGGGGGGAAGGCAGGAAGAAGCCTCCACTGCCAGCAGGCAGCTCAGAGCACCTCCACTATCTTTAAGGCCCCTTCCAACCCAACCCATTCCAGGAGGCAGCAACAGCAAAGGCTGAATCCAGAATTAACCAGGCTGGAAAAGACCTCAGGGAGCATCAAGTCCAACCTATCACCCAACACAGGTTAAAACCACCCAGAAGAACAAGGGCTGGAGATCTTGAGACAGCCTCTAGCTGCCTACACAATCATTCATCAACTCCTCCATCCTGGCTGAGGGGTCTGTAACAGACTCCAACCAGGATGTCTGCCCTGCTGGTCTTCCCTCTAATGCTCACCCACAGGCACTCAACCTGATCATCCCTGGTCTCTAGTCCCATGGCGTCTAGAGCCTCCCTGAGGCACAGGGCCACCTCTCCATGGTTTAGCTGGTTAGATGGTGTTGGGTGATGGGTTGGACCTGATCTCAAAGGCCTTTTCCAAGCTGGTTAATTCTAATCAACTAAACCATGGCACCAAGAGCCTCATCCAGGCTCATTTTAAACACCTCCAGGGATGGGGACTCCATCACCACCCTGGGCAGCACATCCCAGTGGCCAATCTCTCTTGCTGGGAAGAACTTTCTCCTCACCTCCAGCCTAAACCTCCCCTGGCATAGCTTGAGACTGTGTCCTCTTGTTCTGGTGCTGGGTGCCTGGGAGAAGAGACCAAGCCCCACCTGGCTACAACCTCCCTTCAGGGAGTTGGAGAGAGCAAGAAGATCTCCCCTGAGCCTCCTCTTCTGCAGGCTAAGCAACCCCAGCTCTGGGCTGTGCTCCAGACCCCTCCCCAGCCCTGCTGCCCTTCTCTGGACACGTTCTGGTCTGACCCCCGCGGAGCACAAGGAGGTGGGAGGCAGGGCAGAAGCGATTCCACAGGCACTTACCTGCTCATCTGGCTGCCAGACTTCACAGCCAGGTCCTGTCGGGGTGATTCAGGATGAATGCAAGCTGCCGGCGGGGGCTCACCTGCCATCCCCCCCGGCCCCAGCCAGAGGAGGCATTGCCAGTTGCTGCTGGCAGCTGAACAGCCTGGGGAGGGAGGCTGCTGGGGATAACGTGACAGGAGGCTTGCTGTTCCCTGGGGCAAGCTGCTGTGCCTGGCGGTTAGCAGCTAATGATCGGCGGCTTGGCTGCTTTCTCTCTTTCCCACCTCGCAGGTATTTAGCACCAAGATGATTTAAACAGCTGAGCCCAGCTGAGCCCCTGCCGAAAAGGATGCGGCTCGGAGAGGCAGGGAGGGGTTAAGCTCCCAGAGGGGTGCCCCCGAGGTGAGGATTAGCAGCACCCCGAGTAAAGCCCAGAGAGGGGAAAGGCAGAGGGAGAGCTGGGGGCAGGGCAGAGGTGATGGAGCTGGCACAAGGGCTGGTGCAGGTGTGGCAGGAGGTGAACGGACATGTCCCATGGTCACCTGGCTGGGGTGGCCAGGATGAGGTCAGGAGAAAGACTGAGGGAGCAGGGGCTGTTCAGGCTGGAGAAGAGAAGGCTCTGAGGAGACCTCATTGTGGCCTCCCAGGATCTGCAGGGGGCTCCAAGAAAGCTGGGGAGGGACTGTTGAGGGTGTCAGGGAGGGATAGGACTGGGGGGGTGGTGGAGCAAAACTAGAACTGGGGAGGCTCACAGGGCTCACAGCCTCACAGGGCTGTGCTCCAGACCCCTCCCCAGCTTCCTTGCCCTTCTCTGGGCTCCTTCAAGTCTCTCAATGTCCTCCTTAAATGGAGGAGCCCAGAACTGGACACAGGACTCAAGGTGTGGCCTAAGCAGTGCTGAGCACAGGGCACAAGGACTTCCCTGCTCCTGCTGGCCACACTCTTCCTGATGCAGGCCAGGAGGCCATTTGCCTTCTTGGCCACCTGGCCACACTGCTGGCTCATGTTCAGCTGCTGTCAACCAGTCCCCCCAGGTCCCTCTCTGCCTGGCTGCTCTCAGCCACTCTGCCCCCAGCCTGCAGCACTGCCTGGGGTTGTTGTGGCCAATGTGCAGCACCTGGCACTTGGATGTGTTCAATCTCCTGCCCTTGGCCTCTGCCCATCTGTCCAGCCTGGCAAGGTCCCTCTGCAGAGCTCTCCTACCTTCTAACAGCTCAACTCCTGCCCCCAGCTTGGTGTCTTCTGCAAATGTGCTGATGACTGACTCAATGCCCTCATCCAGATCATCCATCACCAGTCAGGGTGACAGAGCACCACCATGGCAAGAGCATGGCCTGATCCTGAAACCCTCACTTTGGAGAGGTCTTCCCAGCCTGGAACTTTGTGCCCAATCCCTGGCAGACTCCCAAAGACCTCACTGAACTCAAGGCTGTGTTTTTCCAGTGTGCAGCCCCATGAAGACTCCCCAGGCCCCAGCCCAGAGGAGCATCCTGGTGAGCAGCAATCTATTTTCAGCATAACAGGAGTCATTTCAGGTGAGGCATGAAATGCTGCCTTGGAGAGTGGGTAAAACCTCCCCCAACCCAGCAGAAGTGAAGCTCCCCAGAGCTTCAGCACACCCAGAGCATGATTCCCCCTCCAGAAGGCTGGAGCTGGAGCTGCAGCAGCCCACACTGGCCAGGACATGGATGCAGCAAGTCCCTGCAGGAGCTGGAGGTTTGTGTTAGGTTGCACAAGTGAAGCTGCTCCTGCCAGAGGATTGCTGCTGGGGACCTGTGCTGAGAGCTTTGCTTTGAGCAGGAGGCAACTGCAGTGCAAGTGCAGGAGCCAATCCTGCCCAAAGCAGCAGGGACACTGCTCAGGTGGAGCACTGGAAGCCACCTGCTGCCCCCCAGGCCTACTGGCTCCCCACAGCACTGTCCTCAGCAGCAGCAGAACACTGGGCACACACAGGGGGAGCCTAGCAGAGCTTTGAAGCTTTGCTGCGGGCTGCTGAGGGACTTGGAGAAAACCCCTGAGAAAGTCACAGAGCCACCAAGGCTGGAAGAGACCTCAAAGACCACCAAGTCCAACCTGTCACCATCTTCACTGCCAAAGCCATGAGCTTGGAAGATACCTTGGAGACAGAGCAGAAGCTGCAGATCACAGAACCATGGAATGGTTGAAGTTGGAAGGGACCTTAAAGGTCATCAGTTCCAACCCCCCCTGCCATGGGCAGGGACACCTCCCTCACCTCACCTAGCTCAGGTTGCTCAAGGCCTCATCCAGCCTGGGCTTAACCACCTCCAGGCATGAAGCATCCACAGCAACCCACTGCAGTGTCTCACCACATTCACCACAGCAAAGAAGATATGAACAGTGCTGCTGCTGCTGCTTAGACCATTCCCAAACCTCAGCTCCTTGGGGCTGGGCTCTTCCCAGGAACTGGCACCACTGTTTAGAAGAGAGAAACCTTTATTAGTCTGTACAGTGACAGCTCCAGCTCTGCTTGGGGCTTCGAGATCCAGGGCCTCCCGTGCTCCCACTTGCACTGATCCAACCAGCCTGTGGTGTGTTGAAGTCCCCCAGGCACTTATGGATGCAGAATGACTTGCTGCTGGGTTGGGTGCCAGCAGATTCCAGGCTCTCCTCACAGCAGGGCAGAGAAGTCCAGCTCCAAACTCTGCACTGTGTAGACCACAGCCACAGCGTCCCTCAGCGCTCTGCCACTCGCTGGGCGTCGATCACGAGGTGGAGAGCAGGGGCAGGGTCTAGAGGCTCTTGGAGGGCAAAAAACAGGAGGGAAGGGTTAAATAAAGGCTCCAGACTTCCTTCTCAATATCAAACAGCAGGGAAAAATCGAGGGGAATGGGTTGAAAAATTGCTGTTGGCCGAGAAACAGAGAGCAAAAGTCAGCAGCCAGCCCAGCGTGCAGCGAGTCCGACCTGAGCTCAGCACCCAGAGACGTCTCTGCCTTTGTTCCTCCGCTGGTGTCTCACTTCCAAGGGATCAAATCCCCTTTCTCTGGACCCAAACAGTGCCCAGTGAGGAGTTCTGGCTGCATAGTCAGCTGCTGTGAAGCTCTGGGAGCCACCACTCCTCTCGTGCTCGCGCACCAGCTCCTGGAAGCGGTCGTAGTCGATCCAGGTGTGCCACTCGCCGCCGATCTTGAACTGCAAGGAGAAGCACAGAAGGGAACCACAGAGTCAACCAGGCAGGAAAAGGCCTCAGAGACCATCAAGTCCAACCTATTCCCTAACACCTAACACCTCCTGACAACTAAACCATGGCTCCAAGTCACAGAATCACAGAATCACCAAGGCTGGAAGAGACCTCAGAGATCAGCAAGTCCAACCTGTCACCCAACACCTCCTGACAGCTAAACCATGGCTCCAAGTGCCACATCCAATCCCCTCTTGAACACCTCCAGGGATGGGGACTCCACCACCTCCCTGGGCAGCACATCCCAATGGCCAATCTCTCTCTGGGAAGAACTTTCTCCTCACCTCCAGCCTAAACCTCCCCTGCCACAGCTTGAGACTGTGGCCTCTTGTTCTGCTGCTGGGTGCCTGGGAGAAGAGACCAACCCCCTCCTGGCTACAACCTCCCTGCAGGGAGTTGGAGAGAGCAAGAAGGTCTCCCCTGAGCCTCCTCTTCTCCAGGCTAAGCAACCCCAGCTCCCTCAGCCTCTCCTCACAGGGCTGTGCTCCAGACCCCTCCCCAGCTTTCTTGCCCTTCTCTGGACACCTTCCAGCAGCTCAACATCTCTCCTGAACTGAGGAGCCCAGAACTGGACACAGGACTCCAGGTGTGGCCTAAGCAGTGCTGAGCACAGGGCACAATGACTTCCCTGCTCCTGCTGGCCACACTCTTCCTGATGCAGGCCAGGATGCCCTTGGCCTTCTTGGCCACCTGTAGTGCAGGTGAGGTGGCTGAGCTGGTGGAATGTAGCTCTGTGGAAAAAGACCTGGGAGGGCTGGTGGGCTGCCCACCAGGGAGGTGGTGGAGTCCCTGTCCCTGGAGGTGTTCCAAAAAGGCTTGGATGTGGCCCTTGGAGCCAAGGTTTAGATGTCAGGAGGTGTCAGGTGTTAGGGAATAGATTGGCCTTGATATCTCTGAGGTCTTTTCCAACCTGGTTGAGTCTGTGATTCAATGACAGCAACAGCAGAGTGCAGCTCAGGCTGGATTTGGTGCTTCTTGGAAGGGGCAAGAGGGCTGAGTTTGGGAAGGGGGATGGGGGGGGGAAAGGTTGAATGCCACAAATCCTCTTTCCACAGGAGAACTTCCAGAAGTGCTGCTTCTGCCAAGCCCAAGCTGCATTTGTCTAGCAGCCCTGCTCTGCTCATTTAGCAAGAGCCCTGACTGAATCCCCAATGAGGATTTATCTGAGCTAAGAGCTTATTATGCACTCCATCCAAAAAAGAATAAGGAGAAGAAAAGGAGGGAGGGGGAGAAGAAAAAATAGAAGGAACCCAGACTGACTCCCTGGCTCTTTCCAAACTCTGATGGCTCTGCATTTAAAATGGCTCTTGACTTTCTGCCCAAGAGCTAAAAGCTTTTTTGGTTGGGAAAACTGCTGAGCCCTGCAAACCTCCTGCAATCAAACCCTGCTCAGGCTGAGCTCTGGGCTGCCTGCACTGCTCCAGCAGAGTCCTGCACAGAGCAGGGATGGGAGACTGCAGAGTCATCCCAGGGAGGGGTGAGTCCCATTGGGAATCAACTCAGCCAACGTTCATTCTTCACACACTTAACAGTCACAGAATGGGAGGGGGTGGAGGGGACCTCTGGAGATCATCCAGTCCAATCCCACCTGCCTGCCAGAGCAGGGTCACCCAGAGCAGGTGGCACAGGACAGCATCCAGGTGGGCTCTGAATGAGCCTAGAGATGGTAGGAGATTGAACACATCCAAGTGCTGGGTGCTGCACACTGGCCACAGCAACCCCAGGCAGTGCTACAGGCTGGGGGCAGAGTGGCTGAGAGCAGCCAGGCAGAAAGGGACCTGGGGGTAGTGGTTGATAGTAGGTTGAACATGAGCCAGCAGTGTGCCCAGGCAGGCAAGAGGGCCAATGGCATCCTGGCCTCCATCAGGAAGAGTGTGGCCAGCAGGAGCAGGGAAGTCATTCTGCCCTGTGCACCCTTCCCTTCCCTTCCCTTCCCTTCCCTTCCCTCCCCTCCCCTCCCCTTCCCTTCCTTTCCCTTCCCAGGGGACAATGCCACCCCCACCAGAACAACCAAAAGAAGGCTGCCAGGATTGCTTGCAAGAGCAGATTAAAGACCATTAAACATTTTTGGTGCTGCACTAGCCCTGCTCTGCCCCATCAGGTAGCTGGCAGCAATCCTCTAAGTGTGACACAGAAAGCAGCTGCTGCTGCTGAAGAGTGAGAAGCAGAGCCCTGGGGTGGGGGAGAGCAGCCTTCATTGCCCCCAAGACTTGAGGGTGCTGGTGAACAGCAGCTGAAGATGAGGCAGCAGTGTGCTCAGTGGCCAAGGAGGCCACCAGCATCCTGGCTTGGATCAGCAGTAGTGTGGGCAGCAGAAGCAGGGCAGGGATTGTGCCCCTGTACTGGGCACTGGTGAGGCCACTCCTTGAGTGCTGGGTTTAGTTCTGGGCTCCTCACTCCAGGAAGGACACTGAGAGGCTGGAGCAGGTCCAGGGAAGGGCAACAAAGCTGGGGAGGGGTCTGGAGAACAGGGCTGGGGAGGAGCAGCTGAAAGAACTGGGGGTGTTTAGTGTGGAGAAGAGGAGGCTGAGGGGAAACCTCACTGCTCTCTACAGCTCCCTGCAAGGAGGTCAGAGTGAGGTTGGGGTTGGTCTCTTCTCAGTATCAAGAGAAGGAGAAGAAATGGCCTGAAACTGTGCCTGGAGAAGCTTAGGTTGGGTATCAGAACAAATTCTTTGCTGCTAGAGTGGTCTGGGATTGGCACAGGCTGCCCAGGGAGGTGGTGGAGCCACCACCCCTGGAGGGGCTCAAGACACCTGTGGCCACAGCACATGGGGCCATGGTTTGGTGGCCATGAGGGTGCTGGCTCAGTGGTTTGACTCAATGATCTTAGAGATCTTGTCCAACCAGAGCAACTCTGTGATTTACAGGTTGGGTTTTAACAACCTTGTGATCATTCCAGAGCTAGATGATTGAAGACCCAAAACAGTTCCACCAGGTCCTTGCAACTGGCAAGCCAAGAGTAAACACTGAGCTGAGTTCAGCCTGATGCCATCAGGGCTTTCCATGAGGTTTTTCCCCCCTGGTAAAGCTTTTAAGGTGATAAATACATCAACAGAAGACAAATGGCTCAAACCTTCCCCTTGTTTTCTTTTTAAGCTAGCACCACAGCAGAAAATAGCAGGAAAGCTGCTTCAGCTGGCTCTGAAACCAGGCTGTGCTGCCTGGAAAGGCAAACACAGCCTCCTCGAGGGCTCTGCCTCAGCAGGGAGAGGACACAGGAGCCAGCACACACCTCCCCCTTGGACCTCATGCTCCCAGGTCCCCAAGCTCTGCTCCTCATGGTCCCACCACTAACTGCTCCCTGCAGATGTGGCACTGGTGCCCAGCAGTGCCAGACCTGCCTGAAGTCAGCAGATCAGAGAATCACAGAAGTGTCAGGGCTGGAAGGGACCTCAAGGCTCAGCCAGTTCCAGCTCCCCTGCCATGGCCAGGGACACCTCACACTGCAGCAGGTTGCCTAAGCATGAGCCAGGTCAGCCTCCTAACCCACCTAAGGAGTACTCCCTGTTGGCAGCCTGGGTCAGAAGCCTTCAGCCCTAGAGCAGAATCACAGAAGGCACTGGGTTGGAAGGGGACCTCGAAGGGCATCTTGTCCAACCCCTCTGCAGTCAGCAGGGTCATCTTCAGCTAGAGCAGGTTGCTCAGAGCCCTATCAAGCCTGGCCTTGAGTATCTCCAGGGATGTGGCCTCCACCTTGTCTCTGGGCAACCTGCTGCAGTGTTCCACCCCCCTCACTGTCAGGAATTACAGAATTGTCAGGGTTGGTAGGGAGCTCAAGGCTCAGCCAGCCCCAACTCCCCTGCCATGGCCAGGGACACCTCACACTACAGCAGGTTGCTCACAGCCACCTCCAGCCTGGCTGCAAACACCTCCAGGCAGGAGGCTTCCACCACCTCCCTGGGCAACCTGTGCCAGGCTCTCACCACCCTCATGGGGAACAACTTCTTCTTAACATCCAATTTCAATCTACCCATTTCTAGTTTTGTTCCATCCCCCCCAGTCCTATCCCTCCCTGGCACCCTCAAAAGTCCCTCCCCAGCTTTCTTGGAGCCCCCTGCAGATCCTGGAAGGCCACAATTAGGTCTCCCCAGCTCCCTCAGCCTCTCCTCACAGGGCTGTACTCCAGACCCCTCCCCAGCCTCATTGCCCTTCTCTGGACACATTCAAGCTGTCCTTGCAGCTGCCACCAGACAATCCCCAGGGACAAGTTCAAACCCTAAACCTTCATCTCCCTCTCTCTGCCTTTAGAGCTTGGGTTAGCAGGACCTGAGATGTTGGTGAGGGTGAAGGTTTTGCTCCCATCCACAGGCTGTGTGGAGCTCCTGGTGGCTTCCAGCTCCCTTTCTTTCCTCTGCAGCAGCTCACTGGTGCCTTTGGGCCACTCAACATTGGTGATGCAGCAGCTTTCAGCTACTGCTTTTCTACAGTCAGTTATTTAGACTGTGTTTGGTTTGGTGCTTGATTGGTTGGGTTTGGTTTGGTTTGGGTTGGGTTGGGTTTTTTTGCTGTCTCCACCACCAGCCTCCTCTCTGGGCTCTAACATTCAAAAGGCAGCTGGAAAACTGATCTTGATGGCCCCAACCCTGACCTCCTTCCTTTCACCCTGAAGACAGCTCATGACTGCTCTGAAGCCAGCAGCTTTCCCCTCTTTGACACAGGCTATTAGTAACCACCTCAGAGACCACAGGAGGGTGAAGGTTTTGCTCCCATCCACAGGCTGTGTGGAGCTCCTGATGGCTTCCAGCTCCCTTTCTTTCCTCTGCAGCAGCTCACTGGTGCCTTTGGGCCACTCAACCTTGGTGATGCAGCAGCTTTCAGCTACTGCTTTTCTACAGTCAGTTATTTAGACTGTGTTTGGTTTGGTGCTTGATTGGTTGGGTTTGGGTTGGGTTTTTTTGCTGTCTCCACCATCAGCCACCTCTCTGGGCTCTAACATTCAAAAGGCAGCTGGAAAACTGATCTTGATGGCCCCAACTCTGAGCTCCTTCCTTTCAACCTGAAGACAGCTCATGACTGCTCTGAAGCCAGCAGCTTTCCCCTCTTTGACACAGGCTATTAGTAACCACCTCAGAGACCACAGGAGGGTGAAGGTTTTGCTCCCATCCACAGGCTCTGTGGAACTCCTGATGGCTTCCAGCTCCCTTTCTTTCCTCTGTAGCAGCTCACTGGTGCCTTTGGGCCACTCAACATTGGTGATGCAGCAGCTTTCAGCTACTGCTTTTCTACAGCTAGTTATTTAGACTGTGTTTGGTTTGGTGCTTGATTGGTTGGGTTTGGTTTGGGTTGGGTTTTTTAGCTGTCTCCACCACCAGCCTCCTCTCTGGGCTCTAACATTCAAAAGGCAGCTGGAAAACTGATCTTGATGGCCCCAACTCTGAGCTCCTTCCTCTCACCCTGAAGACAGCTCATGACTGCTCTGAAGCCAGCAGCATTCCCCCCTTTGACACAGGCTATTAGTAACCACCTCATAGATCACAGGAGTGCAAAGCACTCTCATTTCCCAACTGCAAGGACTGTTTTCCACCACCTGCCAGGATGAAGCTCTCCAAGTCAAACAAGCCATTGACTGAATTATTGCACAGGGCTCCTCATCTAATTAAGGCTCACAATTATTTCAGGCTCTCTTTGTTTGGCAGTGGAAGTGACTGAACTGGAGCCACTCAGGAAGAGGAGAGGAAATATTGGAGAGAAATTAATCTTAACAGGGTCAGATTGCTTCTTAAATAGCTAAAACCTTCCCTTTGTTTAATTGCCACTTGCAACCTTCAGGCTGCAGGGGGAAATAATTAAGATGAAGCTGGTTATTGAGTTACAAGGGCTGCAAGAGAAGGCAATGACCAGGACAGCAGGCATGCTAAGAGCCTCCCTACATCCCATAGCCCTGGAGCTGAACACATCTGCAGTGACAGCAAGCTCAGGGAATGAGCTTTAAACCCCTCAGGAACTCTGCAAAGTGGATCTGTGAGCAGTGAACAGAGCTAAAAGCTTCCATCAGCTTTAGGGGGAAACAAAAAGGCAGGCTGGGGACAGAGTGTTTAGAAGGGCTTGGAGTGATAGGGGCCATGGTTTGGAGCTGGAGCAGGGGTGGCTTTAGGCTGGCCATCAGGAGGAAGTTCTGCACAGGGAGGGTGGTGAGACACTGGAACAGGCTGCCCAGGGATGTGGTTGAGGCTCCATCCCTGGGGACATTCAAGATTAGACTCAGTGTGGCCCTCTGCAGCCTGCTCAGGTTGGAGGTGTCCCTGCTGCCTGCAGGGGGGTTGGACAAGATGAGATGAGGGACCTGGGGCTTTTTAGTCTGGAAAAGAGAAGACTAAGAGGGGATTTAATGAATGTTTATCAATATCTGAGGGCTGGGGGTCAGGAGGGAGGGGACAGGCTCTGCTCACTTGCTCCCTGGGATAGGACAAGGAGCAATGGATGGAAGCTGCAGCACAGGAGGTTCCACCTCAACACATGGGGGAACCTCTTTACTGTAAGGGTCACAGAGCACTGGAACAGGCTGCCCAGAGTGGAGTCTCCTTCTCTGGAAGCTTTCAAGGCCTGTCTGGATGTGTTCCTGTGTGACCTGAGCTAGATTGTATGGTCCTGCTCTGGCAGGGGGGGGTGGACTCGATGACCTCTTTGGGTCCCCTCTAACTCCTGACATCCTGTGAGCCTGGGATCTTTGAGGGTCCCTTCCAACCCAGTGCAATGTGTGAATCTGAAGAAGCAGCCCTGTAGTTAGCTCCACACTCAGAGACTGAGGTGCTCAGGAACAGAGAGACATCCTCGAGCAGCCAGAACACAGAATCCCCAAGGCTGGGAGAGACCTCAACACCTTCCAAAGCTGGCAAACCACAAAGCCTGGAAATGGGATTTTCCTGTTGAGATTTTCAAGAGAGAGAGAGAGAGAAACAGCTAAAAGGTGACCCCAAGGCACTGCTGGGTCCTTCTCCTGGAGAAGAGGAGGCTCAGGGGAGACCTTCTTGCTCTCTCCAACTCCCTGAAGGGAGGTTGTAGCCAGGTGGGGGTTGGGCTCTTCTCCCAGTCACCCAGCACCAGAACAAGAGGACACAGTCTCAAGCTGTGCCAGGGGAGGTTTAGGCTGCAGGTGAGGAGAAAGTTCTTCCCAGAGAGAGTTGTTAGCCATTGGGATGTGCTGCCCAGGGAGGTGGTGGAGTCCCCATCCCTGGAGATGTTCAAGAGGGGATTGGATGTGGCACTTGGTGCCATGGTTTAGTAGTCAGGAGGGGTTGGGTGACAGGTTGGACTTGATGATCTCTGAGGTCTTTTCCAACCTTATTGATTCTATGATTCCAGAGCTGCACAGCCCCAGCCCCCTGGGTCTGCTCCTCTGCAACTGGTCTGCTTCTATTTCCGCCCTCTGCTCTTGCCTGAGCTCTTCTGAAGACAGGCTTCATTATTGCAGAGGGCTTCTTTAATCCCTACCCTCTGCAGAGTACGTCATCTCCTCTGCCAATTAAGGCAGGGCTACATCCAGACAGTTTTAATTCCAGCAGATGAAAGCTGGATTACCTGAGCAGGGCTGGGAGCTTCTTTTAATAACCAACAGATCAAGCAGGGCAGAGCCAGAGAATTCCAGACAGGTTTGGGTTGAAGAGGGCCTTCAAAGGTCACCCAGTCCAACCCCCCCTGCAGCCAGCAGGGACATCCCCAACTGCAGCAGGTTGCTCAGAGCCCCAGACAGCCTGACCTGCAATGGTTCCAGGGATGGGGCTTCTACCACCCTTCTGGGCAACCTGGGACAGGGTCTCACCACCACTGGCATCATAACCTCTCTTCCTTCTCTCCAGTCTGAATCTCCCTCTTTGAATTCAAACCATCCCCCTTGTCCTGTCACAACAGGCCCTGCTCAGAAGTCTGTCCCCAGCTTTCTGATCTCCCCTGGAAGCTCTGAAAGGCCACCAGAAGGTCTCCCCTGAGCCTTCTCTTCTCCAGGCTCAGCAACACCAACTCTCTCAGCCTGGCCTCCCAGCAGAGGGCTTCCAGCCCTCCCAGCATTGCTGTGGCCTCCTCTGGCCCTGCTCCACCAGGTCCCTGTCTGTGCTGAGGACTCCAGAGCTGCCTTAGCACTGCAGGGGAGGTCTCAGCAGATCACAGCAGAGGGGCAGAACCCTCCTTCCTGCCCCTGCTGCCCACACTGCTGGGGATCAGCCCAGGCCAGGCTGGGGCTGGGCTGGCAGCACTCAGTACCAGCTCATGTCCAACTCTGCATCCCCAAGTCCTTCTCCACAGGGCTGCTCTCCAGCCCTTCACCCCCAGTCTGGGTTGCTATCAGGGGATCCTGATCCACAGCCACCTCCTTATTTTGAAGGAGACAAGAGGAAGAAAAACACCTTGCAGGAACAGAACATTTCCTCCTGCCACCTGCACTATGGCTGTTGCTGGGGCACTGAGGCACCTTGTCCTCAGCTGGGGAGCAACCCCATCCCATGCCTGCTGCAGACAGGAGGATGCTGCTCCTCTTTGAATAGAATAGAATTAACCAGGTTGGAAGAGACCTTTGAGATCATCCAGTGCAATCTATCACCCAACACCATCTGATCAACTCAACCATGGCACCAAGTGCCTCATCCAGTCCCTTCCTAAACACCTCCAGGGATGGGGACTCCACCACCTCCCTGGGCAGCACATCCCAAGGGCCAATCTCTCTTGCTGGGAAGAACTTCCTCCTCACCTCCAGCCTAAACTTCCCAGTGTTGCAAAGACATGTGGCCATGGTTTAGGGGCCATGGTGGTCTTAGACTCAATGGTCTTTGATGTCTTAGAATCACAGAGTCATAGAATTGTCAGGGTTGGAGGGGACCTCAAGGACCATCCAGTTCCAACCCCCTGCCATGGCCAGGGACACCTCACACTACAGCAGGTTGCTCACAACTTCTTCCTAACATCCAGCCTAAACTTCCCCTGGCACAGCTTGAGACTGTGTCCTCTTGTTCTGGTGCTGGGTGCCTGGGAGAAGAGACCAACCCCCACCTGGCTACAACCTCCCTTCAGGGAGTTGCAGAGAGCAAGAAGGTCTCCCCTGAGCCTCCTCTTCTCCAGGCTAAGCAACCCCAGCTCCCTCAGCCTCTCCTCACAGGGCTGTGCTCCAGACCCCTCCCCAGCTTTCTTGCCCCTCTCTGGACACCTTCCAGCAGGTCAACATCTTTCCTAACCTGAGGAGCCCAGAACTGGACACAGGACTCAAGGTGTGGCCTAACCAGTGCTGCTGACCTTCTGACATGAAGCAGCAGCTCAAGGTTGCTTTCCCCCTTGCACTGCAGTGCAAATCAAGTCCAACCTGCCACCCAACACCTCATGACAGCTGATGGGTGAGCAGGCAGAGAACTGCTCCCAGTTGTGGATCAGGGATGCTGGATCACAAGGACAGCTCACAGCCTCCAGATGACTTGCAAGGCAGGAAGGAAACCAAATGTTAGGGCCTATTTTTCTCTGATGTAACCCTTGTTAGTGGATCTGCAGCTGGTAGTTAAGTGCTTCCTTTTCCTCCCTAAATATAGATGAAAAGCTCAGCATGGAACAACTTCAATGCCTTTCACCCAACCTCTTGAGCCTCCTGCAAGCGCAGCCAGGGCGCACGTGAAGCCTCCACATCCCACCCGAGCCCCCGCAGGACACACATGGGAAGGCAGAGCCTGGTTTCCTCTCTGCTGGGAAGATTTCTTGGCTGATGGAGAGGCTGATGAGCACCTTTGGCCAGGCTACTATGTCCCCCAGGCTGTCCTTGGTTAGTGCAGGAGTGGCAGATCCAAAGCTCTCCAAGGTTAAGTGGGACACATCTCACCCCCTGAGACCCAGCAGGACCTGAAGGCTTTCCCTTAGTGACAGGACAAGGGGGAACAGGCACAAACTGGAACATAAGAAGGGCTCTGCAGAGGGACCTTGCCAGGCTGGGCAGATGGGCAGAGGCCAACAGGATGGCATTCAACAAGTCCAAGTGCCAGGGGCTGCACTTGGGCCACAACAACCCCAGGCAGTGCTAAAGGCTGGGGTCAGAGTGGCTGAGAGCAGCCAGGCAGAGAGGGACCTGGGGGTAGTGGTTGACAGCAGCTGAACATGAGCCAGCAGTGTGCCCAGGAGGCCAAGAAGGCCAAGGGCATCCTGGCCTGCATCAGGAAGAGTGTGGCCAGCAGGAGCAGGGAGGTCATTGTGCCCTGTGCTCAGCACTGCTTAGGCCACACCTTGAGTCCTGTGTCCAGTTCTGAGCCCCTCAGATTAGGAAAGATGTTGAGATGCTGGAAGGTGTCCAGAGAAGGGCAACAAAGCTGGGGAGGGGTCTGGAGCACAGCCCTGGGAGGAGAGGCTGAGGGAGCTGGGGTTGCTTAGCCTGGAGAAGAGGAGGCTCAGGGGATACCTTCTTGCTCTCTGCAACTCCCTGAAGGGAGGTTGTAGCCAGGTGGGGGTTGGTCTCTTCTCCCAGGCAAGCAGCACCAGAACAAGAGGACACAGTCTCAAGCTGTGCCAGGGGAGGTTTAGCCTGGAGGTGAGGAAGAAATTCTACACAGAGAGAGAGATTGCCCTCTGGAATGTGCTGCCCAGGGAGGTGGTGGAGTCCCCATCCCTGGAGGTGTTCCAAAAAGGCTCAGATGTGGCCCTTGGAGCCATGGTTTAGTTGTCAGGAGGTGTTAGGCATTAGGTAATAGGTTGGGCTTGGTGATCTCTGAGGTCTTTTCCAACCTGGCTGACTCTCTGAGGTGCATCATTCCTCTGCCAGCACTTCCAGCCTCTTCCATAGCAGCTGGCATTGCACTGTTGGTGTTTCAAACCATTCACAGGAGCATTGTTTGAGCCCCTCCAAGCTCAGCCCTAGCAGGACACAGGGAGATAAATCACACCCCTTAAGGATTTTTTTAGTGCTGCCTTCCTGCAACTCCTTAAACTTTTAAGACACCTTTTGATTTGGCAATTACTCACTGCAGTTTAATTGCTCCCAGAGCTCAGGTTCTTTTTATTCCTCCCCCCCCCCCCCACCCCCTGCAAACAACACACCCTGACAAATTTTATCCTCCACTGGAGCCTGAAATTTAGAATTAACCATAATAAAAGTAAATCTCCTTTTTTATTAGCTGCTCTCAGTCCCCCTGCCTAGATTGCTTCCACAAGGTCCCCTCCTGCTAATGGCTGGGGGAAGCAAAGCAGCTGGTGAATTCCTCCTGGGCCAGCATCAATCTATTCTTGTTACTAATGGGGCTCCTTAAATTATGCACCAGCAAGTTAGGTGACAAGCTGTTTCCTTTCTTTCCCTGGGCCCCTCACTTCCAAAGGAGGAGAAGATTCCTGCCTGCATGGGTTTGCTGGGGCACAGTTGCCCGTGGCAACGACTGAGGCTGAGAGTGTAAATAAAGGAACTTTCAGGTGAGTTAAAGCTAAGCCCAGGCTCAGTGTGCTGCTTCCCTCTGCTCCTTTCCAGCTGTTCCCATGGAGTCACAGAATTGTTTGGCTTGGAAGAGGCCTCCAAGGTCATCCAGTCCAACCTTCAACCCAGCACCACCGTGGCCACCAAAGCATGGCCTAAAGTAGTGCCACGGCCGCAGGTTTCCTGAACGCCTCCAGGGATGGGGACTCCACCACCTCCCTGGGCAGCCTGTTCCAATCCCTGACCACCCTTGCAGCAAAGAAGTTTCTCCTAATCTCCAGTCTGAACTTCCCCACAGTCTCAAGCTGTGCCAGGGGAAGGTTAGGCTGGAGGTGAGGAGAAAGTTCTTCCCAGACAGAGAAATTGGCCACTGGAATGTGCTGCCCAGGGAGGTGGTGGAGTCCCCATCCCTGGAGGTGTTCAAGAGGGGATTGGATGTGGCACTTGGAGCCATGGTTTAGTTGTCAGGAGGTGTTAGGCATTAGGTAATAGGTTGGGCTTGGTGATCTCTAAGGTCTTTTCCAACCTGGTTGACTCTCTGAGGTGCATCATTCCTCTGCCAACGCCTCCAGCCTCTTTCATACCAGCTGGTATTGCACTGTTGGTGGTGGAGCCACCATCCCTGGAGGTGTTCAAGAGGGGATTGGATGTGGCACTTGGAGCCATGGTTTAGTTAGTCAGGAGGTGTTGGGTGACAGGTTGGACTTGATGATCTCTTGAGGTCTTTTCCAACCTTATTGATTGTCTGATTGTACTTTGGGGCTTGGGCAGGTGGTGGTTTGCAAGCGAGCGCTGCCGGTCACCTCACGTGGCCAGCCCTGCACCACCACTCCCTGGAAGCAGCTCCCACTTATGTGAGGCACATCAGAGTGCTCCAAACTTCAAACACAAGTGAGGAACATGCAAAGAGTATAATGAGCTCAATTAGCATAACGAGGAGCAGCTCCAGCAGTTGCTCAGCTAGCACAGTGTTGCAATGTTCATTAACTTTCTGTGAGGCTTTTCAGTGTGGGCAGCAGGGGCAGGGAGGGGATTCTGCTGAGCCTCCATCTGCAGTGCTGGGGGTCCTCAGCTCAGAAGAGACAGAGACCTGCTGGAGCAGGGCCACAGCAATGACAGGAGGGTTGGAAGCCCTCTGCTGTGAAGCCAGGCTGAGAGATTGAGGTTGTTCAGCCTGGAGAGGAGAAGGCTCCTGGGAGACCTTTGAGCATCCCTTTGGTATCTGAAGGGGGCTACAGGACTGCTGGGGCAGACTTTCAGCAAAGGCATGGAGTGACAGGATGAAGGGGGATGGCTTCAAAATGGAAGAAGCTGGACTGAGATGAGACATTAGGAAGTAATTCACCCCTAGGAGGGTGGTGAGGTACTGGGATGTGTTGCCCAGGGAAGCTGTGAAGGCTCCAAGTCTAGCAACGTTCAAGGCCAGGCTGTAGGGACCTTGAGTAACCTGCTGCAGTGTGAAGTGTCCCTGCCCATGGCAGGGAGGGGTGCAACTAGATGATCATTGAGGTCCCTTCCAACCTAAACCATCCTCCAAATCCTTACCCAGCTGTGTATAGCACTGAAAAGCATCATGGAAACAAACAGGAACCAGCAGAGCCACGCCGACAAGATGTGGCTTTGCCTTCCTCCAAGCGAGGAGAGGCTGGCACAGCACAGGAGGTGCTGCCCTCAGCTGTTAAATGCTTCTTGCCTGAGGGTTATCACAACCAGCTACAACCTGCAGCAGCTCCAGCAGGTGTTCCACAGCCCTCTCTGTAACAAACTGTGCAGTTTATCTCCTCACCAAGCACCCAGCTAACCTGAGAGGGAAAACCGTGCTGGAACATGGCAGTTGTGCAGCACCTCCAAGGAGAAGATCATAGCATGGGTGGGGTTGGAAGGGACCTTCAAGATCATCCAGTTCCAACCCCCCTGCCAAGGGCAGGGACACCTCCCACTAGCCCAGGCTGCTCCAAGCCTCATCCAAGCTGGCCTTGAACACCTCCAGGGAGGGGGCAACCACAACCTCACTGGGCTACCTGTTCCAGTGTCTCACCAGCCTCAGGGTAAAGCATTTCTTCCTCATCTCCAGTCTCAGTCTCCCCTCTGCCAGCTCAAAACCATTCCTCTCATCCTATCACTACAAGCCCTTGCAAAAAAGTCCCTCCCCAGCTTTCTTGTAGGCTCCCTTCAGGTACTGGCAGGCTGCTCTAAGGTCTCACTGCAGCCTTCTTCTCTCCAGGCTGAACAGCACTGAGTCTCTCAGCCTGTGCTCATAGGGGTGCTGTTCCAGCCCCATGATCATCTTTGTGGCCTCCTCTGGACCTGAATCAGAGAATGCATTTGGCTGGAAGGGACCCTTGAAGACCTCTCCAACTCCCCTTTAGTAAGCAGAGACACTCAAATGTGTCCAGAGAAGGGCAACAAGGCTGGGGAGGGGTCTGGAGCACAGCCCTGTGAGGAGAGGCTGAGGGAGCTGGGGTTGCTTAGCCTGGAGAAGAGGAGGCTCAGGGGAGACCTTCTTGCTCTCTCCAACTCCCTGAAGGGAGGTTGTAGCCAGGTGGGGGTTGGTCTCTTCTCCCAGGTAGGCAACCAGCCCCAGAACAAGAGGACACAGTCTCAAGCTGTGCCAGGGGAGGTTTAGGCTGGAGGTTAGGAAGAAATACTTACCAGCAAGAGAGATTGGCCATTGGGATGTGCTGCTCAGGGAGGTGGTGGAGTCCCCATTCCTGGAGGTGTTCAAGAGGGGACTGGATGTGGCACTTGGAGCCATGGTTTAGTTAGTCAGGAGGTGCTGGGTGACAGGTTGGACTTGATCTCTGAGGTTTGTTCCAACCTTATTGCTTCTATGATCCTATGATCACCAACCAGATCAGGTTGCTCACACTTGATGGGGCCTAACCCTGCACCACCTCCCTGGGCAACTTTCTCCAGCGTTCCACCACCCTCACTGTGAAGAGCTTCCTGCAGATCTCTAACCCCTGCTCTAGTCTCCAACCTTCATCTCTGGTGAGATGGCAAGGGGCTGGCAGCAGAGCCTGGCGGAGCCTCACCTTTTGATGAGCTATGAGGAGGCAGTTTGAGTGCTCGTGCTCACAGGCCAGCTCGTAGCCGGGGAGGAGGTCAGCCAGCTCCTGGACGAAGCGCACCACCTCCTCGTGCCAGGGCACGTTGGCCATCGTCAGGCTGCTGGCTGAGCTTTCACCACAGTAGGTCACACCCTGAGAAGAGACACAGAAAGCATCACTGTTAGTTCAACCCTCCACAAGCTCTGGGCAGTGCTGGCACTGCAGCAAAGCCTGAAAGTCTGTTTTGTGTACCCCCTTGGAGAGTCACCAGGATCAGAGACTGGTTGGAGGGACCACTGGAGATCAAGCCCAAGCCTACTGCCAGGGCAGGATCAGCCAGGGCAGGTCACACAGCAACACATCCAGGCAGCTGTGAAAGTCTGGGGGATGGGATGGGATAGGATGGGATAGGATGGGATAGGATAGGATGGAATGGAATGGAATGGAATGGAATGGAATGGAATGGAATGGAATGGAATGGAATGGAATGGAATGGAATGGAATGGAATGGAATGAACCAGGCTGGAAAAGAGCTTTGAGATCATCAAGTCCAACCTATCACCCAACACCATCTCATCAACTAAACCATGAAAACAAGCACCCCCTCCAGTCTCTTCCTAAACACCTCCAGGTATGGGGACTCCACCACCTCCCTGGGCAGCACATCCCAATGGCCAATCTCTCTTGCTGGGAAGAACTTCTTCCTCACCTCCAGCCTAAACCTCCCCTGGCACAGCTTGAGACTGTGTCCTCTTGTTCTGGTGCTGCTTGCCTGGGAGAAGAGACCAACCCCCACTTGACTACAACCTCCCTTCAGGTAGTTGTAGAGAGCAAGGTCTCCCCTGAGCCTCCTCTTCTCCAGGCTAAGCAACCCCAGCTCCCTCAGCCTCTCCTCACAGGGCTGTGCTCCAGACCCCTCCCCAGCCTTGTTGAAGGAGACTCCACAACCTCTCTGAGCAGCCTGATGCACAATAGTAGAATTGATTGTGCTGGAAGGGAGCTTGAAGATCATCCAGTTCCAACCCCCTGCTGTGGGCAGGGACACCTTTCACCAGCCCAGGTTGCTCAAGGCTTCATCCAACCTGGCCTTGAACACCCCCAGGGAGGGGACATCCACAACCTCCCTGGGCAACCTGTGCCAGTGTCTCATCACCCTCACTGCAAAACACTTCTTTCTAATCTGCAGTCTAAATCTCTCCTCCTCCAGCTCCAATCCATTCCCTCTCATCCTATCACTACAAGTCCTTGTCAAAAGTCCCTCCCCAGCTTTCTTGTAGGCTGCTTTCAGGGACATTTCTAGTTTTGCTCCACACCCCCCACCTAGTCCCATCACTCCCTGACACCCTCAAAAGTCCCTCCCCAGCTTTCTTGGAGCCCCCTTCAGATACTGGAAGGCCACAATTAGGTCTCCTCGGAGCCTTCTCTTCTCCAGACTGCACAACCCCAACTCCCTCAGTCTGTCCTCATAGCAGAGCAGCTCCAGCCCTCTGCTCATCCTCGTGGTCCTTCTCTGGACACACTCCAGCACCTCCAGAGCCTTGTTTTCCCCAGGTTCATTACACAGATTATGATTTGAACATCATGAAAAATGGATGACTAAGGGGGGGGGGGGGGAGAGGGAGGGGGAGAAAAACAAACAACCAAAAGGAATGTAAGGAGCTCCAGCACGACTCAGTCTTTTAATACACTTCAAAGGTATCACTTGCAAGCAAAAGCAAGCACAGAAGCAAAGAGATATTAACTAAGGGCTGGGCTGGCTGATTAACTCCCAAGCACAAATCAATGAAAAGCAGCTTAGCACACCCAGAGAAAGCAACAGCAGCTCTCAGCTTCCCCAGCTTCTCAAACCCTAGGTGATTAACAGGGCTGATAGCCCTCTCAACACCTGAGCAGCTGAGCAGGGTGCTTGGCTCAATTCCTCAGTGATATAACCAAGAGGGTTATGAAGACATCAAGTGTAGGGAAAGGGAAGCATCCTGTTGGACCCCCCTGAGCAAGCACACCAGCTTCCCTGGTTGCTGTGGCCAATGTGCAGAACCCAGCACTCAGAATGAACACATCCAAGCGCCAGGTTCTACACACTGGCCACAGCAACCCCAGGCAGTGCTACAGGCTGGGGGCAGAGTGGCTGAAGAGCAGCCAGGCAGAAAGGGACCTGGGGGTAGTGGTTGATAGTAGGCTGAACGTGAGCCAGCAGTGTGCCCAGGGGGCCAAGAAGGCCAAGGGCATCCTGGCCTGCAGCAGGAAGAGTGTGGCCAGCAGGAGCAGGGAAGTCCTTGTGCCCTGTGCTCAGCACTGCTTAGGCCACACCTTGAGTCCTGTGTCCAGTTCTGGGCTCCTCAGGTTAGGAAAGATGTTGAGATGCTGGAAGGTGTCCAGAGAAGGGCAAGAAAGCTGGGGAGGGGTCTGGGGCACAGCCCTGTGAGGAGAGGCTGAGGGAGCTGGGGTTGCTTAGCCTGCAGAAGAGGAGGCTCAGGGCAGACCATCATTGTAGGTGTTTAGGAGGAGACTTGATGGGGTGCTTGGTGCCAGGGTTTAGTTGATCAGATGGTGTTGGGTGAGAGGTTGGACTTGATGATCTCGAAGGTCTCTTCCAACCTGGTCTATTCTATTCTATTCTATTCTATTCTATTCTATTCTATTCTATTCTATTCTATTCTATTCTATTCTATTCTACTGTAGGGAAAGGGAAGCATCCTGTGGGACCCCCCTGAGCAAGCACAGCAGCTTCCCTGCAGCTGCAGCATCACAGGGTCGCAGAATGGTTGAGGTTGGAAGGGACCCCTGGAGATCACTGCATCCAACCCTCCGGCCAAGGCAGGTTCTCCTAAAGAAGGTCACACAGGGACACATCCAGGTGGGTTTTGAATGTCTCCAGAGATGACTCACAGAATTACTTAATGTTAGGGCTTGGAAGTGACATCTAGAGTGATGATGACTCCAGCACCTCCCTGGGCAGCCCGTTCCAGTGACCTGCCCAGTGTGCTGGTTCCCTCATCATCTTTGCAGCCTTTCAAGGATGCTGCCTCTTCATCACCTTTAATAAGGGAGCTTCTAGCATCCTGATGATGCCACACAGCTTTAGCCAACCACCTTGAAGCTCAGAAGCCCTTTGAAAAGCATCTCAGCTCCTCCTGCCTGTGCTGGTAGGAAGCCAGAGACGCGGTGCTGGGCGTGCTCTGGACCTCTGTGCTGCTGTCACAGAGCCAAGCAGGCACAACAGCATTTAAGCAACCTCTTGTGCCAAGATGATTCTTCCAACTGTGTTTAAGCAACCTCTCGTGCCAGGCTGAGCCTGGCTGCAGCAAGGAGCAGGAGGAGCACGTGGAGGCTCCTGGCTGGAGCTCCTGCCAGCCAGCGATCGCTGCAGCCCACAGGGCCCAGCAGGGGAATGTGCCTGGGGTGCTGAGTGTGACAGGGCTTTGTTTCTCCCCTCTGAGCTTCCCAACTTAATTACTGCACAAGAGCATTTTGCTTAACTCCTAGCCCACAAATTACAACTTTGCTTAATTGAGGCTGGTGTGAATTAAGGGAACAAAGCGTGAGCCAAGCTGCTGAGTGACAGAGCTGCTGCTGAGACCCAAGAGGAAGAGAGAAAGCCTCAAATGACACGTTGACAGATCGCCCCCTCTGCAGCAGAAACACTCCTGAGCTGAGCATCAGCACTGTCCAAATGACAGACACAAGCCCTCATGCACGTCTGCTCCTCCCTGGAGAGGATCTGGGCTCATGCCTTGGCTTTAGTAATGGCTTTCAAGCTGGTGTCATGAAGGACAGGGGTTGATGGTGTCAGCTGAAGATGGAAAGCAGGAATCATCATGGTGACTGATGCAGCAGGACCCCACAGACCACCAGGCTGCTACAGAATCATAGAATTGTTAGGGTTGGTAGGGAGCTAAAGGCTCAGCCAGTCCCAACCCCCTGCCATGGCCAGGGACACTTCACACTACAGCAGGTTGCTCACAGCCACCTCCAGCCTGGCTGAAAACACCTCCAGGCAGGAGGCTTCCACCACCTCTGTGGGCAGCCTGTGCCAGGCTCTCACCACTCTCATGGGCAACAACTTCTTCCTCACATTCAATCTCAATCTCCCCAGTTCTAGTTTTGCTCCATTCCCCCCAGTCCTATCCCTCCCTGACACCCTCAAAAGTCCCTCCCCAGCTTTCTTGGAGCCCCCTGCAGATCCTGGAAGGCCACAATTAGGTCTCCTGGGAGTCTTCTCCTCTCCAGACTGAACAACCCCAGCTCCCTCAGTCTGTCCTCACAGCAGAGCAGCTGCAGCTGGGGTTGCTTAGTCTGGAGGAGAGAAGGCTCAGGGGAGACCTTCTTGCACTCTCCAACTCCCTGCAGGGAGGTTGTAGCCAGGTGGGGGTTGGTCTCTTCTCCCAGGCAAGCAGCACCAGAACAAGAGGACACAGTCTCAAGCTGCGTCAGGGCAGGTTTAGGCTGGAGGTGAGGAAGAAGTTCTTCATAGAAAGAGAGATTGGCCATTGGGATGTGCTGCCCAGGGAGGTGGTGGAGTCACCATCCCTGGAGGTGTTTAGGAGGAGACTTGATGGAGTGCTTGGTGCTATGGTTTAGTTGATCAGATGGTGTTGGGTGATAGGTTGGACTTGATGATCTCAGAGGTCTTTTCCAACCTGGTTAATTCTATTCCATCCTATCCTATCCTATCCTATCCTAATCTTCAGAGGTCCCTAGCATTCTGTGATCCTGTCTGAGCTTTGTGCCACTATGAGAGTGCCACTGTGGCATTAAAAGAGACTAAGCAACCAAGAGCATGGAGAGGCATTCAACACCCCCAGGACTGAGCCTTCCTTTGCTTGGCTTTCACACCAGGGTAATGAAGGCTAATTTCCCCTGCCTTAAACAAGAGAATGGGGTCCCACAGAGTTAACACTCCTGTAGAACCATCATGGAAATGAGAACAAGTATTAAGCCCTGCAAGAATCTAAATCTCTATCCACTCCACCCCGTGAGCCTCTCTGGAGCAGCCTTGGATTAGCTGTGCTGGTTTGAAATGAATGTCACTTATCTCAAGCATTTAAGCAGGACAGCCTGCTGAGACCAGCCTCAGCTTCTGGCAGATGCTTTTGGAGCATCCTGGACTCTCTCTCTGTTTGTTTGCTTTGAGCAGGAGCTGCTCTTTGCCTGTTTAACCCATAGCTTCATAGACTGGTTTGGGTTGGAAGGGATCTTGAAGATCATCCACCTGGTGATCAATGGCTTAAGGATTTAGGCTTCTTGAGGCCAAGGGTTTAGGGTGGAAAAGGGTGGGTTAGGTGGGTGGAGGAAACAGCAAGTTCATAAGTTCACAGAAAGGTTTGAGCTGGAAGGGAGCTTGAAGATCATCCAGTTCCAGCCCCCTGCCATGGGCAGGGACACCTCCCACCAGCCCAGGTTGCTCAAGACTTCATCCAGCCAGGCCTTGATCACCTCCAGGGAGGAGGCAGCCACAACCTCCCTGGGCAACCTGTGCCAGTGTCTCCCCAGCCTCACTGTCAAGAAATTCCTACAAGGCTGAATCCTTCCCCAGGCAAAGGGAAGAGCAGCCCTCTGCCTTGCATAGTATCAGTCAGGGTTGGAAGGGACCACAAGGATCATCTAGTTCCAACCCCCCTGCCATGGGCAGGGACACCACACACTAGATCAGGCAGGCCAGAGCCACATCCAGCCTGGGCTTAAACACCATCTGGCATGAGCCAGATGTTTGCCCTGGAGAGCACCTGGGGGAACCCATGCTCAGCAGCACTGATTAACCTACACCCAATTCATTTCACTAATTAAAGCTGCTGCACATGACAGCAGCCCAGGCAGCACCCAGCCTGCCAGCCTCATCCTCCACACTGCTCTGCACTCTCACCTCTGCCCTCCTCATCTCCTGGCAGGGTCACCAGACCCTGCAGCCTGGCTGCAAAGAAATGAGGAGATGCAAGGTGGGAAGGGCCCCAGAGGAGCACTCCTCATGCTGGTCTTTACCTGGAGGAACAGAACAGAGTCTGGGACACTGCACAACAATGAGGTGTTTGCCCCCAGGCCATGCTCAAAGTCTTGTTTTGTATGAGCCATCAACTTCAGCACACTGGCAGGGAAAGAGACGTCCCAGCACTGATAGCAGCAGAACCTCTGGGATTTGGTCCAGAAGGAAAGTGCAGGAAATTCCAGGGTTTTTTCTTCAAAGAGTCAGTCAAGAGGGGCAAAGGAAGGAGGAGGAGGAGCAAAGGAAGAAGGAGGAGGAGGAGGAGAGGGGCAAAGGAAGGAGGAAGAGGAGAGGGGCAGAGGAAGGAGGAGGAGGAGAGGGGCAAAAGAAGGAGGAGGAGGAGAGGGGCAAAAGAAGGAGGAGGAGGAGGAGAGGGCCAAAAGAGGAAGGATGAGGAGGAGGAGAGTGCCAAAGGCTCCAGGGAGATCTTAGAGCAGCCTTCCAGTACCTGAAGTGGGCTACAGGAAACATGGGAAGAGACTTTTGATAAGGGCTTGTGATAGGATGAAGGGGAGGGGATTGAGGCTTGAGGAAGGCAAATTTAGACAGGAGATGATGACGAAGAAACTCTTTAGAGTGAGGGTGGAAAGACACTGGAAAACTTCAGAGCAGTCATCCAGCATTGAAAGGGAGCTACAGGAGAGCTGGAGAGGGACTTTGGCCAAAGGCATGGAGTGCCAGGACTAAGGGTAGTGGCTTCAAGCTGGGAGAAGCTGGGTTGAGATTAGACAATAGAAAGAAAGTCTTCCCTGTGAGGATGGCAGGGCACTGGAACACGTGGCCTGGGGAAGCTGTGGAGGCTCCAAGCTTGTCAGTATTCAAAGGCAGGTTAGATGGGGCCTGGAGCAAGCTGGGCTAGTGGAAATTGCCCCTGCCCATGGCAGGGGGGTTGGAACTGGAAGGCCAATGGCATTCTGGGCTGCATCAGGAGGAGTGTGGCCAGCAGGAGCAGGGAAGTCCTTGTGCCCTGTGCTCAGCACTGCTTAGGACACACCTTGAGTCCTGTGTCCAGCTCTGGGATCCTCAGTTTAAGAAGGACATTGAGAGACTTGAAGGTGTCCAGAGAAGGGCAAGAAAGGTGGGGAGGGGTCTGGAGCACAGCCCTGTGAGGAGAGGCTGAGGGAGCTGGGGTTGCTTAGCCTGGAGAAGAGGAGGCTCAGGGGAGACCTTCTTGCTCTCTCCAACTCCCTGAAGGGAGGTTGTAGCCAGGTGGGGGTTGGTCTCTTCTGCCAGGCAAGCAGCACCAGAACAAGAAGACACAGTCTCAAGCTGTGCCAGGGGAGGTTTAGGCTGGAGGTGAGGAGAAAATTCTTCCCAGCAAGAGAGATTGGAATGTGCTGCCCAGGGAGGTGGTGGAGTCCCCATCCCTGGAGGTGTTCAAGAGGGGATTGGATGTGGCACTTGGAGCGATGGTTTAGTTGTCATGAGGTGTTGGGTGAGAGGTTGGGCTTGATGATCTCTGAGGTGTTTTCCAACCTTATTGATTCTATTACCAGCTGCATTCTGAGACTCTGTGAGGGTTTCCTCTGCCAGCAAAGAAGCCTCAATGAAGGGAGGTGGTCATTTTTATGACTCCTCAACACACATCCCAGCTCATTATAAAAGTCCAAGCATTCTGTTATCTTTAAGGTCCCTTCCAGCCCAAGCCATTCTGTGACCTTTGGAAGAAATGTGTTTACTGCTGTAAGGTTAAGAGGGAATGAGGTGGTGGTGGGGAAAGGTCAAATACTGATGGGAAAAAAGGACAAGAGGTTCATGCAGCTCACCTTGACCTCGATGAAGTCTGGTTTACCAAGGGCTATCAGGTCAGCATAGGCTCTGAGCTCATCCACGTTCCAAGCTTTCACCAGGGTCAGCCTATACACCGTGCGCTGTTGCTGAAAGAGAGGAGAAGAGGCCCTCAGCACCACACTGCCACAGGGAGGCTGCCCAGCCCTGCAGGCAGCTTCTAAAGAAGCGGGAGGGGGAAATTAAATCATTCATTTCTTCCAATAACCCAGGAGCTAAAAGAAACCAGACCCAAACCAGGAGCCACCTCACTTGGTAAATCTTCAAAGCAAAATCCGACTACTACACAATAAATTATAGAATGGGATGGGATGGAATGGGATGGGATGGAATGGAATGGAATGGAATGGAATGGAATAGACCAGGTTGGAAAAGACCTCAGAGATCATCAAGTCCAACCCCTCAACCAACACCAGCTAATCAACTAAACCATGGCACCAAGTGCCTCATCCAGGCTCTTCCTAAACACCTCCAGGGATGGGGACTCCACCACCTCCCTGGGCAGCACATCCCAATGGCCAATCTCTCTTGCTGGGAAGAACTTCTTCCTATCATCCAGCCTAAACCTCCCCTGGCACAGCTTGAGACTGTGTCCTCTTGTTCTGGTGCTGCTTGTCTGGGAGAAGAGACCAACCCCCACCTGGCTACAACCTCCCTGCAGGGAGTTGGAGAGAGCAAGAAGGTCTCCCCTGAGCCTCCTCTTCTCCAGGCTAAGCAACCCCAGCTCCCTCAGCCTCTCCTCACAGGGCTGTGCTCCAGACCCCTCCCCAGCTTTCTTGCCCTTCTCTGGACACCTTCAAGTCTCTCAATGTCCTTCTTAAACTGAGGAGCCCAGAACTGGACACAGGACTCAAGGTGTGGCCTAAGCAGTGCTGAGCACAGGGCACAATGACCTCCCTGCTCCTGCTGGCCACACTCTTCCTGATGCAGGCCAGGATGCCTTTGGCCCTCTTGGCCCCCTGGGCACACTGCTGGCTCATGTTCAGCCTACTATCAACCAGTACTCCACAGCACCTGTGAGCTGAGCCCCTCCTTGCTCTTCCCTCTCTCCCAGGCACTTTGCTTTTGCAGGAGCTGTAACTGAACAGGGGGTGTGTGTGGGGGGAATACCCAGGAAGTGTCTCTCTCTCTCTGCTTCACTTCCCCAGGCATGAAATCTCACCATTAGCTGCTAGACAAATATTTTTGTTTCCTCCAGCTGGAGCATTTGGCAGTGGTGAAGATTTGGACAAGACAATTGCCTGCCCCTGTCTGCAAACCCTTCCAGCACGTTAGGAGCAGCAGCACAGAGGAAAGGCTCTCCCCTGGGCAGGCAGGCAAGCAGAACATCTCACTCAAGCATAAACTGACAACAAAAACCACAACCAGAAACACTGGAAACATCCAGCTTATGACCCAGAGCATGGGGCAAACCACCAGCAACAGAGACAAGTAGCCACAGTGCTAATGACTGCCTGAGCAGCCTCCACCCTTCGCTCCCCTCTGCAGCAGGGCCCAGCAGCCCTGCATGGATCTGTCCTCTCCATCCTGCTGCCCAGCACTGCAGCTCCCCAGGGATGGCTTGGCTTGGAAGGGACCCTAAAGATCATCCAGTTCCAACCCCCCTGCCATGGGAAGGGACACTTCCCACAGGGCAGAGGCCAAGGGCAGGAGACTGAACACATCCCAGTGCCAGGTTCTACACATTGGCCACAGCAACCCCAGGCAGTGCTGCAGGCTGGGGTCAGAGTGGCTGAGAGCAGCCAGGCAGAGAGGGACCTGGGGGGAATGGTTGACAGCAGCTGAACATGAGCCAGCAGTGTGCCCAGGTGGCCAAGAAGGCCAAGGGCATCCTGGCCTGCATCAGGAAGAGTGTGGCCAGCAGGAGCAGGGAAGTCCTTGTGCCCTGTGCTCAGCACTGCTTAGGCCACACCTTGAGTCCTGTGTCCAGTTCTGGGCTCCTCAGTTTAAGAAGGACATTGAGAGACTTGAAAGTGTCCAGAGAAGGGCAAGAAAGCTGGGGAGGGGTCTGGAGCACAGCCCTGTGAGGAGAGGCTGAGGGAGCTGGGGTTGCTTAGCCTGCAGAAGAGGAGGCTCAGGGGAGACCTTCTTGCTCTCTCCAACTCCCTGAAGGGAGGTTGTAGCCGGGTGGGGGTTGGTCTCTTCTCCCAGACAAGCAGCACCAGAACAAGAGGACACAGTCTCAAGCTGTGCCAGGGGAGGTTTAGGCTGGAGGGGAGGAAAAAGTTCTTCCCATAAAGCGAGATTGGCCATTGGGATGTGCTGCCCAGGGAGTTGGTGGAGTCACCATCCCTGGAGGTGTTGAGGAAGAGACTTGACAGGGTACTTGGTGCCATGGGTTAGTCAATTAGGTGGTGTTGGGTGATAGGTTTGATGCAATGATCTTGAAGATCTCTTTCAACCTGGTCTATTCTATTCTATTCTACTCTATTCTATTCTATTTTCCACTAGCCCAGCTTGCTCCAGGCCCCATCTAACCTGCCTTTGAATACTGACAAGCTTGGAGCCTCCACAGCTTCCCCAGGCAACCTGTTCCAGTGCCCTGCCACCCTCATAGGGAAGAATTTCTTTCTATTGTCTAATCTCAACCCAGCTTCTCCCAGCTTGAAGCCACTACCCTTGGTCCTGGCACTCCATGCCTTTGGCCAAAGTCCCCCTCCAGCTCTCCTGTAGCTCCCTTTCAATGCTGGAGGACTGCTCTGAAGTCTTCCAGTGTCTTCCCACCCTCACTCTAAAGAATTTCTTCCTCCTCATCTCCAGTCTAAATCTGCCTACCTCATCCTCAATCCCCTCCCCTTCATCCTATCACAAGCCCTTCTCAAAAGTCTCTCCCCAGCTTTCCTGTAGCCCACTTCAGGTACTGGAAGGCTGCTTCTACAACCCTAATTGTCTCAGCCTGTCCTCACAGGAGTGGTGGACTTAGCTTAGCTGAGTTAGCTGGACTTAGCTCTGGGCATCTTCAAGAGGGCTGGAGCCCCACAGTGGCAGAGAGCACTCTGAGAACTCCTTCCCTTGGATTTAGTTTGATGTTTTTCCCTCTGAGAGCTGCTCACATTACTGGTGACAAAAGGACTTCCACTACCAGTGGCAGCTCTTGGCTTGGGAACAAATCCAGTCCCACTGCTTACATCTGCTTGCTCCCTTCTTTCCCCTCTCCTCCCTTCATCTTCCCTTTCTGTTTCCTTTCACTTATCTCTGGAGTTGCTTGGTAAAGCAATCTTCCAGCAAAACCACTTTCTGCATTAATTCCTATTCCTTCCTGGGCACACTGGAGACTGCAAGACCTGGCACAAGCACCAGTTCAGCCAGAGCAAAAGGGCAGCATGACAAATCCACAGCAACCCAAGAGTCCAGGGCTTGGGTCAGGCTGTATCCCAGGGCTGGAATCAAATTCTCCAGCTCCAGCAAGTCCAGGCTCAGACTGAGGCTGAGCTAAGAGATTCTCCCTTCCCAATGACTCATCCCATGCCCAGGGCACAAGGCTGCCTGACCTGCAGTGCCATGTGTGAGCAGCAAACACACTCTGCAGTTTATTCCATTTTTCAAGCCAGAAAGAGAAGTTAATAAAGGAGATCAGCTGCTGACCTCAACTTGCCACCACTAAACCTCACACTGTGAGACCTCTGACAGCATCCACTGGCCAGGGGCAAAGCAGGGATGGACCCCAGGAGTCTGAGCCCCAGCCTAAGGCTGTTAAAAAGTTTAAGCTCCTACCCCTTCCCAGATAGAATCATAGAATCAGTAAGGTTGGAAGAGACCTCAGAGATCATCAAGTCCAATCTGTCACCCAACACCTCATGACTACTAAGCCATGGCTCCAAATGCCACATCCAATCCCCTCTTGAACACCTCCAGGGATGGGGACTCCACCACCTCCCTGGGCAGCACATCCCAATGGCCAATCTCTCTTGCTGGGAAGAACTTTCTCCTCACCTCCAGCCTAAACCTCCCCTGGCACAGCTTGAGACTGTGTCCTCTTGTTCTGGGGCTGCTTGCCTGGCAGAAGAGACCAACCCCCACCTGGCTTCAACCTCCCTTCAGGGAGTTGCAGAGAGCAAGAAGAAGGTCTCCCCTGAGCCTCCTCTTCTGCAGGCTAAGCAACCCCAGCTCCCTCAGCCTCTCCTCACAGGGCTGTGCTCCAGACCCCTCCCCAGCCTCATTGCCCTTCTCTGGACACCTTCCAGCAACTCAACATCTTGGCCACGAGAAGAAACTTCTTCACTCAAAGGCTTCTCAAACAGTGCCAAAGGCTGCCCAGGGAGGTGGCTGAAGCCCCATCCCTGGAGGGCTTTCTGAGGAAGCAGAGATGTGGTGCTGAGGGCCATGGTTTAGCAGCACCCTTGCTACATTTAGAGAAGGGTTGGACTGGAGGAGCTGAAAGGGCTTTTCCAACCCCAATGATTCTGTGACTGTAGAATTCCCTGGGGGATAACCACAGGCAAGGATCTGACACCACCAAGGAGTCAGTGTCCTGAGAGGAGAATTAGAGGCAGAGCTGCTTCTAATAAAAGTCTGTGGAGAGCTACTTGAAGGAGTTCTTGAGAGGACAATGATTAAAGGGCAAGTAGGGCAGGACTGAAATCCTTGCCCTCTGCTTTACCCACAGCATTTCAGCTCCTATTTAAGAGCAAGAGCCTCTTCCAATGTGATGGGATTAGAGAGAGAGAGGTTCAGGCCAAGGGACAAGAGGCAAGGATCAACTCAACCACTAATTACTGGAGAGAAAAAACAATGAAGGGAGTGATCCAAAACATAAACACATCATTTGCCAGGGAAGAGGGGAAGAGGGGAGCAGAGAGAAGAGATGCAACAGGAGGCAAAACTGCAATGCACACAGGGCTGTCAATTGTCTGAAGTGATTAGAGAGCCAATTAATCCAGAAATGTCTCCCCAAAAGGTCAGCTCTGAGTGGTAAACAAGTGCAGGCAGCATCAGGGAAACAATACACAAGAATCACCTTTTCATCTCAACCCCTGCCAGCAAGGGCTGCTGAGCCAGACCCACAGCTCAGGCTGGGAGCTTGGGTGCCCAGCTCGCCCAGGCTGGGGAGGCCACCATGGAGTGAAGCCTTCAGGGGCATTTCTTTGGCTTCTCCTTCTTGTTGTTGTTTGGTTTAAATGTTATTTGGGCATGGTTCTGAGCTAAAATGAAGAGCAAACATGACAAGTTCAGGATGTCTCTCCTGTGGATGGAAAATGCAGCCTGGGAATGAGCAAAGCAAGGGGGAGAGTGCATTGTGTTAGACCCAGCCTGGGCTTGGCTGAAGGGGCTGCAGTGGGGCGGGGGGGGGGGGTGTGAGCAAGGAGAAAAAGGAAATCTCAGCCTTAAACACAGAGAACTAAAGCAGGGAAAATCCCTTTGTGAGATGAAAGGCTGGGGAAGTGCACTTGATCTGAGCTGGGGCCTGTCAGTCTGGGGAAGAGAAGGCTCCAGGGAGACCTTAGAGCAGCCTGCCAGGACCTGAAGGGGGCTACAGGAGAGCTGGGGAGGGACTTTTGACAAGGGCTTGGAGTGACAGGATGAGAAGAATGGCTTTGAACTGGAAGAGGGGAGACTGAGAGTGGAGATGAGGAATAAATTCTTTCCAGTGAGGGTGGGGAGACACTGGCACAGGTTGCCCAGGGAGGTTGGGGATGCCTCCTCCATGGGGGCATTCAAGGGCAGGTTGGATGAGGCCTTGAGCAACCTGGGCTGGTGGAAGGTGTCCCTGCCCATGGCAGGGGGGTTGGAACTGGATGATCTGAGTCCCTCAGGGATCAGTCCTGGGACCTGTCTTGTTCAACATCTCTGTGGGTGCCATGGACAGTGGCATTGAGTGCACCCTCAGCAGGTTTGCTGATGACACCAAGCTGTGTGGTGCAGCAGACAGCTGGAGGGAAGGGATCCATCCAGAGGGACCTGGACAGGCTGGAGAGGAGGGCACAAGCCAACCTCAGGAGGTTCAACAAGACCAAGGGCAGGGTCCTGCAGCTGGGTCGAGGCAATCCCAGGCACAAATCCTGGCTGGGCAGGGACTGGCTGGAAAGCAGCCCTGAGGAGAGAGACTTGGGGGCGCTGGTGGACAAAAAGCTCACCAGGAGCTCTCAGTGTGCACTTGCAGCCCAGAAAGCCAATCAGATCCTGGGCTGCATCAGGAGAAGTGTGGCCAGCAGGGCAAGGGAGGTGATCCTCCCCCTCTGCTCAGCTCTGGGGAGACCCCACCTGGAGTACTGCCTCCAGTTCTGGAGCCCCTATTGCAAGAGGGATGTGGAGGTGCTGGAAGGTGTCCAGAGAAGGGCCACAAGGATGAGCAGAGGGCTGGAGCTGCTCTGCGGTGAGGACAGACTGAAGGAGTTGGGGCTGTTCAGTCTGCAGAAGAGAAGGCTCCCAGGTGACCTCATTGTGGCCTTCCAGGATCTGAAGGGGGCTACAGGAAGGCTGGGGAAGGACTGCTCAGGGTCTCAGGCAGTGATAGGACTAGGGGGAATGGAATGAAGCTGGAGGTGGGGAGATTCAGGCTGCAGGTGAGGAGGAAGTTCTTCACCATGAGAGTGGTGAAGCCCTGGAATGGGTTGTGCAGGGAGGTGGTTGAGGCCCCAGCCCTGGAGGTGTTTAAGCCCAGGCTGGATGAGGCTCTGGCCAGGCTGATCTAGTGTGGGGTGTCCCTGCCCATGGCAGGGGGGTTGGAACTAGCTGATCCTTGTGGTCCCTTCCAACCCTGACTGATACTATGATGATACTGTGATACTATGATCTTGAAGGTCCCTTCCATCCCAACCCATTCTGTGATCTTCTCCTTGGAGGTGCTGCACAATTGCCATGTTCCAGCACATTTGCTCTTTCAAGCTAGCTGGATGCTTGGTGAGGAGATAACTTGCCTAAGTTTGTTACTGTGGAACAGTGAGGCTGGGGAGACACTGGCACAGGTTGCCCAGGGAGGTTGGGGATGCCCCCTCCCTGGGGGCATTCAAGGCCAGGTTGGATGAGGCCTTAAGCAACCTGGGCTGGTGGGAGGTGTCCCTGCCCATGGCAGGGGGTTGGAACTGGATGACCTTTGAGGTCCCTTCCAACCCAACCCATTCTGTGAATCTGTGCATTCAGACAGCAGCTCTCTGCTGTTTAGGGGATGTGGACAGGACACACAGACAGATCCAGACCCACAGCACAGGACAGACCCACAGGTAATGCTGCAGGGATTTAAAGCTCCTTTTTAATGCTCCTCAACACACATCCCAGCTCATTTTCAAAGCCTTAACATTCAAGTCCAAGCACTTCATAAAACTCCCAACTGCTCCAAGTGCCTTCACAGGGCTACTTTTCCCCCCATGAGGGCAGCACTGACAAGTAAGAACTGCAGCCTGGCTGTAGGATCCCTGCAATAACTCAGCTACCACCAGACCTGCACTAACTAATCACCACTGATGGTGAAAGGAGCAGGGAAAGAACCTCAAAGGCTGCCAGAGGGATACAGGGGGAGGGAAAAGGTAGAAACCAACAGAAATTAATATTGAGACTGGAGAAATTTCTTTCCAGAGGGCAACATCTCTCAAGAGAGGCAAAAAACCAAGGAAGAAATCCACTTCTGAAGGAGTGGTGGAAGGGAGAGATCAAAATGACTAAAGGTCTAATAGCAGAAAATGTTCTCCACCAGCAGTCCTTGCAGGCTGCCAGCAGTACAAACACACAATCCTGTTTTATTGGTGTGTTATTTGTGTTGGGGTTGTACCACAGGGCCCCCAGGAGAGCCTCTTAAAGCACTGCACAACAAGAAAGGAGAGCTTAAGCCTGGAGCACTCAATGATCTAAACTATCAGGGTATCAAAACCACTCTGCAGTGCTTTGGGTGCTGTGTTTCCAGGGGGGGTAGGGGGGAAAGCAGTTCCTTCACTTCAGACAGCCATCAGGAGAGCATCAGTGGAGAAGAGAAAGTTAACACAATGAGCCTTTCAGGAGGGGGAAGCTGAGGGTGTGGGACCACATCCACTTCAGAGCAAAGAAAGCTTCTTTATGCAGCCTGTTAGGAAGGGGGAGCCCTGGGTTCCTGCCACATCCATCAGGTGGCAAAGGAAATAAGAGAAGGGAAAGAAGCCAGGAGAACATGGCCCTGTGAATAAATAGCTGGTGGGGGAGAAAACACATGGAGCCAGATTCTTCCCAGCAGTGGCCAGGGAAAGGATAAGGCACAATGGGAAAAGTCACCCCTTATGGGGCCCCAATAATGCCACTCAAGAGGCCAGCTCAGCATTCCCCAAACACCTCAGAACAAAGACCTGAAAACAAAGGAAGGAAGAGCCTGGAAACAAAGGAATGAAGAGCCTGAAAACAAAGGAAGGAAGAGCCTGAAAACAAAGGAAGGAAGAGCCTGGAAACATAGGAATGAAGAGCCTGGAAACAAAGGAATGAAGAACCTGGAAACATAGGAATGAAGAGCCTGAAAACAAAGGAATGAAGAACCTGGAAACAAAGGAATGAAGAGCCTGAAAACAAAGGAATGAAGAACCTGGAAACATAGGAATGAAGAACCTGGAAACAAAGGAATGAAGAACCTGGAAACAAAGGAATGAAGAACCAATCTAGGCCAAAGTAGCACTTCCCCCCCCAGGCAATGCCTGTTAACACTTTTCCAAGCTCCCTACTGGAGCTGCCAACCTTCCAAGGTACCTACACTGCCTGGAGACCTCCCCAGCTGCTCTGGGTATGCTGAGTCCAGCCCCAGCCCAGCCCTTGGAGCAGCACACAGCAGCACTGATGTTTCTGCCTGCTTCCAAGACACAGAGTGGCTTAAGTTGGTTAGGCCACACCTTGAGTCCTGTGTCCAGTTCTGGGCTCCTCAGTTTAAGGACATTGAGAGACTTGAAGGTGTCCAGAGAAGAGCAACAAGACTGGGAAGAGGCCTCGAGCACAGCCCTGTGAGGAGAGGCTGAGGGAGCTGGGGTTGCTTAGCCTGGAGAAGAGGAGGCTCAGGGGAGACCTTCTTGCTCTCTCCAACTCCCTGAAGGGAGGTTGGAGCCAGGTGGGGGTTGGGCTCTTCTCCCAGGCAGACAAGCAGCAGCAGAACAAGAGGACACAGTCTCAAGCTGTGCCAGGGGAGGTTTAGGCTGGAGGTGAGGAGAAAGTTCTTCCCAGCAAGAGAGATTGGCCATTGGGATGTGCTGCCCAGGGAGGTGGTGGAGTCCCCATCCCTGGAGGTGTTCAAGAGGGGACTGGATGTGGCACTTGGAGCCATGGTTTAGTTAGTCAGGAGGTGTAGGGTGACAGGTTGGACTGGATGATCTCTGATGTCTGAGGTTGGAAAGGACCTCTGAGATCATCTAATCCAGCCCCTCTGCCATGGGCAGGGTCACCTCTCAATTAGACTTGGTTTCTCAAGGTCTCATCCAGCCTGGCCTTGAACACCTCCAGGGAGGGGGTATCCACAGCATCCCTGGGCACCCCATTTCTCAGTCTCACCACCCTTGTACTGAAGAACTTCTTCCTCAGCCCCAGTCTAACCTTGCCCTCCCTCAGCTTCAAACCATTCCCCCTTGCCCTGTCTCTAGGCCCCCTCATGAAAAGTCCTTCTGCAGCCTTCCTGCAGGATCCCTTCAGGGGTTGGGAGGCAGCTCTAAGGTCTCTCTCCCTTTGAAGCCACCCTGAAAGTTTCTTAGTCCCAGACCCCCTGCAGAGGAACATTTTCTGCATCCACACATTTTGCAGAGGGCCACATCATCAGGACAAAGCACTGAACACCTCTCCAAGCAAGCCTGAGCCCCTGAGGTGAAGCTGCTGTCCCAGAAGATGTGAGCAGGAGACTCAGATGTCAGTTTGACAAAGTGCTGCCCCTCGCTTCAATAACCAAGAGGGATTGGAGCTCTCTGCTTGCTTTTAATCACTCCTTTTTAATTCCCTCCTCCTCAGCACTCATCTTTCCCTACCTCAAATGTAATTATTCTTCATGAAACATCCCAGGTCTAATCTCAGGAGGAAGAGGCAAGGGTGAAGATGTCAGCTGTGCTGCAAAAAGAAGGTTGCTGCACTGATACAAGCCTGGCTGGGGCAGGGGGCAGCTCCCTTCTCCAGCTAAAGCAGGGAGGCAGCAGGGACAGGGTGGAGAAGGCTGGGACAAAGGTGACCTAATTGTGACCTTCCAGTATCTGAAGGGGGCTACAGGAAGGCTGGGGAGGGACTGCTCAGGATCTCAGGTAGTGATAGGACTAGGGGGAATGGAATGAAGCTGGAGGTGGGGAGATTCAGGCTAGATGTGAGGAGGAAGTTCTTCACCATGAGAGTGGTGAAGCCCTGGAATGGGTTGTGCAGGGAGGTGGTTGGGGCCCCATCCCTGGGGGTGTTTCAGCCCAGGCTGGATGAGGCTCTGGCCAGGCTGATCTAGTGTGGGGTGTCCCTGCCCATGGCAGGGGGGTTGGAACTAGATGATCCTTGTGGTCCCTTCCAACCCTGACTGATTCTATGATACTATGAAAGGGTGAAGAGCAGACAAACCTCCACCTCCAAACCATGCACTGAGGCCCTAGAAGAGATGACAAGACCTACAAGCTCCCACCTTTCAACCTCTGAAGGGGACCTACAGGAAGGCTGGGGAGGAACTGCTCAGAAGGGCCTGTGGTGATAGGATGAGGAGCAATGGTTTGAAACTGGAACAGAGGAGATTTAGGTTGGAAGAGGGAGTTCTGCACAGTGAGAGTGGTGAAAGACTGAACTGGCTTGCCCTGGAGTGTGGTTGAGGCCCTGTCCCTGGAGGCATTGTGACTGGGCATCCTGATCTAGTTGGAGGTGTCCCTGCTGCCTGCAGGGGGGTTGGACCAGATGACCTTTGAGAGTCTCTTCCAACCCAGTGCAATCTGTGGAAAGCTCCTTGGCTTGGATTGTGATGGTGGAGCTTGCACTTTTGATAAGGCAGAGCAACAGTGTCCTGCTCCTCAGAAGAAAGGACAAGTGTTAGGTAAACTGCTGGACTTGATGACCTTGGAGGTCTCTTCCAACCCAAACAACTCTGTGATTCCAACAGCCCTCAGATTTTTCTGTTGACAAATTAAAAATCAATGGTAGGACTCAATCTTAAAGGTCTCTTCCGACTAAGGCGATTCTATGACTCTGTATTCTGACATAGAATAGAATAGACTAGAATAGAATAGACCAGACCAGACCAGGTTGGAAGAGACCTTCGAGATCATCAAGTCCAATCCACCACCCAGCACCATCTGATCAACTAACCCATGGCACCAAGCACCCCATCAAGTCTCCCCCTGAACACCTCCAGTGATGGTGACTCCACCACCTCCCTGGGCAGCACATCCCAGTGGCCAATCTCTCTTTCTATGAAGAACTTCTTCCTAACATCCAGCCTGAACCTCCCCTGGCACAGCTTGAGACTGTGTCCTCTTCTTCTGGTGCTGGGTGCCTGCCTGGAAGAAGAGACCAACCCCCAGCTGGCTACAACCTCCCTTCAGGGAGTTGGAGAGAGCAAGAAGGTCTCCCCTGAGCCTCCCCTTCTCCAGGCTAAGCAACCCCAGCTCCCTCAGCTTCTCCTCTTAGGGCTTGTGCCCAATTTCCTCTCATTCTATCACCTGATACCTGGGAGAAGAGACCAACCCCCACCTGGCTCCAACCTCCTTTTAAGGAGTTGCAGAGAGCCATAAGGTCTCCCCTCAGCCTCTTCTTCTCCAGACTGGTTGGAATGGACCTCTGGAGATCATCTAGTGCAACCCCCCTGCCAGAGCAGGGTGCACAGGATGGCATCCAGGCAGGTTTTGAATGGCTCCAGTGGTGGAGACACCACCTTTTCATTAGCATTCCTTATTCCCTTCAAGGAAAAGGAACTTAAGGACAAAACTCCTTTACTTTGAGGGTGCTGAAGCCCTGGAGCAGGCTGCCCAGAGAGGTTGTGCAGTCTCCTTCTCTGGAGCCTTTCAAAACCCACCTGGATGCATTCCTGGGCAACCTGATCTGGGTGAACCTGCTTCAGCAGGGGGAGAGGACTAGGTGATCTCCAGAGGTCCCTTCCACCCCCTACCATTCTATGAAAGGCCCCACTTACAAACTGCCTCTGTGACATGTTTTCAGAGCTTCCCAGCAGGCAAGGACCTGCTCTGATCACAACAGAAAACAGCCTGAAGCAGGCTCCTTGCTCTCGTGCAGCCGCAGCAGGAGGTGAGTTGCCCTTCCTGAGCACGAGCTCCCTGTGAAGGAGAAGCCACATCCCCTCCAAAGGCTGGAGGCAGTTCCTTTGTTTGGGTTATGCAACTCCTCACCCAGTGAGCCAGTCCTGAATAAAGATATCAAAGCAATTTTCACACTTGGAAATTACTTGTCACAGGGATGTGATCAGAAACAAACCCCAAGCCTGCAGCCAAGCAGCTCCTCACCATAGCCAATAACACATCTTTATGCATGAAACCCCAGGAAGGAGGAGGGAGCCAAAGGAAAAGCTCAGGTGCCAGCACCCACCAAATTTCACAGCCCTCCAGACTCTTCACTTCAGCCTGGAGATAGTTTCAGTAAGAGGACCAGAGGTAGAACTGCTGGGCTGGGTCGAGAGGAAGGCCACAAAGATGATCAGAGGGGTAGAGCACCTCTGCTCCAGGGGCAGGCTGGGAGAGTTGGGGCTGTTCAGCCTTCAGAAGAGAAGGCTCCAGGGACACCTTGGGAACCTACAGGCAGGCTGGGGAGGGGCTCTCTAAAGGGCCTGTGGTGACAGGATGAGGGGCAGTGGTTTGAAACTGGAGCAGGGGAGATTCAGGTTGGACAGCAGGAGGAAGCTCTGCACAGTGAGGGTGGTGAAGTACTGGAAGAGGTTGCCCAGGGATGTGGTTGAGGCCCTGTCCCTGGAGGTATTCAGGATCAGACTTGATGCAGCCCTGGGCAGCCTGCTCTAGCTGGAAGTGTCCCTGCTGAGAGCAGGGGGGTTGGACAAGAAGCCCTCTGAGAGCTCCTTCCAACCCGATGCAACCTGTGAATCGCTTCTGCCTCTCCCAGGTTCAGCCTGGCTGAGCCTGCAGGCTCCCAGCAGCTCTGCAGATGAGCTGCAGCACCCTCCACACTTCAAGAGAACCTCAGGGACAGACTCAGTGCCCTTGAAAGGACGGCAGATTCATCTTCTCTTTTGGCAGCCAGGACCCTCCCCTGAAATAAGAGAGCTCACCACCTCCTTGGGGCTCATCCGTCACTACACAGCCAACGGGGAGCACAAGCACTGGGGAGATGATGTGCTCCTACCAGTCACACTGCAAACACCTCAGAGCATTTGGCTGAGCAGATCTGCACAGCACAGGGGTTGTGTTTGCCACACACCCTTCTCCAAAGATGAACTCAGCACAGAGCACAGAAGTTTTCAGCTTCCTTTCTTGAGGTTAATAGAGTCATGAATGCAACAAGAAAACCCTGAGCAGGTTCTGCTGCGTAGGTATCTCCTGAACACAGGGATGGCTCAGGCATTTGCTATTAATACCCCAGCTCACAGCAAGCTGAGGCTTTGTCTTCATTGCTAAAAAAGGGGCCTATTACCACAGGATAATTAAGACATTAGCTACTCTGCTGTGAAAGCAGAGCTAAGCTCAGAGCTTCTGAGCTTCCTGCCAAGAAAGTCAGGGTGCTCCACTCCAGCGTGTGGCTGTTAGGAAGAAGTTCTTCCCAGCAAGAGAGATTGGCCATTGGGATGTGCTGCCCAGGGAGGTGGTGGAGTCACCATCCCTGAAGGTGTTTAGGAAGAGCCTGGATGAGGCACTTGGTGCCATGGTTTAATTGATTAGATGGTGTTGGGTGAGAGGTTGGACTCAATGATCTCAAAGCTGTTTTCCAACCTGGTTAATTCTCTCTCCTCTCCCCTCCTCTCCAAACCTCTCCCCTCCCTTCCCCTCCCCTCCTCTCTCCTCCCTTCCTTTCCTCTCCTCTCCCCTCCCCTCCCTTCCTCTCCTCTCCCCTCCTTTCCTCTCCTCTCCCCTCCCCTCCCTCTCCTCTCCCCTCCCCTCCCTTCCTCTCCCTTCCCCTCCTCTCCTCTCCCCTCCCCTCCCTTCCTCTCCCTTCCCCTCCTCTCCTCTCCCCTCCCCTCCCTTCCCCTCCTCTCCTCTCCCCTCCCCTCCCTTCCCCTCCTCTCCTCTCCCCTCCCCTCCCTTCCCCTCCTCTCCTCTCCCTTCCCCTCTTCTCATCTAGTCTATTCTAAACCTCCCCTGGTGCAACCTGAGGCCATTTCTGATCATCCTATCACTTGCTCCTAGGGAGAAGAAACCAAGCCCCACCTGGCTCCAGCCTCCTTTCACAGATCAGCATCTCCCCTCAGCCTCCTTTTCCCCAGGCTGAAGCACCCCAGCTCCCTCTGTCTGCATTGACCACCTTTGAAATTCTGCCTGGACACCAAAACAAAAGAGAGAAGCTCCTGGAATGAGAGAAGAAGAAAGGACCTCCTGGTGAGCACATCCTTGCCAAGGCAGAAGCTGAAAGCAAACAGAGCCCCTCTCAGCCTGTGAGCAGCCCTGCTGATGTACAAAGCAGAGGAATAAGTGATCCAGGCTGGAAAGCAGGGAGGGAAATTCATCTAATTTCATTATCTTACCTTCCTAAACTAGCATCCTAAGGCACATTCCCCTCCACAGTCCTCCTCTCTGTACTCACCACCTATTGCTTGTAAGCTGCTTTATTGCTTCATGCTCCAGTAGAAATTAATCACTCTCAGTTCAGAATCTCTAGGAATAAAACAAAAGGGCAGCAGCAGCAGCAGCAGCTTTGTTCTGAGACCTAAAAATGTGACAGCAAAATCCAGGGCCAGGACTGCTCCTGCTCCCTTCCCAGGGACTCATTTGTAATGCACTTCACTCCTGTGAAGAAACTTCTTCACTGAATGGGTTCTCAAACAATGGCAACAACCTCCCTGGGCAGCACATCCCAATGGCCAATCTCTCTTGCTGGGAAGAACTTTCTCCTCACCTCCAGCCTAAACCTCCCCTGGCACAGCTTGGGACTGTGTCCTCTTGTTCTGGTGCTGGGTGCCTGGGAGAAGAGCCCAACCCCCACCTGGCTACAACCTCCCTTCAGGGAGTTGGAGAGAGCAAGAAGGTCTCCCCTGAGCCTCCTCTCCTCCAGGCTAAGCAACCCCAGCTCCCTCAGCCTCTCCTCATAGGGTTGGTGAGCTGGTGATGTTTCCTCCTCTCCACAAACCTCTTCTGGTGAGAGAAGGGACCCTCAAAGGTCATCTTGTCCAGCCCCCTGCAGCAAGCAGGGACAGCTCCAGCCAAATCAGGTGGCCTGATCAGCTAGAAGGGAAGTAGCTGCTGTGGTCAGCTCAAAGCAGTGACTCTCCTGTGTCTTGCACATCTCTGGTGAAGAGGCTGCTTTGCAGATGGGATGGAGCCAAGGTGGCTGAGCAGGTCAGCTGCTGGCCAAGCTCCTGGGCTCATCCTCACTTTGTGTTGAAGAGCAGCAGCTGGAGCTGGCCAAAGTGCTTGTCACTCAGTGCCTGCATGGCAGGTCCCTGCTGCTGCAGCAGCTGCTGCTCTGACCCCTGGGACTGCTGCTGTGCTTCAGTGCAGGATGCTTGTGCAGAAGAGGTGCTGACCTCACCTATATTTGGGAGCCTTCCTGAGAGCATCTCCTGTCAAGCTTCTGCTTTAAGTCCTCTCAAAGTCAGTGGGACCTCTTCAACACAAAGTGAGCTGACCACAGCAGCCACTTCCCTTCTAGCTGAGCAGGCCACCTCATTTGGCTGGAGCTGTCCCTGCTTGCTGCAGGGGGCTGGACAAGATGACCTTTGAGGGTCCCTTCTCTCACCAGAAGAGGTTTGTGGAGAGGAGGAAACATCACCAGTTCACCAAGCCCAATGAGGAGAGGCTGAGGGAGCTGGGGTTGCTTAGTCTGCAGAAGAGGAGGCTCAGGGGAGACCTTCTTGCTCTCTCCAACTCCCTGAAGGGAGGTTGGAGCCAGGTGGGGGTTGGTCTCCACTCCCAGGCAAGCAGCACCAGAACAAGAGGACACAGTCTCAAGCTGTGCCAGGGGAGGTTTAGGCTGGAGGTGAGGAGAAAGTTCTTCCCAGAGAGAGTTGTTAGCCATTGGAATGTGCTACCCAGGGAGGTGGTGGAGTCCCCATCCCTGGAGGTGTTCAAGAGGGGACTGGATGTGGCCCTTGGAGCCATGGTTTAGTTAGCCATGAGGTGTTGGGTGAGAGGTTGGACTTGATGATCTCTGAGGTCTTTTCCAACCTTGGTGAATCTATGACCAGCTGCATTCTGTGACTCTGTGAGGGTTTCCTCTTGCAGCAAAGAAGCCTCAATGAAGAGAGGAGGGTTTGTTTTCCCCCTCCTCCCATTTGAATCTCATTTTTATTGCTCCTCAACACACATCCCAGCTCATTTTCAAAGCCTTAACTTTCAAGTCCAAGCACTTCATAAAACTACCAACTGCTCCAAGTGCCTTCAAAGGGCTCTCCCCACTCCTCTCAGGGCAGCATTGACTGACAAATAATAACTGCAGCCTGGCTGTATGATCATTTCAGTAACTCAGCTACCACCAGACCTGCACTAACTAATCATCACTGGGGGTGAAAGGAGCAGGGGAAGAAACTCAAACCCTGCCAGAGGGATACAGGGGAACAAAACAATCCAACCCTGATGCATTCTGAGAGTCCTGATGGATCTCCTCAGCTGGAAAGAGTTTAACACCACACTTGGTAGAGTTAGATAATGGTTGGACTCTGTGGCCTTAAAGGCCTTTTGCAGCCAAAATGGGTCTGTGATAAATCTCAGTCAGGAAAGCAACCTCCCCCACTGCAATCTTGCAGGGCTCCACAAGACTGCTCCTCCAAATCACTGTGGTTTTGCTCAGCTGGGGGTGATACAGGGCAGAAGAAATGAGCTGCATTTCAAACAACCCTGCAATAGGGATGGTTTCAGTGAGCAACTGCAGGAGAAGGAAAGAGGAAGAGGCACCACAGGTGTGAGGTACAAAGAACCCAGGAGTTAACAAGGTGTCAGCAATTTCACAGAGTCACAGAGTGTTAGGGGCTGGAAGGGACCTCAAAGCTCATCCAGCCCAACCCCCCTGCCAGAGCAGGGGCACCCAGAGCAGATCACACAGGAACACATCCAGGTGGGGTTGGAATATCTCCAGAGAGGGAGACTCCACAACCCCCCTGGGCAGCCTGCTCCAGGGCTCTGTCACCTCACAGGGAAATAATTCTTCCTCCTGCTTCCATGGCACTTCCTCTGCCTCAGCTTCCACCACTGCCCCTGGTGCTGGCATTGGGCATCCCCCAGCAGAGCCTGGCTCCAGCCTCCGGGCACTCACCCTGCACAGCTTTATCAGCAGGAATGAAGTCACCTCCAGTCTCTTCCTAAACACCTCAGGGATGGGGACTCCACCACCTCCCTGGGCAGCACATCCCAATGGCCAATCTCTCTTTTTATGAAGAACTTCTTCCTAACCTCCAGCCTGAACATCCCCTGGCACAGCTTAAGACTGTGTCCTCTTGTTCTGCTGCTGCTTGCCTGGGAGAAGAGACCAACCCCCTCCTGGCTACAACCTCCCTGCAGGGAGTTGCAGACAGCAAGAAGGTCTCCCCTGAGCCTCCTCTTCTCCAGGCTAAGCAACCCCAGCTCCCTCAGCCTCTCCTCATAGGGCTCTGCTCCAGACCCCTCCCCAGCTTTCTTGCCCTTCTCTGGACACCTTCCAGCAGCTCAACATCTTTCCTAACCTGAGGAGCCCAGAAGTGGACACAGGACTCAAGATGTGGCCTAACCAAATTCAGATTGGATGTTAGGAAGAAGCTGTTCCCCAGGAAGGTGGTGAGAGCCTGGCACAGGTTGCCCAGGGAGGTGGTGGAAGCTCCATGTTTTGAAGGCCAGGCTGGATGTGGCTGTGAGCAACCTGCTGCAGTGTGAGGTGTCCCTGCCCATGGCAGGGGGGTTGGCACTGGCTGAGCCTTGAGGTCCCTTCCAGCCCTGACAGTTCTCTGATGCTAAGAGGCAGAGATGTGGTGCTGAGGGACATGGTTTAGCTCCAGCCTTGGTTCACAGGAGCACCAGCAGAGCCACCCCAAACCTCCTCCCAGACCCCACTTTCACATCTGCATTGGTCTTGCCTCAATCATCCATTCCCCATCCCAGATGAGAAAGTAAAGCAGCCTTGCAGACACTTTCTCCACTCATCCTCCCTGAAATGTCAAATGAATAGATTCAGTAAGCCCAATAAATGCTTCTTATCTGAATCATAATGCCAGAGCCATTGATAATCAGTTGGGGAGTGGAGAAATCCAGCAGCTAATGCAGTTAGCAGCAGGGACTATTATGCAATGCTCTGGCACCTGGCCCAGCTCCTTCCACTTAATAGGCTTAAATAAAAACATGCTCTAAAATGAAACACAGCCACAAGGTTCCTCTGCCTGGTTGCCACCAGCAGAATTTCAGGCCCCCTTCTTCACAAACCCACACTCAAGCTCTGTCCTCTTGAGGTGCTTCCCCTCGAAGGCTGCTGCTCTGCTCCACCACTTGAGGATGAAAAGGGGAGAAGGTGGCCCCAAGAGCATGGAGCCTGGTGGCAGTTGGCTTGGATGGGAGCACACTGCATTGGGTTAGGGACTGGCTGGAGGCTGAGCCCAGAGAGTGGTGGTGAATGGTGCCACAGCCAGCTGGCAGCCAGGCACCAGTGGTGTGCCCCAGGGATCAGTGCTGGGCCCTGTGCTCTTTAATATCTTTAGTGATGATCTGGAGGAGGGCATTAAGTCCATCAGCAGTAAATTTGCAGCTGACACCAAGCTGGGGGCAAGAGTTGATCTGCTGGAGGGTAGAGAGGCTCTGCAGAGGGACCTCGACAGGCTGGACAGATGGGCAGAGTCCAAGGGCAGGAGATTGAACACATCCAAGTGCCAGGTGCTGCACATTGGTCACAACAACCCCATGCAGTGCTACAGGCTGGGGAGAGAGTGGCTGAGAGCAGCCAGGCAGAAAAGGACCTGAGGAGACTGGTTGACAGCAGATGAACATGAGGCAGTAGTGTGCCCAGGAGGCCAAGAAGGCCAATGGCATCCTGGGTTGCATCAGGAAGAGTGTGGCCAGCAGGAGCAGGGAAGTCCTTGTGCCCTGTGCTCAGCACTGCTTAGGCCACACCTTGAGTCCTGTGTCCAGTTCTGGGCTCCTCAGGTTAGGAAAGAGGTTGAGATGCTGGAAGGTGTCCAGAGAAGGGCAAGAAAGCTGGGGAGGGGTCTGGAGCACAGCCCTGTGAGGAGAGGCTGAGGGAGCTGGGGTTGCTTAGCCTGGAGAAGAGGAGACTCAGGGGAGACCTTCTTGCTCTCTCCAACTCCCTGAAGGGAGGTTGTAGCCAGGTGGGGGTTGGTCTCTTCTCCCAGGCAGCCAGTACCAGAACAAGAGGACACAGTCTCAAGCTGTGCCAGGAGAGGTTTAGGCTGGAGGTCAGGAGGAAGTTTTACACAGAGAGAGTGATTGCCCACTCGAATGGGCTGCCCAGGGAGGTGGTGGAGTCACCATCACTGGAGGTGTTTAGGAGGAGACTTGATGGGCTGCTTGGTGCCAAGGTTTAGTTGATTAGATGGTGTTGGGTGATAGGTTGGACTTGATGATCTCAAAGGTCTCTTCCAACCTGGTTTATTCTATTCTATTCTATATTCTATTCCTATTTTATTCTTACTCTATTCCATTCCATTCCACTCTACTCCATTCTATTCCACTCCATTCCATTCTACTCCATTCCATTCCATTCTACTCCATTCCATTCCATTCTCTTCTTTCACCCCCTCTGGAGCCAAGAATCTTGCTGAAGGCTCCTTGAGCTTCCTGCTGGCTGTCAGCTACACTGGAAGGGGCTGGTGGATTCCAGAGGCAATAACTCAATCTTCAACACTGCACCTCTGCAACGCTCCTGCTGCTGCTCTTCCAGAGGCTTGCACCAGAAGCCTCATTAGCAAAACCATCACCACAAGCACACAGCTGGTGCAGAGCAGTTACTGTGCAGGAGAGTCAACTTCTGCTGAATTTATAGTGGCAACATTGATTACTGATTCCAACAGCTGCTGCAGGGCTTCCAGTTAAATTCTCCTTAGCTCAGAAAACACCAAACCAGGGCTCACCAAACCAGCTCCCTTCCCCATCCCTACCCCAGGAGCCACAGCAACAATCTGCACATAAATCAGAAGTGCTTTCCATTGCCCATCAAAACACAATTGCTCCTGTCATAGGCTGGGTCCTACAGCACTAAAAGGGGCTCAAGGTGTAAGTCACTGTGTTGGCATCATGTTTGGGATGGCAGAGAGGCCAAGGGGAAGTTGCATCATAGCATCAGTCAGGGTTGGAAGGGACCATAAGGATTAGCTGGTTGCAACCCCCCTGCCATGGGCAGGGACACCCCACACTAGATCAGCCTGGCCAGAGCCTCAGCCAGCCTGGGCTTAAATACCCCCAGGGCTGGGGCCCCAACCACCTCCCTGGACAACCCATTCCAGGGCCTCACCACTCTCATGGGGAAGAACTTCCTCCTCCCCTCCAGCCTGAATCTCCCCACCCCCAGCTTCATTCCATTCCCCCTAGTCCTATCACTCCCTGAGATCCTGAGCAGTCTCTCCCCAGCCTTCCTGTAGTCCCCTTCAGATACTGGAAGGCCACAATGAGGTCACCTCAGAGCCTTCTCTTCTCCAGACTGAACAGCCCCAACTCCTTCAGTCTGTCCTCATAGGAGAGGTGCTCCAGCCCTCTGCTCATCCTCCTGGCCCTTCTCTGGACACCTTCCAGCACCTCCAGATCCCTCTTGCAATAGGGGCTCCAGAACTGGAGGCAGTACTCCAGGTGGGGTCTCACCAGTCCTATCACTACCTGAGATCCTGAGCAGTCCCTCCCCAACTTGGAAGGGAGGAGAACAAAAAAAACACCACCCCAAAAGACTGAAGTAAACAGCAGCAGCTGCAAGCCTGAAAGTGTTTGAAGATGCAAGCTGCTGGCTCCAGCAGGCACAAATATCAAAGGAGCTACCCACAGGCAGGGTGAAAATGCAGACCTGGAAGGTGGCACTGGGAGATGGTCTTGGATGTGATGCCTCTCCCTGGACAGACCATCTCTAGCAGCTCATAGAAATCCACACTGTTAAATGGGAATGGTTCTAGGACTGTGCCTGCTAGGATGGGGAGTGTTCCTCAGCAGGAGCAGGGAAGTCCTTGTGCCCTGTGCTCAGCACTGCTGAGGCCCCACCTTGAGTCCTGTGTCCAGTTCTGGGCTCCTCAGTTTAGGAAAGATGTTGAGGTGCTGGAAGGTGTCCAGAGAAGGGCAAGAAAGCTGGGGAGGGGTCTGGAGCAGAGCCCTGTGAGGAGAGGCTGAGGAAGCTGGGGTTGCTTAGCCTGGAGAAGAGGAGGCTCAGGGGAGACCTTCTTGCTCTCTCCAACTCCCTGAAGGGAGGTTGGAACCAGGTGGGGGTTGCTCTCTTCTCCTATGCAGACAAGCAGCACCAGAACAAGAGGACACAGTCTCAAGCTGTGCCAGGGGAGGTTTAGGCTGGAGGTGAGGAAGTAATTCTTCCCAGAAAGAGTAATTGGCCATTGGGATGTGCTGCCCAGGGAGGTTGGCACTTGGTGCCATGGTCTAGTAGACATGAGGTCTTGTGTGACAGGTTGGACTTGATGATCCTTTGAGGTCTTTTCCAACCTTATTGATTCCATGATCATAAACAAGATGAGGTGGTGGAGTCCCCATCCCTGGAGGTGTGTAGGAAGAGCCTGGCTGAGGCACTTGGTGCCATGGTTGAGTTGATCAGATGCTGTTGGGTGACAGGTTGGACTGGATGTCCTCAAAGCTCTTTCCCAACCTGGTTAATTCTAAAACTTCTAAACAACTTCTAAACCCAGCAGGGCTAAGAAGTTGCCCTTTTGGGGCCTTTTATTAATAAAGGAGGAAAAAAAACAAATCAAGGCAAGACATTTGCTGCCCCTCACCTACACCCCCATAACCTTCTTTCTCCACAAAAATCTTCATGCCTTTGAAGAATCAAAAGGATTGAGGGCCAGCTTGTACCTGAGATCTGAAGCAAGAGCTGTGTCTGATGTCTGAAGGCACAGGTCTACCTGACCTTCACAAAGAGCCAGTGAGCTGTTCCTCTTGTTTTTGGTGACCCACCCCCCCTCTGCAAGGGCAGGAAGGATAATGTTCTGCTTTCATCATCACTTCCAGCAGTGCCACAACATCTATTAGCCTGAAGGGCTTTCTCCCTGCTTGTTTTGGGTGGCTCCAAGCCGTTTAAGAGGAGGCTGGCACCTCTCCTCTGCAAGGTAAAGCAGCTCAGCAGTGCCTGCTTGGTGTCTGGCAGCACAGCAAGTACCAAGGCACACTGCAACGAGCAGATTGGACAGGATTTAGCATGATTCAGTCAAGAAGATAACAGACAGAAGAGGTGACACCACGGCAGGGCTGCTCCTCAGAGCACGGCAGCGACACCAGGGCCCAGGAACAGCCAGGGCCCAGCAGGGACTTGCCTCAAGAGTTGACTCAGGCTCTCAACAGGTGGAAGAGAGCTCAAAGATGCTCCCTGCATCAGGAAGAGTGTGGCCAGCAGGAGCAGGGAAGTCCTTGTGCCCTGTGCTCAGCACTGCTTAGGCCACACCTTGAGTCCTGTGTCCAGTTCTGGGCTCCTCAGGTTAGGAAAGATGTTCAGCTGCTGGAAGGTGTCCAGAGAAGGGCAAGAAAGCTGGGGAGGGGTCTGGAGCACAGCCCTGTGAGGAGAGGCTGAGGGAGCTGGGGTTGCTTAGCCTGGAGAAGAGGAGGCTCAGGGGAGACCTTCTTGCTCTCTCCAACTCCCTGAAGGGAGGTTGTAGCCAGGTGGGGGTTGGTCTCTTCTCCCAGGCAAGCAGCACCAGAACAAGAGGACACAGTCTCAAGCTGTGTCAGGGGAAGTTTAGGCTGCAGGTGAGGAGAAAGTTCTTCCCAGAAAGAGATTGGCCATTGGGATGTGCTGCCCTTGGAGGTGGTGGAGTCACTGTCCCTGGAGATGTTCAAGAAACCCGTGCCCATGGAATGGAATGGAATGGAATGGAATGGAATGGAATGGAATAGAATAGAATAGAATAGAATAGAATAGAATAGAATAGAATAGAATAGAATAGAATAGAATAGAATAGAATAGAATAGAATAGAATAGAATCAACCAGGTTCAAAAGACCTTGGAGATCATCCAGTCCAACCTCTCACCCAACACCATCTGACCAACTAAACCATGGCACCAAGTGCCTCAGCCAGGCTCTTCCTAAACACCTCCAGGGATGGGGACTCCACCACCTCCCTGGGCAGCACATCCCAATGGCCAATCTCTCTTGCTGGGAAGAATTTCTTCCTTACCTCCAGCCCAAACCTCCCCTGGCACAGCTTGAGACTGTGTCCTCTTGTTCTGGTGCTGCTTGCCTGAGAGAAGAGACCAACCCCCACGTGGCTACAACCTCCCTTCAGGGAGTTGGAGAGAGCAAGGTCTCCCCTGAACCTCCTCTTCTGCAGGCTAAGCAACCCCAGCTCCCTCAGCCTCTCCTCACAGGGCTGTGCTCCAGACCCCTCCCCAGCTTTGTTGTCCTTGGCACTTGGGGATGTGGTTTAAGAGCCATGGTGGTGCTGGGTTGATGATTGGACTCGATGCTCTGAGAGGGTTTTTGCTACCCAACTCCTTCTCTGCTGCCATGCAGTGCAGGAGCACAAAGGGGCTGTGTTCTGCTGCTGGGTCCATCACCACCTCCTCTCCTGTTATTTTCAGAGTGCTTGGGTAGAAATCCACAGCACTTCAGCCATGCTGGGTCACTGCCTCCCCACTTCATTTCTCAGCCACTCAGAGCAGCAGTCCCATTTGTCTCAGTCACCATCCCCAGCCCTTGGGACAGCACTTGGTGATTTATGGGTCACAACAACAGTTCCTGTAAGTTTTCTGCCTTACAGAACCTTGCAACAGAGAGAAACAGAGCTCAAAGTCAAAAGCCCAATGGATCACAGCCTGACTGCTGCTGGAGGAGAGCTCACAGAACATCAGCTCCTTATTACCTTGCTCCAACAGCACCTCTGGGGGAAGGCATTTGTGACAAAAGCAGCAACTTGATCAGAAGGCTGAGAGCTCTGGAGCCTGGAGAAGAGCACCTTGAGGGGGATTCTTCTCAATGCTCAGCAAGAGCTAAAGAGTGGAAGGCAAAAGGAAAGGGGCAGATTCTTGTCCAGTGACAGGAGAAGGGGCAATGGGCACACACTGGTACCCAGGGGGTGCCATCTGCAGATGAGGAGAAGCTTCTTGGTTGTGAGGGTACTTGAGCCCTGCAGCAGGCTGCCCAGAGAGGGTGTGGAGTCTCCTCTGGAGAGCTTCCAACCCTGCCTGGCCATTGTGCTGCTGGGCAAACTGCTGTGGGTGCCCTGCTTTAGCAGGGGGGTTGGACTGGATGATCCCCAGAGGTCTCTTCCAACCTGAGCCAGGCTGAGGTTTGGGAATTCCCACTTTTAGCAAGAATCAGTCTACATTTTGTTGGCAGGAAAGAGCAGCCATGACTCCTGAGCATCCTGCCTCCTCTCTCACCTCAGACCACATCCTCTCCTCTTCCTTTCCCCCACTCATCTGTTTGGATTACCCACACTGCACACAGCAGGACCTGTCCCAAACCACCCATCCCTGCAGCACCAGCAGACACACAGACAAGTAGAGCAACTGTGTAGGGCCAGCAGATGCCAAAGACCACAGGGAGGAGCACACCAGGGCACAATCTGTGGCTTTCAAATCTCCCTTTGCCCAGTTTTAGTTCCCCAATATGCAGAGATCAAAGCTGCCCACGATTCTTGCTGCCAGTGACTCACATCAGCTGCAGTGCCAGCTTGCCTGAGCCCCTGGAGAGCTGAGGAGAAGCAACCTGGCTGCTCTGTCAGGGGCTGTGAAAATATGGGATTGGTGTTTTGTTTCCAGACACATCAGCATCACTTTCCCCATACAATTCATCAGCACCTCCCCACCTATTCAGGAAGAGGAGCTGCATTAGCTTCCAGAGCCTTCCCTTCATCATATCCAACAGAATGGTGCTGCAGAGGAAGAAATTCATTCCACTGAGGGTGGGGAGACGCTGGCACAGGTTGCCCAGAGAGGCTGTGGATGCCCCCTGCCTGGAAGTGTTCAAGGCCAGCTTGGATGAGGCCTTGAGCAACCTGGGCTGGTGGAAGGTGTCCCTGTCCATGGCAGGGGGTTGGAACTGGATGATAGGTTGGACACAATGATCTCAAAGGTGTCTTCCAACCTGGCTAATCCTATCCTATCCTATCCTATTCAATTCAATTCTATCCTATCCAATTCTATCCTATCCTCTCCTATCCAATTCTATCCTATCCTATCCATTATATCCTATTCTATCCTATCCTATTCTATCCTATCCTATCCTATCCTATCCTATTCTATCCTATCCTATCCATTCTATCCTATTCTATCCATTCTATCCTATCCTATCCATTCTATCCTATCCTATTCTACCCTATCCTATCCTATTCTATTCTATCCTATCCTATCCTATTCTATCCATTCCATCCTATCCTATTCTATCCTATCCTATCCAATTCTATCCTATCCTATCCATTCTATCCTATTCTATCCATTCTATCCTATTCTACCCTATCCTATCCTATCCTATCCTGTTCTATCCTATCCTGTTCTATCCTATCCTGTTCTATCCTATCCTGTTCTATCCTATCCTGTTCTATTCTATCCTATCCTATTCTATCCTATCCTATTCTATCCTATCCTATTCTATCCAATTCTATCCTATCCATTCTATCCTATCCTATCCAATTCTATCCTCTTCTATCCTATCCTATCCTATCCTATCCAATCCAATCCATTCTATCCTATTCCATTCTATCCTATCCTATCCTATTCCATTCTATCCTATCCTATCCAATCCTATCCTCAAGGCCCCTCCCCAACCCAACCCATTCTATGAATCTATGAACACCAAGCAGAGGAAAACAGGCAGGTGCTTCTGCCCAAAAGCAGTCCCAAGAGAATGTTGGGGTCCTAGAGTCATGCCTAACATTACAACCATGGAATCATTTTGGTGGGGACAAGCTCTCTAAGACCACTGAGTCCAACCATTCACCCAACCCCACCTTGGCCATCAACCACCTCCCAGACTGCCACGGCCAGAGGGTTTCTTGAACACCTCCAGGGCTCCACCACTTCCCTGGGCAGCCTGTTCCAACATCAAGAGCAAAAGCTAACCCAGAGCAGCTTCCCCAAGAGATCTTGCTGTCCTCCATGGGTGCTGATGCAATGTGCAGCTGAGCAGGGGCTGCTAGGACAGAGTATTACCAACCACAGCAACTATTAATTGGCTCTTGTGTTAGCAGTGCCTCAAGGACCCTTCAGTGTGCAATGGCTTGGAGAAGAAAATGCACCTGCTAAGTTGAGCTGCTTTTTCCCCCTCTCCTCTTCACCTTGACCAGAGTATTTTTAGCTGCATGGACACACTTGCCAATACTTTCACCTTCAGCTCTGTGCAAGGAACTTCCTGACAACACACAGCAAGGAAAAGAACACCACCATCTGGGGGGCATTAAGAGGAGTGTGGCCAGCAGGTCAAGAGAGGTTCTATTCCCCATCTACTCTCAGCTGGTGAGGTTACATTTGGAGCACTGGGTCCAGCTCTGGGACAGGGATATGCTAGAGAGTGTCCAATAGAGGCTGCAAGGGTGATGAAGGGACCAGAACATGTGTCTGTGAGGGAAGGCTGAGAGAGCTGGGGCTGTTTAGCCTGGAGAAGAGAAGGCTGAGAGGAGATCTGAGCAGGGTTTACAAATATCTGGAGGGTGGGAGGCAAGAAGAAGGAGCCAGGCCCTTTTCAATGGTGTCCTGTGGTAGGACAAGGGTCAATGGACACAAACTGGAACACAGGAAGTTCCACCTCAACATGAGGAGAAACTTCTTCACTGTGAGGCTGCTGGAGCCCTGAAGCAGGTTACCCAGGGAGGTTGGGGATGCTTCTTCCCTAGAGGTGTTCAAGGCCAGGCTGGATGAGGCCTTGAGCAACCTGGGCTAGTGGAAGAGGGATTGGACCTGAATGATCTCTAAGGCCCCTTCCAACCCAAACCATTCTGTGATCTATGAATCTTCCAGGGACAGAGAGATTTCTGTGCAGCAGGAGGCTGGCCAGAGCCAGCAAACTCCAGCACACACATTTCAATGGCCCTTAGGCACTGCAGTTTCTAGGGTACCTTTGAGTACCAGTCCTTAGTGCCCTTCTTAGGCTTCCCTGAAGTTCCATGTTTCCTTCAGCAGCCTGCCTTCACTGCCAACACTTCCCAAGGAAGTTCTCTTTTATGCTCTCTTCCTCTTTCCTTGTATCTTACATAGATGCCAGAGCTTACTGTCCCATTTGATACACATCCTGCTCTCCTTCTCTCACAGAATCAACCAGGTTGGAAAAGACCTCAGAGATCATCAAGTCCAACCTCTCACCCAACACCTCATGACTAACTAAACCATGGCTCCAAGTGCCTCAGCCAGGCTCTTCCTAAACACCTCCAGGGAAGGTGACTCCACCACCTCCCTGGGCAGCACAGCCCAATGGCCAAACTCTCTTGCTGGGAAGAACTTTCTCCTCACATCCAGCCCAAACCTCCCCTGGCACAGCTTGAGACTGTGTCCTCTTGTTCTGGTGCTGCTTGCCTGGGAGAAGAGACCAACCCCCACCTGGCTACAACCTCCCTGCAGGGAGTTGGAGAGAGCAAGAAGGTCTCCCCTGAGCCTCCTCTTCTCCAGGCTAAGCAACCCCAGCTCCCTCAGCCTCTCCTCACAGGGCTGTGCTCCAGACCCCTCCCCAGCTTTCTTGCCCTTCTCTGGACACCTTCCAGCATCTCAACATCTTTCCTAACCTGAGGAGCCCAGAACTGGACACAGGACTCAAGGTGTGGCCTAAGCAGTGCTGAGCACAGGGCACAATGACCTCCCTGCTCCTGCTGGCCACACTCTTCCTGATGCAGGCCAGGATGCCCTTGGCCTTCTTGGCCACCTGGGCACCTTGCCATCACATTTCTTCCCACATGGAAAACTGATCAAGTTTCCTAGACTCAAGGAATGGTAGGGACTGGAATGTTGCTGGGCTTTAGATCCCTTCATGCCCAAAACATCTAAACATGCTCCCAACACCTCCACAACCCACTCCAGTGTCCATCTCAAGCCTCCTGCTGTTGTGCTGAGCAGGTAAAGGACAGAAGGCAATTGCACAGGTCATGCCAGAGCACATTTTGAGCTGGGTACCTTTTCAGCCAAGGCCTTCAGACTGTCTAGAAACCTCTGCCAGAAGTCCTTGAAGAGGGGTCGGTCGATCCTCTTCAGGCTCTCTTTGGTGCTGGCATCCACGCTGACATACAGCTGTGTCACTGGCACCAGGTTCCTTGGAGAGAGAACCATAGAATTACAGAATCAATAAGGTTGGAAATGACCTCAGAGCTCATCAAGTCCAACCTGTCACCCACCACCTCCTGCCTAACTAAACCATGGCTCCAAGGGCCATATCCAAGCCCCTCTTGAACACCTCCAGGGCTAAAAGAAAAGGGAATGGCTCTTTTCAGACATGCCTGCTGGCTGAGCTTGTCTTTCCCCACCAAAGCACACACACAGAGCACAGTATCTCTTCAAAGCAAGCTGCTCTGCTGCTCCAGTACTGATAGGAACTCTGGATATTTCCAGGGAAAACCAACCAGGCCACTGCTTCACCTCTGCCAAGTGACCAGCATCTGAACAGCACCACAAGAAGGACATGGATCTGCTGGGGCAGGTCCAGAGGAGGCCACAAACATGATCAGGGGGCTGGAGCACCTCTGATACAAGGACAGGCTGAGAGAGTTGGGGTTGTTCAGCCAGGAGAAGAGAAGGCTCCAGGGAGGCCCTAGAGGAGCCTTCATGGACCTGGAAAAAGGCTGGGGAGGGACTGTTCAGAAGGGCCTGAGGGGACAGGACAAAGGGCAATGGTTTGAAACCAGAGCAGGGGAGATTGAGGTTGGACATCAGGAGGAGGTTCTGCACAATGAGGGTGGAGAAATACTTGAACAGGTTGCCCAGGGATGTGGTTGAGGCCCCATCCCTGGAGACATTCAAGATCAGCCTTGATGGAGCCCTGAGCAGCCTGATCTGGTTGGAGGCTTCCCTGCTGACTGCAGGGGGGTTGGTCAAGACAATCTTTGAGGGTCCCTTCCAACCCAGTGCAATCTGTGAAGCTGTGAATGTTCCAGCCTGCAATGATAGACCCCAAAGCCAGGAACATCACCCACAGCAGCCCTGGCTGACATTGTCATTGTCTCTTCCTCGCTGAACTGGAACATATTTCACCCCAGTGGAGCTGTAACACATTCAAGAAAGGCTTCCCAGAGCAGGCTGCCAGGGGGGATCACTCAAGGCACTGAAAGGCTCTGCTTCTCACCACAGACAGCCCCCAGGCTTCAAAACCTTAAAGCTCAGCCCCTTCCAAGTTCTATTTGCCCTGGCCCATGGAAACATAATCCCATTCTACAGCCATAATGGACTGCTGGACAGGAGAATGTCAGCCAGGGCCCCTGTAGGTGATATTCCTGGCTGTGGGGTGTATCAGTCCTGGCTTGCATCAGGAAGAGTGTGGCCAGCAGGAGCAGGGAAGTCCTTGTGCCCTGTGCTTAGCACTGCTTAGGCCACACCTTGAGTCCTGTGTCCAGTTCTGGGCTCCTCAGGTTAGGAAAGAGGTTGAGCTGCTGGAAGGTGTCCAGAGAAGGGCAAGAAAGCTGGGGAGGGGTCTGGAGCACAGCCCTGTGAGGAGAGGCTGAGGGAGCTGGGGTTGCTTAGCCTGCAGAAGAGGAGGCTCAGGGGAGACCTTCTTGCTCTCTCCAACTCCCTGAAGGGAGGTTGTAGCCAGGTGGGGGTTGGTCTCTTCTCTCATGCAGGCAAGCAGCACCAGAACAAGAGGACACAGTCTCAAGCTGTGCCAGGGGAAGTTTAGGCTGGAGGTTAGAAAGAAATTCTACCCAGAGAGAGTAATTGGCCATTGGGATGTGCTGCCCAGGGAGGTGGTAGAGTCCCCATCCCTGGAGGTGTTTAGGAAGAGCCTGGATGAGGCCCTTGGTGCCATGGTTTAGTTGATCAGATGGTGTTGGGTGATAGGTTGGACTTGATGATCTCAAAGGTCTTTTCCAGCCTGGTTAATTCTGTTCTATTCTATCATTTGCAGGTTGTAACAATCACAGCTTCACAGATTGCAGTGGCCTGGAAGGAACCCTCAAAGATTATCTTGGCCAACCTCTCTGCAGTCAACAGGGAAATCTCCAACCAGATCAGGCTGCTCAGGGCCACACACTGGATTTACCTGACCCACAGCTGGCATCATCAGTCAATTAATTTTTGGAAGGGAAATCAAAAGCCCTGGAATGTCCAGAGAAGGGCAAGGAGGCTGGGGAGAGGCTGGGGAGACTCAAGGTGAGGAGGAGGTTCTTCACTGAGCGAGTCATTCGTCATTGGGATGTGCTGCCCAGGGAGGTGGTGGAGTCCCCATCCCTGGAGATGTTCAAGAGGAGATTGGACGTGGCACTTGGTGCCATGGTCTAGTCCTGGGGTCTGTGTTGATAGGTTGGACTCGATGATCCTCGAGGTCCTTTCCAACCTAAGTTATACTGTGATACTGTGAACTCTACTCTCCCTCAGCTTCAAACCATTCCCCTTGCCCTGGCTCTAGACACCCTTGTGAAAAGTCCCTCTGCAGCCTTCCTGTAGGTTCCCTTCAAGTACTGGAAGGCAGCTCTCAGGTGCCCCAGAGTCTTCTCTTCCCCAGGCTGAACACCCCCAGCTCCCTCAGCCTGTCCTCATAGCAGAGGTGCTCCAGCCCTCGGATCATCCTTGTGGCCCTCCTCTGGACTCCCTCCAACAGTTCTATGTCCTGCTTGTGAGAAGGAGAGAAGCAAGCAAGACATGGGCAGCATCATGCTGTAGCCTCACTCAAAGGATCTGCAGAACCAGGGGGCCCTCTCCTAAACCCAGTGAAGCCCTCCCCAGGCCATGCTCCCTACTTGCACACTGCAATCACAGAGTCAGAGGTTAGAAGGGACCTTCAAAAGTCACCTTGTCCAACCCCCCTGCAGGCAGCAGGGACACCTCCAACTCCATCAGGTTGCACCTCCAGCTAGACCAAACCTGCAGGGACCTCTCTACAGGGACAGGAATGAACCTTCTCCAAGGGGGAAGCTCTGATGCTGCCAAGTCAGTAGTGTCCAGTGACAGGACAAGGACACTGCACACTGCAATCACAGAGTCAGAGGTTACAGTATCACAGTATAACTAAGGTTGGAAGAGACCTCAAAGACCATTGAGTCCAACCTATCAACACAGACCCCATGAAGGGCTCCTCAAACCTGCAGATCAAACCTTCAGGGACCTCTCTTCAGGGACAGGAATGAACCTTCTCCAAGGGGGAAGCTCTGATGCTGCCAAGTCAGTGGTGTCCAGGGACAGGACAAGGACACTGCACACTGCAATCAGATTCAGAGGTTAGAAGGGACTCTCAAAGGTCACCTTGTCCAACCCCCCTGCAGGCAGCAGGGACACCTCCAGCTAGACCAAACCTGCAGAGACCTCTCTACAGGGACAGGAATGAACCTTCTCCAAGGGGGAAGCTCTGATGCTGCCAAGTCAGTGGTGTCCAGGGACAGGACAAGGACCAGTGGGCACATAAATATGAGGCAAAATCTCTTCACCTTGAAGGTGGCAAAGCACTGGGACAGGCTGCCCAGGGCCACATTGAGGCTGACCTTGAGAGCCTGCAGGGATGTGGCTTCAACCTGTTCCAGCAGCCAGAGGCCACACTGCTTATTTTAGGCCCAAACTTCCAGCCTCCAGCTGGCTGCTTGACAATGGAAGAGGCAGCTTGGTGCACCCTTCAGTTCCCATATTAAGCAAACCCATTTGCTTTGAGGAGCCAAAGATCAGTTGCAATTCTGATGACTTTCTGGTTGGTTTTTTTGGGGGGGAGGAGGTTGGGGCTCTTTTTTTTTTTCACCCCTTGCTTTTGTTGTGTTTTGGTTTGGGGGTTTGGTGGTGTGGTGGGTTTTTTTTTGGCTTCTCTTTAAAAACATTCAGCAGCTTCCCAAGGAAGAGGGCTTGAAAATAGTGCCTGTGCTCCTCTCTTTTTTTCCCAAGGGCTATTTTTAGGGAAGAGCAATTTCTGTCTATCAGGCACCATAATACAGGGCTTAAAGTGACTTGATTACACAATTATTCCATCATTTGGAATGCCTTTGTAGTGTATAATTACTCACTCCAAAAAAAAAGTGCATGCCCTCCCTTCCCTTGCTGCCACAGGCAGCCCAGGAGAAGGAAGTGGAGAAGGAAGGCCTGCCACAAAAGTGCTAGCAGAGAGGCACTGAGCTGAAGTGACAAGCTGAGCCACCACACACCAAAAAGCAGCCTGTGGGCAGCTCTGCTCCTGGGCTCACCTAACCCCAGGGCTGGAAATAGAATAGAGTAGAATAGGAATAGGGAATGGAATGGGAATAGGGAATGGAATGGGAATAGGGAATGGAATAGAACCAAACAGAACCAGACCAGACTGGAAGAGACCTTCAAGATGATTGTGTCCAACCCATCAACCAATCCAACCCACCTAAACAACTAACCCATGGCACCAAGCACCCCATCAAGTCTCCTCCTGAGCACCTCCAGTGATGGTGACTCCACCACCTCCCCAGGCAGCACATTCCAATGGGCAATCACTCTCTCTGTATAGAACTTCTTCCTAACATCCAACCTAAACCTCCCCTGGTACAGCTTGAGACTGTGGCCTCTTGTTCTGGGGCTGCTTGCCTGGCAGAAGAGACCAACCCCTCCTGGCTACAACCTCCCTTCAGGGAGTTGTAGACAGCAAGGTCTCCCCTGAGCCTCCTCTTCTCCAGGCTAAGCAACCCCAGCTCCCTCAGCCTCTCCTCACAGGGCTGTGCTCCAGACCCCTCCCCAGCCTCATTGCCCTTCTCTGGACACCTTCCAGCAGCTCAACATCTTTCCTAACCTGAGGAGCCCAGAACTGGACACAGGACTCAAGGTGTGGCCTAAGCAGTGCTGAGCACAGGGCACAAGGACTTCCCTGCTCCTGCTGGCCACACTCTTCCTGATGCAGACCAGGATGCCCTTGGCCTTCTTGGTCACCTGGGCACACTGCTGGCTCATGTTCAGCCTACTATCAACCAGCACCCCCAGGTCCCTCTCTGCCTGGCTGCTCTCAGCCACTCTGACCCCAGCCTGTAGCACTGCATGGGGTTGCTGTGGCCAATGTGCAGCACCTGGCACTTGGATGTGTTCAATCTCCTGCCCTTGGCCTCTGCCCATCTGTCCAGCCTGTCAAGGTCCCTCTGCAGAGCCTCTCTACCCTCCAGCAGATCAACTCCTTTGGTCACTGTTAGCAGCTGATTATATTTCTGACAAGTTCAGAGAGACACAGAATGGTTTAGGGTGCAAAGGAACTCAAAACTCATCCAATTTCAAGCCCCCCACCAGCCCAGGCTGCTCAAGGCCTCATCATACCTGGCCTTGAACACCTCCAGGCAGGGGGCATCCACAACCTCCCTGGGCAGCCTGTGCCAGTGTCTCATCACCCTCACTCCCAAGAATTTCTTCCTAACCTCCAGTCTCAATCTCCCCTCTTCCAGCTCAAATCCACTGCCTCTCATCCTGTCACTCCAAAAGCCCCTCCCCAGCTTTCTTGTAGCCCTCTTGAGGTACAGTTCCCAACTGCCTGACTCTGTATCCATGCTGCATTGCTTCAGATTTGACCAAAACCAGCCTGGGTGCTCCAGAAGATCAGGAGCAGGGACTCTTTCAGAGTCTGCAGTGGTGCTCCCTGACAGGACAAGGAACAACAAATACAAACTGGAACCCAGGTTGAACTTAAGGAGAGAACTGTCTGGTGTGAGGGTGCTGAAGCCCTGCAGCAGGCTGCCCACAGAGGTTGTGGAGTCTCCTTCCCTGCAGAGATTCCAGCCCCACCTGGCCACTGTGATCCTGAGCAAGCTGCTGTGGGTGCCCTGCTTTAGCAGGGGGTTTGACTGGGTGATCTCCAGAGGTCCCTTCCAACCCACACCATGAGTTCATTCAAGCATTTTGTACATTTGGCTCAAGGCTGATCCCACTTCTGCAGAGGACCTGCTGTTCATCTTCTCTACTCCTGCACTCCAGGCCCTGCTGGAGCTGCTGGGCTGTAGAGATTGGTTTGAACTATTATGGCTGGTCTTGTGGAGTCAGAGCAAACATCAGACTGCAAGGGAGAGCACACAAACCAAAAAGGCTGGTTCTGAGTTCAGCCTCCTGCTCCAGCTTGTCAGAAACACTCATACTTCTGGGGTTTTTTGGGGTTGGTTTGGCTGCTTTGGGGCTTTTTTTGGGTTGGTTTTCTTGCTTTGGGTTTTTTTTGGGGGTTGGTTGTTGGGAGAAGGGCCAGGAGGATGAGCAGAGGGCTGGAGCACCTCTCCTGTGAGGACAGACTGAAGGAGTTGGGGCTGTTCAGTCTGCAGAAGAGAAGGCTCTGAGGTGGTGACCTCATTGTGGCCTTCCAGTGTCTGAAGGGGGCTACAGGAAGGCTCGGGAGGGACTGCTCAGGATCTCAGGTACTGATAGGACTAGGGGGAATGGAATGAAGCTGGAGGTGGGGAGATTCAGGCTGGAGGTGAGGAGGAAGTTCTTCCCCAGGAGAGTGGTGAAGCCCTGGAATGGGCTGTCCAGGGAGGTGGTTGAGGCCCCAGCCCTGGAGGTGTTTGCACCCAGGCTGGATGAGGCTCTGGCCAGGCTGATCTAGTGTGAGGTGTCCCTGCCCATGGCAGGGGGGTTGGAACTAGCTGATCCTTGTGGTCCCTTCCAGCCCTGACTGATTCAATGATTTTTTGTTGCCATTCCTAGCTAGCTCAGACAGCTGAGATCACATCCTGGTCCTGCTGGAGCTGCAGGGCTGTAGAGATTGATCTGAGCTATTATGGCTGGTCTTGTGGAGTCAGAGCAAACATCAGACTGCAAGGGAGAGCACACAAACCAAAAAGGCTGTTTCTGAGTTCAACCACCTGCTCCAGCTTGTCAGAAACACTCACACCAGCTCTGCAGGTCCCTGAGCACAAAGCACAGCTCACTTGTTCTCCACCTTCCCTCACACCTCCAGGAGATTCTGCATTACCTTCTCTCCACTTTCAGAAGTAATCACACTTTTGTTTAAGAGATAGAGAACAGAAAGTCAGGCTGGGGGAACAGAGAAAGAGCACACAAGGAGATTAAGCTTCAAAATCACCAAGATGCTGAGCAGGCTTTTCACTGCCAGGGCTCCTGCAGAGCTGACTCTGATGAGAGATAAACCTGGAGTTAAGAAGCACCCAGGTCAACATTGCAGTGTTTCAGGAGGGAGATATTTTGTCCACCTCTTACCTAATCTCCTCTGGGAACTGTGCATTTGTGACCAGGAAGCTAGAGATGCCATGCTGGTGCAGGAGCTTCACAAACTGGTTGATCTGTGGGTACATGATGGGTTCTCCCACCAGGGACAGGGCACAGTGCTTGACTGTCATTGCCTCCTCCAAGCGAGCTGCCTTCACTCCTGACACACCTGCAGAGAGGGAAAACAGGCCTCAGAGTGAGCTGGGGAGGGGTCTGGAGCACAGCCCTGTGAGGAGAGGCTGAGGGAGCTGGGGTTGCTTAGCCTGGAGAAGAGAAGGCTCAGGGGAGACCTTCTTGCTCTCTCCAACTCCCTGACAGGAGGTTGTAGCCAGGTGGGGGTTGGTCTCTTCTCTCATGCAGGCACCCAGCACCAGCACAAGAGCAGACAGACTCAAGCTGTGCCAGGGGAGGTTTAGGCTGGAGGTGAGGAAGAAATTCTACCCAGGGAGAGTGACTGCCCATTGGAATGTGCTGCCTGGGGAGGTGGTGGAGTCCCCATCCCTGGAGGTGTTCAGGAGGGGACTGGACGTGGCACTTGGTGCCATGGTTTAGTCATGAGGTCTGTGGTGACAGGCTGGACTTGGTGATCTTTGAGGTCTTTCCAACCTTGCTGATTCTGAGATTCTGTGATTTTTAAGGTCCTTTTCAACCACCCTGGGGGTTGGAACCAGATGATCCTTGTGGTCCCTTCCAACCCTGACTGCTACTATGATACGACTCTGATAGCGACTCCCTCACCCCCCAGCCCCACGAAGACCAGCTCCCAGAGGAGACAAGCAGCCTCCACCAAGCAAAGCACCAACCACCAGCCCTGGATCCAACCACCTGAAATGCCACTAGAGAAAGAACAATCCCACACATGCCCTGGTCCTGAAGAGCAGGAAATGTCTCAGCTGGCAAACAGCAGGAGCTCCACTGCACCATCCACCTGAAAATGCTCTCTGCAGGTCCAACCAGCCTCCAGGCAGCATTTATTACACCCAGGGGAGGGCAGAGGAGAGGAGAGGAGAAGGCTCCTCCAGCCCACCCATCCCCAGCCAAGCTCTCAGGCCCCGGGATGAAATCACCTAACTACAAACAAGCTTTTGTTCCCAATCTGTCACTTTGCATTTCCTTGGCCGTGCCCTGACGGCCGCCAGGAAGAGCTGCGGCTCCCAGCCTGGGGGCTGGGCTGATCCAAAGCACACAGACCCCAGCTGGGAAGCCAGGGCCTCAGCTGCCCTCCCCCTTGCCTGGCTGCTGGAGCCTGAGCAGCACGGAGAGGTCCCATGCTCTGCTGCAAAGCCAAGCGAACAACAGGGGGTGGGGGTGGATACTGCTTCAGCTGCTTTGTGAGCAGAGCTAAGCTCAGCAGCCAGGCTCTGTCCTAAGTGACTGTGATGGCTTGGCCCACCAGCAATACCAGACTAGACTAGAGTAGACTAGAATAGACTAGACTACACTAGACTAGAATAGAATAGAATTAACCAGCTTGGAAAAGACCTTTGAGATCATCAAGTCCAACCTCTCACCCAACATAATCTAAGCAACTCAACCATGGCACCAAGTGCCTCAACCAGGCTCTTCCTAAACACCTCCATGGATGGGGACTCCACCACCTCCCTGGGCAGCACATCCCAATGGCCAATCTCTCTTGCTGGGAAGAACTTCTTCCTAACATCCAGCCTGAACCTCCCCTGGCACAGCTTGAGATTGTGTCCTCTTGTTCTGGTGCTGGTTGCCTGCATGAGAGAAGAGACCAATCCCCACCTGGCTACAACCTCCCTTCAGGCAGTTGGAGAGAGCAAGAAGGTGTCCCCTGAGCCTCCTCTTCTCCAGGCTAAGCAACCCCAGCTCCCTCAGCCTCTCCTCACAGGGCTGTGCTCCAGACCCCTCCCCAGCTTTCTTGCCCTTCTCTGGACACCTTCCAGCACCTCAACAGTTTTCCTAACCTGAGGAGCCCAGAGCTGGACACAGGACTCAAGGTGTGGCCTAAGCAGCGCTGAGTACACAGCACAATGACCTCCCTGTTTCTGCTGGCCACACCATTGCTGATGCAGGCCAGGATGCCCTTGGCCTTCTTGGCCCCCTGGGCACACTGCTGGCTTCTGTTCAGCTGCTGTCAACCACTCCCCCCAGGTCCCTTTCTGCCTGGCTGCTCTCAGCCACTCTGACCCCAGCCTGTAGCACTGCCTGGGGTTGTTGTGGCCAATGTGCAGAACCTGGCACTTGGATGTGTTCAATCTCCTGCCCTTGGAAGGCTGCAGAAGGACTTTTCATGAGGGTGTCTAGGGACAGGACAAGGGGGAATGGTTTGAAGCTGAAGCAGAGCAAGGTAAGGCTGGAGCTGAGGAAGAAGTTATTCAGTACAAGGGTGGTGAGAGGCTGGAATACATTGCCCAGAGAGGTTGTGGATGCCTCTGAGCCTCCTCTCTTGTTGCCCTTCTCTGGGCACCTTCCAGCATCTCAACATCTTCCCTAAACTGAGGGGCCCAGAACTGGACAAGTCCTGCAAGCCACTGCCCATCACTCAACTCTCCCTGCCTTCAGCTCACTGCAGTGTTTCAACACAATTTTGCTTGCACTGATTCCACTCCAACAATATTTTTCTCCTGCACCTGAGGGGAAGTGACAAGGTAAGGATCACAAAAGTGCCACAGCCAGCTGCTGGCCTTCTCTCACCATTCTTCTTCTCCTCAATAAACCTTTTGCTTCTAGGCTCCCAAGACAGGCAGCATGTTGCCATCTATCACTCTGCAAAAGCAAGCCAGCTTTTCCTGTTGCCACTCTGCAGCACAGCTCCAGCCCAGAGCCTTGGAGTTTGACTTTCCCTCTTTTGTCTTTGTCCTTTCACAGTTGCCAGCTCAAGGGTGAAAGCAGGCTGAGGATGCACACACAGCTTTCAGGGGGTGTTTACTAACTTCATAGAAAGGAAGCTCCAAAAAGAGGCTTGTGGTGTCCTTAGAGGCCTCTCAAAACAACCCAGGAATAGCACTGGCTGTTGCCAAGTCCATCTCTAACTTGCCCTCCCTCCAATCCTTTTGGGGGAGTGCCCAGAGGCTGCTAAGAGCCCACCCAGAGCACTGCACCCAGCTCTGCTGCCCCCCCAGAGGAATAGGAAGGACATGGGACTGTTGGAGAGGGTCCAGAGGAGACCACAAAGATGATCAGAGGGCTGGGAGCACTTCCCCTATGAGAAAAGGCTGCAAGATATGGGGCTGGTCACGCTGGAGAAGAGAAGGCTCCAGGGAGACCTTAGAACAGACTTCCAGTACCTGAAGGGGGCTGCAGGAGAGCTGAGAAGGGACTTGTGACAAGGGCTGGGAGTGACAGGGTGGGAGGGAATGGACTGAAGCTTAAGGAGGGGAGACTGAGACTGGAGATGAGGAAGAAATTCTTTCCAGTGAGGGTGGACCAGGTTGCCCAGGCAGGTTTTGGATGCTCCCTCCCTGGAGGTATTCAAGGTCAGCTTGGATGAGGCCTTGAGCAACCTGAGCTGGTGGATGCTGCCCCTGCCCACAGCAGGGAGGTTGGAGCAGAGAATAGATTGAACACATCCAAGTGCCAGGTGCTGCACATTGGCCACAACAGCCCCAGGCAGTGCTACAGGCTGGGGGCAGAGTGGCTGAGAGCAACCAGGCAGAGAGGGACCTGGGGGTAGTGGTGGACAGGAGCTGAACATGAGCCAGCAGTGTGCCCAGGTGGCCAAGAAGGCCAAGGGCATCCTGGCCTGCATCAGGAAGAGTGTGGCCAGCAGGAGCAGGGAAGTCCTTGTGCCCTGTGCTCAGCACTGCTTAGGCCACACCTTGAGTCCTGTGTCCAGTTCTGGGCTCCTCAGGTTAGGAAAGATGTTGAGCTGCTGGAAGGTGTCCAGAGAAGGGCAAGAAAGCTGGGGAGGAGTCTGGAGCACAGCCCTGGGAGGAGAGGCTGAGGGAGCTGGGGTTGCTTAGCCTGGAGAAGAGGAGGCTCAGGGGAGACCTTCTTGCTCTCTCCAACTCTGTGCCAGGGGAGGTTGAGGCTGGATGTTAGGAAGAAATTCTTCCCAGAAAGAGAGATTGGCCACTGAAATGTGCTGCCTAGGGAGGTGGTGGAGTCCCCATCCCTGGAGGTGTTTAGGAAGAGCCTGGATGAGGCACTTGGTGCCATGGATTAGTTGATCAGATGGTGTTGGGTGATTGGTTGGACTTGATGATCTCAAAGGTCTTTTCCAGCCTGGCTAATTCTATTCTATTCTATCTTGAAGGTCCTTTCCAACCTAAGCCATTCTATTATTAAACTCAGCCACTTGATGAAAAGGAAGCTCAGGAGGCCTGAACTTTATGTTTTGGTTTGGTCTGCTCTGTAGCTGCAGTGAAGGAGAGAGAGCAGCTCTGCTCTGCTGACAGAAGGGCTTTTGCCTGTCACATTTTTAATCCATCAGTTTCCCTCTGCACAGCCAACAGAAACAGACAGGTTCCCAAACTGACAGCCAAGGCTAAGGCTCACTCTCCACATTCTGTGGATACCTCATCCCACCCCTGCTGACACTCAGGAAGAGCACAGGCCAAGAGCTGTGCTGCCAGGCTGGCCAGCCCTCCCAGCACACACCACTGACCCTGCTGGGAACAGAGTTAACCACCTTGGGGAACAGAGCAAAACACCCCAGATCTCCACACACATTTAGAGCAGAACAGAATTCACCAGGTTGGAAGAGACCTCTGAGATTATCCAGTCCACCCTCTCACCCAACACCATCTGATCAACTCAACCATGGCACCAAGCACCCCATCCAGTCTCTTCCTAAACACCTCCATGGATGGGGACTCCACCACCTCCCTGGGCAGCACATTCCCATGGCCAATAACTCTTTCTATGAAGGAGTACAGCCTGTTTCACTGCCAGACCACTCCTGCAGAGATGAACTTGTTCCTAACATCCAATCTAAACCTCTCCTGGTGCTACCTGTGCCCATCTCCTCTTGTTCTGTGACTTGCTACCTCCAACCTCACTCCAACCTCCTCTCAGGGACCTGCAGGGAGTCAGAAGGTCTCCCCTCAGCCTCCTGATCTCCAAGCTGAGCAATCCCAATCCCTTCAGCTGCTCCTCACCAGCCTTCTCCCCCAGCTTTGTTGCCCCATCTCTTCACCCATCCCTCTGACATTCTAAACCTCACATCTCCTTCCCAGCAGTTCACACTTGGCCAGGGCATTTCCCCCTCTGCTCTGAAGACCCTGCTGCTTTTCTAAAGGATCATTAACAGGGAAGAAGTAGGGGGGGGGAGCAAGTTACCTTTGAACTGCTTGATCATGTTCTGATGGTTCTCAATAGCCTCCTGCAAGATCATTTCAGGTTGGTCCATCTTCCACTGCCACTCTGTGCCCACTGGGTTTGTGTGATGCCTGAAGGAAAGAGACATTCCCTCTGTCACTTGTGATTAAGCCAGAACCACCCCTCTGTCACCCAGGGCACCTTGGCATTGCTGAAGAACATAAAAAGCAAGAAACAGCTCCCAGGTTCTGACACAGCTTTCAGATGGCACCTTTGAACACCACTCTCCTACCCCCCTCTCCTTCAAGGCTTTGGTCTCCCCCAGCAGGAAGAATCATAGAATCAATAAGGTTGGAAAAGACCTCAGAGATCAGCAAGTCCAACCTGTCACCCAACACCTCCTGACAACTAAACCATGGCTCCAAGTGCCACATCCAATCCCCTCTTGAACACCTCCAGGCATGGGGACTCCACCACCTCCCTGGGCAGCACATCCCAATAGCCAATTACTCTCTCTCTGGGTAGAATTTCTTTCTAACCTCCAGCCTAAACCTCCCCTGGCACAGCTTGAGATTGTGTCCTCTTGTTCTGGTGCTGCTTGCCTGCATGAGAGAAGAGACCAACCCCCACCTGGCTACAACCTCCCTTCAGGGAGTTGGAGAGAGCAAGAAGGTCTCCCCTAAGCCTCCTCTTCTGCAGGCTAAGCAACCCCAGCTCCCTCAGCCTCTCCTCACAGGGCTGTGCTCCAGACCCCTCCCCAGCCTCCTTGCTCTTCTTCCCAGAAGGTATGGAGGGGGAAGAGAGGGATAAAAAACCAAGAGTCCAAGCAGCAGATTTTGGTGGCCACTGACAACTGGTGGGTGAGATCCCTGAGGAGATAAAAGTTGAAGCTCAAAGGAGCTCAGACCTGGCAGGTCTTTAACACCTACTGATGCAGAAGTGCAAACTGCAGCAACAAGAAGCACAGAGATCTGAAGAGTGAGAGGAAGCCAGCCTGGCACAATCACAGCCTTGGCTGCAACCTTGTGATCCTCCAGCTGCAAATGAGAGCCAAGAGCACAAGAACAGAAGGGCAGCATCAGGAAGGTCAAGGCAAAAGAAATCAGAGCCAGCTAGCAAAGGACACAGAAAAGGGCTACAGGAAGGACTTTCCCTATAATGATGTGAGAAGCAAGAGGAAGAGCAAGCAAAAAGCTTGTCCAGTGCAACAAGCAAGCAGTGTTCAGTGCTTCTCTGTGATGCCAAGAAAGCTCTTTGCTCCTTTCCTTCTGCTTTCTCCTGAGGGCAAGGTGAAGAGCCCAGACTGGATTAGGAAGATGACAGGTTAGAGCTGTTTTATCTGAAGGAAATGTCTGCACTGGGACAGATACAGCCACCCTAGAGCAGGCTGGATGAATTGGCTGACAGCAGCAGTCACTAGCAATCTGCTGAAAGTTTGTTGAGGAGCACATAAAAAGTGATTTAAGGCACACAGGTAAAGCTCAAATGCTGAGCTCACTCTAGCAGGAGCCACAGATTTCCGCCCCAGCCCCTCTTAAATCCCAGTTGCTGAAGACATACTGGGATAAAACAGGGGGCTGTGAGCCCCAGAATGCAGCACTGAGAGAGGTCACAGCCAGCAGGGACCTGCAAGCCAAGACCACCACTGGTCCTTGCAGGCAAAGGAAAAGCAGAGCAAGATCCCTTGGTCCTGCTACACCACCTGGCAGCAGCTCCTAGTACCAGCAGTGAGGACTTCAGCCCAGGATGGCTGGGTTGGTTGCTCTGAACTAAGAGAGAACTGAACTTCAGAAGGTTTTTAGAACCCACTTCTGGCACTGGTGAGGCTGAACCTTGAATATTCCTGGATCAGGAATGGTGTGGCCAGCAGGAGCAGGGAAGTCCTTGTGCCCTGTGCTCAGCACTGCTTAGGCCACACCTTGAGTCCTGTGTCCAGTTCTGGGCCTCTCAGTTTAAGAAAGATGTTGAGATGCTGGAAGGTGTCCAGAGAAGGGCAAGAAAGCTGGGGAGGGGTCTGGAGCACAGCCCTGTGAGGAGAGGCTAAGGGAGCTGGGGTTGCTTAGGCTGGAGAAGAGGAGGCTCAGGGGAGACCTTCTTGCTCTCTCCAACTCCCTGAAGGGAGGTTGTAGCCAGGTGGGGGTTGGTCTCTTCTGCCAGGCACCCAGCACCAGAATAAGAGGACACAGTCTCAAGCTGTGCCAGGGGAGGTTTAGGCTGGAGGTCAGGAGAAAGTTCTTCCCAGAGAGAGATGTTGGCCACTGGGATGTGCTGCCCAGGGAGGTGGTGGAGTCCCCATCCCTAGAGGTGTTCAAGAGGGCATTGGATGTGACACTTGGTGCCATGGTTTGGTCATGAGGTCTATGGTGACAGGTTGGACTTGATGATCTTTGAGGTCTCTTCCAGCCTTGGTGATTCTGTGAACCTGGCAGAACAAGTTGGTGGCTGGAGATCCAAGGAGACTGAGCTTTCATGTTCCCATCCCCAGCTTTACAGACCTGCAGTGCCAACTCCTTTGATAGGAGAACATTTCCCATCTCCCTGAAGGATTTAACCTCTGGAGTCAAGTCCCTTAATGAGCAGAAGCTTTTGTTTTAATCTGGGCTTTCAGTTCCCTCTTAATTTTTTTTAATGGCCTTCTGAAGTACCTCTCCTATGAGAGATTAAATTTTAATCTCTTCATTTTGAGGAGCTTACTGTCTGGGAGCACTGGCTTGTGGCTACACTTGTTTAGATCATCAGAGCAGAACTCCAGCTCTTGTCTACTGTACAAGCTAAAGCTGAAACAGTCAAGCAGAGAGCTGGAGAGGCTGCAGAGCTGAGCCAATGGGAACCTCATAGCATCAATAAGGTTGGAAAAGACCTCAGAGATTATCAAGTCCAACCTGGCACCCAACACCACCTGACAACTAAACCATGGCACCAAGTGCCACATCCAATCCCCTCTTGAACACCTCCAGGGATGAGGACTCCACCACCTCCCTGGGCAGAACATTCCTATAGCTAACAACTCTCTCTGGGAAGAACTTTCTCCTCACCTCCAGCCTAAACCTCCCCTGGCACAGCTTGAGACTGTGTCCTCTTGTTCTGGGGCTGCTGGCCTGCCTGGGAGAAGAGACCAACCCCCACCTGGCTACAACCTCCCTTCAGGGAGTTGGTGAGAGCAAGAAGGTCTCCCCTGAGCCTCCCCTTCTCCAGGCTAAGAAACCCCAGCTCCCTCAGCCTCTCCTCACAGGGCTGTGCTCCAGACCCCTCCCCAGCCTTGTTGCCCTTCTCTGGACACCTTCAAGTCTCTCAGTGTCCTTCTTAAACTGAGGCACCCAGAACTGGACACAGGACTCCAGGTGTGGCCTAACCAGTGCTGAGCACAGGGGCACAAGTTCAATAAGGACAACTCCTCTGGGGAGGAACACCACCAGGCACCAGACCAGACCAGAGGTCACCCTGCTGGAAAGCAGCCCCATGGAGAAAGACCTTGGAGCCCTGGTGGGCAGCAAGTTCTGCATGGGACAGCAATGTGCTCTTGTGGCCAAGAGAGCCAATGGTATCCTGGGGTGCATCAAGGGAAGTGGATCCAGCAGGTCCAGGCAGGTTCTCCTGCCTCTCTGCTCTGCCCTGGTGACACCACACCTGGAGTATTATGTCCAGCTTCAGGCTCCCCAGTTCAAGAGACAGGGATCTGCTGTAGAGAGCCCAAAAGAGAGCAATGAGGATGACTTGGGGCCTTGAACATCTCTCTTGTGGAGAAAGACTGAGAGCCCTGGGGCTGTTTAATCTGGGGAAGAGAAGGCTGAGAGGGAATCTGATCAATGTCTATCAATATCTGAGGGGTGGGGGTCAAGATGAAGGGGCCAGGCTCAATTCAGTGGCAGGACAAGGAACAATGGGTAGCAGATGGAACCCGGGAGGTTCCACCTCAACATGAGGAGAAGCTTCTCTGCCGTGAGGGTGCTGGAGGCCTGGAGCAGGCTGCCCAGAGAGGTTGTGGAGTCTCCTTCTCTGGAGGCTTTCAAGGCCTGTCTGGATGCATTCCTGGGCAGCCTGCCCTAGGTGATCCTGCTTTGGCAGGGGGCTTGGACTGGATGACCTCCTTCCAACCCCTAACATTCTGTGCCTCTATGATCACAAAGGTACAGAAGAGAAAGACCAAGCAGCTTCTGCACAGGGTATTTCTCTCTGCCTGGTTTGCCTCCTCCTCAAGTGCAAAAAGAACCAACCCCCCTCACTTAAATCTGAATTAGCTGTTCCAGGTCTCCACAATAATTGGCTGGGCTTTGGACACTCAGCCAGGGAACAATCAAATCAGGTCTGCCTGGAGACTTTAAAGTCCCTTCCAACCCCATCCATTCTACCAGCCTCCCAGGGCCAAAGCTTTTCCAGGGACAGGAAGGAGAGGGAAGGCCTCCAGTGCAAGGTCAAGCTGTGTCTTTCACCAAACCTCTAAGCTTGAGTGTGCTTGGCTGCTGGCTCCACCCATGACTGCTGGTTCCGAGCCAGCCAACTGCAAATGACATCCAGCTCCCAGGGAAAGCAGCTGAACTCCAGCACTTCATGGCAAAGCAGGGGGGAAAGCAAACAAACAAGCTCCATGGCCTTTTCCTCAGCCATCCTGGGAGAGAGCTGCAGTGGTTCTGCAGCAAGAAACCTTGGCAGGCTGCACAAATGTCACCAGGCAGGGAGAAGAGACCAAGATAAAAGGAGTCACAAGCAGTCTTTATCTGCAGGCTTAGTGTGCAGAGCTGCACAGCAAGGCATAAAACCTGGCTTAAAAAACAAACCACCCCACATTTGGCCAAGAGTAGGTCAGAAAACCCTGTTGCTTCATGTCTGCAGCACAGATGGCAGCTGCTAAGAAGGTGGTAACAGGTTTATCCCACCCAGGCACCTGTGCCTGCAGAGTTACATTGAGGCTGACCTGATTAAGGACCTGCAAGGGGTGGTTGGTTTCCAGTAAAACCTGGCCTGCATGGAGGGGAAAAAGGCTTCTCAGAATGGCTGAAAATGGATGGTGACATTGGGCACTTGGAAGAACTGTTTCTTCCAGGTGGGGTGACCTCCTGAGAGACCTGGGCTAGGGGAGACATTGGAACTGGTTGCCCAAGGAGGTTGTGGATGCTCTTCCAGATGGACTGCAGCTGTCTGTCTTCTCTTCTCAGACCTCTGCCATGGATTCACAGAATGGTTTGGGTTGCAAAGGAGCTTAAAGGTGATCTGGTTGCAATCCCCTGCCATGGGCAGGGACACCTCCCACCAGCCCAGGCTGCTCAAGGCTTCATCCAACCTGGCCTTGAATACCTCCAGGCAGGGGGCACCTCCAGCCCCCCTGGGCAACCTGTTCAGTGTCTCCCTGTTTCACCAGGTGGGATGAGCTCCTGAGAGACCTGGGCTAAGGGAGACACTGGCACAGGTTGCCCAAGGAGGTTGTGGATGCTCCCCTCCTTGGGGATGCGCAAGGCCAGGGTGGATGAGGCCTTGAGCAACCTGGGCTGGTGGGAGGTGTCCCTGCCCATGGGACATTGTGCCAAACATCCTCCTGATGTCCAACCTCAATCTCCCCTGCTCCAGTTTCAAACCATTTCCCCTTCTCCTATCATTACAAGTTCTTCCCCAGCCTTCCTCTAGGTCCCCTTCAGATATTGAAATGCAGCCCTAAGGTCTCCCTGGAGCATTCCCTTCTCCAGGCTGAACAGCCCCAACTCTCTCATCCTGGCCCCATAGGGGACATTTTCCAGCCCTCTAATCATCTTTGTGGCCTCCTCCTGCACCCACTCCAGCAGGTCCATGGCTCTCTTGCATTGGAAATATTAGAAGGAAATGCTCTAACCTGATGATTCATAGAGTGGCTTGGGTTAGAAGGGACCTTAAAGATCATGGTTTGAAACTGGAGCAGGGGAGATTCAGGTTGGACATCAGGAGGAAGTTCTGCACAGTGAGGGTGGTGAGACACTGGAGACACTGCCCAAGGAGGTGGTTGAGGCCCTGTCCCTGGAGACATTCAAGATCAGACTTTATGTGGTCCTGGACAGCCTGATCTAGCTGGAGGTGTCCCTGCTGACTGCAGGGGGGTTGGACAAGATGACCTCTGAGGGTCCCTTCCAACCTGGGAACCTGCTGACTTCACTTTGCAGGGAAACATGTTTTGTATAAACACCCAGAAAGAGAGAGAGAGCAAGAGAGAGGCTGCAGGGTTTATGAACCATGCTGACATGGGAGGAGAGTGGGTATGGAAGTCCCTTCTTCCTCCACCACATCAACCTGACCAGCACAGCTCCCAGACACACACAGGCTGCAGCAACCCAAGGCCAGCATCTGAAAAAGGGGACAAAGAAAAGCAGCTTCTTTCACAGCACTTCTGGTTTCTGTCAAGGCTGAAGTGTGCCTCAAGTGAGCTCTGGGAGGGAGTCTTACATTGAGCTCAAGTCTTCTGCCTTGAAATTCTGGAGGGTGAGGGTTCCAGCCCCCTGCCATGGGCAGGGACACCTCCCACCAGCCCAGGTTGCTCAAGGCCTCATCCACCCTGGCCTTGAGCATCCCCAAGGAGGGGAGAATCCACAACCTCCTTGGGCAACCTGTGCCAGTGTCTCCCCTAGCCCAGGTCTCTCAGGAGCTCATCCCACCTGGTGAAACAGGGAGACACTGAACAGGTTGCCCAGGGGGGCTGGAGATGCCCCCTGTCTGGAGCTGTTCAAGGCCAGGTTGGATGAAGCCTTGAGCAGCCTGGGCTGGTGGGAGGTGTCCCTGCCTATGGCAGGGGATTGCAACCAGATCACCTTTAAGCTCCTTTCCAACCGAAACCATTCTGTGAATCCATGGCAGAGGTCTGAGAAGAGCAGACAGACAGCTGCAGTCCATCTGGAAGAGCATCCACAACCTCCTTGGGCAACCTGTTCTGGTGTCTCCCTTAGCCCAGGTCTCTCAGGAGCTCATCCCACTTGGTGAAACAGGGAGACACTGAACAGGCTGCCCAGGGGGGCTGGAGATGCCCCCTGTCTGGAGGTGTTCAAGGCCAGGTTGGATGAAGCCTTGAGCAGCCTGGGCTGGTGGGAGGTGTCCCTGCCCATGGCACCAGATCACCTTTAAGCTCCTTTCCAACCCAAACCATTCTGTGAATCCATGGCAGAGGTCTGAGAAGAGCAGACAGACAGCTCAGTCCATCTGGGACAGGCAAAGAACTGCAACCCATTCCCCTCACAGGAGGCAAACAAATGAGAACACTGCTCAGCACAGGCCCCTGGAAAGCTGTTTCCTTGCATTCAGGTTGTTGCCATTAGTGAAATAAGGCCTCAAGCATTCATTATCATTAGGGCTACTGCTTCCAGGCCTGCTCTTCAAGTGACAAACGAGCTGCAGGCTGAGCTGGAGGCACAGAGAATGGCTCCCACGTGGCCATTTATCCCAATTAGTGCACTCTTCAATTTACACTGCTTTGGCTTCCCCACTCCAGGCCCACACTCCAGACAGGCTGCTGCTGCTGCACAGAAATACTGAGCTGGGGCATTCTGAAGGGGAGCAGAGTGAATTGCTCTGCAGTACACTAGCAGGGACAAAACGCCTCATTCTCATCCTGTTATTGCTTTCTATTTGCTGTTTATGATCTACCTTCTGTGTAGGGACAGAGGAGCAATAATGCAATCTCCTCCTAACCAGCTCAGTCACCACTGCAGAACTCAATGCACCATGGCTGGCTGATACAGAAGGGGGAGAAGAGCAGGCCATGAGAGGTACATTTGTCTTAGAATCATAGACTCAGTCAGGGTTGGAAGGGACCACAAGGATCAGCCAGTTCCAACCCTCCTGCCATGGGCAAGGACACCCCACACTAGATCAGCCTGCCCAGAGCCTCATCCAGCCTGGGCTTAAACACCTCCAGGGACAGGGCCTCAGCCACCTCCCTGCACAACCCATTCCAGGGCTTCACCACTCTCATGGGGAAGAACTTCCTCCTCACCTCCAGCCTGAATCTCCCCACAACCCATTCCTGTCTTCCTGTCACCCCATGCCTGTCTTCCCAGGCATGAGAGGGCTCTGAAGGAAAGCACAACACTTGCACCTCAAACATGCCTGTGTCCTTCCAAGCCAGCAGATCCCAGGCTCACAGGATGCCAGGGGTTGGAAGGGACCCAAAGAGGTCATCAAGCCCAAACCCCCCCTGCCAGAGCAGGACCATACAATCTAGCTCAGGTCACACAGGAACACATCCAGACAGGCCTTGAAAGCCCCCAGAGAAGGAGACTCCACAACCTCTCTGGGCAGCCTGTTCCAGTGCTCTGTGACCCTCACAGTAAAGAAGTTCCTCCTTGTGTTGAGGTGGAACCTCCTGTGCTGCAGCTTACATCTATTGTTCCTTGTCCCAATGATGACAGCCCATCAGGAGCACCAACACAGGATGAGAGGGAAGGGATTGAAGGTCCTGGGCACACTGTTGGCTCATGTTCAGCTGCTGTCAATCATCACTCCCAGGTCCCTTTCTGCCTGGCTGCTCTCCAGCCACTCTGACCCCAGCCTGCAGCACTGCCTGGGGCTGTGGCCAAAGTGCAGCAGCTAGCAAGGCAGAAGACAAAAGAACTCAAGGAACAGCCACCACATCCTCCCACTCAGCAGGCTTTCACCTCACTGCTTTTCATAGAACCACAGAATCAACCAGGTTGGAAAAGACCTCAGAGATCATCAAGTCCAACCTATTACCTAATACCTAACAGCTCCTCCTGCTGTGCCTCCATTTCCTTCACTGATCCCTTCCTGCACTGCCCTACCTGTGCAAAACCCTCCCTTGCAAAGCCAGGCACTGAGTTCAGGGAGCAGGGAGAGCAGCTCCCAGCTCAGACCCAAGCTCCTTGCCTTTAAAGCATCAGCAAACAAATGCCTCTGAGAGCAGTCACTTTCCTGACTAAAACTCTTTCATTACCCCCTGGTTCAGGAGGGCCACAGGTAGCCAGTCATCCCTTTTTACTCAGTGAGAACACCCACTGAGAATTGGGGAAGGTGAAGGTACTTTAAGTTTGAACCTTCTTGGTGGCATGGCACAAGATGAGCCAAGCTTATCTTCTCCAGAGCACAGGGAGCCACGAGGAGCCCCAGACAGTGATCTCCAGAAGGAACCAAACCTCTCCCAAGCACCCTGTGCAGGCAGCAGTGGGAACTGAGGGCAGGAGATGGAGAAGTGCCTGTCCCTCCCTGACTCCTGCTTACACCGGGCTCCAGCTAGCAGGGACTTGATGGGGCTCAACACCTGGCTGCAGAAGACACAGCTCTAGGGAGGGAATGACAATGGGGAGGCCCTCAGACCCTCTTCAGCCTCCAAGATGTGAAGCCCACCCACAGAGCTCACCTTCTACCTCCCCTGACCCGCAGGCTCCACAGCTCTCAGGAGAGCAGCAGAGGAAGGGGGAACAGAGCTGCTTCCTTCCCAACCCTGCCTCCCCCAGGCGAAAAGGGCAGACTGCCTCGGGTTTGAGAAGCAGGAGAGAACAGGGGAAAGCACAGCCCCTATCCCAAAAGCATCTTACCTCCAGCAGAAGACACATTTGTTGGCACAGGCCAGGCTGGGGGTGGCCTCCATGCAGCGGTGGCTCTGGATGCCGTAGAAGCTGTGCTTGTAGCAGCCGCCGCGGCCGCGGAGCATCGACTGCCAGCAAAGACACACAGGCCAAGAGTGTTAGAACACACCACCCAGAGCCCAGCCAAGGCTGTGCAGCCTCCTCCCTGGACACACTGGCAGCCTTCAGCCTTGGACTTCTTTGAACCTGTCCTACACAGACAGGCAGAGAAGAGTTGGGGTTGCTCAGCTGGAGAAGAGGTAATGTCCCTGTTGACCAGCTTGGGGAGGGGGTGGAGGCCATCAGCAGGAAATGTGCAGAGGGCACCAAGCTGGGGGCAGGAGTTGAGCTGTTAGAGAGTAGGAGAGCTCTGCAGAGGGACCTTGCCAGGCTGGACAGATGGGCAGAGTCCAAGGGCAGGAGATTGAACACATCCAAGTGCCAGGTTCTGCATATTGGCCACAACAACCCCAGGCAGTGCTACAGGCTGGGGGCAGAGTGGCTGAGAGCAGCCAGGCAGAGAGGGACCTGGGGGTAGTGGTTGACAGCAGCTGAACATGAGGCAGCAGTGTGCCCAGGAGGCAAGAAGGCCAAAGGCATCCTGGCCTGGATCAGGAAGAGTGTGGCCAGCAGGAGCAGGGAAGTCCTTGTGCCCTGTGCTCAGCACTGCTCAGGCCACACCTTGAGTCCTGTGTCCAGTTCTGGGCTCCTCAGGTTAGGAAAGATGTTGAGATGCTGGAAGGTGTCCAGAGAAGGGCAAGAAAGCTGGGGAGGGGTCTGGAGCACAGCCCTGTGAGGAGAGGCTGAGGGAGCTGGGGTTGCTTAGCCTGGAGAAGAGGAGGCTCAGGGGAGACCTTCTTGCTCTCTCCAACTCCCTGAAGGGAGGCTGTAGCCAGGTGGGGGTTGGTCTCTTCTCCCAGGCAAGCAGCACCAGAACAAGAGGACACAGTCTCAAGCTGTGCCAGGGGAGGTTTGGGCTTGAGGTGAGGAGAAAGTTCTTCCCAGCAAGAGAGATTGGCCATTGGGATGTGCTGCCCAGGGAGGTGGTGAAGTCACCATCCCTGGAGGTGTTCAAGAGGGGACTGGATGTGGCACTTGGAGCCATGGTTTAGTTGATCAGATGGTGTTGGGTGATAGGTTGGACTGGATGATCTCAAAGGTCTTTTCCAAGCTGGTTAATTCTATTCTATTCCAGGGAGACCTTAGAGCTGCATTTCAGTGGCTGAAGGGGACCTACAGGAAGGCTGGGGAGGGACTGTTTTGAAGGGCTTGTGATGATAGGACAAGGAGAAATGGTTTGAATCTGGAGCAGGAGAGGTTTAGGTTGGGCATCAGGAGGAAGTTCTGCACAGTGAGGGTGGAACAGGTTGCCCAGGGCTGTGGTTGAGGCCCTGCCTCTGGAGACATTCAGGATCAGACTCAATGTGGCCCTGGGCAGCCTGCTCTAGCTGGAGGTGTCCCTGCTGACTGCAGTGGGGTTGGACAAGAGGACCTTTGAGGACCCCTTCCAACCCAACTGAATCAGTGAACTTTGGTGTCCCAAGCCACCTGTGAGAGACCTTGGAAGCAAGGTCACAGCTCTGAATAGGGACAGATGCTGTCTGCTGGGGGAAATCCATAGGAGCAACTCAGAGCAGCACACAGCATGACTGCTCATGCACAGCCCTACAGAAGGGGGGAGGGGGGGGGAAGGCACTCAGGATGTCAAATTCACATCTGCTTTAGAGGGCAGAACCTTTAACATCATCAATAACTTCTCAGCACAGCCTAACAACGTGCTTAGCTGGAGCTTTTAACTGAATCAGCTCTGAAAGCAGGTGAAGCCACTTAAGCTGCAAGAAATATTATGGTAAAAGCTCCCTGGGGAGCACCAAGGATCAATTCCAGGGCTGCCCTCCCCAACACTCAATGCTTTTCATTTGTCTAGGAGAGGTTTTTTTGCCTGCTAGCACTAAATTAAATACCCTGACCTCATAAAGCCTCATTCACAGCAGTCAGCAGCTCCAGCAGGATGCTGCCTTTGCCTCCACAGCAGCACAGCAGCTTTTCCCCACCAGGGTTTAACTCCTGTTTAGCACACAGGTTGCCTGGAGCAGAGACTCACCAAATCACCATGGTTGGCAAAGGCCTTTAAGAGCATGCAGCCAAACCATTCTCTACCAAGGCTGGTGCTGACCCATGGCCCTCAGCACCACATGCTCTTTAGCATCTTTATTGGTGATCTGGATGAGGGCATTGAGTCCATCAGCAGTAAGTTTGCAGAGGACACCAAGCTGGGGGCAGGAGTTGAGCTGTAAGAGGGTAGAGAGGCTTTGCAGAGGGACCTTGACAGGCTGGACAGATGGGCAGGGGCCCAGGGCAGGAGATTGAACACATCCAAGTGCCAGGTGCTGCACTTTGGCCACAACAACCCCAGGCAGAGCTACAGGCTGGGGGCAGAGTGGCTGAGAGCAGCCAGGCAGAGAGGGACCTGGGGGTAGTGGTTGACAGCAGCTGAACAGGAGGCAGCAGTGTTCCCAGGGGGCCAAGAGGGCCAATGGCATCCTGGCCTGCATCAGGAAGAGTGTGGCCAGCAGGAGCAGGGAGGTCATTGTGCCCTGTGCTCAGCACTACTCAGGCCACACCTTGAGTCCTGTGTCCAGTTCTGGGCCCCTCAGTTTAGGAAAGATGTTGAGGTGCTGGAAGGTGTCCAGAGAAGGGCAAGGAAGCTGGGGAGGGGTCTGGAGCACAGCCCTGTGAGGAGAGGCTGAGGGAGCTGGGGTTGCTTAGCCTGCAGAAGAGGAGGCTCAGGGGAGACCTTCTTGCTCTCTCCAACTCCCTGAAGGGAGGTTGTAGACAGGCAGAGGTTGGGCTCTTCTCCCAGGCAAGCAGCAGCAGAACAAGGGGACACAGTCTCAGGCTGCACCAGGGGAGGTTTAGGTTGGATGTCAGGAAGAAGTTCTACACAGAGAGAGTGATTGCCCATTGGAATGGGCTGCCTGGGGAGGTGGTGGAGTCGCCGTCATTGGAGGTGTTCAGGAGGAGACTTGCTGGGGTGCTTGGTGCCATGGGTTAGTTGTTTAGGTGGGTTGGATTGGTTGATAGGTTGGACACAATCATCTTGAAGGCCTCTTCCAACCTGGTCTATTCTATTCTACTCTACCCTACCCATTCCTGGGCTGGAAAGGACATTAAAGTTCATCCAGTTCCAGCCCCCTGCCATAAGCAAGGGGGTTGGATGCTCAAGGCCTCATCCAGCCTGGCCTTGAACACCTCCAGGGAGGAGGCATCCACAACCTCCCTGGCCAACCTGTGCCAGTGGCTCCCCACCCTCACTGGAAAGAATTTCTTCCTAACCTCCAGTCTGAATCTGCCCTCCCCAAGCTTCAATCCATTCCCCCTCCTCCTATCACTACAAGCAATTGCCAAAGGTCCCTCCTCAGCTTTCTTGCAGGCTCCTTTCAGGTTCATTTCCTTGAACAGGTTTCAGGAGATTCACCACATTCTAGGAGACCAAGTTCCAGTTTGGTTTCCCCCAGGCAGGCAAATCAGACTCCTCCTAAGATGCTCTTTTGCAGAAGGTGACAGAACACAATCATTTTCATCTAAGCTCTCACTAGGCAGCTCTGCTTACTCCTAATCCTCCTGTCCCTGCCTCCTGCTTTCTGCTGATACAAATCTCAAACAAGCCTCCTGAAGATCTTCACACATTAGTGTGAATCCAAGTCAAAGCCACTGCCTGTAACCAATTTCAGCTCCATTTATTAGAATGCTTCACATTCAGCTCCCTGCTTCAGCTAAAAATAGGTCTGGGCCTATCTAAGCACACAGAGCTGCTATTTATTTTGTGAAATGGCTTTGCAGGGCTGCATTAAATTCCAGTCCTTCAAGAAAAAACACCAAGTTCTCTGCTTTTTTTCTCCCTCAGTCACAGCATTAACAGACTTTGATAAGTTTTCCTGTAGACATTTCATGGCTTTCTCCTGACACACACACACAAATGACAGAAGGGAGAACTGTTTGTAAGAGCAGCCAGCAGAAGCAGCCCTGGCATCAGTGCACCTCACAAATAGACTCACTGAATCAAGAAGGCTGGAAAAGACCTCAAGGATCATCAAGTCCAACCTGCCACCCAACACCTCCTGACTAACTAATCCATGGCTCCAAGTGCCACATCCAATCCCCTCTTGAACACCTCCAGGGATGGGGACTCCACCACCTCCCTCCCCAGGCACCTCCCTCCCCTCCTCCCCAGGCAGTGCTGCAGTCCCTTCAGCATCCTTGTAGCCCTCCCTTGGACCCCCTCCAGCAGATCCCTGTCCCTCCAGAACTGGGGAGCCCAGAGCTGGATGCAATATTCCAGGTGTGACCTCAGCAGGGCAGAGCGGAGCGGGAGGAGAACCTCCTTTGGTCTGCTGGCCACACTCCTCTGAATGCACCTTCATGGCCACTTGTGTGCAAGCAATGGCACACTTGTGAAGGACATTTCATCTGGGAAGGGCAATAGCTGAGCAAATCTGCCCCTTGATGGATCTCTGTGATGAGAAATGATGAGCACATACCTTCGTCCATCGGCAGAGCTTCACCCCAGAGTGGCTTCCAATCAGTCTATAACCTGCAACAGCACAAACAAACCAGAGCCTGGCTTTTACCCTGCAGTGCTTGACACACAGAACAGACCAGCTGCTGCCCACAAGCATTCATAGGCTGCTTGAGGTTGGAAGGGATCTCAAAGGTCATCTGGTTCCAGTGGAGAATCTACTCTGCTCTTGTGAGACCCCCCCGACTTGGAGCACTGCATCCAGGTCTGATGCCTTCAGCACAAGGAACTGTTGGAGCAGAGGAGGCCACAAAGATGATCAGGGGGCTGGGGCACCTCCCCTGTGAAGGCAGGCTGGGAGAATTGGGTCTGCTCAGCCTGGAGAAAGATCCAGGGAGACCTTAGAGCTTTCTACTACCTGAATGGGCTACAGGAGAGCCAGGGAGAGACTTTTGACACGGACCAGGAGTGACAGGCCAAGGGGGAATGGCTTTGAGCTGGAAGAGAGGAGATTGAGGCTGGGGATTGGGAAGAAATTCTTGACAGTGAGGGTGGGGAGACACTGCCACAGGTTGCCCAGGGAGGCTGTGAATGTCCCCTCCCTGGAGGTGTTCAAGGCCAGGCTGGTTGAGGCCTTGAGCAATGTGGGCTAGTGGGAGGTGTCCCTGCCCATGGCAGGGGCCTGGAACTGGATGAGCTTTAAGGTCCTTCCCAACTCAACCCACTCTGTGAATCTGTGAACTCAAAGGCAGGGCTCAGCTCAAACCCACTCCATCTCCACCAGTCATGGTGGAGCCATGGTGAGGGATCTGCTGCTGCACACCCAGAGGAGAGCTGATTTCACATCACTTCCCAGCCAAGATCAACAGAGTTGCATGGGAAACTTTAGTGCTCCAGGGGGATTAATTCCCCCATGCTCGTTAAGCACCAAGTGCCATTCTTTCCCAAACTGCTTGAGTTGGTTGTTTTCCCCTTTGAAAGGAAGAGCTTAGAGACCAAGATGTCTGGGGGATTAAAAGATCCCTTCAAAATCAGCATTAAAAAAGGTAATAAAATGAACCTAAGAGGGATTTGAGGAGCTTCTCTGTGTCACCCCCACACACATTTATAGCTCGATGGCCTGCTTGTCCCCAAGCCCAGCACATCTCAACCAGCTGCTTGGATTAACACTTGCAAGGCCAACACCAAGTTTTAGGTATCACAGCCTCCTTCCTGCTAATCAGCATCAATTTAGCAGTGGGAAAGCCTTCTGCTCAGAACTGGCCTTCACCTCCCACCAGTGCAAAAGTAGCACAATGCCCCTACCCTGCTCCTTGGCACCCCAGGGGAGCTCAGATGTGCCCCAAAGCCCTCCACACAAAGCCAGGCAGGCACCACAGTGGCAGCAGATGCCAGCACCAGCTGAGAATGAAACCCTGTGAAGACACACACAGCATCCACAGCATGCTGCTCCACTTCCTCTGCCACTTCAAGCCCACAGAGGTCTGCCCAGGCTCCTTTCTTCTGGACCTAATTCTTGCTCCCATCTCCCCAGGCTGGCTCTCATCTTAGAATCACACAATGGGTTCAGCTGGCAAAGCTCCCTAGACATCCTTGAGTCCAAGCATCAACCTAACACGACCATGGCCACTGAACCATGTCCTCAAGTGCCATCTCCACAGGTTTCTTGAACACCTCCACCACCTCCCTGGGCAGCCTGTTCCAGTCCCTGCAGTGAAGACGTTATTCCTAACATCCAACCAAAACCTCCCCTGGCACAACCTCAGCAAACCAGGTTGGGCTTAAAGAATAGAGAATAGAATAGAGAATAGAATAGAATCAGTTTGAAAGAGACCTTCAAGATCATCGAGTCCAACTTATTATCCAACCCACCTAATCAAGTAAGTCTCTCCCTGAACACCTCCAGGTGTCCACCAGGTGCTCCTCCACCACCTCCCTGGGCAGCACATCCCAATGGCCAATCAGTCTCTCTCTGTAGAATTTCTTCCTAACCTCCAGCCTAAACCTCCCCTGGCACAGCTTGAGACTGTGTCCTCTTGTTCTGATGCTGCTTGCCTGGCAGAAGAGACCAACCCCCTCCTGGCTACAACCTCCCTGCAGGGAGTTGCAGACAGCAAGAAGGTCTCCCCTGAGCCTCCTCTTCTCCAGGCTAAGCAACCCCAGCTCCCTCAGCCTCTCCTCATAGGGCTCTGCTCCAGACCCCTCCCCAGCTTTCTTGCCCTTCTCTGGACACCTTCCAGCAGCTCAACATCTTTCCTAAACAGAGGGGCCCAGAACTGGACACAGGACTCAAGGTGTGGCCTAAGCAGTGCTGAGCACAGGGCACAAGGACTTCCCTGCTCCTGCTGGCCACACTCTTCCTGGTGCAGGCCAGGATGCCCTTGGCCTTCTTGGCCACCTGAGCACACTGCTGGCTCATGTTTAGGCATCTGTCAACCAGCACCCCCAGGTCCCTCTCTGCCTGGCTGCTCTCAGCCACTCTGGCCCCAGCCTGTAGCACTGCCTGGGGTTGCTGTGGCCAATGTGCAGAACCTGGCACTTGGATGTGTTGAATCTCATAGGGTCTCTGGAGGTGTTCAAGAGGGGATTGGATGTGGCACTTGGAGCCATGGTTTAGTAGTCAGGAGGTGTTGGGTGACAGGTTGGATTTGATGATCTCTGAGGTCTTTTCCAACCTTATTGATTCTATGATCTAGTTCCAACCCCCTGCCACAGTCAGGGACACCTGCTACTAGACCAGGTTGCTCAAGGCCTCATCCAAGCTGGCTTTGAACACTTCCAGGGTTGCAACCTGCACAATTTCTCTGGGCAACCTACAGTGCATTGTCTTGATGAGACAATGTTTAGCCTGGATAAGAGGAGGCTCAGGGGAGACCTTCTTGCTCTCTCCAACTCCCTGAAGGGAGGTTGTAGCCAGGTGAGGGTTGGTCTCTATGCCCAGGCAAGCAGCACCAGAACAAGAGGACACAGTCTCAAGCTGTGCCAGGGGAGGTTTAGGCTGGAGGTGAGGAAGAAATTCTACACAAAGAGAGAGATTGGCCATTGGGATGTGCTGCCCAGGGAGATGGTGGAGTCCCCATCCCTGGAGGGGTTCAAAAAAGGCTTGGATGAGGCACTTGGTGCCATGGTTTAGTTGTTAGGAGGTGTTAGGTAGTAGGGAATAGGTTGGACTTGATGATCTCTGAGGTCTCTTCCACCCTGGTTGATTCTATGCCTCTGCTCACAGTCCCCATGGATCTTCAGCTACTAAGGCTGAACAAAGCCAATCCAGTTATTATTTCTACAGCCTTGATAGTCAAAGGATTCCTTCATTTATAAGCAGGCTCACAGTAATCAGCTCAGCTGCTGACTTAAGGCACAAGAATGTTTAATCTGAAGTCTATATTAGTTAATCCTGCTCTAGATGATAAAATTTGAATGACCTAGAAGCCTGCCAAGCTCCCCTGAAATTAAATGTCATTTTTTCTTACTACACTAAGACACCAAACTGCTGCTTTGAAAGCAGCTTTGGGGTGAAATGAGTGTTATTAGGCAAGGACTCTGGGCTGATAAGCATGTGGTGATTGCTCATCCTGACAATTCAGCTAAATGGACCACAGAGAGACTCTTAACCCAAGAGCTGGCCAATGTCACTGATGGGGACTGCTCCAGAGTCCAAGGCAAGACCTGATGTTGAGTTGCTGGAAGGGGTCCAGAGAAGGGCAAGAAAGCTGGGGAGGGGTCTGGAGCACAGCCCTGTGAGGAGAGGCTGAGGGAGCTGGGGTTGCTTAGCCTGGAGAAGAGGAGGCTCAGGGGAGACCTCATTGCTCTCTCCAACTCCCTGAAGGGAGGCTGTAGCCAGGTGGGGGTTGGTCTCTTCTCCCAGGCAACCAGCACCAGAACAAGAGGACACAGTCTCAAGTTGTGTCAGGGGAGGTTTAGGCTGGAGGTGAGGAAGAAGTTCTTCCCAGAAAGAGAGATTGGCCATTGGAATGTGCTGCCTGGGGAGGTGGTGGAGTCCCCATCCCTGGAGGTATTTAGGAAGAGCCTGGATGAGGCACTTGGTGCCATGGTTTAGTTGATCAGATGGTGCTGGGTGATAGGTTGGACTTGATGATCTCAAAGGTGTTTTCCAGCCTGGTTAATTCTGTTCTATTCCATTCCATTCTATCCATTAATGACTGCATTGCAGCTTTTCAACTAAATCAGAGTTCTAACAGTCCATTCTCTGGAAGGACTCAAAGATGTGAGTCTCTTCAAGGACCCCCTTGAGCTCTCAGCCACTGAGACAGGACACTGCTACCTACAAAGCCATGATGTATAGATTCACAGAATGGTTAGGTTAGAAGGGACCTTAAAGACCATCCAGTTCCAACCCCCTGCCATGGGCAGGGACATCTTTCACCAGACCAGGTTGTCCCAGGCCCCATCCAACACTGTCAGGCTTGAAGCCTCCACAACTTCTGAGCCACCTATACCAGTGTCTCACCAACCTTATGCAGAAGAATTTCTTCCTGAGGCCTAATGTAAATCCAGCTGCCTCCAGGTTGAGGAACCTCAACCTCCTCTGTCCTGTCACCACAAGCCTCTGTAAAAGTCCTCTCAGCTCCCCTGCAGCCCCCTTTGGATCCTGGAAGGCTGCTCTAAGGTCTCCCCAGAGCCTTCTCTTCTCCAGGCTGAGGAACTCCTGGAGTGCCTCCAGCTCTTTGGTCACCTTTGTGGCCTCCTCTGGACCTCATCTGAGCTGCTTTGGAAAAGAACTCACTACTCTGAAAACTGATTTGCAGTCTTCCCCTGGCCAATGTCTGAACCCTGTGGCACATCTCAGGCCCTGCACCAGTGTGACTAATCCCTGTGCCAGCTGTGAGCTGCCACTGCCACCTGGAGTCTAACACCTAGACAGAAAGCACACCAAACCCCACAGACTGCATGGGGTTGGGAGGGACCCTCACAGGTCCTCTTGTCCAAGCCCCCTGCACTCAGCAGGGACACCTCCAGCTACAGCAGGCTGCCCAGGGCCCACATCCAGCCTGATCTTGAATGTCTCCAGGGATGGGGCCTCAACCACACACTCCTGAACAGCCTGTTCCAGTGTTTTAGCACTCTCTCAGTGAGGAGATGCATGCAAACATTTTAGCACCCAGCCAGGACAAGCAGACTGTGTCCAGTTCTGGGCCCCTCAGTTTAAGAAGGACATTAAGACCCTTGAAGGTGTCCAGAGAATTCTTTGCACTGAGGCTGGTGAGACACTGGAACAGGTTGCCCAGAGAATTCTTTGCACTGAGGCTGGTGAGGCTCTGGAACAGGTTGCCCAGAGAATTCTTTGCACTGAGGCTGGTGAGGCTCTGGAACAGGTTGCCCAGAGAATTCTTTGCACTGAGGCTGGTGAGACACTGGAACAGGTTGCCCAGAGAATTCTTTGCACAGAGGCTGGTGAGGCTCTGGAACAGGTTGCTCAGAGAATTCTTTGCACTGAGGCTGGTGAGACACTGGAACAGGTTGCTCAGAGAATTCTTTGCACTGAGGCTGGTGAGGCACTGGAACAGATTGCCCAGAGAATTCTTTGCACTGAGGCTGGTGAGGCTCTGGAACAGGTTGCCCAGGGAGGTTGTGGATGCTCCTTCCCTGGAAGTGTTCAAGGCAAGGTTGGAAGAGGTTTTGAACAATCTGGTGTGAGGTGTCCCTGCCCATAGCAGGGGGGTTGGAACTGTATGATCCAAGTCTTCCAAGGTCCCTTTCAACCCAAACCATTCTACAAAAGGTCAAGAACACTTGTACTAAAGCTGGATCCATCCCCTGGCCTCCTGCTGCTGCTGAGCAAGCAGTGGAGGACAGCTCCTTGTGACTTGACTTTGTCCCTTCCAGCACCACAGCTGTGCCCTCCCGGCTGTCACAGCCTGGCAGGCATCACTCAGGTGAGCCATGAGGACACCCAGACAGGTTTGTGATGGTGAGGACACAGGACTCAAGGGGTGGCCTAACTAGGGCTGAGCACAGGACCCAAGGGGTGGCCTAACCAGGGCTGAGCACAGGACTCAAGGGGTGGCCTAACCAGGGCTGAGCACAGGGCACAGGACTCAAGGGGTGGGCTAACCAGGGCTGAGCACAGGACACAGGACTCAAGGGGTGGCCTAACCAGGGCTGAGCACAGGACACAGGACTCAAGGGGTGGCCTAACCAGGGCTGAGCACAGGACACAGGACTCAAGGGGTGGCCTAACCAGGGCTGAGCACAGGGCAGAATGACTCAAACAGCCCCAACCTTCACAACCTGTCTTTGTAGGACACTCCTCTAGACCCTCTTCATTAAGTCCATGTCCTCCTTACACAGAGGGCCCCCCATCTGGACACAGCACTGCAGCTGGGGGCTGAGCAGAGGGGCAGAATGCCCTCTCTCCACCTGCTGGCCACGGCTGCCTTCGCTGCAGCCCAGGCTGCCACTGCCCACTGCTGAACCTGCCAGGCTGTACCCACCAGTCACCCCAGGAAACATCCACAGGAGAAAGTTGGCTCCTATTTTCAGTTTCTTTTGTGGCATCCACTTCAGGAGGTGAAATTAGCAAAGCATTAAGCAGAGCAGAATGGGAGCCCAGCAGACAGAACAGAGCCCAGCGCTCCAGCTGCCAGCCTCTCCCCGGCCTTCTGACTTGCAGGCACTAAAGAGTTCTCTGCTGTGTTTCTATTTAATGCAAGACTGAGCCCTGATGGCAAGGGCATCAGAGCCTTTTTTTCTGACAACACAAGATGGGCTGCAGCTTTTCAAAGCAGCCCTCACAGAGCACCTCTCCCCCTAAGTAAAAAAAGCCTCTGCAAGCAAGGAAGTCCAAGGAGGGCCAGCAGCGACTCCAGCCAGGAGCAGGGGTTATATTTAGCTGCACTTCCATGCCGGGGCTGAGAGCAAACCACTGCTTAAGCAATATTCAGTGCACCTCCAGGAAGGTAAATCTGTCTGAAGGTGAGTGAAAAGCAAAAAGCATTTCAAGAGGCTGAAGAGAAGCTGCACAAAGGCAAACCTCTGCCTCACAACCCCAATCTTTCTCTCTGGATTTCCCCCCCACACACACCTTCTCTTGGGCTAATTATGCCCTCAGGGATTCCTTTGCAAAGACACTGAACCTCCACCCCCCCCCAAAACAATCAGCTGTTGCTAAACAGATTAGATTATTTTGTGGCTAAATGCATCTGTTATTGGAGGGAGGAATAACAGAATCAAGAAGGTTGGAAAACCCAGCATGTTCTCACCCTTCAGGAAATCAGGACAGCAAGTTTGAAGAGGAAAAAGACATCACACACACTCCTCACTACATTTGTTCTGCAGCAGGAAAATTCTCCAGGACAGCTGGAGAAATAAAGGTGCTTGAATCACATCTGAGAGCAAGAGGGGCTCCAGGATCATACAGCCATGGAATTGTTTTGGCTGGAGAAGAGCTCTGAGATCATCAAGGACAACATCAACCCAACACTACCATGGCCATTAAACCACACAGAATCAGAAAATCAATAAGGTTGGAAGAGACCTCAGAGATCACCAAGTCCAACCTGTCACCCAACACCTCCTGACAACTAAACCATGGCTCCAAGCACCACATCCAAGCCCCTCTTGAACACCTCCAGGGTGGGGACTCCACCACCTCCCTGGGCAGCACATCCCAATGGCCAACAACTCTCTCAGGGAAGAACTTTCTCCTCACCCCCAGCCCAAACTTCCCCTGGCACAGCTTGAGACTGTGGCCTCTTGTTCTGGGGCTTGCCTGGGAGAAGAGACCAACCCCCACCTGGCTACAACCTCCCTTCAGGGAGTTGGAGAGAGCAAGAAGGTCTCCCCTGAGCTTCCTCTTCTCCAAGCTAAGCACCCCCAGCTCCCTCAGCCTCTCCTCATTTCTAGACAGCCACATCTCCACTAGCCCACTCCCTCATGCCTGCTGGCCAAATCCACTTGGCCTCTAAACTCCCCTGCAGCAGGTAGAACAATGAGACTTCTGGATCAACACACTGCCAGGAGCAACTAAATCCAGGCACAGACGAAAACAAGAGGCTGTAAGAGTGCTCCAGCTGCTCTGCAGCAGGCTGCAGTGTAACCACCACATTACAGCCTTCAGGACTGAACCAGCTTCCTACAAATGCCTGGAAGGGTTTAAGAAGAGCCTGGATGAGGCACTTGGTGCCATGGTTGAGTTGATCAGATGGTGTTGGGTGATAGGTGGCCTTGATGGTCTCAAAGGTCTTTTCCAACCTGGTTAATTCTGTAACCTCTGTGACCCCACACTGGTCCCAGCCAGAGGCAGCAGCAACAGCATGGACACAGGGAGGAGGCAAAGTCACTGCCATTCCTTGCTAAGCCTTTGATTTATCCCTCCAACCCACACATTTACTTTATTCCTCCAGTGCATACATTTATAGAGCAGCTCCCTGGTTTATAGCTGTGCTAAGCTAAGTGGAAACCAAACAAAACACCTCCCAGAAGCACCCAACCCATCAGACACTTGGTGGGCAGAAGGCCAAGAGCAGTCACCTGCAACAGCTTGGGCTGAAGAGTGGCTGAGATCATAGAATCACAGAATGGTTTGGGTTGGAAGGGACCTCCAAAGGTCAGACAGTCCAAACCCCCTGCACTCAGCAGGGACAGCCTCCACCAAATCAGGTTGCTCAGAGCCTTGTCCAGCCTGACCCTGATTATCTCTGGGGATGAGGCCTCAGCCACCTCCCTGGGCAACCTGTTCCAGTGTTCCATCACTCTCATGGTGCAGAGCTTGTTCCTCACATCCAATCTGCTCTTCTCTCATTTCAAACCATTGCCCTTCATCCTGTCACTGCAGGCCTTTGCAGACAGTCCCTCTGCAGCCCCCTTCAGGTACTGGCAGGCTGCTCTAAGGTCTCCCTGGAGCCTTCTCTTCTCCAGGCTGAACAGCCCCAGCTCCCTCAGCCTGTCCTTGTAGCAGAAGTGTTCCAGCCCCCTGATCATCTTTGTGTCTCTCCTTTGGACCCTTCTCTTCTCCAAGCTGAACACCCCCAGCTCCCTTAGCCTGTCCTTGTAGCAGAGGTGTTCCAGCCCCCTGATCATCTTTGTGTCCCTCCTCTGGACCCTTCTCTTCTCCAGGCTGAACAGCCCCAGCTCCCTCAGCCTGTCCTTGTAGCAGAGGTGTTCCAGCCCCCCTTTGTGTCCCTCCTCTGCAGAGGCAGGGAAGCACAGGAGTGGGGATGCCACAGCCACTGGACTCAACCCAGGACAGGGTCAGAATCTCAGAAGCCAGCTCTGCAGCAAGGAGGCTCTGCTGCAACAACCAGAAGAGCACCTCAGAAGCATCGTGTTCCCATCCTGAGCTAAAAGAAACTAAGCCAAACTCCCTTCAGTCTCCAAGTGAGCAGCCCAGGGAAGCTCACTTCACCTTTCTCCTACCACTCAGAGCTCCTGATCTAATCATGGAGTTGATTCATAGTCTGTGCTACTTCCTTTCCTGGCTGTAGTTGCAGGAAGAACAACAACAACAAAAATCAACCAGTTTGGAGTTGCAAAATGCAATGCAGAGCAGATGCAAAGCTGATCTTTAAATATGCTTTGAGAAGCCCACACTCTGGGAGCTAGAGACATGTGGGACTGTCATCTTCCCTCTCAAGGCTACCTGAAGCCCTGTGAGCTCTGACACTCTCTCCACATGTTGTGGTGTGCACAGTGCTGAGGCATTACCCAGCTTTAGTTTCCTCCCCTGCAACAAGCAGGTAGAGCCAGCCCCTGCCTCACTTCTGTCCTGCTGGGAAGGAGGGGCTAGAGAAGGATCTTTAACATAAAGAACATCATAGAATCATTTTGGTTGGACAAGGCCTTCAGATCCAACCAAGATCCTTCAGCCCAACCATTACCTACCTGGAAGGGACCTACAGGAAGGCTGGGGAGGGACTGTTTCCAAGGGCTTGGAGCACTAGGACAAAGGCCAATGGTTTCAAACTGGAGCAGGGTAGAGTTAAGTTGGACTAGGAGGAAGCTCTTTACAACAAGGGTGGCAAGACAGTGAGGTGGTGAAGGCCCCACCCCTGGAGACATTCAAGGTCAAAGCTGATGGGGTCCTGAGCAACCTGATCTAATTGGAGATGTCTCTGTCCTGCTGGGAAGGAGGGGCCAGAGAAGGATCTTTAACATAAAGAACATCATAGAACCATTTTGGGTGCAGAAGGCCTGTAAGATCCTGAAGGGAACCTACAGGAAGGCTGGGGAGGGACTGTTTCCAAGGGCTTGGAGCACTAGGACATGGGGCAAGGGTTTCAAACTGGAGCAGGGTAGACTTAGGCTGGACTAGGAGGAAGCTCTTTGCAACAAGAGTGGCAAGACAGTGAGGTGGTGAAGGCCCCATCCCTGCAGACATTCAAGGTCAAAGCTGATGGGGTCCTGAGCCACCTGATCTAGTTGGGGATGTCTCTGTCCTGCTGGGAAGCAGGGTCCAGAGCAGAATCTTTAACATAAACATCACAATCATTTTGGTTGGACAAGGCCTTCAGATCCAACCAAGATCCTTCAGCCCAACCATTACCTACCTGAAAGGGACCTACAGGAAGGCTGGGGAGGGACTGTTTCCAAGGGCTTGGAGCACTAGGACAAGGGCCAATGGTTTCAAACTGGAGCAGGGTAGAGTTAAGTTGGACTAGGAGGAAGCTCTTTACAGCAAGGGTGGCAAGACAGTGAGGTGGTGAAGGCCCCACCCCTGGAGACATTCAAGGTCAAAGCTGATGGGGTCCTGAGCAACCTGATCTAATTGGAGATGTCTCTGTCCTGCTGGGAAAGAGGGGCCAGAGAAGGATCTTTAACATAAAGAACATCATAGAACCATTTTGGGTGCAGAAGGCCTGTAAGATCCTGAAGGGAACCTACAGAAAGGCTGGGAAGGAACTGTTTCCAAGGGCTTGGGGCACTAGGACAAAGGCCAATGGTTTCAAACTGCAGCAGGGTAGACTTAGGTTGAGCTAGAAGGAAGCTCTTTGCAACAAGGGTGGCAAGACAGTGAGGTGGTGAAGGCCCCATCCCTGCAGACATTCAAGGTCAAAGCTGATGGGGTCCTGAGCAACCTGACCTAGTTGGAGATGTCTCTGTTCACTGCAGAGGTTTAGACTAGATGACCTTCAAGGGTCCCTTCCAACCTGATGCATTCTTTTGATGATTCCACCAAGGCTGGTGCTGAACCACATCCCTCAGCACCACATCTGTGCCCCTTAAACACCTCCAGGGGTGGGCATTAAACCACCTCCATGGGCAGCCTGTTCCAATGGTCCAGAAGCTTTCCAGTGAAGAGGTTTCTTCCAGTCCCCAACCTAAACCTCCCCTGAAGCAACTTGAGGCCATTTGCTCTGCTCAAAATCTGCACTCAGGCTGGTTCCCCACTGGGTCTTTTGCAGAACCTCACCTTGCTTTGTGAGTGCTTCTCTCAGAGCTGGGGTTATCATGTCTCTCTTCTCACCCTCCTCCTTCTTCTCAATGCTCCCTTGGGTCAAGCTCATGCCACCATCTCTTTCCTGGAGCTCAGGGTCTCTCTGTTTCAAGACAGTGAATTGCAGCCATTTAGATCCAAGCATCAGCTCCTGAGCAGCCCTGACACAGCTCAGCCCCAAACCTGCTAAACATAAAGCTGACACAAGTGCCCACACAACTTCCTGTGGATTCACATGGACCTGGTGCAGTGGTGGAGTCCTGCACGCTGTCCCTCTCCCCAGCATGTTCTCACCCTTCAGGAAATCAGGACAGCAAGTTTGAAGAGGAAAAAGACATCACACACACTCCTCACAAGATTTGTTCTGCAGCAGGAAAATTCTCCAGGACAGCTGGAGAAATAAAGGTGCTTGAATCACATCTGAGAGCAAGAGGGGCTCCAGGATCATACAACCATGGAATTGTTTTGGCTGGAGAAGAGCTCTGAGGTCATCAAGGACAACATCAACCCAACACTATCATGGCCATTAAACCACATAAATAATAGAGTCAGTAAGGTTGGAAGAGCCCTCAGAGATCACCAAGTCCAACCTGCCACCCAATACCTCCTGACAGCTAAACCATGGCTCCAAGTGCCACATCCAATCCCCTCTTGAACGCCTCCAGTCACAGGGACTCTACCTCCCTGGGCAGCACATCCCAATGGCCAGTCTCTCTTGCTGGGAAGAACTTCCTCCCCACCTCCAGCCTCAACCTCCCCTGGCACAGCTTGAGACTGTGTCCTCTTGTTCTGGTGCTGCTTGCCTGGGAGAAGAGACCAACCCCCACCTGGCTACAACCTCCCTGCAGGGAGTTGGAGAGAGCAAGAAGGTCTCCCCTGAGCCTCCTCTTCTCCAGGCTAAGCAACCCCAGCTCCCTCAGCCTCTCCTCACAGGGCTGTGCTCCAGACCCCTCCCCAGCTTTCTTGCCCTTCTCTGGACAACTTCAAGTCTCTCAATGTCCTTAGATTGAGGAGCCCAGAACTGGACACAGGACTCAGGTTTCCTGAGCATCTCCAGGGATGAGGACTCCACCACCTCCCTGGGCAGCCTGTTCCAATGTCTGACCACTCTTGCAGCAAAGAAATTATTCCTAATCTCCTACCTTACCCTCCCCTGGCACAAATTGAGGTCATTTCCTCTCATCCCATCATCTGTGACTGTAGGGAGAAGACAGCAACCTCATCTCTCCACAGAGCACAAAGAACTAAACACTTTTGTGTACATGCCTGCTATGAGGACAGGTTGAGGGAGATGAGGTTGTTCAGCCTGGAGAAGACTCCAGGGGGACCTTAAAGCTGCTTTCTAATACCTAAAGGGATCCCTGAGCAAGCCTGGAGAAGGACTTTTCCTAAGGGTGTCTAGGGATAGGACAAGGGGGTCTGAAACTGAGGGAGAACAGGGTTAGACTGGAGCTGAGGAAGAAGTTCTTCAGTACAAGGCTGGGGAGACACTGAAACAGGTTGCCTAGAGGGGCTGGGGGTGTTCAAAGCCAGGTTGGATGAGGCCTTGAGCAGCCTTGAAGGGCATCTCTGCCCATGGCAGGAAGGCTGAAGCAGAGGATCTCTGAGCTCCCTTCCACCCTAAGCCATTCTCTGCCTCTGTAGCATTCAGGCCCATCAGCTCTTGGCACAAAGGTACAAGCAGGAGAAGCAAACCCTTGCCCATAAGAAACTGAGTCCCTCCCCCACTCAGTCTCCCTCCTGAGAGCCTTTATGGGTATTTATGGGTTGATGCCTGCACAACAGAAGCAGGAAAGTGTAAACAATCACTTCAATATTTCATGCAGCTTGTAATCTGCCAGGCCTTGATGGCTTCCCTGAAATATGAAGGGAGTTAAGGATAAGCAACAAACCAACCAAAGCACACCCCAACAAGCAACAGAGGACATTCTGTTTGCCCACAGCTGGAGCTTCTTTTTGTGCCAAGGACATCAAGGAGTTCAACAAAACACTGCCAGTTTGTGTCCCCCTTTAACCCTGCCCCCAACCATGGCTTGGACAGCAGCACACTGTGTGGGGCTAAGAGCTGGCTGGAGGCTGAGCCCAGAGCGTGGTGGTGAATGGTGCCACAGCCAGCTGGCAGCCAGGCACCAGTGGTGTGCCCCAGGGATCAGTGCTGGGCCCTGTGCTCTTTAACATCTTCATTGATGATCTGGATGAGGGGATTGAGTCCATCAGCAGTAAATTTGCAGATGACAGCAAGCTGGGGGCAGGAGTTGATCTGCTGGAGGGTAGAGAGGCTCTGCAGAGGGACCTCAACAGGCTGGACAGATGGGTAGAGGCCAAGGGCAGGAGATTGAACACATCCAAGTGCCAGGTGCTGCACACTGGCCACAACAACCCCAGGCAGTGCTACAGGCTGGGGTCAGAGTGGCTGAGAGCAGCCAGGCAGAAAGGGACCTGAGGGGACTGGTTGACAGCAGCTGAGCATGAGCCTGCAGTGTGGCCAAGAATGCCAAGAGGGCCAAAGGCATCCTGGCCTGCATCAGGAAGAGTGTGGCCAGCAGGAGCATGGAAGTCATTGTGCCCTGTGCTCAGCACTGCTTAGGCCACACCTTGAGTCCTGTGTCCAGTTCTGGGCTCCTCAGGTTAGGAAAGATGTTGAGATGCTGGAAGGTGTCCAGAGAAGGGCAAGAAGGCTGGGGAGGGGTCTGGAGCACTGCCCTGTGAGGAGAGGCTGAGGGAGCTGGGGTTGCTTAGCCTGGAGAAGAGGAGGCTCAGGGGAGACCTTCTTGCTGTTTGCAACTGCCTGAAGGGAGGCTGGAGCCAGGTGGGGGTTGGTCTCTTCTCCCAGGCAAGCAGCAGCAGAACAAGAGGACACAGTCTCAAGCTGCACCAGGGGAGGTTTAGGCTGGTGGTGAGGAAGAAATTCTACAGAGAGAGAGATTGGCCATTGGGATGTGCTGCCCAGGGAGGTGGTGGAGTCTCCATCCTTGGAGAGGTTTAGGAGGAGACTTGATAGGGTGCTTGGTGCCATGGTTTAGTTCATTAGGTGGTGTTGGGTGATAGGTTGGAGGCAATGATCCTGAAGGTCTCTTCCAACCTGGTTTTATCCTATTGTAACTGTTAGCATCACTAAGGACACCACTGCCCTTGGCTTGCCCAACTGGGCTCTTCACAAAAGAGGGAGAGGAAGCAGGCTGTGCCTGCACAACAGATGGGCTCCTCCTGTACCTGAGCAGAGTTTCACTAAAGAGAGGGGCCTCACAAAGAAAGCAAACAAAATCAACCACAACCAAACAACAGCACCACAGAAACCCCAGGCAGGCTCAAAGGCTCAAGGACAAAGAGCTCCCAGTAAGCACAGGCTTAAGCAAAGCATTTGTTCAGGGGCAGAGGTTAAGCCTCTTCCCTGCTCCCTTTGGATGGAGCTTCTCCAGGAACCAGTTTCTACTACTCCTGAGTGTGCACAGAAGGCCAACAGCAGCCTGGGCTGGATCAGCAACAGTGCAGCCAGCAGGACCAGGGCAGGGATTGCTCCCCTGCACTCAGCACTGGTGAGGCCACAGCTGGAGTACTGGGCTCAGTTTTGGGCCCATCACTCCAAGGCCATTGAGGGGCTGGAGTGAGTCCCAGAGGAGAGTAATGAAGCTGGGGAAGGGTCTAGAGAAGAGCTGCTGAGGGACCTGGGGTTGGTCAGCCTGGAGGAGAGGAGGCTGAGCAGAGACCTTCTGGCTCTCTCCAACTCCCTGAAAGGAGGCTGAAGTCAGGTGGGGGTTAGGTCTCTTCTCCCATGGAACAGGTGATGGAAGAAGGTGCTCCAGCCCTCTGATCACCTCTGAACACTCAGTGAGCATCAGTTCCATATGCTTCCTGCATCAGGGACCCCAGAGCTGTCCCAGCAGAGGGGCAGAATCCCCTCCCTGCCCTTGCTGCCCAGGACAGGGCTGGCTCTGGGTGCAAGTGCACATGGTCAGCTTATGCTGAGCTTCTCCTCAAGCAGCTCCCCCAAGTCCTTCTCAGCACTGCTCCATCCATTCTCTACCCACTCTGCAGCTATGCTTGGGACTACCCTGACCCTGGTGGAGGACTTGGCTTTGTTGAAGGTGGCACTGGCCTACCTCTCAAGCCTGTTGAGGGCTCTGGCTGCCAGCCTCTCCCTCCAGCATGTCAACCACACCACACAGCCTGGTCTCATAGAACTGTCAGGGTTGGAAGGGACCTCAAGGATCAGCCAGCTCCAACCCCCCTGCCATGGCCAGGGACACCTCACACTGCAGCAGGTTGCTCACAGCCACCTCCAGCCTGGCTGCAAACACCTCCAGGCAGGAGGCTTCCACCACCTCCCTGGGCAACCTGTGCCAGGCTCTCACCACCCTCCTGGGGAACAACTTCTTCCTCACATCCAACCTGAATCTATCCACTTCTATTTTCCCTCCTCACTTCCCCCCAATCATCTGCAGACCTGAGTGGGATGGCTGCAGCCCTCAGCAGATGCAGTGAGTGACTGGAGTACAAATGAGGCTTCAGAGACAGCAGCAACATCTTCATGGCAAGGGGTTTGCATTTCTGCCTGCCTGTCCTGCCTCTTCCTGCAAGATCCAAGGGAAGCCCCACCCAGAGACAAGGCTGACAGGTGAGGTGAAAACCACCTCCCAGCAAGCCCTGAAATATTTCACTGAGCATTTCCCCCCGCCCCACCTCTGAGAGATTTTTCTCCTCCCCCCTCCCCTTCAGCTTGATGGGAAGAGGCTGCAAACAAAACAATCATTTGGAGGTTGTCTTCCTTCCCCCTCCCTCTCATGAGCAACAGCCTGATGTGTTCAGCTGGGGCAAGTGATTGCCTTCAGGTATATCTGGGAGGAAATGGAATTCACAGCCTCAGGAGGTTTACTTATTTGCTTAATAAAGCTGTCACAGCTCTGATTTAGGGGAGGAGTGGAGGGAACAAAGTTAACTCTGCAGAGAGCAAACTTCTCCAGGCCTGGTGATTTAGCAGAGAGCTCTGCAGTAAATCCAAGGCAAATCACTGCCTCTCCAGAACAAATCAAGCCAGGGGTGACAAGAGTTCCTCCTGCCCTTGAAATACTGCACTGCCCAAATAAATCTGAGGAGTCACCCTCTGCTCTGGGCTCACAATGAGGAGCCCCCAGCTGAGGACACCTAGAGACACCCTCCAGCTCCTTGGGACATCAAGGCTCAGCACAGCTCCTGCTGAAGCCATTTGGGTTTGCCACTGCTGCCACTGCAGCAGAGCTGGGTAAGAGCTACTGAGGCTCAAGTGTAAGGATTCACTGACTCATAGACTGGTTTGGGTTGGAAGGGACACCCTAAAGCCCAACCACTTCCAACCTCCTGCCATGGGCAGGGACACCTCCCATTAGCACAGGTTGCTCAAGGCCTCACCCAAGCTGCCTTGAACACCTCCAGGAAGGGACATCCACAGCCTCCCTGGGCAACCTGTGCCAGAACCTCAGCACCCTCACTCTCAAGAATTTCTTCCTCATCTCCAGCCTCAACCTGCCCTCCTCATGCTTCAATCCATTCCCCCCCTCATGCTGAAGGACTTGGCTTCCTTCCTCTACAAATGAGGACAAAAACAGAATCAGAGTCACCAAGGTTGGAAGAGACCTCAAAGATCATCAAGTCCAGCCTGTCACCACAGACCCCATGACTAAACCATGGCACCAAGTGCCACATCCAATCCCCTCTTGAACACCTCCAGTGTCTCAATGTCCTTCTTAACCTGAGGGGCCCAGAACTGGACACAGGACTCCAGGTGTGGCCTAAGCAGTGCTGAGCACAGGGCACAAGGACTTCCCTGCTCCTGCTGGCCCCACTGAGTCTGCTAAAAATCACAGACTCCCCTGGGTTGGAAGGGACTTCTAGAGGTCACCTAGTCCAAGTCCCTTGGAGTCAGCAGGGACAGCCCCAGCTAGAGCTAGTGGCTCAGAGCCTATCCTCAAATGCCTCCAGGACTGAGGCCTCCACCACCTCCCTGGGCACCTGTCCTGGTGTTCCTCACAGACAGATGTTCTTCTGGTCCCTTCATCATCCTCATCACCTCTGTTGGACACTGCTCAGCATGTTCCTGTCCCTCCTCAACTGGGGAGCCCAGAACTGGCCACAATACTCCAGATGTGGTCTCACCAGGGCAGAGCAGAGGGGGAGGAGACCCTCCCTTGCCTAAAGCAACAGCACAACACCTCCAAGCAAGAATCTCACTGCACACACTCAGAGCCACGACTGTGGGGGGGGGGGGGGGCTGAGAGAGCCTGGAGTTAAACAAGAGAATCCTCCCTCCTGGGAGCAAGAGTCTGATCAAGACAAATTATTTTCATCACTGCAGATCATCCTCCTCCTTCCCAGCAAGCCTGCAGCATTTGTTTTCATTACAGTAAATAACTGCCCCTCCAGGATCACTTCCCCACTCAAGTGTTTGCATAAACCTGTTCCAAGCCAATGCTCACATCTCCCAGGAGGTTCCCCACCAAGACAAAGTCATCCTTTCTCCTGGCTAATGAGAGGGAGAGCCAGCAGGTCAGGCTCCCTCATGAAATATTCACACAGCTAGAGCCTACCCTGGCTCTGGAGGTGGCATCCCCCCTCCCTCCCTTCCTGCTCCAGAGGGGAGGATTTACATGGCAGTCACCACTGAGGGCCTTTCCTCCATGACCTGCTCTGCTTACAGAAGCATGAAAGCAGAAATGTAGGTGGCAGCCATGCAGAACAGCAGCAGAGGGGCCCAGGAATGAGAGCTACACTGTGTAAGGCTTTAACAATTAGTCCCAAGAAAAATCTCTCTTGAGTAGAGCAGCACAGCTCAGTGGCAACATAAACAGAGAATGAGCTACTGGAGGGAATTCTGGAGAGAGCCACAGATGAAGGGACTGCTGCTGGCCACAACAACCCCATGCAGTGCTACAGGCTGGGGGCAGAGTGACTGAGAGCAGCCAGGCAGAGAGGGACCTGGGGGTACTGGTGAACAGCAGCTGAACATGAGCCAGCAGTGTGCCCAGGTGGCCAAGAAGGCCAAGGGCATCCTGGCCTGCATCAGGAAGAGTGTGGCCAGCAGGAGCAGGGAAGTCCTTGTGCCCTGTGCTCAGCACTGCTTAGGCCACACCTTGAGTCCTGTGTCCAGTTCTGGGCTCCTCAGTTTTAGAAGGACATTGAGAGACTTGAAGGTGTCCAGAGAAGGGCAAGGAGGCTGGGGAGGGGTCTGGAGCACAGCCCTGTGAGGAGAGGCTGAGGGAGCTGGGGTTGCTTAGCCTGGAGAAGAGGAGGCTCAGGGGAGACCTTCTTGCTCTCTCCAACTCCCTGAAGGGAGGTCGGAGCCAGGTGGGGGTTGGTCTCTTCTCCCAGACAAACCAGAACAAGAGGACACAGTCTCAAGCTGTGCCAGGGGAGGTTTAGGCTGGAAGTGAGGAGAAAGTTCTTCACTGTGAGAATTGTTGGCCATTGGAATGTGCTGCCCAGGGAGGTGGAGTCCCTGTGACTGGAGGTGTTCAAGAGGGGATTGGATGTGGCACTTGGTGCCATGGTTTAGTTGTCAGGAGGTGATGAGTGATAGGTTGGACTTGGTCTCTGAGGTCTTTTCCAACCTTATTGATTCTACAAGCAGTGGATTTAAGAACTCTTACAGCTGTGCCCCACTTTCCCTGTCCTCTAAAGTGACTCCCCTGAAACAGATTTATCAGTTAAAATGTCAGCTCTAATGGGGCTGCCTGAGGCCTGCAAGTCTGCCATTAATCATGGGGACACCAGTTCTGCTTGTAGATGATCTTTCACAGCTGGGAGGCTGTGATAAACTAGAGCCAGATCACTCCAGACTTGTTCCCAGGGCAGGAAGTGGCTTTATTAACCTTCATACTTATGAATTGCTAGCATGAGTGATAGTAATAATAATAACAATATCCTAACTCTTGGGTTGGAGGGGCTGGGAAACAGTCAGCTGGGCAGATTATGGTGACCCAGTTTTGTGATGAATGTTCTTGTTCTGGAAAAGACCTCAAAGATCATCCAGTCCAACCTGTCACCCAACACCTCATTACTGACTAAACCATGGCTCCAAGTGCCACATCCAATCCCTTCTTGAACACCTCAGGGATGGGGACTCCACCACCTCCCTGGGCAGCACATCCCAAGGGCCAATCTCTCTTGCTGGGAAGAACGTCTTCCTAACTTCCACCTTAAACCTCCCCTGGCACAGCTTGAGACTGTGTCCTCTTGTTCTGGTGCTGCTTGCCTGGGAGAAGAGACCAACCCCCTCCTGGCTACAACCTCCCTTCAGGGAGTTGGAGAGAGCAAGAAGGTCTCCCCTGAGCCTCCTTCTTCTCCAGGCTAAGCAACCCCAGCTCCCTCAGCCTCTCCTCACAGGGCTGTGCTCCAGACCCCTCCCCAGCCTCCTTGCCCTTCTCTGGACACCTTCCAGCATCTCTCAATGTCCTTCTTGAATTGAGGAGCCCAGAACTGGACACAGGACTCAAGGTGTGGCCTAAGCAGTGCTGAGCACAGGGCACAAGGACTTCCCTGCTCCTGCTGGCCACACTATTCCTGATGCAGGCCAGGATGCCATTGGCCTTCTTGGCCACCTGGGCACACTGCTGGCTCATGTTCAGCCTACCAGCAACCAGTACCCCCATCTCCCTCTCTGCCTGGCTGCTCTCAGCCACTCTGCCCCCAGCCTGTAGCACTGCCTGGGGTTGCTGTGGCCAATGTGCAGAACCTGGCACTTGGATGTGTTCAATCTCCTGCCCTTGGACTCTGCCCATCTGCCCAGGTCCCTCTGCAGAGCTCTCCTACCTTCTAACAGATCATCATCTGGGAGCCACAAGAGCCTGCTGCTTGCACTTCTGTAATAACCTGCATGTACAACAGAGGCCTCCCACTGCTCAAGCAAAGCAAGGAGAGTTAATTGCTTGAAAAATGCATCAGCCAAAGCCAGAGAGAGCACTGAAGTGTCAGTGCCTGTCCACAAGAGCATGCCCTGCTGACCTCAGCCCTGCTCACTACCAGGACAGTGAGCATGAGAGGCTAAGAGCTGGATTTACTCCACTGCTCTGCTCACTTTTGATCCACAGCCTGTGGGTTTCCTGCTTTACTCTCCTCCTGGCTCCTGATGCTGCCCTGGTTTGTCACTTAGTGGCAGCTCCATGCCTGAGTTTCCATAGGGCTGATGGACCACACCACCTGCCTGCCCTGCTCCACATCCTCTCCCAGCTGCAGAAAACCAAGTTCCCTTTTTGTCACTGACCTCTAGTGGTGAGCACATGCTGGAGAGGAAGGAGACCACCAGAGCATGAAAGAGACACTGATCCCAGGATGTTAGGGGTCAGAAGGGACCTCAGGAGATCTTCCAGCCCAACCCCCCTGCCAGAGCAGGAGCAGAGAATCCAGCTCAGGTCACACAGGAACACATCCAGATGGGGCTGGAAAGGCTCCAGAGAAGGAGACTCCACAACCTGTTCCTGTTCCAGGGCTCTGTGACCCTTACAGCACAGGAATTCTTCCTCCTGTTGAGATGGAACTTTCTATGCTGCAGTTTCTATCCACTGCCCCTTGTCCTATCCCAGGGTGCAGCTGAGCAGAGCCTGTCCCTGACCCTCCCCTCCTGACACCCAGCCCTCATATTTATGGACACTACATCCCCTCAGCCAGTCCTCTCCAGACTGAACACCCCCAGGGCTCTCAGCCTCTCCTCCCCAGGCAGTGCTGCAGTCCCTTCAGCATCCTTGCAGCTCTCCTTTGGACTCTCTCCAGCAGATCCCTGTCCCTCCTGAACTGGGGAGCCCACAGCTGGATGCAATATTCCAGGTGTGGCCTCACCAGGGTAGAATAGAGGGGGAGGAGAACCTCCCTGGCTCTGCTGGCCACACTCCTCTGAATGCCCCCAGGACCCCATTGGCCTTCTTGGCCCCCAGGGCACATTGCTGACCCATGCAGAACTTGCTGCCCACCAGCACACCCAGGTCCTTCTCCACAGGGCTGCTCTCCAGCAGCTCACCTCCCAGTTTTTCTTCCTTCCCATGTGCAGGACTTGCTCCCTCCAAAGGAAAGCCAAGCAGTTTGCCACAGAGGACATGGCACTTTGGATCAAGGTTTAGTGGCCACAGTGGCCTTAGGTTGTTGGTTGGACTTGATCTTAGAGGACAAGCCCTGTGAGGAGAGGCTGAGGGAGCTGGGGTTGCTTAGCCTGCAGAAGAGGAGGCTCAGGGGAGACCTTCTTGCTCTCTCCAACTCCCTGCAGGGAGGTTGGAGCCAGCTGGGGGTTGGTCTCTTCTCCCAGGCAAGCAGCACCAGAACAAGAGGACACAGTCTCAAGCTGTGCCAGGGGAGGTTTAAGCTGGAGGTGAGGAGAAAGTTCTTCCCAGAAAGAGAGATTGGCCTTTGGGATGTGCTGCCCAGGGAGGTGGTGGAGTCCCCATCCCTAGAGGTGTTCAAGAGGGGACTGGATGGGGCACTTGGAGCCATGGTTTAGGTGTCAGGAGGTGTTGGGTGGCAGGTTGGACTTGGTGATCTCTGAGGTCTTTTTCAACCTTATTGATTGATTCTATGCTCACTGAAAAGTCACAGTCAGCAGATCACTACACCAAACACCCCTGGGAACAGGTTCTCCAACAGCTTGTGTTTTGCTCTCCCTCTAATTAGATCCTCTAGCCTCAAAGCCAGCAGGTGGTATTTCAATCAGCTCAGCTGACCAGTGACAGAGTTCCCTCCTCACTGTACCTTTGTCCTCCTGACGCGGCTCACGATACTGCCAAGGTCTTCAACATCAACGACTGAGTCTGTGCCTCCAGCTGCCTCAGCACCAGCCTCCTCCTCACTGCTGCTTTCAAACACCTCCTCTGCCTAGGAGAGCAGAGAAAAAGAAGTGAAATGAGACCTTCAGCTATGCCAGGCACGAGGATGAGCAGAGGGCTGGAGCTGCTCTGCTGTGAGGACAGACTGAAGGAGTTGGGGCTGTTCAGTCTGGAGAAGAGAAGGCTCCCAGGTGACCTCATTGTGGCCTTCCAGGATCTGAAGGGGGCTACAGGAAGGCTGGGGAGGGACTGCTCAGGATCTCAGGTAATGATAGGACTAGGGGGAATGGAATGAAGATGGAGATGGGAAGATTCAGGCTGGAGGTGAGGAGGAAGTTCTTCCCCATGAGAGTGGTGAAGCCCTGGAATGAGTTGTCCAGGAAGGTGGTTGAGGCCCCAGCTCTGGAGGTGTTTAAGCCCAGGCTGGCCAGGCTGATCTAGTGTGGGGTGTCCCTGCCCATGGCAGGGGAGTTGGAACTGTCTGATCCTTGTGGTCCCTTCCAACCCTGACTGATACTATGAAAACTCACTCCTTGTATCCTGCCTCCTCACTGCTGTGTTTTCATCAGCTGTCTCTGATCCCATGAGAACTCCAACTGCTCACTGTGATGATCTGGAAGGTTAAATGCCCTTAACCCCTCCAAGTGTCCCTGGCTAAATGCAGAGGGAGTGAGAGATCTGCTGTGCAAGCCCAAGAGAAGTTGTCTCCCTTTCTGGAAACTGCACTGCTGGAACACCAAAGGTTTCCTCCTCTTGTCCCAGCACTCTCAAACCAACTCAGCCACAAGATTCCCCATTTCCCTACAAAACTCCATGGGGCCACAGCAGCCTTTTGCAACCCACAACAAATGGCCTGCAAGGAGGATTAAAGTGCCACAGCAGCTCTGCACTGCAGAGCAAGAGAGAGAATTACTTATTCAGGTAGAATAGAATTAACCAGGCTGGAAAAGACCTTTGAGATCATCAAGTCCAACCTCTCACCCAACACCATCTGATCAACTAAACCATGGCAACAAGCACCCTATCAAGTCTCCTCCTAAACACCTCCAGTGATGGTGACTCCATCACATCCCTTGGCAGCACATCCCAATGGCCAATCTCTCTTTCTATGAAGAACTTCTTCCTGACATCCAGCCTAAACTTCCTCTGGCACAGCTTGAGACTGTGTCCTCTTGTTCTGGGGCTGGTTGCTTGGGAGAAAAGACCAACCCCCACCTGGCTACAACCTCCCTTCAGGGAGTTGCAGACAGCAAGAAGGTCTCCCCTGAGCCTCCCTCTTCTCCAGGCTAAGCAACCCCAGCTCCCTCAGCCTCTCCGCACAGGGCTGTGCTCCAGACCCCTCCCCAGCCTCATTGCCCTTCTCTGGACACCTTCAAGTCTCTCAATGTCCTTCTTAAACTGAGGAGCCCAGAACTGGACACAGGACTCAAGGTGTGGCCTAAGCAGTGCTGAGCACAGGGCACAAGGACTTCCCTGCTCCTGCTGGCCACACTCTTCCTGCTGCAGGCCAGGATGCCCTTGGCCTTCTTGGCCACCTGGGCACACTGCAGGCTTGTGTTCAGCCTACTAGCAACCACTACCCCCAGGTCTCTCTCTGCCTGGCTGCTCTCAGCCACTCTGTCCCCAGCCTGTAGCACTGCCTGGGGTTGTTGTGGCCAAAGTGCAGCACCTGGCATTTGGGATTTGCTTTGGTGCCACCAGTTTCAGTCCCTTCTCTCTTCCCATGCAAAGTACCACAAAGCTCCCACCACACCCCTCTGGGCTGTAAGAGGAAGCAGAGAAGTGCAACAGTGTCCCAATAGGCACTGAAGCAGAGAAGGAGTGCCATGGATTTGAGCTGTACCTCAGCAGTCTCAGACTCTGATGCCCCACGTTCATGATCTGAGCTCTCCTTGCTCTGCTTCCCCCGAGGTTTGCACTTCCCTTTCTTGCACTTCCCACTGCAGGGCTGCTTCTCCCCCCTGCAGAGGGCCTGGAGCCTGCTGAGGAACTTGGTTTTCCAGGCTTCAAAGTCAGCCTCCATGCTGCCATGCTTGCTCTGGGCCACGTTGCAGTCCCCCTCGGCTCGAGTCAGGACACGGCTGGCACCCAGCATCCACAGCCACCTGTCAACCCTTCTGCCAACCTGGGAGAGGGAGAAAAACAGTACAGAGGGCAATTAAACTGGGGAGGGGGTTGAAATTCCAAGCCCCCCCCCCAACATTAGATTTGCCAGACCAGCTCAGTTGGAAGCTAATGAAAGCTGTATCTGCAGGCAAAACCACAACGGGATGCAATGAATGTCTACAGAAGCAACAGGAGTCACAGTCTTTAGAGGCATTCACCAGTAATAAACAGCACAAGAATCAGGGGAAGCTACTAGCTCCTCCCTCTCTGCCCTCCCTTCTCCCTGTTGTACAGGGGTGTAAGAGACAAGCAGAGAAGTTAATGCCAAAGCAACACAGCCAAGGCCAAGCAGAAGCAAGTCAGGATCCCTCCCTGAGCAAAGAAGCAAGAAGAGAAATTCACAGAATCACCAAGGTTGGAAGAGACCTCAGAGATCAGAGTCCAACCTGGCACCACAGACCTCATGACTAGACCATGGCACCAAGTGCCACATCCAATCCCCTCTTGAACATCTCCAGGGATGGGGACTCCAACACCTCCCTGGGCAGCACATCCCAGGGGCTAACAACTCTCTCTGGGAAGAACTTTCTCCTCACCTCCAGCCTAAATCTCCCCTGGCACAGCTTGAGACTGTGTCCTCTTGTTCTGGGGCTGCTTGCCTGGCAGAAGAGACCAAACCCCACCTGGCTACAACCTCCCTGCAGGGAGTTGGAGAGAGCAAGAAGGTCTCCCCTGAGCCTCCTCTTCTCCAGGCTAAACAACCCCAGCTCCCTCAGCCTCTCCTCACAGGGCTGTGCTCCAGACCCCTCCCCAGCTTTCTTGCCCTTCTCTGGACACCTTCCAGCACCTCAACATCTTTCCTAACCTGAGGAGCCCAGAACTGGACACAGGATTCAAGGTGTGGCCTAAGCAGTGCTGAGCACAGGGCACAAGGACTTCCCTGCTCCTGCTGGCCACACTCTTCCTGATGCAGGCCAGGATGCCATTGGCCTTCTTGGCCACCTGGGCACACTGCTGGCTCATGTTCAGCTGCTGTCCACCAGCACCCCCAGGTCCCTTTCTGCCTGGCTGCTCTCAGCCCCTCTGACCTTGCCAGGCTGGGCAGATGGGCAGAGGTCAAGGGCAAGAGATTGAACACATCCAAGTGCCAGGTTCTGCACATTGGCCACAACAACCCCAGGCAGTGCTACAGGCTGGGGGCAGAGTGGCTGAGAGCAGCCAGGCAGAGAGGGACCTGGGGGGACTGGTTTATAGTAGGCTGAACATGAGCCAGCAGTGTGCCCAGGTGGCCAAGAAGGCCAAGGGCATTCTGGCCTGCAGCAGGAAGAGTGTGGCCAGCAGGAGCAGGGAAGTCCTTGTGCCCTGTGCTCAGCACTGCTCAGGCCACACCTTGATTCCTGTGTCCAGTTCTGGGCTCCTCAGTTTAAGAAGGACATTGAGAGACTTGAAGGTGTCCAGAGAAGGGCAACAAGGCTGGGGAGAGGCCTTGAACACAGCCCTGTGAGGAGAGGCTGAGGGAGCTGGGGTTGCTTAGCCTGGAGAAGAGAAGGCTCAGGGGTGACCTCATTGCACTCTACAACTCCCTGAAGGGAGGCTGTAGCCAGGCAGAGGTTGGTCTCTTCTGCCAGGCACCCAGCACCAGAACAAGAGGACACAGTCTCAAGCTGTGCCAGGGGAGGTTTAGACTCGAGGTGAGGAGAAAGTTCTTCACCGAGCGAGTCATTTGTCATTGGGATGTGCTGCCCAGGGAGGTGGTGGAGTCCCCATCCCTGGAGGTGTTCAAGAGGGGATTGGATGTGGCACTTGGTGCCATGGTCTAGTCATGGGGTCTGTGTTGATAGGTTGGACTCAATGATCCCCGAGGTCTCTTCCAACCTTAGTGATACTGTGATACCTTGGTGTTCCCACACCAGGCCTTTCAGGAGAGCAGAACCCAAGCAAAGCTGCAGAGCAGATACTCACTGTGTTGTAGTGATCAACATAAACCGAGTTCCCCAAGCCAAAGACAGCATAGCTCAGGCCCTTCAGGTAGGTCTTGCCGTAGCGGAAGTCGCTGGCAGCCTCTTCCAACCACTTGCAGAACCAGGCTGCGCTCTCGGTGGGTTGCCCATCTGTGTAGGTAGCCACCAGGAACACACAAATGTTCCTGCTGCTTGTCTGAGGAGAGAACCAGAGCAGAGATCACCCCATGCTTCAGGACACTTCACACCCAGAAGGCAGCTGGAATGTGTCAGGAGAGCAGATCCTCACCAGGGGGCTAATAGAGACCTCAGAGAGCATTAAATCCAACCTAGCACCCAACACCCCCTGACAACCAAACCATGGCTCCCAGTGCCACAGCCAAGCCTTTTTCAAACACCTGGGCACACTGGGGGTTGGAACTAGATGATCCTTGTGGTCCCTTCCAACCCTGACTGATACTATGATACCTCCAGGGGCAGGGTCTCCACCACCTCCCTGGGCAGCATATCCCAATGGCCAATTACTTCTCCCAGCACAGAAAGACCACCTCCACCACCAGAACTGGACACTGGGCCTCCAATTCCTCACACAGATGAGGGATAAAAGGCTGAAAGGTGATCACATGGATTTTAAGGGACTGAATTCACATGTACAGATGAATTCCAGCTTGGTGAGGGTGGTGCAGGTGATGATCCCACTGGTGGTAAATACCCATCCCCCTGCAAAGTCATCTAACAACAGCCAGCAGAGATCAAGCTGCTCCAGGGGTGCAGAACACTTCCAGGGAAGAGGTTCCTGCTAGCAGCCAACCCAAAGCCCCCCAGGTGCCACTTGAAGCAAGTTTCTCTTCTCCTGTCACTTGTTACATGGGAGAAGAGACCAACTAGATGATCTTTAAGGTCCCTTCCAACCACAACCATCCTATGAACCTCTCCACCTCACTCCAGCCTTCTTTTAGGTAGCTGTAGAGAGACAGAAGGTCTCCCCTGAGCTGCTTCTTCTCCAGGCTAAGCAACCCCAGCTCCCTCAGCTGCTCCTCAGCAGCCCTGTTCTCCAGACCCTTCATCAGCTTTGTTGCCCTTCTCTGGACATGCTCCAGCCCCTCAAGATCCTACTTGTGGTGGGGGCCTCAAAACTGAAGCCAGTACACAAGCTGTGGCCTCACCAGTGCTGCAAGCAGGGGGAAACCACACAGGTTTGGAGATTTGCAGGGTAAGAGGAGATAAAGAGAAGCAGAAAAGAGCCTTCAGGGATCCCAGGAAGAGTCTTGCACCTAGCACACTCGTGACACCCACCTCCTCTGATAAGCAATCTTCTGGATCATAGTCTCCCATGCTAATGACTTCCACAGGCAAATGAAGGGGAGTAACAGCTTCAGCCAGGCCTTTGGCAAACCTCTGAGAGGAGAAATGGGGAAGGTTAGCAATTACTTCAACACAACTACAGTGAGGGTGGGGAAGACATTGGAACAGGTTGGGGCTGTCCCCTCCCTGGAGGTGTTCAAGGCCAGCCTGGATAAGGCCTTGTGCAAACTGGGCTGGTGGAGATGTCCCATGGCAGGAGGTTGGAACTAGATGGTCTTTAAAGGTTCCTTCCAACCCAAGGCATTCCATGAACTAAAGGGTCAAACAAGCCCTGCTGTGTGCAGTCACTCAGAACCAGAACCATAGAATCAACCAGGCTGGAAAAGACCTCAGAGATCATCAAGTCCAACCTGTCACCTAATACCTAACACCTCCTGACAACTAAACCATGGCTCCAAGGCCCACACCCAAGCCTTTTTTGAACACCTCCAGTGATGGTGACTCCACCACCTCCCTGGGCAGCACATTCCAATGGCCAATTACTTCTCCCAGCACAGAAAGAACAATAACACCAGAACTGGACACTGGGCCTCCAATTCCTCACACAGATGAGGGATAAAAGGCTGAAAGGTGAACACATGGATTTTAAATGACTGAATTCCCATTTACAGATGAATTCCAGCTTGAGAAAGCACCCAAACCAGCCTAAGACAACCTGCTAGCAAATTAAGAGTCAGAGCTTCACAATGGATGCCTCTACTGCATGTCCCATTTCAAGGGAGGAGAAAAATTGTATCACTTCCTTATAGAACAGAATTAACCAGGTTGGAAAAGATATTTGTGATCATCAAGTCCAACCTCTCACCCAGCACCATCTGATCAACTAAACCATGGCACCAAGTGCCTCATCCAGGCTCTTCCTAAACACCTCCAGTGACAGTGACTCCACCACCTCCCTGGGCAGCACATCCCAAGGGCCAATCTCTCTTTCTGTGAAGAAATTCTTCCTCACCTCCAGCCTAAACCTCCCCTGGCACAGCTTGAGACTGTGGCCTCTTGTTCTGCTGCTGCTTGCCTGGCAGAAGAGACCAACCCCCACCTGGCTACAACCTCCCTTCAGGGAGTTGCAAACAGCAAGAAGGTCTCTCCTGAGCCTCCTCTTCTCCAGGCTAGAGCAACCCCAGCTCCCTCAGCCTCTCCTCACAGGGCTGTGCCCCAGACCCCTCCCCAGCTTTCTTGCCCTTCTCTGGACACCTTCCAGCAGCTCAACATCTTTCCTAACCTGAGGAGCCCAGAACTGGACACAGGACTCAAGGTGTGACCTCAGCAGTGCTGAGCACAGGGCACAAGGACTTCCCTGCTCCTGCTGGCCACACTCTTCCTGATGCAGGCCAGGATGCCCTTGGCCTTCTTGGCCAGCTGGGCACACTGCTGGCTCATGTTCAGCTGCTGTCCACCAGCACCCCCAGGTCCCTTTCTGCCTGGCTGCTCTCAGCCACTCTGCCCCCAGCCTGTCATTCATGTCAGACAATGACTTCTAATGACCTTTCACATGCTGTACTTCCTGCAAGGTAGGCAACATCCTTGTAGCTCAAGATGTCACAACAACTTCTGTACATAGAGGAAAAGGGAACTTTTACCTTTGCTGTGCCAGTCTGAGACCCATAGAAGATCTTCACCCCAGCAACATAGACCTCCTTTGCCTTCAGGGTGGCAGAGCCATTCACCAGTTTGTCTTCTGCTCCTTCCAAAGCAGTGGGATTCCCATTGGGCTTCTTGCCCTGTGAAACAAGCACTGTCACACTCACTTCCTTTTCAAAGGGATTTTACCTCCATTTTCCCCCCCAAAGCATTTGAAATTCAAGCCCTGAGGCCAGACTCTCAGCACTACACAAACAGCTGAACGATTTTCATTGATGCAAAGAGTGGTTTGGGTTGGAAGGGACCTCAAAGCTCATCCAGATCCAACCCCCCTGCCATGGGCAGGGACACCTCCCACCAGCCCAGGTTGCTCAAGGCCTCATCCAAGCTGGCTTTGAACACCTCCAGGGAGGAGGCATCCACAGCCTCCCTGGGCAACCTGTGCCAGTTTCTCACCACCCTCACTGGAAAGAATTTCTTCCTCCTCTCCAGTCTCAGTCTCTCCTCTCTTCCAGTTCAAAGCCATTGCCTCTCATCCTGCCACTACAAGGCCTCTAAGAGTCCCTCCCCAGCTCTCCTGCAGCCCCCTTCAGGTACTGGAAAACTGCTCTAAGGTCTCCCCAGAGCCTTCTTTTCTCCAGGCTGAACAGCCCCACCTGTTTTCATTTCCTCTAAGACACAGAAGGAACTACTTCTCTGGAGCAAGCCATGCTGCAATACACTCCTCCCACACCATGAGGAGACAACAGGATCCACCTGGACCTAAGAGCCTCCCAACTCCCCCAGCACAACTTCACTCACCTGCACAAGGAGGTTTTCATGTGCTGAACAGCTTCATCCCACTCCCATCCTCAACCCAGCCTAATCTTGGCATTAACATGGAAACATGAAGGTGAAAGCACTGGGCACAAGCAGAGTGATTTACCTGAACTAACAGAGTGACCCAGGCTGAAACCTTCTCCCAGTAGCAAGGTGAGAAGAGGGCAGCTGAGATCTGCTTTAGCATCAGAGCAAGAAGGGGACTGAGTTACCCACAAACATGAAACAGTGAAGAGGGGATTGGATGTGGCACTTGGTGCCATGGTTTAGTCATGAGGTCTGTGGTGACAGGTTGGACTTGATGAGCTTTGAGGTCTCTTCCAACCTTGGTGATTCTGTGATGACCATCAGATGATTGAAGAGAGCTGATTTAGACAGGAGATTAGGCAGAAGTTCTTCACAGTGAAGGGTGGGGAGACCCTGGACCTGGCTGCCCAGGGAGGCTGTGGATGTCCCCTCCCTGGGGGTGTCCAAGGCCAGGCTGGATGAGGCTGGTGGGAGGTGTCCCTGCCCATGGCAGAGGGGTTGGAACTGACTGATCTTTAAGGACCCTTCCAACCCATTCTGTGAATCCATGAACTGGGGGCTGAGACCACCCAGGTGGGCACCCAGAGCAGGAGCTCATTTCACTGCACCAGGAGTTTCTTTACCTGGCAACTACTCACTTCATAGTTTCATAGTTTCATACTTCCAGACAGATTTTTGGGCTCTTCCTACCTCTTCAGTTGCCTCCTTTTTTCCTGGGGTGGTGGTGGTGCTGAAGTGAATGATGAGCCAAATGCTGAGCCCCAAAGCCACAGCAGCATAGATATAAAACCTCTGCAGCCATAAGGACACCAGGGAAGTAGAGAGGAAGTTCCATGCATCCACTGAGGCATCCAAACCTAGGAGAAATCAGACTCAGCCCAAGATGATTCCTACAGGAGGAGGTCATAATGAGCACACACAAAAACCAGCAGCCAGTTTCATGCCCTCAGCTATTCCCTTGGCTCTGCAGGAAGCAGCTTGAGGCTAAAGACAACAAAAGCAGCTGAACCAAGGAGCTTTTTGCCTCCTCAGAGGTGTCAGCTGAGTTCCAGCTGTGCATCCAAGCTAATATTTATTAGACTGCCACAAAGAAACTCTGGGTTCATTCTTGGATTGGCAGGGTCTGGTCTAAGGCAACACAGGGAGCTTCTGTGCTGTGCAGGTGTCTGGAGGGAAAAAGTCATAGCATGGCTTAGGTTGGAAAGGACCTCAGAGATCACCCACTCCAACCTTCCTGCCATGGGCAAGGACACCTCTCAACCAGCCCTGGTTGCTCAAAGCCTCATCCAGCCCAGCCCTGAGCACCTCCAGGGAGGAGACACCCACAGCCTCCCTGGGCAACCTGTTCCAGCATCTCCCCACCCTTGTATTCAAGAATTTCCTGAGATCCAGTCTGACCCTGCTCTCCCCCACCTTCAAACCATCCCCCCTCGTCCCATCACTGAACACCCTGATGAAAAGTCCCCCTGCAGCCTTCCTGTAGGATCCCTTCAGGTATTGGAAAGCAGCTGTAAGGTCCCTCCCAAAGCCTTCTCTACTCCAGGCTGGGAAAAAACCAACTTCCTCAGCCCACCCTCACAGCAGAGGTGCTCCAGCCCTTGGATCAGCCTCAGGACCCTCCTCTTGACTTGCTCCAAGGACACCAGAACTGCACACTCTATTTGAGGGTGGCACAAGAGCAAGCCTTTAGAATAGAATAAACCAAACCAGGCTGGAAGAGACCTTCAAGATCATCGTGTCTAACCCATCAACCAATCCAACCCACCCAAACAACTAACCCATGGCACCAAGCACCCCATCAAGTCTCCTCCTGAACACCTCCAGGGATGGTGACTCCACCACCTCCCCAGGCAGCCCATTCCAATGGGCAATCACTCTCTCTGTGTAGAATTTCTTCCTAACATCCAGCCTAAACCTCCCCTGGCGCAGCTTGAGACTGTGGCCTCTTGTTCTGGTACTGGTTGCCTGGGAGAAGAGACCAACCTCTACCTGTCTACAACCTCCCTTCAGGTAGTTGTAGAGAGTGATAAGGTCACCCCTGAGTCTCCTCTTCTCCAGGCTGAGCAACCCCAGCTCCCTCAGCCTCTCCTCACAGGGCTGTGTTCCAAGCCCCTCACCAACTTTGTTGCTCTTCTCTGGACACCTTCCAGCAAGTCAACCTCCTTCCTAAATTGAGGAGCCCAGAACTGGACACAGGACTCGAGGTGTGGCCCAACCAGTGCAGTGTACAGGGGCAGAATGACCTCCCTGCTCCTGCTGGCCACACTGTTCCTGATGCAGGCCAGGATGCCATTGGCCCTCTTGGCTGCCTGGGCACACTGCAGGCTCATGTTCAGCCTACCATCGACCAGTACCCCCAGGTCCCTCTCTGCCTGGCTGCTCTCAGCCACTCTGACCCCAGCCTGTAGCACTGCCTGGGGTTGTTGTGGCCAATGTGCAGAACCTGGCACTTGGGCAGCACCCACTGTATCCTGCTGGCCTTGGCTCTGCACAGACCCAACACATGCAGACCTCAGGAGCTGGTTACCCCCCAAGGCACACAGTGGTAACCCCCATTATCACCCTCCCCCCTCATTGTGATTACCCCCTTCCCTCATGGTTATTACCCCCACCCAGACATTGCCTCTCAATGTTATGACCCCTTCCCCACATAATTACCCCCCAAACCCCCCTCCCCGTTATTGCCCCCCCCACACACACCCCTCCCCTCCCCCTTATTGCCCCCCCACTCACACACACACACACACACACCCCCCCGTTATTTCTCCCCCCCTCCCGTTGTTAGCCGACTCACACTTCCCTCACGGTTATCCCTCCCCGTAGCTGCACCCCACGTGCACACCCCCTCCTGGTTATGTCCCCCCTCAGGGGCATCCCTCCCTGTTGCCACACCACACAGAGTTCTCCCTTACGGTTGCAAGCCCCACACCCCACACCTCCCTCGCGGCTTGGAGCCCCCTCGACAGGGAACTCCCCGCTCGGAGCCCTCCACACCCCCTGCCCTGCGGCGGGAGCCCCCCAGGCACAGACCTGGCGGTCATCAGCCCCCCCGAGGGACCGACATGACGGTCAATGTCCCCCACACGCACCCCCGCCTCACGGCTGAGCCCCCCCAGACGCAGCCCTCGCACTCACCCCGGCCCTCCATGCCCGGTCCCCCACTAGCGGAACCCCCTCTCCCCCGGCCATGCGCCACGCGCTTCTCCTTCCCCTTCCGGCCGGCCACCACCGCCGCCTCTCCCTGTTTCCCTCCGGACGCCTTTTCTTGGTGCTCCAGCGGGCGGGCAAAGCGCAGCGTCGCCCAATGGAGAGGCAGCGTGAGGAGCCAGTGGGCGGGCAAAGCGCAGCGTCGCCCAATGGGGAGGCAACGTGAGGAGCCAGTGGGCGGGCAAAGCGCAGCGTCGCCCAATGGGGAGGCAGCGTGGGGCGGCAGCGCCCCCTCAGCCCCGCGCTCGCCCGGCGCCGGGGAAGTCGCCGCCGCCGCCGCCGCCGCCGCCGCCGCCGCCGCCGCCGCCGCCGCCGCCGCTATCGCCATGTCCATCTTCACCCCCACCAACCAGATCCGCCTCACCAACGTGGCCGTGGTGCGGGCTCGGCGCGGCGGGAAGCGCTTCGAGATCGCCTGCTACCGCAACAAGGTCATGGGATGGCGCAGCGGAGCGTGAGTCGCCGGCAGCGCCGCCGGGGCCTGGCCGGGGGGAGCAGGGCTTAGGGGGAGGCCACTATGGGCCCCTGATTGGGGCGGCGGCCAGAGCCGTGTGGGCCTCGACTATGGAAGGAGTCAGAGGAGGGCGGTCGTGTGAGGGCCGGCTGCGGGGAGAGCCCGGGAGGAGGAGGAGGAGGAGGAGGCTCCTGTGGGGCCTGCATATGGAGGGGCTGGGGAGGGCCCCGTGGGGACCTGGGTATGACGAGGGGGAGAGGCCGGTGTGGGGAGAGAGGCAGCGAGTTCGGGAGGGAGGCAGCTGTGAATGACGGTGCGGAGCAGAGAAGGGGGAGGGAGCGACCCGGGGCGCTGCGTGGTGCCCCTGCCCTGCCCTGCCCCCTGCCCTGCCCTTCCCTGCCCCCTGCCCTGCCCTGCTGTTGACGTTTCGGTAACAGACGTTTCCAGGCTCTCGTGATTCAGCCCTTGGCAGCAGGACTGGTGCGGCCTCGCTAACAGCTCGTGTGTGCTTTCGTGCACTGCTGACCTAGCAGCTTCTCTGACCCGACCCTAATCTGCTCTTTAATATCTATTGACGATCTGGACAAGGGCATTGAGTCCATCAGCAGTAAGTTTGCAGATGGCACCAAGCTTGGGGGCAGGAGTTGAGCTGTTAGAAGGTAGGAGAGCTCTGCAGAGGGACCTCGACAGGCTGGACAGATGGGCAGAGTCCAAGGGCAGGAGATTGAACACATCCAAGTGCCAGGTGCTGCACACTGGCCACAACAACCCCAGGCAGTGCTACAGGCTGGGGTCAGAGTGGCTGAGAGCAGCCAGGCAGAGAGGGACCTGGGGGTAGTGGTTGACAGCAGCTGAACAGGAGGCAGCAGTGTTCCCAGGGGGCCAAGAAGGCAAATGGCCTCCTGGCCTGCATCAGGAAGAGTGTGGCCAGCAGGATCAGGGAAGTCCTTGTGCCCTGTGCTCAGCACTGCTTAGGCCACACCTTGAGTCCTGTGTCCAGTTCTGGGACCCTCAGGTTAGGAAAGATGTTGAGCTGCTGGAAGGTGTCCAGAGAAGGGCAAGAAAGCTGGGGAGGGGTCTGGAGCACAGCCCTGTGAGGAGAGGCTGAGGGAGCTGGGGTGGCTTAGCCTGGAGAAGAGGAGGCTCAGGGGAGACCTTCTTGCTCTATACAACTCCCTGAAGGGAGGTTGTAGCCAGGTGGGGGTTGGTCTCTTCTTCCAGGCAAGCAGCCCCAGAACAAGAGGACACAGTCTCAAGCTGTGCCAGGGGAGGTTTAGGCTGGAGGTGAGGAAGAAATCCTCATAGAAAGAGAGATTGGCCACTGAAATGTGCTGCCCAGGGAGGTGGTGGAGTCCCCATCCCTGGAGGTGTTTAAGAGGAGACTGGCTGAGGCCCTTGGTGCTATGGTTTAGTTGATCAGATGGTGTTGGGTGATAAGTTGGACTCCATGATCTCAAAGGTCTCTTCCAAACTGTTTAATTCTATTCTGTTCTGTTCTCCAGGGAGAAAGATCTGGATGAGGTCCTGCAGACACACACAGTGTTTGTCAACGTGTCCAAAGGGCAGGTGGCGAAAAAGGAAGATCTGGTCCAAGCATTTGGGACAGATGACCAAACAGAAATCTGCAAGATGGTAAGTTTCACTCCTTTGGCTTTGAAAACAAAGCTCAGAGGAGGCTTTCTAAATGTCTTCCTCAGGATCACATGGATGTGGCAGGTTGGTTGATAATGAAAGGTCTTCACAAAATACAGTGCTGCTGTATGAAGGGACTGGAGCCTCTCTGTGAGGAGGACAGGCTGAGAGCCCTGGGGCTGTTTAGTCTGGAGAGGAGAAGGCTGAGAGGCCATTTTATCAATGTTTACAAATATCTGAAGGGTGGCTGTCAAGAAGAAGGTGCCAGGCTCTTTTCAGTGGTGCAGGGAAGTCCTTGTGCCCTGTGCTCAGCACTGCTTAGGCCACACCTTGAGTCCTGTGTCCAGTTCTGGGCTCCTCAGGTTAGGAAAGATGTTGAGATGCTGGAAGGTGTCCAGAGAAGGGCAAGAAAGCTGGGGAGGGGTCTGGAGCACAGCCCTGTGAGGAGAGGCTGAGGGAGCTGGGGTTGCTTAGCCTGGAGAAGAGGAGGCTCAGGGGAGACCTTCTTGCTCTCTCCAACTCCCTGAAGGGAGGCTGTAGACAGGTGGGGCTTGGTCTCTTCTGCCAGGCAAGCAGCTCCAGAACAAGAGGACACAGTCTTAAGCTGTGCCAGGGGAAGTTTAGGCTGGAGGTGAGGAAGAAATTCTTCCCAGCAAGAGATTGGCCACTGGGATGTGCTGCCCAGGGAGGTGGTGGAGTCACTGTCACTGGAGGTGTTTAGGAAGAGCCTGGATGAGGCACTTGGTGCCATGGTTTAGTTGATCAGATGATGTTGGGTGATAGGTTGGACTTGATGCTCTCAAAGTTCTTTTCCAACCTGGTTAATTCTATTCTATTTCTATTCTATCCCATCCTACCCTACCCTACCCTACCCTACCCTACCCTACCCTACCCTACCCTACCCTACCCTACCCTACCCTATCCTACCCTACCCTATCCTACCCTACCCTATTCCATCCTACCCTATCCTATCCCATCCCATCCCATCCCATCCCATCCCATCCCATCCTATCCCATCCTACCCTATCCTACCCTATCCCATCCTACCCTATCCTATCCTAACTGATTGCCCTTTCCCCCCACATCCAACCCATCTGTTGAAGCAGTGAAATTTAACTGAGTTGTTGGAGTGCTTGCTCTTTGGTCAGAGGTGTGATGCTTATACCCTTTGCTTGCCTTTGTGTTTGCTGTCCAGATCCTGTCCAAGGGGGAGCTGCAGGTGTCAGACAAAGAGAGGCACACGCAGCTGGAGCAGATGTTCCGGGACATCGCCACCATCGTGGCCGACAAGTGTGTGAACCCCGAGACGAAGAGGCCCTACACAGTCATCCTGATAGAAAGAGCCATGAAGGACATCCACTACTCTGTCAAACCCAACAAGAGCACAAAGCAGCAGGTTGGTTTTTCTTCTGCTTCTCTCCCAGTCAGCTCCTGCTCAGAGCTGTTGTCTTTCCAAGTGCAGTGTCTCTGTTGGAAGTCACAGAGGGCTCAGCAAAGCCCTGTGGTCCAAAGCCCACAGAGGGATTGCTCAGCCCCCTGGCAGCTGAATGCTGGCTGCAAGCAGCTTCTGAAACTCCTGCAGTTTCATAGTGTCAGGGTTGGAAAGGACCACAAGGATCAGCTAGTTCCAACCCCCCTGCCATGGGCAGGGACACCCCACACTAGATCAGCCTGGCCAGAGCCTCATCCAGCCTGGGCTTAAACACCACATCCAGCTGGCAGTGAGTCACCAGTGGTGTCCCCCAGGGATCAGTGCTGGGCCCCATCCTCTTTAATATCTTCATTGATGATCTGGGTGAGTGGATTGAGTCAGTCATCAGCAAATGTGCAGATGACACCAAGTTAGGAGCAGATGTTGGTCAGTTAGAGGGCAGAAGGGCTCTGCAGAGGGACCTCAACAGACTGGACAGATTGGCAGAGGCCAACAGGATGGCATTCAACAAATCCAAGTGCCAGGTTCTGCACTTTGGCCACAACAGCCCCATGCAGAGCTACAGGCTGGGGTCAGAGTGGCTGGAGAGTTCGCAGAGAGGGACCTGGGGGTGCTGATTGACAGCTGCCTAAACATGAGCCAGCAGTGTGCCCAGGTGGCCAAGAAGGCCAATGGCATCCTGGCCTGCATCAGGAAGAGTGTGGCCAGCAGGAGCAGGGAAGTCCTTGTGCCCTGTGCTCAGCACTGCTTAGGCCACACCTGGAGTCCTGTGTCCAGTTCTGGGCTCCTCAGGTTAGGAAAGATGTTGAGCTGCTGGAAGGTGTCCAGAGAAGGGCAAGAAAGCTGGGGAGGGGTCTGGAGCACAGCCCTGGGAGGAGAGGCTGAGGGAGCTGGGGTTGCTTAGCCTGGAGAAGAGGAGGCTCAAGGGAGACCTTCTTGGTGTTTACAACTCCCTGAAGGGAGGTTGTAGCCAGTGGGGGTTGGTCTCTTCTCCCAGGCAAGCAGCCCCAGAACAAGAGGACACAGTCTCAAGCTGTGCCAGGGGAGGTTCAGGCTGGAGGTTAGGAAGAAATTCTTCCAAGCCAGAGAGATTGGCCATTGGGGTGTGCTGCCCAGGGAGGTGGTGGAGTCCCCATCCCTGGAGGTGTTTAGGAAGAGCCTGGATGAGGCACTTGGTGCCATGATTTAGTTGGTCAGATGGTGTTGGGTGATAGGTTGGGCTTGATGACCTCTGCGGTCTCTTCCAACCTGGTCTGGTCTATTCTATTCTATTCTATTCTATTCTATTCTATTCTATTCTATTCTATTCTATTCCTTTCTACTCTACTCTACTCTATTCTCGTCTATTCTATGCTACAGTGTTCATCAGCCTAGAGAGGAGAAGGCTCCAGGGAGACCTTAATGTGGCCTTTCAGTATCTGAAGGGGGCTACAAGAAAGCCTGGGAGGGACTTTTTAGGGTGTTGGGTGGTGGCACAGCTGGGGAGGGGGGAGGGGAGTAGCCAAATTAGAAGTGGGTAGATTCAGATGGGATGTTGGGAAGAGGTGGAGGTGTTGCAAAGAGGCAGAGCTGTGGTGCTGAGGGCCATGGCTTAGCAGCAGCCTTGGCAGAGGTAGAGAACTGTTGGACTGGCTGAGCTTAGAGGTCATTCCCATTCAGAATGGTTCCATGCAGGCAATGGAAGGGATTGGAGGTTCTGGTGTGTGTGGTGGGTTTTCCAGAGCAGTGTAAATGCTCTTTGTTCTTCATGTCTCCACAGGCACTGGAAGTGATCAGGCAGCTGAAGGAGACGATGCAAATCGAACGTGCTCACATGAGGCTGAGATTCATCCTTCCACTTAAGGAGGGCAAGAAACTGAAAGAGAGGCTCAAGCCTCTGATTAAAGTTATTGAGAGTGAAGACTTCCATGAGCAGCTGGAAATTGTAAGTGATAAAACCAGTCCTTGGGTAGTAGTAAAAATCCTTCTGAGAAGAGCTTAGAATCTCTCAGTGCCCAGCAAGGGAAGGTGACAGACAATACAGAACTGAGCAGGGTGGAAAAGATCTGTGAGATCATTGAGTCCAACCTGCCACCCAACACCATCTGATCAACTCAACCATGGCACCAAGTGCCTCATCCAGTCCCTTCCTACACACCTCCAGGGATGATGACTCCACCACCTCCCTGGGCAGCACATCCAAATGGCCAATCTCTCTGTCTGGGAAGAATTTCTTCCTGACATCCAGACTAAACCTCCCCTGGCACAGCTTGAGACTGTGTCCCCTTGTTCTGCTGCTGGGTGCCTGGCAGAAGAGACCAACCCCCACCTGGCTCCAACCTCCCTTCAAGGAGTTGGAGAGAGCAAGGTCTCCCCTGAGCCTTCTCTTCTCCAGCCTAAGCAACCCCAGCTCCCTCAGCCTCTCCTCACAGGGCTGTGCTCCAGACCCCTCCCCAGCTTTCTTGCCCTTCTCTGGACACCTTCCAGCATCTCAACCTCCTTCCTAAACTGAGGAGCCCAGAACTGGACACAGGACTCAAGGTGTGGCCTAAGCAGTGCTGAGCACAGGGCACAAGGACTTCCCTGCTCCTGCTGGCCACACTCTTCCTGCTGCAGGCCAGGATGCCATTGGCCTTCTTGGCCACCTGGGGCACACTGCTGCCTCATGTTCAGGCTATTATCAACCAGTACCCCCCAGGGTCCCCTCTCTGCCTGGCTGCTCTCAGCCACTCTGCCCCCAGCCTGTAGCACTGGCCTGGGGTTGCTGTGGCCAATGTGCAGCCCCTGGCACTTGGATGTGTTCTGTCTCCTGCCCTTGGCCTCTGCCCATCTGTCCAGCTTGGCAAGGTCCCTGGGCAGAGCTCTCCAGCCCTCTAACAGCTCAACTCCTGCCCCCCAGCTTGGTGCCATCTGCAAACTTGCTGCTGATGGACTCCATCCCCTCCTGCAGATCATCACTAAAGCTGTTGATCAGGCTGGGGAGGGTGATGGAACTCACTCAGCAGCTCTGCAGGCTCCTCCCTTAGGAACTAAACCCTCTTTTTTCCTTTTAAAATGGCAGGGCTTGGGAAGGGGCTGCTGCAAATGCATTGCTGCTGCTTGACCATTGCCCTGTGGGACCATTTCAGGTGTGCCTTATTGACCCTGGCTGCTTCAGGGAGCTGGAATGAGCTGGTCCGCAGCGAGACCAAGGGCAAAGGAGCTCTGGAAGTGCTCAGCCTGAAAGACGTGGAGGAAGGAGATGAAAAGCTGGAGTGATGGAAGCAGCACCCTGCAGAAGCACTGGCCTCACCCCTACTCTTCTCTTAGGCCTTCATGGTTCTTTTCCCCCATCTCTTGCTGCCAAATACATTCTGACTCTGATCCCTTGGGATTTGTCCATGCAGTGGGGGTTGGTTGGGCTGGTTTTGTTCTTCTAACTCGTGTGACACTGGCTTGGTTTGCAAATGGCTTTGCCTGGGGGAGCCTTTTGTGTCAGGGCTGTGTGAAAGAGTTTATATAACATGGTAGGGAAGTTGCCCCCAGCTTTGGTTTGCCTGAAGGGTTGCTGTTGCAGAGTGTTTGGTTGCTACACTGCCAGCTGTTTTCACACGGCAAGTCCGTCAGACATGGAGTGGAAGGTGGCATAGACGGGGTGGGGTTTGGATGGGAGGAGGGTAGCCTTAAGGCAAGGGAACTGCATTTGCCCCTCTAAACAGGTGAAGAGTGTCTAACCCCCATCTAGGGTCACACCTTGAGTCCTGTGTCCAGTTCTGGGCTCCTCAATTTAAGAAGGACATTGAGAGACTTGAAGGTGTCCAGGGAAAGGGCAAGAAAGCTGGGGAGGGGTCTGGAGCACAGCCCCTGTGAGGAGAGGCTGAGGGAGCTGGGGTTGCTTAGCCTGGGGAAGAGGAGGCTCAGGGGAGACCTTCTTGCTCTCTCCAACTCCCTGAAGGGAGGTTGTAGCCAGGTGGGGGTTGGTCTCTTCTCCCAGGCAAGCAGCACCAGAACAAGAGGACACAGTCTCAAGCTGTGCCAGGGGAGGTTCAGGGCTGGATGCTAGGAAGAAATTCTTCCCAGAGAAAGAGGCTGGCCATTGGAATGTGCTGCCCAGGGAGGTGGTGGAGTCCCCATCCCTGGGAGGTGTTCAAGAAGGGATTGGATGAGGCACTTGATGCCATGGGTTAGTTGATCAGATGGGTGGTTGGGTGATAGGTGGGACTTGATGATCTCTAAGGGGTCTCTTCCAAGCCTGGGATAATTCTATTCTATTCCATTCCATCTCCTCTCCTCTCCCCCTCTCCTCCTCCCCTCCCCTCCCCTCTCCCCTCCCCTCTCCCCTCCCTCTCCCCTCCCCTCTCCCCTCCCCTCTCCCCTCCCCTCTCCCCTCCCCTCTCCCCTCCCCTCTCCCCTCCCCTCTCCCCTCCCCTCTCCCCTCCCCTCTCCCCTCCCCTCCCCTCTCCCCTCCCCTCTCCCCTCCCCTCTCCCCTCCCCTCCCCCTCCCCTCCCCTCTCCCCTCCCCTCCCCTCTCCCCTCCCCTCCCCCCTCCCCTCCCCCCTCCCCTCCCCCCTCCCCTCCCCCCTCCCCTCCCCCCCTCCCCTCCCCCCTCCCCTCCCCCTCCCCTCCCCCCTCCCCTCCCCCCTCCCCTCTCCCCTCCCCTCTCCCCTCCCCTCTCCCCTCCCCTCTCCCCTCCCCTCTCCCCTCCCCTCTCCCCTCCCCTCCCCTCTCCCTTCCCCTCCCCTCTCCCCTTCCCTCTTGGCAGCATGAAAGCTCACTGAGACTTCCACGATTGGCTGCTTGATAATTAGAGTCATTTCCAGGAGCATTCCTACAGATGTTCTTTTCCCTGGCTGTAACAGGAGGACTTGCTGACTTAGAGGAGGGAGGGGAAGGAACAAAGAGGGTTCTCCAGATAACTTATTGGTGCAATCTCTTTAGCTGCAGCAAATGCCAATGGGCTGAGCATCTATTTATATACATCCTAGAGACAGAAATAAAGTCATTATTTTTGTTAACCATCCAGAAGCTCTCTCTGGCTTTCTGAGGGCTGAGGGGTGAGGGTGAGCTCTTCTCCTCTGGTGACAAAAGGAATCTGGAGCAGGCAGGCAGGGGTGGCCCCTGGCCATGGAGACAGGGTTTGTGTTGGGCCCTCATGCCCCAGAGGTAACTGCTTGTGTGTGCCCTTGTTTTTTCCCCCCAGCCTGACAGAGGACAATCCTGGCAGTTGTCCTTTATCCTCTTGTCTCTTCCTGCTGCTTCCTGGTGTATATACACACACACCACAATTTGCAGGCAGCTCCTGAGGCACAGGATGTGGTTCTTGGTAATCCTGTGGAGTCTTCTTTCAGCCATCTTAAAACAAAATGCCTTGAAGTTGAGCTTGGCCTCCCTTCTTCCCTTGAGATCCCACAACAGCTGGGGAAGGAGATGCTAAAAAGCACAAACCACCAGGCACAGTCTGTGTTTGGGGGACTGCAAGCTAAACCAGCAGGCATTGAGGAAGCCTTTAGTGCTCTGGACCTGCTCCCATACTGAGGGGTATGCAGCAAGCCAGGAGCTGCAGGTAGCCAAGGGCTGGATCTCCCCAGCCCTCGTTGAGTCATTGTTTGCTGCTGATGCTCTGAGTGCAGGACACTGCCTGTTCTAGGACAGTTAGATCCTGGTGGGGACCTTTTCTTCCTACCATTGGCACCTTGTGGATTTGCTGTAACTGAAGCAGGGAGAGATGAAGTCAGCTGGAGGGGTAGAGGTCTGGCTGCTTGAGTGACCTTCAGGGCTAGATCCTTGATCCTCTTGGCAGCTGTTTTCCTCAGCAGTCTCCTGAGAGGAGCTTGGGCACAGCTAGGTTACAGTTCTGCAGTGACACTTTGGAAGCACTAGCCACTGTGGAACTTTGCTGAGGACCAGTGGAATGGAGCTTCCTGAACCATCCTATCCACTGTCAAGTGCTTTCTTTTGCCCCCCAAGGTGATCTCAAAATGCTGCCTGGGGAAGTTTAGTGGCCTGGTTACTGTACTGGCCCTGTGGGGACAGCCTCAGCATGGAGATCTCTGCCTACATGGTCAGCTTGGTGAGATTCCTCCTGTCTGCAAGCTCTTCTTAGCTGCTGGGTGTCCAGTTGGCCACCTCTTCCTGTTCCCTTCCTGGAGCACTGAAGGGGATCATGCTGCCCTTTAGCTTCTCACTGCCACTTAGCACTAAATAATCCATCAGCAAAGGAGACCCTGGCAAGAGCCTCAGGTGATGCTGTGTGGGCAAAACTTGATGGCACCATCCTAGAACTTCCTTGTTTCCTGTGTTCAGCCCCTGGAGCACAGCAGGGTGGCTGCAGGTGAAAGAGCTTGAGGCACAGAAGCTTAATCTGAGCTGGCTGATGAGCTTGGTGCTCAGGGGGCAGTTTCCTTGCAAAGCCTTTTCCTGCCCCTCCAGGGCTTCCTTTGGGAAGAGGAGCTGGACTTTATTTCTCATCAAATGAATGTACATGCTTGCATTTCCTGTCATGCTTGTAGTGCAGCAAGGGCATGTGGTGGACACCTAAATAAATGCCAGAACTGGTAGCTGCTGTGTCCTTACCCAGTCCCCACAGGAGCCTGGCTCCCTGTGCAAGCCTTTCCTAGCTCATTGACTCTGCTTTCCTGAGCTCTCTCTCTAGGCCATTCCAACCAAGCTGGCAGCTTCCAGGAGAGCTCTGCTGGTGTGGCTGCCTGCAAGTGGGCAGCAGTGTCCTGCCCTGAGTCAGAGCAGAGCTAACTGAGAAGTGGTTCTGCCCCTCTGCTCTCGTGAGACCCCCACCTGCAGTGCTGCATCCAGTGCTGGTGTCCCCAGCATAGGAGGGGACATGGAGCTCCTGGAGCAGGTCCAGAGGAGGCCACAAAGGTGATCAGAAGGCTAAGACCCCAGCCCAGCCCAAAACATTGACAACCTATTGAGCCTGCAACTCTCCTCACCCTTGTATCTGGTGAGCCTTGGAGAGTTCCCCAGGCAGGGTGGGTTCTGAGTGCCGTAGCCATGGTGATGGGAAACAGAGCTGGGCTCCCAGCTGCCCACCCTGCCTGGGGGCTACCTCAGAGAGCTCCATCATTGCTTATTCACTAATCTGCTCCCTGCAGAAGCAGAAAGAGCTGTGGGTAGCAGTGGTCAAGTGGGAGGCGATGGCAAGTAGGAGGTGGATGGCCTGAAGCGGCTGGAGGCACCACAGCAACGGTTCTGCTGCTCTGTGGTCACAGCTTGGTGACACCACTGGGCAGCTGAGCCATGATGGCAGTGTCTCCAGAGGGCAGGGGGAGCCATGATGGCTGCCCCTCACACAGCCAGCCTGGAGGGCCCAAGCACCAAGCAGAGACAGAAGAACCCTCAGCCAGCGCATCCCGGAGCTGTGTGCCGTCACCAGCTTGCAAGGTGCTGCCCCTTGGGCTTCTGGGTCAGGCTTGGGGTGAGCAGCTGGGCCTGATGGTCTTGGAGGTCTCTTCCAGCCTGCTTGGATTCACAGAATCAACACAATCAACAGAATCACCAAGGTTGGAAGAGACCTCAGAGATCATCAAGTCCAAGCTGTCACCACAGACCTCATGACTAAACCATGGCACCAAGTGCCACATCCAATCCCCTCTTGAACACCTCCAGGGATGGGGACTCCACCACCTCCCTGGGCAGCACATCCCAATGGCTAATTACTCTTTCTGGGAAGAACTTTCTCCTCACCTCCAGCCTAAACCTCCCCTGGCACAGCTTAAGGACTGTGTCCTCTTGTTCTGGTGCTGCTTGCCTGGCAGAAGAGACCAACCCCCACCTGGCTACAACCTCCCTGCAGGGAGTTGGAGAGAGCAAGAAGGTCTCCCCTGAGCCTCCTCTTCTCCAGGCTAAGCAACCCCAGCTCCCTCAGCCTCTCCTCACAGGGCTGTGCTCCAGACCCCCTCCCCAGCTTCTTGCCCTTCTCTGACACCTTCAAGTCTCTCAATGTCCTTCTTAAACTGAGGAGCCCAGAACTGGACACAGGACTCAAGGTGTGGCCTAAGCAGTGCTGAGCACAGGGCACAAGGACTTCCCTGCTCCTGCTGGCCACACTCTTCCTGATGCAGGCCAGGATGCCCTTGGCCTTCTTGGCCACCTGGGCACACTGCTGGCTCATTGATTCTGTGACCTGAGGCGGGGGGCAGGCTGGTAGGGGGGGTGGGGTGGTTCTTGGTCCCTCCATCACCCTGCACAGTACCAACAGCACCTTAGTTGTGCCAGGGGAGGTTTAGGTTGGAGATCAGGAAAAGATTCTTCCCTGCAAGAGCTGCCAGGGGTTGGAACAGGCTGCCCAGGGAGGTGTGGAGTCACCATCCCTGGAGGTGTTCAAGAAACGTGGCCATGGCCCCTGGGGAGATGGTTCAGTGGCCCCAGTGGTGCTGGGTTGCTGGTGGGTGCTCTGAGAGGGCTTTTCCAACCAAACCAAGTCTGTGGCTCCGTGGTTCTTCCATGTCCTTCAGAGCAAGGCAGGAAGTTCTTCACACAGTGGTGTGAGGAAAAGCTCAGCCAGAACGGAGAGCTGCTCCCTGGCCTGCGAGAGCTGCTGCAGGAGGACACCCAGGCCCTGGAAGCCCTCCAGAAGGTAGCAGCAGGTCCTGAGCGCTGCAGCCCTGCCCCGTGCTGGTCCTCTCCCGGGAGCAGGCAGCGTGGGGCAGCGGCGGGATGCGAGCAGTGCACAGCGCAGGTTCCCTTGCCCACAGGTGGAGAGAGCCCTCTCCTGCCCCCAGAGCAGGAAGCTCGCTGTCTCTAAGGTCTGCGGGGCACGGGAGCACTCGGACATGGCCTTCACCAGCAGGACAGCAGAGGGTAACAGCAGGCCTCTGGAGGGCACAAGCTGCCCACAGCGGGCTGGGGCTCTGGGGGTGCTTGGAAGAGCAGTGCACGCTGGAGAGACCTGCTGCACAAGGCTACCACAAGACACAAAGTGCTCATGTGCGGTCCCATGAGTCCCTTTCCACCACGGGCCCCATCCCTGCAGGTCCTCCTCCAGCTCCCTGAGCACATCCTTTGTGCCAGCAGAGCTCCTGGCTGTGCCACTCTGCATGTGCCCAGGGCCTTGCAGAGAGATGCTGCCTCTGCCCTTCGCTGCCTGCCCCAAGGTTATGACCTGGTTAGCAGCTCATGGAGATGGAGGCACTGGCCCCCACAGAGCTGCCTTTGCCCCGGGGGCAGGGACAGAGCAGTGCCAGGGCTCTGTGCCAGCCCCCACAGCTGGGGCACCAATCAATATTATTGACACCCAGCCCTGGGGCTGCCTTCTGCAGAGTCCCCAAGCCCAACCCACCACTGCCATCAGCAGATGCTCACCTCTGCCCTGCCCCAGCCACCCCCCCAGAGCAAAGCTGCCCCAGCCCAGGTCCTGCCAGGGAGCAGTGACGTCCTGGAGCCACGTCCCCACATCCCCAGCTCTGCCTGGGGGGCAGCTTTCCTGCAGGCAGGAATTCCTTCTTCTGTGAGTGCCTGGTGAGCCCTGCCTCCAACCTGGTGAACTTATCCATCCAGGCAGCCCAGGAGGAGCTTCAGGATGAAATCTATGACCAGGTGAAGCTGTGCAACCTGCTGCTGTACCAGGTGAGGCAGCGAGCCAGGCCCGGGAGCAGCTGCAGAGGTGGCTGCAGCAGCTGCAGGACGATGAGATGGATGACAACCAGGACCAGCTGCAGGTACACAGGCCCCCCTTCCAACCCCTGCCCCCCCTGGGTGGGCTCTGAGTGGCCCCATGTCACACACCCCCACCCCCCCATCTGTGCCCCAGGTGATTCACCAGGTGGAGAACAGCATTGAGAAGATGCTGACGAAAGGCCGGGCTGGGGAGAAGGTGACCACCCTGTACCTGGGGCTAGGGGAGGTGCTGAGGAAGGTGAGCTCCTCCTCTCTCTGTCATCATCCCACCTGCTAGCCCTGCAAAGGCCATCAGGTGCCCAAAGGCTGATGCTGGTGGGATGCCCTCCTGGACCAGCCAGGTCCTCCTGCTCCATCCTGTCCCCTGCAACAGTGTGAGCTACCCCCGAGCCTTGGGGGGGTGACAGGCTCTGGCTCCCTGTGTCCCAGGAGCTGGCCCACCTGCCTAGCCACCTGGACCTCCTGTGTGGGATGGCCAACCTGTATCATGGGGAGCTGGAAGACATGGAACTCATGGCCTCTGACACCCTCAGAACCACTCATATAACCAAGGTGAGATGATCTGAGGCGCCCTGGGGCCCCTTCCCACCCTCCAGAGCCCACAGATGGCACCACACAGCTGAACTGAGGAGGCTTCCTGCAGCAGCAGAGGCTGAGCAGGGCTTGCCCACAGCACCCAGATGCCCTCACAGCTCCTCCTGGGTTTCCAACCTGGTCTATTCCACTCCACTCCACTCCACTCTACTTTACTCCACTCCACTCTACTCTACTCCACTCCACTCCACTCTACTCCACTCCACTCCACTCCACTCTACTCTACTCTACTCTATTCATTGATGGGCCAGGCCCCCTGAAGCACCAGCCATGGTGGAGACAGCATGCTCCATCATCCAGCCCTTGCTGCCTGGTGTCCTTCCCAGCCTGTTCCCCCCAGGGAGGTGGAGGGAGGGATAATTTTGGAAGCTGGCCTTCCCAGAAGCTCAGCTGCCTCACAAAGGTCCATCCCAGCTCTAGCAACCCACAGGCCAAGGGGTGGTGGTTTGAAACGAAAAGAGGGAGATTTAGACCTAGATATGAGCCTGGCCCAGGCTGCCCACAGAGGTGGGAGCTGCCCCAGCCCTGGAAGCATCCCAGGGCAGGTTGTTTGGGGCTCTGAGCGACCTGCTCTACCCAGGGATGTCCCTGCTGGGTGCAGGGGGAGTTGGACTAGATGAGCTTTCAAGGTCCCTTCCAGCCCAAACCATTCTGGGATTCTGTGGTGCTCCTTTCTCTGGTGTGCTCCAGGAGGACATGGCCAAGGTGGAGGCTCAGTTCCTCAAGGAGAGAGAGCTCAGGCTGCACTCCCTGGCCTCTGCCAGGGTTCCCATTGACAGACAGTGGCTGAAGGAAGCAAGGGCGAGGATAGAGGTGAGCTGGGGGGGGACCTGGCACGGGCAGGGCTGTGGGCAGAGGGCAGGGCTCAGTGCCAAGCCTCCCATGGAGGGGGTGCTGCAGGGCCAGCTCCCCCCAGTGCCAGCAGCTCAGGGGGTGACCATGAACGTCCTTGCAGCAATCCAGGTATGACCTCACCACGGACTTACATCAGGAGCCCACTGGTGGGTGAGTGCCTGGTGGGGCTGCAGGGGGCTGGAAGGGGGCACAGCTGCAGATGTCCTTCCCTGATGCTTCCCTCCCACCCCAGATGCTGACACAAAGGCCACCAAGATGCAGCTGGAGCACGAGGCCTGGGTGACAGAGGAGGTGCAGAGGGCCAAGGCCGTGGTGCAGTGCTCCTGCCTCTGGGTAATGCCAAAAGCCAGCCCCTGGGAGCCCCAGGCTGCTCAGGCCCCAGGGAGATGAGACCTCTCTGCTCACATTGTCTCACTGGGGAGTTTTCTGCTCTCCTCTGCTCCTGCAACCCCCAGA